>NC_134239.1:87435510-88060510 GCF_965152275.1 Natator depressus
AATAAGCATTCAAAGGTATTTTTGCATGTTTCATGTTACTGTAACAGCAGTTTTTTGGCTGGTGGGTTGTTAAATCATGTGGTATCAAGGCCTTGTCCTTTCTTACCCTTTTCCTCCTTCCACACCCCTCAGTTATGGGTCATGAGATTTTGACAGTCTCCTTGTGGAAACTGCAACATCAGAGTTAAATCAAAATGAACAGAAATCAAACCTTTCCCTTGGATGCTTTCTTTGCACTATCTACAGTAAATTTTTTTTAATTTAGTCTTGCCATCACCATGGAATGAATTTAGCCATGGACATTTTATAAGCTCTTTGATTTACATTTAAAAACACTTCAATCAAACTCTGTCAGTTATGATTAACTGGACAAATTTCCCTTTGCTTAATATTGGCAGGTTCCGGCTATTTTAAATAATGCTGGCTAAGTGTCCTGTTTTTCAGTTTGTTCTATCCTTTATGGTAGATACTGTAGATTTTACAAAACCGGAATACTGAAATATTTTCACTTCTATAATTGGCCGAGTAATGATTCATTTCAATACATTTAATCTATCTCACAGTACTAGGGGTATGGGCTAGCCTTCCTATTTCCATTTTCTGTATGCATCGCTGCCATATCACTGACAATTAAGGAAATATATCGACTGCCTTTAAAATTAAACAGGAAATAGTTGATGATCTTATTTTTCATAATAGAGCAGCGATTGTGGTTTGCGATCCCAAAGTGGGTCATGAATTCGTTTTAATAGGGTTACCTGGGCAGGGCCGACATTAGACTTGCTGGGGCCCAGGGCAGAAAGCCGAAGCCCGAGCCTTGCTGTGCGGGACCAAAGCCGAAGCCTGAGTAACTTAGCTTCACAGGGCTCCTGTGGCGTGGGGCTCTGGGCAATTGCCTTCTTGCCACCCCCAATGCCGGTCCTGTTTCTAAGCATTTTTTATTTAAAGTATTAACTATTCTGGGGTCATGTAGTAATTTTTGTTGTCAGGAGGGGGTCATAGTGCAATGACATTTGAGAACCTCTATATAGAGCATTAAAACCTTGAGCTACGTAAATCAAAGCTCATGGACTCATTTGAAGCCAAGTGGCAAGTTTCTGGTAGCTCTCAGGTTCTTTTTCTTCAGCTCTTATTTTGATTTTCTTTATGATCCAAATAATTTTTTTTAGAAAATTTAAAAAAATAGTGGAAAGGTTTATATGACAAAACTAATTTCAAATCTTTTGAACAAATTAAAAGAGACCAAGTCTGTGATACTTCTAATAGCCATTGCTGCCATTTATAAATTAAGGTTATTTTTGGTAGGCTATGGCTATGCAGTAGCATTTGTGCCCTCTTGGTGGAAGGGACTATGAATGATGCATACCATTCTGAATTTTGCCTAACCTGGTATGATTTGGATTCCACGCAGAACCACTGTGATTATTACAAGTATCATTTTTAATCAGTATTTGTAGCTAACTTTTTTTCACAACTGTTTTTTTTTTCATTGGATATTTTACATTTTTTTCCTCGTTGGGCCAACAGCACACACTGGGTATGTTTTGACAAGGAAATAGATTGTATTTAAAAATATCTGAGCAAACACATTTTAACTACCACATTTTTAAACACTAGTGTAGATAGAGTTGTCCACAGTATTTAAAAACATAGTAGTTAAACTATGTTATGTAACATTTTAAAATATGACCTATTTTCCTAGTCTAGACAGGTCTTACAGACTGCTCAGTCCTCCCTTAATGGTGTTCAGAAGCAAAAACATTGCATTTACTCTATGAAATACTGCAGGTCTGACCATTCCTTGTTGTTCAAGCACTTGGCCCTGTGTGGATCATATAGAATCCCATAATGATGTGATCAGATTGTACCTGACCCTTGTATAGCTGTATGGTGGGGGTGGATAGATGCAAGGCACCTTCTGACCCATTGTGATTGCTTCCTCATGCAAGGACCAGGAAAAATCCCAGCTTTTGCATTCAAAGGAAAGGTTCAGTGAGGGTGCTGCCCCTGAATCTCTCCAGCCCACAGGACATATTGCAGCTTCTGAAATACAATCCATCACAGAGATCTCTCTGGGACAGTGCAGCTCTGCACTGCCCTCTACTCTGGGCTGTGGCTAAATACCACAGTCTAGCCTTATATGTAGTTTGACATGGGGAAAAATAAATTTTCTACATACAGGAATATCTGGTAGAGATGTGTGGGAGGTTGAATAATTGGAGACAAATCCTGTAATTCTTACTCGGATCTCACTCAGATCTTACTTAGGCTGCAGCAGCACAGGAGCCAGCAAACAGAGCTGTAAACAGGGGAGTTTGAGTGGGAGTTCTGTTGGAGGAGAAGGTATTTGTATTTGGTTTTGTATTTTTATTATTTGTTTGTGTAGAGGCTTGTAGGGGCTTTGTGCTGGGAGAGAAGCTGAGCCCTGATTAGGGGGTGGGGCTTCTCTGAGTAGGGGTCCTATAAAGGTAGCCAATCAGGCAGCGGCACAGGAGCCAGCAAACAGAGCTGTAAACAGGGGATTGTGAGTGGGAGTTAGTATTGCGGTGCTCATTTGGGGTTTGTTTTTGCTGTGGGTAGTGGGTTTTGGTGTGGTTTGTTTCCCAGACTAACAGGATTTAGGTGGGAAGGCTATGACAGATACAGAGGCAGCAGTGGTAGTGACCCAAGTAGTGGAAGACACAATGAAGATGGCTGGATGTGGAAGCTGCGGTATGTACATGACCCTGGAGGGGGTACTTGTAAAGAGTTTTGTCTGCATGAAGTGCCACCTGATAGAGCTGATGGAAGAAAAGATCCGAGGATTGGAGATGCAGGTGGAAAGTCTGGTTGAGTTTAGAAGGGGGTTGGAGCAGATTATGGAGCAAAGACACGAGGCGGCTGAAGGGAAGAGCTCAGACTTGCAGATGGAAGCAGGACTGAAGAACTCTGAGGGGAGACTGCTGGGTGAAGAAAATGGACAGTGGCAGCATGTGACTAAAAGAACCAGGCAGAGGAAAAGACAGGCTAGTGAAGGAGAAATAGAGCTCAAGAACAGGTATGCAGAGTTAAAAAATGAAGAAGGGGCACAACAGGTGATCACTGAAGGTGGAAGGGCAAGGAAGAAAAGAAGAGCAGCTAGTCCTACAGGAAAAGGGGAAGAATCAATGGAGACAACACCAAATATGAGCCCCAAGAGGATACAGGATGGGTTGGAGAGGATTACAAGGGAGAATAAGAATGGAAAGGACTTGCAGCCAGAGGGAACAGGGAATAGACCAGAGAATCGCACCATCACCAGGAAAAGGCAGGTCTACGTGATTGGGGACTCCCTACTGAGGAGAATAGACAGTCCTGTAACCAGAGCTGATCCAGAGAATAGAAGGGTGTGCTGTCTACCGGGTGCTAAGATATGGGACGTGGACCTGAGGTTGAAGAGGATCCTAAAGGAGCGGGAAAGAATCCACTGCTCGTCCTTCATGTGGGAACGAATGATACCAATAGATCCTCACTGGAACGTATCAAGGGAAACTATGCCAGGCTGGAGAAGACACTTAAGGAAATCGAGGCTCAGGTGATCTTCAGTGGGATTCTGCCTGTTCCAAGAGAAGGGCACCAAAGTGTGACAAGATTATGACTATCAACAGATGGCTCAGGCAGTGGTGCTGTAAGGAGGGCTTTGTGGTGTATGGCCACTGGTAGGCATTCATGGACAGAGGACTGTTCTCTCGGGATGGACTTCATCGGAGTAGGGAAGGAAATAGACTTCTAGGATGGAGGCTGGCACAACTGATTAAGAGAGCTTTAAACTAGGAATTTGGGGGAGATGGTTAGGAGATGTCCAGGTAATCTCCACGCCATTATCTTTGAGAGGGAAGAAAACAAAGTAATAAAGGATACAGCCGTGGGTAGGAGAATGGACATAAGGAGGAAGGGTAGTGTGGATACCAGTCTAATAGGTCATACTTGCGGTAGAATGTCCATGCCTAATCGGGTAAAGAATGTGAGCGAGTCCAAACAGCAAAAATTAAGATGTTTGTACACCAATGCGAAGAGCCTAGGTAACAAAATGGAGGAACTAGAGCTACTGGTGCAGGAAGTGAAACCAGATATTATAGGGATAACAGAAACATGGTGGAATAGTAGTCATGACTGGACTAGAGGTATTGAAGGGTATATGCTGTTTAGGAAAGACAGAAATAAAGGTAACGGTGGTGGAGTAGCACTGTATATCAATGATGAGGTAGAATGTAAAGAAATAAGAAGCACTGGAATAGATAAGACAGAGTCCGTCTGGGCAAAAATCACATTGGGGAAGAGAACTACTAGAGCCTCCCCTGTGATAGTGCTTGGGGTGTGCTACAGACCACCGGGATCTAATTTGGATATGGATAGAGTCCTCTTTAATGCTTTTAATGAAGTAAATACTAATTAGAACTGCATGATCATGGGAGACTTTAACTTCCCAGATATAGATTGGAGGACAAGTGCTAGTAATAATAATAGGGCTCAGATTTTCCTAGATGCAATAGCTGATGGATTCCTTCATCAAGTAGTTGCTGAACCAACAAGAGGGGATGCCATTTTAGATTTGGTTTTGGTGAGTAGTGAGGACCTCAGAAGAAATGGTTGTAGGGGACAACCTTGGTTCGAGTGATCATGAGCTAATTCAGTTCAAACTGAACGGAAGGATAAACAAAAACAAATCTGCGACTAGGGTTTTTTATTTCAAAAGGGCTGACTTTCAAAAATTAAGGAAATTAGGTAGGGAAGTGGATTGGACTGAAGAATTTATTAATCTAAAGGCAGAGGAGGCCTGGGATTACTTCAAGTCAAAGCTGCAGAAGCTATCGGAACCCTGCATCCTAAGAAAGGGGAAAAAATTCAAAGGCAGGAGTTGTAGACCAAGCTGGATGAGCAAGCATCTCAGAGAGGTGATTAAGAAAAAGCAGAAAGCATACAGGGAGTGGAAGATGGGAGGGATCAGCAAGGAAAGCTACCTTTATTGAGGTCCGAACATGTAGGGATAAAGTGAGAGAGGCTAAAAGTCAAGTAGAGTTGGACCTTGCAAAGGGAATTAAAACCAATAGTAAAAGGTTCTTTAGCCATATAAATAAGAAGAAAACAAAGAAAGAAGAAGTCGGACCACTAAACACTGAGGATGGAGTGGAGGTTAAGGATAATCTAGGCATGGCCCAATATCTAAACAAATACTTTGCCTCAGTCTTTAATGACGCTAATGAGGATCTTAGGGATAATGGTAGTATGACAAATGGGAATGAGGATATGGAGGTAGATATTACCATATCTGAGGTAGAAGCGAAACTCGAACAGCTTAATGGGACGAAATCAGGGGGCCCAGATACTCTTCATCCAAGAATATTAAATGACCTGGCACATGAAATTGCAAGCCCATTAGCAAGAATTTTTAATGAATCTGTAAACTCCGGGGTTGTACCGTATGACTGGAGAATTGCTAACATAGCTCCCATTTTTAAGAAAGGGAAAAAAAGTTATCCGGGTAACTACAGGGCTGTTAGTTTGACATCTGTAGTATGCAAGGTCTTGGAAAAAATTTTGAAGGAGAAAGTAGTTAAGGACACTAAGGTCAATGGTAAATGGGACAAAATACAACATGGTTTTACAAAAGATAGATCATGCCAAACCAACCTGATCTTCTTTGAGAAAGTAATAGATTTTTTAGACAAAGGAAATGCAGTGGATCTAATTTCCCTAGATTTCAGTAAGGCGTTTGATACGGTGCCACATGGGGAATTATTAGTTAAATTGGAAAAGATGGGGATCAATATGAAAATTGAAAGGTGGATAAGGAATTGGTTAAAGGGGAGACTACAGCGGGTCATACTGAAAGGTGAACTGTCAGACTGGAGGGAGGTTACCAGTGGAGTTCCTCAGAGATCGGTTTGGGGACCAATCTTATTTAATCTTTTTTATTATTGACCTCGGCACAAAAAGTGGGAGTGTGCAAATAGAGTTTGCGGATGACACGAAGCTGGGAGGTATTGCCAATTCAGAGAAGGACCGGGATATCATACAGGAAGATCTGGATGACCTTGTAAACTGGAGTAATAGTAATAGGATGAAATTTAATAGTGAGAAGTGTAAGATCATGCATTTAGGGATTCATAACAAGAATTTTAGTTATAAACTGGGGACACATCAAGTAACAGAGGAGGAGAAGGACCTTGGAGTGTTGGTTAACCACAAGATGACTATGAGCCGCCAATGTGATATGGCCGTGAAAATAGCTAATGCAGTCTTGGGATGCATCAGGCGAGGTATTTCCAGTAGAGATAAGGAGGTGTTAGTACCATTATACAAGGCACTGGTGAGACCTCATCTGGAATATTGTGTGCAGTTCTGGTCTCCCATGTTTAAGAAGGATGAATTCAAACTGGAACAGGTACAGAGAAGGGCTACTAGGATGAGCCGAGGAATGGAAAACCTGTCTTATGAAAGGAGACTCAAGGAGCTTGGCTTGTTTAGCGTAACCAAAAGAAGGCTGAGGGGACATATGATTGCTACCTATAAATATATCAGAGGGATAAATACCAGGGAGGGAGAGGAATTATTTAAGCTCAGTACCAATGTGGACACAGAACAAATGGATATAAACTGGTCATCAGGAAGTTTAGACTTGAAATTAGATGAAGGTTTCTAACCATCAGAGGAGTGAAGTTCTGGAACAGCCTTCCAAGGGAAGCAGTGGGGGCAAAAGACCTATCTGGCTTCAGGATTAAGCTCGATAAGTTTATGGAGGAGATGGTATGATGGGATAACATGATTTTGGCAATTAGTTGATCGTTGACTATTCATGGTAATTAGGCCCAACGGCCTGTGATGGGATATTAGATGGGGTGGGATCTGAGTTACTACAGAGAATTCTTTCCTGGATATCTGGCTGGTGAATCTTGCCCACGTGCTCAGGGTTCAGCTGATCGCCATATATGGGGTCGGGAAGGAATTTTCCTCCAGGGCAGATTGGAAGAGGCCCTCGGGGTTTTTTGCCTTCCTCTGCAGCATGGGGCATGGGTCACTTGCTGGAGGATTCTCTGCACCTTGAAATCTTTAAACCATGATTTGAGGACTTCAATAGCTCAGACATAGGTGAGAGGTTTATTGCAGGAGTGGGTAGGTGAGATTCTGTGGCCTGCATTATGCAGGAGGTCAGACTAGATGATCATAATGGTCCCTTCTGACCTTAAAGTCTATGAGTCTGAGTCAATGTGCATGTTGCCTGGGTAACAGCTGAGTAAGGATTTCTGTTGCACAACTTCTCTCCTCATTCATTATTCAAGACCTAAGGCCCCTCACCCATGGAACTTGGAGGTGGTCCAGTGTTGTTACTGGAGACTCCAGGACTAGAATTCTGTTCTTCAGCTCACACCACCAGATTTTCTGCCACCAACAGTGGAACAAGTTGGTGGTTCAGTTTCTCCCTACCATTTAGTTTTAAAACCTGTATTTGTATTTGTTTTCATGTAGTTGCGACTTATTATCTTCCTCCCCTGGATCGAGTAACTAGCAGCATTGTGGTTTCAGCCACCTGGATCTGCTGCTGTAGCACCTCTGTGCTGGCCTCCTCTGTCCCCACTCAGCCACAGCAGAGCTGTTCTGCAAACACCTGATGTAAATCTAAGCACTGTTCCCTTTGTGAGGTAGCACTTACAGGCTCTACAGAGGTTGAATTATGTCCTGCCTGTGGCCAGCCACCTGACCCTTGCACTGCTAGGGTAGGGGACTCAAAGTCCAACTGGTTTGTTGGGTCCCCACCCTACCAAGGAATCATGGCTCCAGCAGAGAAAAGCCCAGTCAGTAGCTTCTGAGGACAGGCCTGGTCTACACTACGAGTTTATGTCAAATTTAGCAGCGTTAAATCGAATTAACCCTGCACCCGTCCACACAATGAAGCCATTTTTTCCGACATAAAAGGCTCTTAAAATCGATTTCTGTGCTCCTCCCCAATGAGGGGATTAGCACTGAAATATACATCGCCGTTTCGAATTGGGGTTAGTGTGGATGCAATTCGACGGTATTGGTCTCCGGGAGCTATCCCACAGTGCACCATTCTGACCGCTCTGGACAGCACTCGGAACTCGGATGCACTGGCCAGGTAGACAGGAAAAGCCCTGGGAACTTTTGAATCTCATTTCCTGTTTGGTCAGGCGAGCTCATCAGCACAGGTAACCATGCAGTCCCAGAATCGAAAAAGAGCTCCAGCATGGACCGAACGGGAGGTACTGGATCTGATCATTGTATGGGGAGAGGAATCCATGCTATCAGAACTACGTTCCAAAAGACGACATGCCAAAACATTTCAAAAAATCTCCAAGGCTATGATGGACAGAGGCTACAGCAGGGACGCAACACAGTGCCACGTGAAACTCAAGGAGCTCAGACAAGCGTACCAGAAAACCAAAGAATCAAACGGACGCTCCGGGACAGAGCCCCAGACATGCCACTTCTACGCTGAGCTGCATGCGATTCTAGGGGGGGCCACCACGACCCCACACCTGTCCGTGGACTCCGATGATGGGGTACTCTCCGCCATGCCTGAGGATTTTGCGGACGGGGAAGATGAGGAGGAGAAGAATGAGCTTGAGGAGAGCACACAGCACACCGTTCTCCCCGACAGCCAGGATCTTTTTATCATCCTGACTGAAATACCCTCCCAACCCAATCAAGCTGGAGAAGGGACCTCTGGTGAGTGTACCTTTCTTAAATATAATACATGTTATAAAAGCAAGCATTTTTTAATGATTAGGTAGCCCTGAAGGCTTGGGATGCATTCGTGGCCAGTACAGCTACTGGAAAAGTCTGTTAACATGTCTGGGGATGGAGCGGAAATCCTCCAGGGACATCTCCATGAAGCTCTCCTGGAGGTACGGTAAAAGCCTTTGCAGAAGGCTTCTGGGGAGAGCAGCCTTATTCCGTCCTCCATGGTAGGACACTTTACCACGCCGTGCTAGTAGCAAGTAATCTGCTATCATTGCATGACAAAGCCTGGCAGCTTATGGTCCTGGTGTTTGCTGGCATTCAAGCAACATCCATTCTTTATCTCTCTGTGTTATCCTCAGGAGAGTGATATGTTCATGGTAACCTGGTTGAAATAGGGGAATTTAATTAAGGGGACATTCAGAGGTGGCCGCTCCTACTGAGCTGTTTGCCTGTGGCTGAAAAGAAATCCTCCCCGCAGTTAGCCAAGTGATGGGGGGTGGGGGGAGTAGGCATTGGGGCTGAGCTGTTTGCATTTAGCTAGCCAGGGATATTCCCTGAAACCAGCCACGTGGTGGGAGGAGGGGTAAAGCGATCATCCCAGAGAATTGGATTGAGGTGGGGGGGGGGGGTTAGTTTGGTTTCTGCTGCTGCACGTTAACAGGAAAACCGCAGCACTAAATGGCCAACTCAATGGGCTTTGCTTGGTATGGGAAAGGAGGGCTCTGCTGTTATGAAGGTTGCAGAAGCCAAAAGACTATGGCTTACCATGGCTGCCTGCAAGCCGAATTCTGTTGCCCTGGGCTGCGTGTGTGATCTCTAACACCAAAGCCGCAGGCACTCAATATAAGATGCAAAATGCGACCTTGTACCGAAATCACATGTGCTATGTAATGTGAATAGTGTTGTTCACCGTGAAAGAGTATAGCCGTTGTTCTGTAAAATGTATCTTTTTAAATACTTCACTCCCTTTTTTTCCTCCCGCAGCTGCAAACGTTTCAAGCCTCCCTCCTCCGTCCCAAAGGCTATCTCAGATAAGGTGGCAAAAAAACCGCACACGCGATGAAATGTTCTCTGAGCTCATGCAGTTGTCCGGCACTGACAGAGCTCGGCAGAATGTGTGGAGGGACACAGTAGCACAGTACAGGAAAGCGGCCAATGAACGTGAGGATAGGAGGGACAATCGAGATGAGAGGTGGCGGTGGGAAGATCAGAGGAGGCAGGATGCAACGCTGGGGCTACTGTGGGATCAAACGGACATGCTCCGGCATCTGGTGGAGGTTCAGGAATGGCAGCAGGATCACAGACTGCTGCTGCAGCTCCTGTTTAACCGCCCTCCCTCCTCCCCAAGTTCCATAGCCTCCTCACCCAGATGCCCAAGAACACGGGGGTGGGGGGGAGGCTCCAGGCACGCAACCACTCCACCCCAGTGGACAGCCCAAGCAACAGGAGGCTGTCATTCAACAGGTTTTGAAGTGGCCTTTTCCTTCCCTCCTACCCTCCTCCCACACCCCACCCGGGTTACCTTGTGAGTTATCTCCCTATTTTTATAATCAATTAATAAAAAATACATGTTTTTTTAAACGATAGTGACTTTATTTCCTTTGCAAGCAAACTGTGATCGAAGAGGGGAGGGTGGGTGGCTTACAGGGAATTAGAGTCAACCAAGGGGGTGAGTTTTCATCAAGGAGAAACAAACAGAAGTGTCGCACGGTACCCTGGCCAGTCATGAAACTGGTTTTCAAAGCTTCTCTGATGCGCAGTGCTTTCTTCTGTGCTCTTCTAACTGCCCTGGTGTCTGGCTGCACGTATTCAGTGGCCAGGCGATTTGCTTCAACCTCCCACCCCACCATAAACGTCTCCCCCTTACTCTCACAGAGATTGTGTAGCACACAGCAAGCAGCAATAACAATGGGAATATTGGTTTCGCTGAGGTCTGAGTAAGTCAGTAAACTGTGCCAGCGACCCTTTAAATGTCCAAATGCACACTCTACCACCATTCTGCACTTGCTCAGCCTATAGTTGAACAGTTCCTTACTACTGTCCGGGGTGCCTGTATACGGCTTCATGAACCCAAGGATAACTAAAGGCATTTCAACATCCCCAACAATTATTTTCTGGTCTGGGAAGTAAATCCCTTCCTGCAGCCATTTAAACAGACCAGAGTTCCTGAAGACACGAGCGTCATGAACCTTTCCCAGCCACCTCATGTTGATGTTGGTGAAACATCCCTTGTGATCAACCAGTGCTTGCAGCACCATTGAAAAGTACCCCTTGCGGTTTGTGTACTGGCTGCCCTGGTGGTCCGGTCCCAAGATAGGGATATGCGTTCTGTCTATAGCCCCACCACAGTTAGGGAATCCCATTGCAGCAAAGTCATCTAGTATGACCTGCACATTTCCCAGAGTCACTACCTTTGATAGCAGCAGCTCAATGATTGCGTTGGCTACTTGCATCACAGCAACCCCCACAGTAGATTTGCCCACTCCAAATTGATTACCGACTGACTGGTAGCTGTCTGGTGTTGCAAGCTTCCACTGGGCTATTGCCACTCGCTTGTGAACTGTGAGGGCTGCTCTCATCTTGGTATTCTTGCGCTTCAGGGCAGGGGAAAGTAAGTCACAAAGTTCCATGAAAGTGCCCTTACGCATGCGAAAGTTTCGGAGCCACCGGGAATCATCCCAAACCTGCAACACTATGCAGTCCCACCAGTCTGTGCTTGTTTCCCGGGCCCAGAATTGGTGTTCCACGGCATGAGCCTGCCCTTTTAACACCATGATCTCCAAATTGCCAGGGACCGCAGTTTTAGAGAAATCTGTGTCCATGTCCTCATCACTCTCGTCACCATGCTGCCGTTGCCGCCTCGCCTGGTTTTTCAGGTTCTGTTTCTGCATAAACTGCACGATAATGTACGAGGTGTTTACAATGGTCATAACTGCTGCGGTGAGCTGAATGGGCTCCATGCTTGCTGTGCTATGGCATCTGCTCGGGCAATCCAGGGAAAAGGGCGCGAAATGATTGTCTGTCGTTGCTTTCATGGAGGGAGGGTTGACTGATGACATTTACCCATAACCACCCCTGACAAATTTTTGGCTCCATCAGGCATTGGGAGCTCAACCCAGAATTCCAATGAGCAGCGGGGACTGCGGGAACTGTGGGATAGCTACCCACAGTGCACCGCTCGGAACGTCAATGCTTGCCACAGTACTGTGTACACACACCGCCGAATTAATGTGCTTAGTGTGGACGCATGCACTCTACTTTATACAGTCTGTTCCCAAAAATAGACTTCTGTAAAATCGGAGTAATTTTGTAGTGTAGACAAGGCCCAAGGATGAGGAGGAAGCTCTGTCTAGTTCGGGCGGCAAGTCCCACATCAGATCTGGGCTGGAGGAGGAAAACCCTGAAAGGATCCAGAATCTCCTCTCTGATACTGAAGTGTGTCCTAGCTCCCTGGGGAAAGAAGCAGGGCTCCTACACAGCTCCCCTTCTGTCCACTGTGAAGCAGGGGAGTCTCATGATACTCAGAGGTAAGGCCTACAAATCCCACAGACTCCACAAAAGGCAAAAACAAGTGTGTCCTTCATCCAGCAATGATTAGTATTGTTACTGAACAAGTGGGGGTGAAAATGAGGGGTTATACCCCTTCTCCTCTCTCTCTCTCCCTAAGGGGTGCGTCTGGGGCTTTTCTCCTACACACAGCCCGTCTCACAGTGCTCTGTGTCAGAGCATTGGGCAACAGCAGCTGAGCCAGCACTCTGGTCATTGCAGTTCTAGTTACAGCAGAGGCTGAGCAGATCTCATTGAAAAGAGGTGTGCCTGACTGAGCTGAGGAGAAATAAGAAGCTAATTAAGCCATTAGGCAGATGGTACAAAAGACACAGGAAGAATGTGGGAAGCAGATAGCTAGAGAGAGAGAGCGAGATCACTTATCAGTCGCTTGCTCACTCTTCCCTGTTTGCCTCAGGAGCTGAGGGCTCCCCAGAACTGTAGGATTGAAGCTATATAGAGTACAAGGGTGGTGGAAATTAATATTGTAAATAAACTGGACTGGGTGTTTTACCAGCAAAAAGGTCTCTGAGCTGTTTGTGGACTTCAGCGGGTGGGTCCCGCTACACATGCACACTGCCCCTTTGCTATCCTGACCGGAGCATGTATAGGCATGCAGTCTGATTAGGGTGGCCAACTGTCTAATTGCGCAAAACCAAACTCCTTTGTCCCGCCCTCTGCCCTGCCCCTTCTCTGAGGCCCCGTCCCCCGCTCACTCCAGCCCCCCTCCTTCGGTGGCTCGCTCTCCCCCGCCTTTATTCACTTTCACTGGGCTGGGGCAGGTGGTTGGGGTGCAGGCGGGGGTGTGGGCTCTGGGCTGAATGTTGGGGCTGAAGGGTTCGGAGTGTGGCAGGGGGCTTCGGGCTGATTCTGGAGCAGGGAGTTGGGGTGCAGGTAGGGGTGGAGAAGGGGGGTGCAGGCTCTGGGAGGGATTTTGGGTGTGGAAGGGGGCTCCGGGCTGAGTCTGGGGAAGGGGGTTGTGGTGCAGGAGGGGTGCGGGCTCTGGGCTGAGGGCTGGGGCCAGGGGGTTTGGACTGTGGGAGAGGGCTCTGGGCTGAGCCTGGGGCAGGGAGTTGGGGTGCAGGAAGGGGTAGAGGAGGGGGGTGCAGGCTCTGGGAGGGAGTTTGGGTGTGGGAGTCTGGAGCAGGTAGTTGGTGTGAAGGAGGGGTTTGTGGTGCGGGCTCTGGGAGGGAGTTTGGGTGCAGGAGGTGACTGGGGCAGGTGGTTGGGGTGTGGGAGGGGGTGCAGGATCCGGCCGGGTGGTGCTTACCTTGGGTGGCTCCCAGAAGCGGTGGCATGTCCAGCAGCGGCTCCTAGGCTCAGGGGCAGCCAATCAGCTCTGCGTGCTGCCCCAGCCCCCATTGACCGCGGTTTCCCATTCCTGGCCAATGGGAGCTGTGGAGTTGGCGCTCAGGGTGGGGGCAGTACACAGAGACCCCCTGGCCCACCGTGCACCTAAGGGCCACAGAGACCTGTGGGCTGCTTCCAGGAGCAGCACAGAGCCAGGGCAGGTAGGGAGCTGCACCCCTGGACTTTTAGTGGCCTGAAATCTCCCGATTTGGCTTCAGTAGCTTCTGGGAGATCAAGCCCAATTCCGGGAGACTCCCAGCCAAACCAGGAGGGTTAGCAACCCTAACTTGGATGCTAGCCAGCTTGGTGGGGAAGGCAGGCAGCCTTTCAGCCTCCCGGGGACATCTAGCAAGCTACTTCCACTACTGAGGTATGGGTATCAATACCCTTCCTCTGTTGTGTGGGCTTCATGCCAGGATGAATAGGGTACTACCTCCCCTCTGTAAACAGCCAGGGGAAGAAGTACCACACATGTATCACACATAACCACCAAAACCAACAACAAAAACCCAAACCACAACCGTTTTCCAGGACTTTTCCAGGACAGTGATTCCATCTAGTCTGATATCTACTCTGTGACCATGACCGCTACCAGCTGCCTCAGTAGAAGGTGCAAGAAACCACATAGTAGGCAATAATGGTACTCCCAGAGGAAGTATCCTCCTACTTCCTGCTAGGGATTGGCTGATGATTGAGGCATGAGTGTTTAATCCCTTCCATAGCTAGGAAGTAACCAGAGATCAAAGCTTCTCTGTGGCAATATAAATCATGTTCTGGTTAGAGAAGAATCTGCTCCCTTTCAAGACCGTTCCATAAAGGATACAGAAAAGAAGAAAAAGAAGAGTTATGGTTCTCCTCCTCGTCCTCCACTGACCCAGAAAGCACTTTGGACTTGCTAAACAGCCAAGGACCCCACACCAGAAGACACTAGAGCTCCTGACACAGGGACTCTTTCAGTCAGACTGGGAACACCTACAGTTAACAGCCTGGGCATCGGAAGAGAAGTGTATTTCAGCACATGGATTCTCCATTAACCTATTGTACAGTTTGGTATCCAGATAAATAATTATGCTTGTTGATTTCTAACAGATCTGGTCAAATTTCCATTTCAGGTGTGGGGGAGGGAGGGCATTTTGTAGATGGACACATTGGATTCTTCATTTGAGTAGCAGGTGCTAAGTTCTATCACAATGACAAATCAGACACGCCTGTGACTGACCTTTCTAGTCGCTGTTACCTCTGAAAGGCAAGTTTTGGAATGAGTTCCCATAACCTTACAAAAACCACACTGCCTTTGTCATGAGGAAAAGATTATTCTTATAGCTTCAGAAACCTTTCTGTTCAAGGTAAATTCCTCTTTTCACAATTCCTAGGAAACAGTTCTCCCATCGTTTTGTTCTAACCTTTGGAAGGTTGTGGCATAAATGGGCGTTCCTAGAACTCTACAGATGTATCTCAAGCATATGGAGTACATATGCCAATTGTATCCTGTACCATCTCATTCTCTCCATGATGCGAAGTCCTTTGGGCCTCAAGGTTGCTGTAGGCAAGATGTATAAATCCTGCGCCAGTTGGCATGGTAGGCATCTGGGAAACTATTCACAGAAGTCTCTAGAAACACAGGGGGAGAAGTGTATGAGGATCATCTGAGGAAAATCTGCAACTAAGCTTCCATTCCTCTGCAAAGACATCCTTTGGTAGGAACGTGCTACTGTGCTGGTTCCCACATAACCCCTTAGTTTATAAAGCTCTTGCATTATCTGGGGGAACTTCAGTTCCTGCCTATTACCCTACTATAATAATTAAATTCTGCTTGTCCTTTCCCTCCCTACTTCTTGGATTCACCGCTCGCTACTTCCCTTGAGTAAGACTAAGATTTTGTCATGTTTATTTTTAGTAAAAGTCATGGACAGGTCATGGGCAATAACCAAAAATTCACAAAAGCCCGTTATCTGTCCCTGACTTTTATTAAAAATAACTATGACAAAATGGGGAAGGAGGAGGGTCCAGCACCCACCATTTCTGGGGCTCCAGGGTTCTCCCCACCAATGGTGGCTGAGAGCACGGGGTCCCCCTTTTCTGTGGCAGCAGCTTCGAGCTGTGGGTTCTGACCTTGGCATCTTGGAGCTACAGGGTCCCTCCCTTGCCCCGTGGGACTGGGAGCTGAGGGGTCCCCCCTGATGCCCACTGCGGCAGCTTGGGGCTGCGGCATCCCCCCAACACCCATGCTGGAGGCTATGGGGGTCCCCCTGATGCCCACACCAGCTGGGAGCTGCAGGGTCCCCCCGCTGCCCAATGGCTTGGAGCTGCAGAGATCCCTGCCAACCGCAGCAGCAGCTTGGAGCTGTGGGGGTCCCCATGATGCCCGCAGCAGCGGCTTGGGCTATGGGGTCTTCCCGTGGCAGTCGCTTAGAGCTGCCAGGGGCCCCTGCTGCCTGCCGTGGCTGGGAGCTGCGGGGGGACTCCACCGGTTGACAGTTTCAGCCCCGCCGCCCTGGGTCTGAAGCAAAAATGTCACAGAGATCTTTGGAAGTCACAGATTCCGTGACTTCCATGACAAAATCACAGCCTTACCCATGAGTAATGAATGAGGAGAGAAGCTGTGCAACAGAACGAGAAATTTCTCACCTGATAATTTTTGTTCTGCTAGCAGCTTCTCTCTAAATTCAACCCCCCGGTAGTCTGATAAATGGACAGACTATAAATTAAAGATTTTTCTCTAAAGAGAAACAGACATATATTGTTTCAAGGTTAATTTAATACATTATATCAAGTTTAATACATTATATCAATGCTAATAATTGGTTGCTGAAGTGTTTCTACAGCTGTGGACGTACTCTTCTGCTGGCCTGAGCTGAAGGGCAGAGCCTAGTCCTGGAGCCTCCAGCAACAATGTGTTGGACTGCCTCTGAAGTCCATGGGGGGTGGGCATTAGCCCATGCATACTGAATTTGGAGAGTAGCTGCTAACAGAAAATTATCAGGTAAGAAATTTCTCATTCATGAGTTCACTGAGAGTTTTGATTTGAATGAGTTAGGACTTCAAGATTTAGTCCATTGCAATTGCATGAAAGGATTTCCGCAGACTAGACTAAACCATTCAAAATCAACTGCAGGAGTGTCTCTGCAGCTTCAGGATGTTTACTGAATTAGAAAAAATTGGAACCTTCTTGACTTCTCCTGTAAATGAATCATTCATTTTCTGTTATCCCAACACTTAGATGCAAAACTTATATCTGAGGTAAAGATGTGGGGGTATTTTCTATCTCCGTTGATAAATTATAGATCCAGAGATTTGCTTATTGGAAGTATCAAAGTGATTTTGCTTTTCAGATTTACTTAGTATAAGAGAAGATGGTGATCATCACCAAATGATCATAATGGTCCCTTCTGACTTTAAAATATCTGAGTCTCATTGTGATTTTATTTTCCAGCTTCTTCATTCTTATTTTCTCCAAGTAGATAGAAAGCCAGATTTACTAAGAAGCTTTGCCTTTGCTCAGATAGATAGGGAAACTGCCACTGTAAACATTCTGCCTCATTTAACGTAAGAAAAGTGAAGATATATAAGTAGTGGCAAATCCTTCCCGTTCAGTAGCATATTCAGTTTTGTCTGGTGCACTTAATTCATTGAGGATTGCCCTTACCTTTTTTCCAAGATATTTTACTAGTCATTTTGTGGTTATAATGCTGTCATTTTACTTCATTTTGTATTTGATCATTCAGCAGAAATATCTCAAAAACAATTTTCCTATGTAATGTGCTTTATCAAGGAAATGATATGAGAGAGGTATTGCATGTTGTTGCTTCAGAAAAATGATCCCTGTGATTGTAAGTAAGACCAGGGGAAAAAATAAGAGTTTTCAGCTTTGTATTGACAAAGAAAGACAGAAATGTCAGCATTTTTCGATTTTACATACATGCCGTAGTCATCGTGATGTATAGGCCTTATAAAAACCAAAGTTTCAAGTAGAATAATTCCCTGCTCACTTATGCATAAGTGTTCAAGAAGTTATATCAAATTGGATAGAGGAGATTGGAGGCATTACTGAAAAGGATCTTTGTCACCTAAATATAGGTCTATGTATGTAAAGGACTGAAGCATCTCTTCACCACCACCACCACCACCACCACCACACACACACTTTGCTTTAAAACACTGACATATATATCAGCCGAAAGCCAGTTGTTCTGAATTAATGAGTGATTGAAAATTAAGCTAGGAGGTATTGGGAAGAAGCAATGACACCAGCAGGGTAGAGAAGAGACAAATAAACTTGCACTTGTTTCTTAAATGTTGGCCAGACAATACAGAACGTCATTACAATCCTGGATCAATACCTGCCTCTGAATTTAGGTGATAAAAGGATCTCATTGATATGATTCAGGAAGAAGACTAGAATGTTTCATGAGAAGCTACTCTAAGTTGATAGAAATATCAGTCTTCAGCTCTACAATAGACCATAGTAATCTAGGAGATTAAAATACAATTAAGGCTTTGGGGTGAGGCTAAAGGGTACCAGGGGTGCAGGATTAATTTATTGTATTGATTTATAAAGTGACTATTGCTGAAGCAACTAGACCTAAATCCTCCATGGTGTTGAAAGCAATGGAAGTTAGGAGCCTAAATATCTTTGAAGATCTGGGCCCTGTGTGCTTATTTAAAATTATAAACATAATGACAGTCGGTAGCATTAAGGAACTACTGCTGCATTGTACAGAAGTGTAAGCAAACTCCATGATCATTCTGGATATTAATGTTTTCCGTAACTAATGGGCAGTGCCTTAGTCTGCATGGATGTCGGACATACCTTTGTCATGTGGATTTGTGCACTCATATTTTATAGCTACATAAACAACATAAGAGAAATATCATTAGTGGCTATCTGGGCACATGGGAAATCCCCAAGAACATATTTGGATATCTCTATCTCCTTGACTATTTTAAAAATAATTGAATCCTTTGGTTCAGCTTGTGAGTGCCTGACATTTTGGCTGTGAACAAGTGCACTAGGATGTTTGAAAGCATTTCATGACAACCTAATGGTTAAGGCGCAGTAGTTATTATTTCGTACAACACTGTAAACCAAAGAAAGAATATTGACTGAGAGAAACTGCCAAGGATGCATTAACCGTAATGGTTGTAGTATGAGTCACACCTTGATTGTAGTTAAGTAGAATACCCAGACATCTGTTAGTTGACATCAGCTAACAGATCAGGATGAGCTTATGGTTAAAGGGTAGAATTTGGAGATAGATATGGGTTCGCTGTCCAAGATTTACTGTGTGACCTTGGTCCAGTCACTTAATCTCTTTCTGACTCAGTTTTACTGCCTGTAATATAGGGATGATAATACTTCACCAACTCTCCAGGGGCATTGTAAGTATTAATATTTTTAAAGCATTTTAAGAACTTTGGCTGGAAAGTGCCACAGAAGTGCTTTTAATTAGAGTTGATAAAAAATGGAATTTCCATTGACTGGGAAATTTCAGAATTTTGAAAATTGTTTTCATCTCAAATTAGAATAAGAGGGTGAAATATCTAAACTTCTTGCAGAATAAAAAAGTTGAAACAAATTTTATTCTGAAATGTCAAGGCATTTTGTTTCAACATTTTTGATCGAAATGAAACATTTTGACATTCCTTAATTATTTAGATTTTCCTGATGGAAAAAGTCACCAAATCTGATCTTGTCCCACAGAAAATTTCAGCTTCAACAAAATCCCTTTTTGTGATGGGAAAATATTTCATCTGAAATTTTTCTAACAAGCCCTACTTTTAACATTATCAGTTAGGCTAGAGTCACATTTTGTGAACATAATTTTAATAACTCCATAAACTGATTTTCCCAACTCCAACATCTAATTTATTCTGTAGTTCTATTTAAACAAACAGCAAAAATAACTTTGTCTTCATTGGGGAAACAAATCCAGTTTCAGAGGGAATACCACTTATATTCAACGACAAATAGCAGCCAGACTCTGTCTGAGTAAAACAAACAGGACTTGCAAGTTCTGCTTTTTCTTTCTTCACAGTACACAATGGCAAACATTGGCTATTTTCTCACACAGTGACAATTGCTAATGCTATCCCTTTCTTTGTGAAATAAAGTGGATAACATTTCATTCAGAAATCCTTTCAAATATCCCTCTTGGTGAAAATGGTTCAGGTTCATGGCAGTTTAGCTTGAACAGAGTGATAAGGTAGTCCATAGGTGACAGAAATATAGCTGTCAAAGGGAAACGGAAGTTAAAGAAACAAGCCAAAAACTGCCAATGTCAACAAACAAAACAGAACAAAAGCAAAATAAAATGTCACCGTTCTCTCTATGGGGCCATTTCTTGCTCTCTGGTGATTTGGATTTTTTTTCTAATGAAAAGCATAGCTAGAAGAGAGGAGACATGAGGAATAAAAAACAGGTGCCATCCCACCCACACATCTGGAACAGGAAACCTAACAACTAAGAAAAATAACAACGTAAATTGGCAGCTGGCACATAGAGGTGTCAGCTCTGCAAGATTGCCAAACCGATAAAAGTGAAAAACACATGAAAGTGAACTAAAAACACACTGACTTGGCATGAAACAAACTCATGTGGGGTAAAGCTGCCCTGGGGAAAACACCCTTATTAAAAAAAAAAAAGAGTACCTGGCAGTGGAAGAGTTTTACAAGCTCACGTGAGCAACACAGTCAGTGTTTATAATCAATAGCTAGAGCTACAGCTAATCTAGTGCTAGATTTGAACTTTTTGTTTATTTCAGCCTATGACCAGGTGCCTGGGACAGACCACACTGAGAATGCCACACTCAGGGCAGATTGCAAGAAATAGGACAGACAATCCCCCCAAACTGGTGGTTTATTTTATAATTTGACACCAATACAGTAACAAAAGAGCTTCTGCAATACCACACTGGTTAACCAGAAGCCAAACACAGTCCCCTTTAGGCATTCCAGTCCTTGGCCTCCATCCAGACAACCCAATCTAATATAGTGAGAGGTTACTGAAAACTCAGTTCCCCATATGTGAGGTTCTTTCTAATCCCAAAGAATCAGACGCTTACGCCCAGGTTAATATGAATCTCAGATCTTATCCAAATATCACGCTGTCAACCAATCCTTAGTAAACTACCTAAAGATTTATTAATAAAACAAAAGAAGAGTTATAAATGGTTAATAGATCATATACATACACATGGTTGCAAAGTCCTTATATCAGGGTTTGTAGCAGTGACGGAACAGACTGCTGGCTTGTAAAGTTTCTCTGGTAACGTCCAGAAGATTGGAAGGTCCTCAGTCCATAGTTCAAGAGGCTACTTTCAGTTGTAAATCCACAGTCCAGAGAATTAGCGCAGGAAAGAGGCAAAATGGAGGTGTCTCAGATGTCTTTTGTATCCTCTGCCATGTGGCTGGAAATGTACTATCCCAAACGAAGCCCACACCTCAGGTGCATGGAAAATTATTGGCCCAAGATGGAGTCCAGAGTCACATGTCCTTATCACATGTCCTTACATGGTTTCTTGAATCACAGGGGGTGGACACTGGCTTCTTGCTGTTTGAGGCATCCTTAGGAAGAGCTATCTGGATGGGATGAGTTTTTTCAATGGACCATTGTGAGAGTGGAGTATCTTTGATGGGCCATCCACACATAGATGTCTAGCCCTAATGTAAATTCTATCTGGGGCTGTCACCCAAGAACAAACATGTTTAAGGGTACAAGTACATATCCAATATTCATAACTTCAGATACAAAGATGATACCTGCATATAAGCAAGATAATAATACTTAGCAAATCATAACTTTTCCATTGTTATCTTACATGACACATACTTTGTACAAGATCTGTTACAATTATATAACAGTGGTAATATCAAAATGTTCATCTTTAATCATACAGCATCACACAGCCTACCTTGTTTGGGCCTAAAAATATACAAAAGGCTGTAATGTACTACTGGCTTTGTGTTTATGAGTGAAGGAAGGATTTTGCCCTCTAGTGGCTGTCTCACAAGAAGCAAAGGGACTTACTACAGCTACAGTCTTCCTATATAGGTCAAGTGGTAAAGGTTTGTGTTTTCAAAGTGGTCAGGTCAGCATTCTAGTCCCTGCTCTTCAACAGTGCCGAATTAATACATAAGATAACTAAGCTACAGCTTAGGGCCTCACAATATGAGGGGCCTCTAAAAAAGAAAAAAACGATCCCATTTCAAATTTTATCAAAATCAGTTGATAAATAAAGGAGATATGGGGAAAAGAAGATTCTCTCTAAAGACAGACATTTCGTTCAAATATGACAAAAATACACACATCTGGCAACACAAATACCCTTAACCTACCCTTACCCTTCACTAACTGTTAATTATTGACAGGCAGGAGGCCAAGGCTGAGAAAAAAAACATAATTGCACTTGTAAAATTAGTATTTCTACGAGTAAATCTGCTATCAGTCTCCTAAAGCAGCGTTTTGTTGGCCAGCTGCTACTAGTAAAATTCTGACCATGCCTTCATAACTTATTTAAATAAATAAATAATCCCACTGCTGATAAAATCGAAAAAAATGTGAGGTTGGAGACTGCAGTGTCGTGAAGCCATCGTGCTAAGCTCATACTCACACGGGACATGTCCTAGGAGTGACATCATGTATAGCATCCCCCTTGACTGGTAATAGCCGGAAGGATGCCATCTTTTGTTTATGGTCCAGCACGCTCAGGCGTACAGTGCCTTTGCTCCTGTTTGAATTCGTTTTCTTAAAGTGTTAGTGTTAGTTTCTTCTTTTGAGCTGTACATGCATACTGTTATGTATTTTAGTGTGCACGCTGCTTTCTGCTTCATGCACTACCCATGCTTCACATGATGGAGTTTGCAGGTGATCGTCTTATGGCCTTGGATCGAGTGGATCTTGAGGAGGATAAATTTGTGTTGGCTTCTCTCTGTCAGTTTTGGGAACTTTCACAGTAAATATCAGAGAGTGCTGACAAAAGGATAAATAGAGGGTTTTGAGAAAAGTGAAGGAAGATATACATATATATTATAATCTGAGTACTTGGGGAGCAATTATTTCAAACTATGTGCATATATGATCTATAGGCTATTAAATATTCATTCTAATGTCTTGAATATAGGCTAGTTTTTCTCACTTTCTCAGTGCCTGTCTAGAGATTACCAGTCTTTTTTCTGGTAAATTCTTTCTCTTTCATGCATATAGCTTGTTGTCACTCTGTGTGTCCGAGGCGTTCACTCGAGATTAATTAGTGGTCATGGGGGAGACAGAGGACACAGAAGCGAACACGAAGAGAGATGTGTGCCTAGAAAAAAGACTGGGATTTTTTGCTTGGCAGGTTTGGAGCGCTCAAGATAATATTTTATTATAGGTAGCATGCTATGTAAAAATTATTGTACAGAGTTAAAAATCACATATCATATGCATCATACATTGTATTTTTATAGTATGGCAAAAGAAAAACCCCAACAATTCATTGTTTCATAGCAAAAATTAAATCGGAATAAACATTTGTAAATATATTTTGTATATAGTGTGGATAAACTTTGTATTTCCCTAACAAATTAATCAAGCTTTTTTTTCATTTATTCGTATGAAAAGTAGGATAATTTTCCTTATTCATGGTGTAAAAAAAAAGATATATCCTCTCTTGTTTTCCTGTGAGAACATAGACATAATAGCATTAACTTTCACAGAAATATCCTGGTAAAATAACACAGGTTTTCAGCATGCATATATATATATATTATTTGTTGTATCGATATATAAATCTCAATATTTATAATATAAAATTTTTTTTACTGGGTTTTGAAAGTGATTTTGTGGCTTATTTTTAGTCTAATGGTAACAAACTGCTCAGGAGAAAGCTCATTTTTGCAACTGAACTATAGCAAGAATGAACTGCGGACAACAATGCTGCAAGAAAAGCTATCTGCCCTAAGCATTCTGTGCATCGAAAGTGACAAACTCCATAGCTTATCGTCTGAGGACATCATCAATGACTTTGCTCTCCAAAAATCATGAAAGAAAATGTTTTAAATGTCAGTGTTAAAATTAACATGATGTGCAAACAGACATACTCAGGTTGTACTGCTTCCATTAAGTAAGCTGGTCTGTGTAACTGTAACTGCTTTTATGTTTCTGTAGATATAAAGTTTTCATATCTACTAATTAAGAAATCATAGATGAAAATATGTTAATTTGAAACTATTTTATAATGAAAACAGGCATTTTGCAAGACATGTATTTTAGTTAGATTATTATTCTATTTTTACAACTTCACCTTTGTATATATGCAAATATAAAGCTTTCATGTTTATATATTCAATGTCCTTTTTGAGAAAATAATAAATTCATTTTTTTTCTAGTACTGGGATTCTTACACTTGGCATAGTTTAGGGCCTCAGAATGTCATAATCCGTGCTTTTCAGGTGTGTGCATGTGATTTGTCTGCCTCTGTCTGCTGCACATAGACTTTTTTTGTTTCAGAGTGGTAGCCATGTTAGTCTGTATCAGAAAAAACAACGGGGAGTACTTGTAACACCTTAGAGACTAACAAATTTATTTGGGCATAAGCTTTCGTGGGCTAAAACCCACTTCATCAGATGCATGGAGTGGAAAATACAGTAGGAAGATATATATGCAGAGTACATGAAAAGATGGGGGTTGCCTTACCAATTCTAACAAGACAATTCAATTAAAGTGGGCTATTATCAGCAGGAGGAAAAATCACTTTTGTAGTGGTAATCAGGGTGGCCTATTTTAAACAGTTGACAAGAAGGTGTGAGTAACAGTAGGGGGGGAAATTAGCATAGGGAAATAGTTTTTAGTTTGTGTAATGACACATCCACTTTATTTGTGAGGCTCCCTGGTAAATCTACCTGAAAGTATAACAGGAAATGTTATCTCAAGAACATTTCCTTGGCATGAAAGCTCATACTTGTCAAAAGATTGCAGGATGACAGTATTTAGCCAAATGAAATATCACAAATAAGGCCCAGCAGTATTTAATAGGAAGGCTGTCAGTGTCTAGTGCCCTTTACGGGGCTGATCCCACATTTCTTTAATTGAAATGCACTTAATTTTAATGAGAAATTTGGGTGTATATGGTGTGCAGGATTGGGACTTGCATGTTTTCTACTAAATATTCTGTGGATGCTTCCAAACACTAGTTATATACTTGGTAATTCAGAATACCCAGTTCTTGTGCACTATTCCCTTGGGAGTGCTTGCAACATTTTGTTTCATGTGTCAAGCACATCAGAAGAGCTAGAGATATTTCACACACATGCTTGAAGACCGTGGTAAATCACCTACGCCTGTATCATGCAACTGCTGACTTGGAACATGACACATTCTAGGTGTCTTGCCCAGTCAGAAAACATTATTTGATACTGCTATAGATCCACTGCCATGCATGCCACATACTAGTATACAACATCATGGGCCTTTTTCCGTAAGCAGTTTCCACTGTGGTGTGTTTGCTCCAGGATGGTGTTCTAAAACAGTAAAAAGGAAACTTTATTCATTTTGCTTATTCCAAATCAATAAAGTTCCAAAAGATAATGATTAATCCACTCTTATATACAGTATGTTCTGTTTTTTTACTGTCTTCATGCTTACGTTTCAGTTTATGGAAAGTCTCTCCATGGAGTATCAAGAAAATAAGTACGCTTTGAAAACGTGCATTGAAGAATACACTGTGAGTAAAGGACAGAATATTAAACTTAACTCCGTGAAAGTTACATACTGTGACATCCACAGAAAGAGTGAATTACAGCATAACCACCTGTAGTTGCAATGTGGAAGCTCTACCAGTACAACCTTATGAGCTGTATAATAAGAGATGCTGGAGTCATAAATATCAGTTGTTGGTACTGGAGCTGTTCTTAGTAGAATGTTACAGTATAATGTCTCCAAGTCCATTGAATATATGGTTTTCTCTCTGTGTCTGATATACAGTATAACATTATTTGATATTTAAAAACAAAACCAAAAACAGAAATGAAGGCACTGTAGGTCTGGCATAACTACTCATTTCTTGCTATGATTTCCTCTGCCTAGCTCAGATTTATTGATCTTTCCAAAGAGGGGGATTCAGAAAGGGAAGGAAAACAGTACAGAATCTTCTAACCATCTCCAGCAGTTATATTTTCCAGGCTGTTCTTTTTGATTTGTTGCCCAGTGCCTGTTTTATTTTCACAGAAAAAGAAATCACGTACTGCACCCGAAGGAAACATAAACAGAAAAAAAAAACCCAAAAAGCAAGTAAAAAGAAGAGAAAGACAGGTCCTTGTCTGTGAGGCAGCCATTCTCCCTGTCTGAATCGTCCATCCTCCCTTTCTTGCCACCCCCGTCCCCAAAAGAGATAATTAAAAGGGGATGACTATTACTGATTGATAGTAATGCTATGCCAGCTGAAGCTGGTTCTCCTTTACTTTACTTTACAGAAACAAATCTGGCTTAGTGGTTTCTCTTTTAAGTAAAAATAAATATCCTAGAACGGAAGCAGAGTTTGATACCCTCCCTGAGACTTGCTGTCAGTCCTTATAAACAAAGGGAAAGCAGGTATTATACCTACTAGAGGCAGCAAGAGAAGTTCAGGGACCTAGTGTTCCTGCTGAACAGCACTTTTAGCTGTGCTGCAGTCTCATTTTTTTGTAAACAGGCGCACACACAAACCACTCGTTAAGATTCTGATCCAAAAGCTATTGAAATCAATGGAAAGATCCTTAATGACTTCAGTGATCTTTGGATCAGATCCACAAACTGCAGATTAACAACAAATACCCACCCACACTTTTGAAAGTGAAATGGACAGATTGAACTGTCAGTTGAAATGAGAACGTTATCTATCCTCTGCCCATGCTGACATGATTGATTGTGGCCCCGTGTTGGCTGAGTGTTTTAATCTCTGACACAGTCATCCATGAATGCTGGGTGTGCATGTGTTTCAGTCATCAGCTCAGGAACTCTGGAAGGATCACTAAGGTCACAGTTGAATGCAAGTGAATGTTAAAAGCCTGATTCTTCATAATGTTACACCAATTTTATCCCAGTGTAATGCCATTGATTTCAACAGAGTTATACTGATGTGGTAACACAGTGGAGAGTCAAGCCCTCTAACTCCTAATTAATCCCCAAACGCGGTAGATGGTACCATGACCCCATTTCATTTTGCACCACCCAGTCAAGCAGAGCCAACGTGGGTTTAGGAGAAAGTGTACAGGCTGTGCTCTGTTCAAAGGGTTTTGTTCTGGCAGCAGCTGTGTGCACTGCACTCCTCCAGCAGCTCCCAAGCTTCAGGCCCAATGCCTCCAGGAGCTGTTTCTGGTATGGAGCCCCTCCTCCACTCCCACCCTCACTATGGGTTGTGGCTTAAAGGACATGGTCAACTGAAAAAAAAAATCATACTTCTATCTGAAAATTCAATACCAAACTGTATTAACAAATAACAGCTCAGATGGCAAGTGAAAGAGATTAGAGCTAACACATGAAAATCTTCAGTTCTCTATGTGACACAAAGTGGCTTTAAAATGGCTGGATATGGCTAGTGGAGTATTTTCCCTGTGTGGTATATTGATAACTGTGCTGGAACTGCAAGATATCACTTTAAGGGCAGGGGGGAGTTTCAGGCCATGCTTGAGGGCTAAGGGTCTGTGTCGGAAAGCATATGATGAGAGTCATTCTGACTCTTGGAAAGAACTGACTTAAAGCATGGTGGGGTCAGTGGTGCCTTACTGCCCTAGGGAGCAGCTTGTTTTCTCTTTCTCTGCTTTTGGTTCTTGTGTGTAATCCTTCTGAATTCTAAGAAATAAAATAATGTTTTGTTGTAACCTTTCAGCAAGAGTAGTATATGTTTTTATCTAACTTCCCTATGTGTACGTCATGAACATAACACCTTGTGTAGGTGACCTCTCCACCTGCAGAAAACTGGTTGTGCAGGACATGGGTATGCTGCCTCCTGCTAGCCGCCCTCGCACCACTAATGCTGGCATAAGGGAAAGAAAAGGTGTTGTTGAGGACATGACTCTACTATGCCCAGTCCTCCCCTAACTTTCACCAGAGCCGGTGACTACAGAAGAGAGAGCCACTCCATGCAGTTCCCCATCTCCATTCACTGGTCCTCTATCAGGAACCCTTCATATCCCCGATATGAAGGGTTCCTGATAGATCATCTGATACATAATAGATGATCCAGTATATTTTTGAACTGCTTAGATTTCAAGTTGATGGTGTGCCTTTTTTTTAAAAAAAAATCACAGATGGTGAAAAGTAGATGTTTAGGTTAAGTGCAGAGCTTCTGGCTGAAGTTTTCTGAGTTTTAGTTGGGGGGCAGGGGGAAATGACCCTGGGAGCCCCTCTAGGCCAACTGGGAGAGGATCCATCACATTGTAACTCAAATCAGGCCTGACATTAGGGTGACCAGACATCCTGATATTATTGGGACCATCCAGCTATTAGGGGCTTTATCTTATACAGGCAACTATTGCCCTCCCCCCGAAAAAGAAGTGTCCTGATTTTCCATACTTGCTATCTGGTCACCCTAACTGACAAATTCATTGCCCCAAACACATAATTGCCATAATATGTAGCTCAAAGGTGTCATGTAAAGGATCATATGTAAACTGGTAAACATGGTCTCAAAAAATCAGTGTGATGTATGTATGGGTTGTATACAAAGAGTTATAGATGTGTGCTGGAAATATATTCTTCAAATGTGCTTGGGAGACAGAGCTTGAATACAGGCTGCCCAAGACAAGGGAATGTGTCTTTACCTGTCTGATTGGCTTGATTACTGACAGAGGACAATGAAAATACATTGATGTATAAGGTAAATAAAGCCATCAAGCTAAATGAGCTGGGGAGAAGGCAGTTTAACAATCATGAGAGGGGACAGAATCTGCACCCCTCCCCCAGAAGCCTTCCTGGCTCTTAAACAGAGACAATGGACTTTGTCTAATATAAGGTGAGCAAAAAGACCTTTTAGTTATCCATCACTGATGGGACATAGGGTACAGCACCCTCTGAGCCTGTCAAAGTTAGATCCCCTCGTCTGGATGGCTAGAGATGCTGAAAACTGCTTATGTAAAGATTGTAACTTGCTAAGATTACTTTGTAGTCACTGCAAAGTGTGTTTTGTTTTTGTTTGTAACAAAACCTGTCTCTTTTTCTCTTGCTTAATATCAGTTAAATCTCTGTTCTTTGTTAATAAACTTATTCTTGTTTATGACAAAACCATTTCAATGCTGTGTATTAAAGTGAAGTGTGAGTCTTCAGCTAACCTCTCAGGCTGATGTGTTCTCTGTCTCTTTGGAGGCAGCAAACTTAATCATTTCTGTGAGTGTCCAGCGAGAGGGACAGGACACTGCAGGGAGACATCTCTAGGGATCTCAGGAATTGGGGCTCAGTGATTAAACCTTGCCTTGCAGGTGACAGATTGGCAAAGTCTTGAAGAGTATTCTGGCAAGGCAGACAGACTGGTGTATAGGGAACTGATACACAGCTTAGCCGCAGCAGAGCTCTCACTCTTGCTAAGGCAGAGAGGTAATACAGTGGCTCACAGTTCTAGGTGTCCGGAGCATGGCATCACAAGGGGGTTTAAAGATTAACAGAAACAATAAATTGAAATTCATCTGAGCCCAACTTTATGTACTGAGCTCCCCAATAATGGGGCTGTACAGCATAGAATACATCGTAACTTCTGACATTCCTTATTTACTAAAGGTATGCCAGAATGTGTCATTCTGTAGTATTGCTGATAGCAGTAGGCCTTGCCAACACAGGGTATCAGTGATGTCACAGAATTGTGACATCAGTCTGGATCATGAGGAAGAAGAAGGGATCCCTAACCTAAATATTCCCCATGGTCAATAGACAGCACAAAGTTAGAAGGGACACAGAATAAGCTAATACTTATGCTTACTAAAACTTGAGGCTAGTTTACACATTGATGGAGATGTTAAGCTAGCATTAGAAACAGATAGGAAAGGATACTACTCAATCATTATGCAGGCCTTGGTTGTCCATAGAGGGAGGTTTTTTAACACCATCGTGCTGGGTGCATGACACCAGAGTGTCCCAGAGATCTGGCAATTACCTATTTGGACAAGGAAGGGACTTTATTCCCTCTTGATCATATGGATCTCAATGGGGCATCTGTTTTAGGGAAACCAGCCTATCCTCTAATGCCTTAACTTATGAAGCCCTACCTTGATGTGAGGACACCTGGCAGATGAAGCTTTAATTAACCACTGAGCAGTTGCAGGATCATTATAGAATGTGCATTAGGTGGACTGAAGGAAAGATGGCACTTCCTACAAACCCATTTGGATCCCAGTGTGCCCAATACTGTACTGTCATATTATTGGGGCATGCTGTGCACTGCACAACATATGGAAGGATCAGAGGAACAAATTTAATGACTGGAACTGTGTAGTGAGCTACAAGGAGAGTTGTAGAAAATTTGTCCTGCTCAGGAACCTCATGGATCATCTGGAGTTCCTCCTCTATGAAAGGTTCTTCTGTATCATCACACAGCAGTGGAGTAAACTTCAGGGAACATAAACATGTTGCTGAACTCGGATGCAGAATCTTGCTTACATGAGAGATACCTTTGCAACCTCTTTTCTGCTCTTTACAATTCCACCTGTGATAAACGGAAAATGGCCTAGCAGTACCAAGAGACTTTGAAAGTCCTCTGGACTTAATACAGCCACAGGTCATGCAATGGGACTTAAAATCTGAGCTTCCTCAGATAATGCTTTAATGCCTGTCAGTGTGAGGAAAAGCACACTTCAGCATATAGAGAGAGATGCACATATGTGTGTGCATCATGCATCCTGGTGTCTGCAAGCATTGCTTGGCTTGTACTAGTGTTCTCTGCTTTGAATGCATGCAGAAGTGCGTGGCAGAATAAATCAGTAGTTGCATGTTTTCCCCTGGTTGGAATCCATCATGGTTCAGATGTGTCTGGGGAAAGGGTATAGGAAGAAAGGGGGAGCAGAGATATGGCATTTCTTTCATCCTCAACTAATTTGGCCCTCTGGCCAGGTCACCATTTAGTCCATCCCTTCTGGGGTTATGAAGTCCAACAGGACAACTGTGCAAATGGAAGATCGTGTTCAGCTTCTTTTCAGGCTCTGTGACACTATACCAATGGCTGGCAGGAGAACGCAAGCCTGCCCACTACATGAGTTCCAGCCCAGGTATCCTACAACCAGCAATCCAGGTTTGCTCATTCCCAGTCCCTGTTTCCTTGGGCTCCTACCTGCCCGGCTTCTCTATCTTCTCTTGCCTGCTTCTGGGTATACCTCAGGCTCTACTCCCTGTGGCTGCTTCGCTCCCCACCCCTTATTAGAGTCAGGGCAGGTTCCCAGGACTTACTCTCCCCCTAGACTTTTTCCTTGTTCCTGGAGGCCTCCTTCCTCCCAGGAAGCAACTGCAGATTCCTTCCCCTTCAGCCCCCTTCTACTTTCAGACGCTGGGCTTTACAGTGCTGGGCTTCACTCTCAATTAACCCTGGCTCTCCTTCTCTGAGGTGATGCCAGGTAACCTAATTGGCCTCTGAGGCCCTGGTTTACCCTACCAGCGCTGGTGTGGGATGCATACCCCATCACAGGCTGTTAGAGCTAACATGCGAGTAAGAGCCCATGCTAACTCTGCAGCGAAGACATACACTTAGAGGCACAACATGGAATTTCCCCCTCTTTCTATTTGGTTTTTACACCATGCCCATCACCATGGTATCTGATTTGCCATAGTAGTGGCTTTTTCTAGAACAATATATTGTTGTTGATATTTCTATTTTGAAATGATTGGGAGGTGCTGGATTATTATGAAGATGGAGGCCATATAAGTGCCTAAAGAGATGGATAAAAGTGGCTCTCCCAGGTACATCTGCAGTACTTTCTGTCAGTCATTGAGAACAAGGCTCACTTGTAGACGAGCCCACTCAACCTTGCATGAGGCTTCACAGTTCACTAGTTCTTGCTGCTAATTCTTCCTCTGCTTTCTGGAAAATGATAACAGGTGGATTACTGGGTTAGAATAAACAGAGAGGCCAATAACACTTCACCACCAATAGTGTTGATATCCTAATTACTCCCGGGCAGTCCATTAGGTCAGTTATTGACATGACTGCTTTGCCAACTGGGAATGGGCTGTGCAGTCACATGTGGGTGTTGCAGCTTTACCAGCTTCTGTTCTGCAGACTAAATTGCCAGCATTCCCCCCCAAATAGTTTATTTCTTCAAACGCAATGTAGTGGCAAAAAAATAAACCACTGAGCTGAAGATGAGAACATTTTTCAGGCCCTCTCTGGAAGGGAAGAGAAAGGAAAGTTCAAGATGTGGTGACAAATTTAGTTTTAAGGTAAAATTTTCAAAAGCACCGACATGGCTTAGAAGCCCATGTCCCATTTTCAAAAGTGACTCAGGGCCAGATTTTCAAAGGTCCTTAGGAATGTAGGTGTGTGTGAAAATCCCACAAGGGCCTATCTGCAGCTTTAGACACTTAAATATCTTTGAAAATCAGGCCCTTTGGCTCCTAAGATCCTGTCTCACTGAAAGTCAATGAGACTAGACCTGGTTCGGAATTTTCTGACAGAATGTTTTTCTACTGTAAAATGCCAATTTATCAGATGTGAAACATTTTGTGGAAGTGTCCATTTGGAGAAACTTCATGGTGAAAAAGAATGACCTGAAATGTTTTTCAGTCTTGACATTTTCAGAACAGAACACTTTGGTTTTTCATTTTGAATTTCTTTGTTTAGAAATCTTTTTATATTATTACAAAAAATTAAACATTACAAATTAGAATGAAATATTTTAATTTGATCAAAAAGAAATATTTCAACTGACTTGCTTTTTTTTTTATTAGGTTTTTGCTTCACAGGAATTTTTTTGTTTTCATTCTCTCTTAATTTTGTTTTCATTTTTCTGGAAGGGAAAATATTTTTCAAACCCATGAAATTGCCCATGTAACAGAAAATCTGTTTCCTGTCCAGACTTAGGCATTTTTAAAATTTTTACCTTTAAACTTTTAATTCTTTGGCTGTATTGTTGGTGTCTTGGCCAGTGCTATGTCCACCTCTACTACATATTCTGAATACTGTGTGGTCCTTTTCTTTTTAAAAGTTAATGACATATTTATAGTGTGCTACAAACTATACTTATGTGCATAAAATTATTATTGATTCTATTATTTCCATTCCCAATATAGTTTCCTTTTGTGAATTGGGACACATGGTAGTATATAGAAGAGCCATTAGAACACGGGAGTCTGCATCAGGAAGAAATCAAGGTTACTATGTGACCTTGGGCAATACACTATTCCCCCCTGTACCTCAGTTCCCCAATCCATAAAACGGAATAATAGTTTCCATTGAAAGCACTTTGCATCTGTATGGGTGGATGTCTTTCATCTTGGCAAAGTGGTAGCATTATTATTTATAGATTACCTCCAGTGATAGTTATAGGGGGACACAGGGTGATGAAAATACAGAAAGATTAAATTAATTTGTCTATGATTAGGCTTAGGGAAAAAAGGTAAAGAATATGCTACACAAAAATCTTATTTGCATAATAGTACCAGACAGCAAAGTGTCCTGATATTTTTGTTATATTATCCAGGAGAAACAGACATACTGCCTAGAATAAACAAAACAATGAAGAATCATGCCTCACAGGAAGTAATATCTACGGGGAGATCAAAATAAACTACCATAGTTGTGATAAGCATATCTGACGTCTCACTATGATGAAAATATTTATTTTAATTTGTTAAACACTATGAATAAAGAAGGCTTAGGATCTAGCACATTTATTTTTGGTGCTAATTGAGTTTTACTTCCATTATTTCAATCACAGACAGAAACCAAATTTGATGAAGTTCACTGGCCATCCACATAACATTTTTTTAGCTATCTGTAATTCTGTTGTTTCTTGAATACAAGTTTATTTAATCTGCTAATGAATATATTATTAGAATTAATGAAAGTCGAAGGGCATTGTGCCCATAAATGCAGATTGCAAAGTAGCTTAATGGTGTTGCATGCTGTACATATTTGTGTCAGGCTGAGGTCAGTGTTTGCATCCCATATTTCTTGCGCCAGAAGCTAGCACAATGTTTATTGTAGAGATAATGCATTCGGCTTCTGGCGGTAAAGAAGGTAAGAACTGCTGATTTATACATGAACCATCTATGATTGGTATTAAGGATTATTAGATGTATGTGCAACCTGAAAAAAGGAGTCACTTATCTAGACTAACTTAATGGTAGATACGAAAGGTGTTTTCAGCTGGCAGCTAAATTGGGGAGATAAACTCTAAATTTAGTCTCTAACCTATTTTTTATAGAAAAAATATTGAGAAACTGGATATCAAACATATTAATGATAATTTCCCTTGTGTTTTGTTACATCCCTTTTTTGATTTTCATTATAGGAAGTATCTTAAATAAAGGATCAGATTACCAGATGCCTTTAGGTAACTGCAGAACACATTAATGTTAACTGATTCAAAGATTCTGATTACAAACATGTAAGAAAACAGAAATATTGAATCTCATTGGCAGGTAAAACAGGAAACAGTTTTGCATTTTAGCCTGATTTCTTCGTGGCAATGCAGTTAATTCTTTAATTATTTATTTGAAGGCCATTCCCTTTGTTTGACAATTTACAGAGTTCTTAAATCTATCTTCCTTAATAGATATCCACTGTCCCCTGCATAGCTATAGTAAGTAGTGTACACAATATAAAATATATTATTCCCCACTTTCAGTAGGAACGTGGTTCACTGGGCAGTTCCAAAGAGAAGGTTCTGACAGTGCCTTGTTTGCAGAGATCCAGAGTGCTACCATAAGAAGGATTTGCCACATCAGTTTAAAATGTGTTTGGCATTTTTGGGAATAAGATTGATCATGAAGATTCACATGCATCACGTTTATGGTGATGCTTATAGTTCTTCAAGTGGCTCTGCATAGTCCCACTTATTGGTTTTGAGCCACCTGGTGGTGCCCAACGGTAGAACCTTCTCCAAGCAATGTCTGTTAGAATACACATGTTGTACCCCTCTTCTCCGTGTCATCAAATGTTCTCAGTCCAAGGCTATTTAAGGGGGTAGTGCACCTCATACTGCTTCAGTTCCTTCCAGCTTCTGCAGCAGTTGGAAGTGAATTGGTCTGGTGCATTTGGATCTCAGATTTTTCTCCACTGAGCCTGTCTCAACAGTCTGTAGTTTATAGCTGTTAGTTTAGTGTACTGTTCAGTGTAAGGTAGTGTTAAGTATAGATAGTTTTGTGTAGCTTGTGGAGTTGGTTCCGTGCGATGGTGGAACTACGGAAAAATAAGTCATGTTTTAAGAGATCCTTTTCATGCCCAGATGTCTTCCTGGTATTAGATGACTATTGAGGTACCTTAAATGCCTGGGTGAAGGCCATTCTCCGTGTGGGTGTTCTATTTGCCAGACTTTCATGCCCAGCACTCGCAAGGAGAGGCAGAACAGACTGCAGGTGATCTACTTAAGGAAACCCTTGCTGCTGAACTGGTTCCAGAAGGTCATTGGATCTGAAGTCCAATAGGCCTGTTTCAGCTCTAGTAGCGTCTTTCAGCAAAGTTAAGCTGTGTAAAGATTCCCAGTCATTGGGACCATTATCTATTCTGGCTCTGGATCGTTCTTTCAAAGCTGTCAAGTCTCTGAAGGTCCCAATGGTGGAAAAAGGATGACTGCCACATCATCAGCTCCAAGTATATCATTTTCCAAGAAGGCCAGGGAAAAGAGAGCGACTGTTAGCAGTAACGAATCCTGTGCATCAGATTTACTAAAGCTGTCTGATTCTGACATGACCTCTGCGGTTCCATCTCTGAAGCCCAGGTCAGTTCTGGTTTTAACTTTGAAGAGCAGAGGTGAAGTACTGAGTATTTTGCCTGATCTAATACTCTCCAGGTCTCTTGGATGCCAAGAAAATCTGATTCCCCAGTTTCAGCTTCGGTTTCCTCTATTTCGGAACGTTTAATGTATTTGAAATCTGACCGCTTATCTAATGCTTCTTTAAGAGTTCATCTGGCAACTATTTCCACTTACTATGTTTGCTTTGATGGTAGATCACTGTTTGCGCATGCTACAATTAAAAGGTTTATGAGGCAGTTGTCCAATTTGTATCCCTTTTTGAGGGATCTGATCCTACCAGGGACCTCAATTTGGTCTTGTCCATCATTATGAAACCAACATTTGAACCCTTGGCAGAGTGTTCCTTGTTTTATTTGTCTGTAAAGATGGAATTTATTATTCTTATATAACATCAGCCAGAAGTATGAGAAAATTATACGCTCGGATGGTGGATCTGCCATTTAGTGTATTACATAACAACAAAGTGATTCTTAAACCTGACCACAGGTTTCTACCAAAGATAGTATCTGAATTTCATATGAATCAAACTATTAATTTACCATTTTTACTAAGTCACAGCCTAATAAAGGGGAATTATTGGTGTTACATACTTTGGATACTAGAAGGATTCTGGCACATTATTTAAAAAGAATTAAGATTTTTAAAGGGATTTTATTTGTCTCTTATGCTAAGAAACATCTGGGTAATAGTGTGTCTATTCAGACTAACCTTCATTTTTATTATGGTGATCGAGACATGAATTTGAATGAAAAATATGTGGCTCTATCCCCTGGATGGCTATGAAAATCTCCATCAAGTTTGCTTCAGACTCTGTAGGTAGTCTGAATGTCTTGTTCCAGGGTCAGAGTTAAGGATGTTTGGGTGCTGCTTAATGAGAATTATTTCCTCTTAACCATCTGTGTCTAGGAACTGAATATTAAGGTTTGTGTCAGAATTGTTTCTGTAACTTAGCTTGTGATCTCCATACTTTTTAATGTTTGCACTTTTAAAATAATATGTTTAATGGGAAATCTTTCTTGAATAGCATATAGCAAACTGCACTATCATTTTAAAGGGTTGTTGGTGTGAGGCATTGGCTCAGTTTCCTATTTTTCAAAACATTTTAAAACAATATTAGTATTTAAATGCTATTGTGATGCTGTATAGAAAGAAAGATGGCCATGTGTACACTAAGGTGCAACCAGTGATGTACCACCTCTGTTGCACAATTCTGATAAATTTTATACAAAGTATTACTTGTAACGTGTCAATGAAAATGTTATGAGCTGCTAAGTATTATTATACTGTTTAAATCCATGTGTCATCATTGTATCTGAAGTAATGAATATTTGCTATATGTTTGTATTTCAAATGTGTTGTGTTCCTGGGTTACACCCACAAGACAGATTTACATTAAGGCCAGCCAGCCATGGTTGATGGGCCATTAAGGAGAATCAACTCTTCCAGTGGGCCCCTCCTGAGGATACACACAGGAAGAGAAAAAGGTTAATCATGTCCTGCAAGCTCAGATAAAAGGGAGCTGTGGGGAAGAGTAGGGTCAATTGCTGCTGAGAGCCCAGGGAGGAAGGACTGCATCCCCAGAGGACTGAAAGAACTAAACACGTTGGACGGAGCAGCTGCTAGAAGGGACCAGGGGAGTGAGAGGGAATTCCTGACTGCCTTCTGGGACTGAGCAGCTGAGTGCCCTGAGATGAGAGTGAAGAAGGTGCTGGGGCCATGGGGAAGTGGCCCAGGGAAATATAGCAGCATTGATGGGGGTTACAGAGGAGCTAGTACAGGGTCCCTGGGCTGGGGCCCAGAGTAGAGGGTGGGCCCAAGTCCCCACAACTCACCACTGGGGAAGTGGCTGGATTGTTGGACAAAGATACCCCCCCACCACAGAAGGAGGAAACACAGATGACGACATGGCAGGAGGGCTGTGTTTCAAAGAGGATGCTGCAGTTCTTGAAGCAGAGAGAGGAGCCATAGGTGGGAGTAGATACAGAGTGCTGGTGTGCAGACCACGGATGTGGGCATCAGCCTTAAGCTAATCCCCAGCATGACTAGGAGGAGGCGCCAGTCTGGCAGTGAGGGCTGCACCCCGTGACAACATGGTGGAGAACACAGGCATTCAGTTGCCTCTGAGGTAAGGGAACGGTGCGAAGGACTGAGCCCTGGATAAAGAATTTGGCATGTCAAACCTGGTTTCTCTGGAACTCTAAGTTCCCCTCCACTATTTGCAAGGCCTCCTCAGTAGTATAAGGGCCCTACCATCAATCAAACCCTGACCCCGCCCCTTGACCCCCTAGCCCCGCCCCCTTGACCCCTCAGCCCCGCCCCTTGACCTCTTAGCCCCACCCACCGGAAGTCCCACCCCATGGGTTATTACTTCCGGGGTCAAGGCTGCCACATGACCGGAAGCAAGGTGTGTCATGTGACACCCACCCCACCCCTTGACCCCTTTAACCCCACCCCTTGACCTCTGCCCCCCCACCCCACCCCACCGGAAGTCCTGCCCCATGGGGTATTACTTCCAGGGTCAAGGCTGCCACGTGACCGGAAGCAAGGTATGTCATGTGAACCCTCTAACAACTCCTCCCACTGCCCTCTACCAATCAGGATGGGTTTCGCCCCGTAGGACTTCCCCCCCAAGAGGAGCTTTGACCAATCAGGGCGAGTTCCGGAGGGGGGTGTCCTCTCTGGAAGTGGGTCTTGTGACCCCTCTAACAACTCCTCCCCCCCCACCACCAATCAGGATGGGTTTTGCCCCGTAGGACCACCCAGAGAGGAGCTTTGACCAATCAGGGCGAGTTCCGGGGTGGGGGTGTCCTCTCTGGAAGTGGGTCTTGTGACCCCTCTAACAACTCCTCCCCCCACCCCGCTACCAATCAGGAGGGGTTTTGTTCCGATAGGACCAAGAGGAGATTTGACCAATTAGGATGAGTTCCGGGGGCGGGGTGACCCGTCCGGAAATGATTCGTGTGACCCCTCTAACAACTCCTCCCACCAACCTCTACCAATCAGGCCGGCCCGAGAGCAGATTTGACCAAAATAGGGCAGGTTCTGGGATGGGGTGAACCACCCAGAAGAGGGGCGTATGACCCCTCTGCCAATCAGAGCGCAGCACCATCACCCCATAAGGCCCAGCGTCGGGCAGAAGAGGCTGTCTTTTACCAAGAGCGCGTGTTTTAGAAATCGTGGAAACATGGACTCCTTCACCACCCCCGTGAGAACTTCGGACTTTGTTTTAGCCCCGAAGGCCTTTGGACTTGTATGGAGAAAGCGCTACATCAGCGAGAGTTCTGAGGAGGGCCCTTTGGCCCAGCCGTTGATGGACACACCGGAAACCGACCCCGAAACCCGGCTGCTTGTGAGGCCCCACGATGAGCGTGATGGCCTCTTGTTCTCCACCCCCCGAGAGGTGGAAGGTGATCACGGCTTGGGGGAGTTACGGGCGGACAAGGTGAATGAAAAAGACGTGGCTCAGGTAAATGAATGTTTAAGAAGTGACGGTCGGGGTGGGGGTGTGTAATGGGGGTGGGGGGGGGGGAGGGCTAGGAACCAGGGATTGTGTAAATCAAAAACCAAGCAGTGGTGTGCTTACGCTGTTTCTTTTTTGAAAAAAAAAATCTCTCAACAGCTCGATGATGCCTTTCTGGAGGCCTTTGAGAACTTACATATCGGTAGCCCTGTGGGAGTAAATGTATCATGCATCAGCTGTTTTTGCTCATGTCTGAGACACAGATCTCAAGAGGAAAAGGACAAAATGGAAGAATGAACCAGCACAGACACCCTCATGTTAGGAGTCATGGCGTCCATTTTTACAGGCGGTTGTAAAAGGTTGTGTTAAACCAGGCGATTAATAAAACTTATTTAAACGTGTTAATATGAATGTTGTCCCCCACCCACACTTGTGTTAGTAAAAGATGGTACCAGTAACAGTCATGTCTCCACAGGCGGCTCTTTTAAAGAAAATATATTACACCCCCGGGGAAGTTGGGAGCTTTGGCGGGGTGAACCCTCTTTTTCAAGTGGCCAAAAAGCATAGTAAAACTTTAAATAGAAGACAAGTAACAGCTTGGCTTTCAGACCAGGATGCTTATACTTTACACAAACCGGCTCGAATACGTTTTAAAAGAAACAAGACCATTGTTTCAGATGTGGATGCGCAATGGCAGGCAGATTTGGTGGATATGCACCAGTTCTCCAAACAGAACAGCAATTTTAAGTACATCTTAACAGTGGTAGACATTCTATCCAAATATGCCTGGGCCTTAGGCCTAAGGGACAAGACGAGTGGTGAGGTATGCAAGGCCTTTAAAGCTATTTTTAGCGAAGGGCGTGTGCCTCAAAAATTACAAACCGATCGGGGGAAAGAATTTTTAAACAAACCCTTAAGCAGATTGTTAAAACGGCATGGCATTCACCATTTTGTTACTAATAATGAAGTCAAAGCAGGGGTTGTGGAGCGGTTTAACAGAACTTTAAAAACTAGGATGTGGAGATATTTTACAGCCCATAACACCTTTCGCTACATCGATGTGTTACCTGACTTTATAAAGAGTTACAACCAGAGCTTTCACAGAACTATACATACCAGACCCGCTGATGTTAACCCTTCAAATTCTCTGAAGGTATGGAAAATGGTTTATGGAGATGATTTTAAAATAAAACCGGTTGTTGCCCCTTTTCGAAAAGGCGACCACGTGAGACTATCTAAAACCAAAGGAGCTTTTGAAAAAGGTTATGAACAGACATTTACCGATGAGATATTCATAGTGGATGAAGCCTTAACCAGGGGTCAGAGACCTGTATACCGATTAAAAGACTACGAGGGTGAGACAGTTACTGGATCTTTTTACCCTGAAGAATTACAAAAAGTAAACCCCAAACGAGACAGGATTTACAGGGTTGAAAAAGTTCTAGCGGAGAAAGGAAAAGGGAGAAAAAAGCAACTACTGGTAAAATGGTTGGGGTGGCCTGATAAGTTTAACAGCTGGGTGAAAGCTTCTCAACTCTGTGACATTTAGACGCAAACAACAAACAAACAAAAGTTATTCCTCCCCGCAAAGTCAGAGAAGATGAGCGACGGCGGGTTTTACATTACTTTGCCCAGCAACGCCAGCGCTGCAGTTTTTCCCCAAAACACCAGCTCGAACTTTACAATACGGCTAATTAAGCCCTTGGATCTTTGGGGTGCCTGGGAGGTGGGGTTAGTGGAAATACAATACCCGCACAGCTGGAACACTATCCACAAAGACACCCCTTTTGAAGTCACCTTTGGAGATATGGCATGGAGTTTCATCCTACGACGAGGTTATTACGCGTCCATACCCGAATTACTGGATCATATGAACAATATCATAGCTCGTCACCCCGGACCGCCTGAGATGGTCATGAACTATGACCCTGTGGGTAGAAAAATTAGACTTAAATCCGCCGCTTTTACTTATATGTTTTCTACCAGCGGGGAGCTAGCTAACATTCTGGGCTTGGGCCCCAAACACAGCGTCCAAAAATTCCCTTTCTCGGCAGACATTACAGGGGGTTTTAATTCCTTGTATCTGTACACGGATATCGTAGAACATCAGTTTGTGGGGGATTTTTCTGTTCCCCTGTTACGTTGTGTCCCCGTCCAAGGAAGGAACAACGAGTTTGTCACCATCACCTACGATAAACCTCATTACGTCCCTATCAGTAAACACCACATCGACACAATTACCATTGAAATAAAGACAGATCAGAACAAAAGCGTCTCATTTCGCTTTGGCAAGGTGATCATCAAGCTACACCTGCGCCCCCGGAGAGAGCGAGTTTTCTAAAAAAGCAAAACAGTATTATGGCGATCCTAAAAAATTACGGCGACCCCAACGTCTACAGAAACTATTACAAAGCCCAGGCGGGATACGCCCTTCCCGGATATCATGGGGCCCCCGTGATGTATGGGGCAGGCGTGGGTGGAATATTCCGTAGCCTCTTTCGAAAAGCCGTACCGCTTTTGAGGAGGGGGCTAGAGATTATTAAACCCCACGTAAAAACCGCCGCTCAAAACATAGCTAAAGACGTGGTAGGTCACGTCTCCCGCGCTGTTCTGGAGAAGGTGGGGAACACAGCTTCACAGGAAGGATCGGGGCTGATGTACATTAAAAGGAGGAAGAAGAGAAAGAGAAATGCGTCATACCCGCGACGCGCAGGTCCCCCGAAACCCTTTAAAAGAAGGGCTTTGACCCGCAGGGTCGGCCATAAGCGAAAGTCCAAGAGGAAGCCTGGGCGAAAGAGGAAACACTCGCCGGCTGATACAAGAGATATATTTTAATCAACATGGCTTTCGTTCACTGCGGGTCTGAAGAATGCACCAAATCCGAACTAGACTTGTTCCAAATAGCCCCTACGCAGACCAGCATTGAGAAAAGCATCTACATCGAGGTGCCACCTCTGTCGGCCGTTACGGAGTCTGCCCCCATTGACTTCTTTATAGCAGGGAATGGCGTAGATTATATGGATTTAAACAACACACTGCTGTACCTATGTTGCAAGATTGTAAAAGGAGACGGAACTGAACTCAACGCGGGTGCCGAGGTGGGCCTGGTGAATTACCCAGTGGCCTCTATTTTTAGTCAGCTGGATGTCACGCTCGGAGACCGTCTTGTAAGCCAAAGCAACAACTGTTACCCTTACAGGGCCTTTATAGAATCGGTGCTCAATTACAGCAACGACACCCTCGCCACGCAATTTTCCGCTGGCCTCTTTTACAAAGACACTGCCGGACAACAGGAAGACACAGACTTGGATGGCGAGAATCTAGGGTTTGTGAGGCGTGCAAAGCTGACCGCTCAAAGCAGAACAGTAGAGCTTCTGGGTCATCTACACAGCGACCTGTTTTTTCAAGAAAAACTATTGTTGAACGGAGTGGATGTGAAAATTAAACTGACGCGCAGTAAAGATCCTTTCTGTTTAATGGGCAGCGGAACCGAAGGCTTTAAACTGCGCATTCTATCAGCATCCCTTTTTGTGAAGAAAGTACGTGTGGCCCCGAGCGTTCGTCTGGGGCATGCCGAGGCCCTGCTTACCGCTAATGCCAAATACCCCGTGGACCGTGTGGGAATGAAAGTGTTTAGCATCCCTGCGGGCAGCAGGGTCAGTAACCAGGAGAACCTGTTCTTGGGACAGTTGCCCAAAATGCTTGTCCTGGGGTTCGTGGATAACGATGCCTTTAGCGGAAGTTACGCTAAAAATCCCTTTCATTTTAAGCATTACGATATTAATTTTGTGGCCTTGTATGTGGATGGTGAGCAGATACCGACCAAGCCTCTGCAACCAGACTTCGAGGCAGGACGCTGCGTGAGAGAATACATGAATCTGGTACAGACGGCCGGTAAACACATGAAAGATCGTTCTCTGTTAATCGACCGTGAGGAGTTTGCACAGGGTTACACCATGTTTGCCTTTGACCTGTCCCCCGACCAGGAATGCGCCGATCACTATTCCCTGATTAAAACCGGGAACCTGAGAGCAGAAATTCGTTTTGGGAAGGCTTTAACCATTACCATCAATATGATCGTGTATGGGGTTTTTGACAACGTCATAGAGATAAATTAGAGGAGAAATGTTCTGTTTGACTACATGTGAACATGGACACCGTGCAGCTCTCACGTGTCTTATCAACAGACCCTTACACGAAAAAGAATTTCTTAGACGTGTTTCCCTGCGATTGGCTCCCTGGCGGCAAGCTGTCTCAGAGACCCCTAGGTTTGGTGGTCAACACACATCCACACAGCCGACCGGGTGAACACTGGCTTGCCGTGTATCTGGTGGAGCGTAACCTTGGAGAGTTTTTTGACTCATACGGGCATCCCCCGAACAGTGTGTTCTTTCCTAAAAGCATTATGAAATTTTTAAACAAAAATGCCACAGACATTGTGTTTCACAACAGACAATTACAAGACCCCAGCTCCGTTGCCTGCGGCTATCACTGCGTGTTTTTCTTACACCATCGTAGCAAGGGTTTATCTTTTGACCGGATTTTAAAATTGTATTCTAATGACTTAGTGCAAAACGACCGGATGGTGATGAATTTTGTAAAAAATAAATTTAAATACTTGGCCATGCCTAGCCTTGCTCAAAGCATGTTTCAACAAGCCCAGACATGCGTATCTTGCAACGATTTTCATAGTCATGTTACCCAATAAAGCACCCCAGGTGGGGAGTTTAAAGACAATCGATGTTTGGCGTGGTTTTTTTTAAAAAAAAACAAAACACAATGACCCAATTCAGAAATGTTTTATTTAAAGCAAAACATTACCAGTTTTAAAAAAAAATGGAACGTGAAAAAGATCACAAACTGAGCCATTCGGCTTTTAGCCAATTTTCGTTTTTTAGATGGCAAAAAAGGGGTCACTGTTTCTTGGTCCACACCGGTGTCGGCGATTGAGGCCTTGAGGCGTTCCAAAAGATCTCTGTTGGTCGCGTTGCCCATGATGGAAGATGGCATGTTCAGTTCCGCCATGGCATTCATAAACACATCCCATCCTTTAGGTACATGTCTGCTAGGAACAGAGCGCGTCTGGGTGACGGCCCTGACTAAGTCGAGCATGTTAGAACCATTAACCACAGAGCCTTTGTACACAAAAGACCCTTTATCGGTCCATGAAGAAATGTTTTTATCTTGGCTCAGCTTATTTAGCAATACTGATGCATTTTTCTTATAACGCTTATTCACGTTATCCAACACCTCCTGAGCAACAGAGTCTGAGGTCTTTGGTGTTTCGGAGGGTTTGGCAGTCACACTCTGTTCCTGTTCTGGTAGAAACAGACTTAGTTTTCCTTTGTCCACATCGCTCTGCTTCACGTACGTTAGGTACCTTTGAAGCACGGTGCTGTAAAGTTTAGCCTTTTCATATTCACCTAAGTCAGTTCTTTGAAGAACAGATTTCATTTCAGCATCCAGTAAGCGAGTTGCAGTCGTTCTGATATTTTCCTCTGCCGGAGGGGGAGCACTTAATTGCTCCAACTGCCGGCTGGCCACCAGGTACATTTTTTCTGCATACTCCACTATCGATTAGTTAAAAGCCCCGTTATCAGAGGGATAGCAAAACTTAACAGGGGTCCTATAAACCCCCCAGACTGCTTCACCAGACGCTTCTTTCTTTTAAGTGAAACCCTTTTATTACACAAAGTTTTTATAAGCTTGTGTTTCTTTTTCAGCACACGCACTTGCTTCGGTGTTAAAGGTACGTTTCCTTTTAAGGTGTTGAGCGCTATTTCTGAGATGGCTGCTACTAGATCGTCAGAGGCCGAGCACAGTATAGCCCTCCTTTGCTGTGGGGACGATTTGCTAAGTAATTTTAAAAGGCCCAGGTTTCTTTTCACGCAGCTAGACATGTTTTCAGTCAGCAACCCCGGCTGCTAAAAAGGGACCTGCCAATAATTCATCTCTTTTTATACAGGGCTGTTGTTCTTTTTAAAGTATAAACTGCCGGCCAGTCTGGAGGGAAAAGACCAGTTCTTAGCCTATAAGCTTCTGGTGTGGAAGCATTTAAATCCACCACCAGGTAGCCATAAGGCCTTTTGGTAGCATCCTCAAAAGCTTCTAGAAAGAACTGAGCTTTGCCGGGGTACATTTGCCGAGCGAGTGTAGCAATTTGTAATCTGTCCCTGGGGTTTTTGAACAGAACCATGTATTTTGTGTTTAGGTTAATAGTGCGACTCTTCTTTCCCTGGCAAAATACGTTCTGAACTATATACATAATGCTCAGGTTCCTGTGATGCACGTACTTGGTAAAGGCTTTCTCGATTTCATCGCTTTCACAAGCGGAGTTCATCAGATCGTCTATGATAATCATGTTCACTTTATTGGTAGGAAACAAACGGTCATCGTCAAAAGCATCAGGCAGACCCTCCACAAAATTGATAAAGGGGTATTTACAGAGCAGTTCTTTATACAAGGGTTGCCAACAACTGTAACACCACACAATATTCTCAGGCGTAACAGACAATGTTTGTTTGGCATTATCCAATACATTTTTTATAAAGTAACTTTTCCCGCAGTTGCTAGGCCCCGCGAGAATTGCAGAAAAGGGGTGTCTCCACCTCGTATCCATTTTTCAAAAACCGTAGGGCAGAGTTTTAAACCCTTCTCCTAGGACCCTCTTGTTGTAAACGACTTTCTGTGTTTTTTTAAGGGTTTTTGTCTCTATTTGCCACTGATTTTTGTTTCTTACAATAGAGGGTTGCTGCACCTCTATCTTTTTTGAGGGGTTCTCTCGCAGACCCGTGCAATAGTCCAGGACTAGATCTTTCAAACTGTCAAAGTTGATCTTTTCACAGTTTGCTACGTTCAGGGTAATACCTTTGACCTTCATACAAGCCTTTCCTCCCGACAGTTTGTACCCGTATGTTTTTGGGCCTGCCGACACAAACTCGGTGATGTGTTGATCTGGTGGGATCTCGCTCGTGAGGTCCCCTAAATAATCCCCCAGAGGGGGATTCCAGGCCCCCTCCCTTTTCACAAATATCACAGAGTCAGTGTCGTGGTACAGGCACCGCTCTTGCAATCCGTCTAGGAGGTTGTATAGTTCTAAGCGGGCATAAGCGGTGGTGAAACAGGCTATGAAAACATTGGTATTGCCAGAGACAGAATAACGGTCTTTTGCGTGCTTCCAAGATACGCACGCTGTTTCATCGTCGATAAACTCACAGGATGAAACCTCGTAGTTGGGGGAAAATAGGTACTGAAAGAGTTCGTCAGGGTCTCTCACGATGCTGGTATTGGGTAGGTTGGTTCTTTGGCCGAATTTACCCCACAGAGAATTTAAAAACAGTTTAGCAATTTGGCGTTTAGCGGGGTTTAGCCTGATCTCGTGTCGGCGTAAAAGCACGCCTTCTTTCTGGTAGAAATCGTTAACATACTTATTTTGTTTGTCTTCGTCTGTGCACCAGCTGGGATACCCTGAAGCCTCTTGTTTCTGGCGGAGGTGTAATTTTATGTACTCCGAAAAGAGTTTATCAGATTTTTCATTAAAATGCCAGATTTCATAGATTTTAGCCACCACGTACCCCTTCGCTATGGCTGCATTCAATTCCACAGTGCACCAAGTCCCCAGGATGGCCCTCTCCTCGTCAGTGTGGGTGCACGTCTCCCGCTGCACGGTTTCCGCGCAGGTTCGGCATAGCGGGAACATAAGCTTGCCGCCCACTCTGACAGGTAACAATGGGAAAAAGAGGCCTCGTGGGGGGTACACTTTAACTTTTGCAATTCCAAAATAATTTGCAAGGGGTCCAAATTTGTCATAAACTATATCGGGGTGCCCGATAGGGTAGTCTTTCGTTTTGTTTACAAAAGGGTACAAGCTGGTAAAATCATAATAGTAGATTTCTTCCCCGGGCTTAGGTTTATAATATAGACGGATGGCGTTCGTCCTCCCCCCAAAAAGAGCATCCCTAGGCATGAGAGGCTGGGGTAACTGGGCTCGGTTTAAAAAGCTCGCAAGCTCCCTGTCTGTTTCTTTCATCACCACCCACTCGTGCTCCCAAAGAGTCCTCACTACAAAACCAAGCCGTTTTAGATAGTCGGTCTTGAGCTGCGTCTTGTAATAAAGAAACCCAAAAGTTGTCCCCGTCATAGGATTTTGTGCTTTTTCACAATGACAGGCGACACAGCCGTGAAAAAAACACCCATTAAACTCAAAGGCTATGTGTACCCCGTCGATATTGGCATAACCGTCTAAAAAGTAGGGGCCTACCTGTAGTTCCCCACCCTGTAAAGCGTGCCGTATTTGTATATGTTCTTTTTGAGAGATATACAACAGCCACTGGATAGATGGGGTCGAATATCTCTTTTTCTGTCTGTGATAGTTGTCTGGAGGGAGAAGAGCTACCGTGTTAGGCTCCAAAAACATAAACCTGTACATAGCCATGCAGACGGATGCCAGCGTTATGTACCGGAACGGATCTATACACAGTTTTATCTCAGTGAATTTACCAGGTTCTCTCTCTACTAGATCGACCTTCTCCGTCATATTCATAATTTCTTTTCTGTATAGGATACAAGCCTGTCTCAAAATTTTTACATCCTGCTGGCAGTAATACGCAAGCTCTTTCTGCAGGTCAAAAGTCTCAGAGCTGTGGTCTTGATACCAGTCGAGAAACTCTGCTTTTTCCCTGGGCATCATGCTTTCTACACCGTAGTGCTCCACACCGGGCATAGGCCCCACATAATTTTGATTTTCTAAAGTGTTAAAAAAATGTGGAAAATACCCTTTGCAACCTTCAAACCCCATCGCCTGTGGGAGCTTGCTAAGCTTCATGGGCAAGAAGTTTAAAGAGTCTATAAAACGAATGCCAAGGGCCTTAACTTCCACACACATTAGTTTACTGCCCTGAGTGATCAGTTCTATGCACATCTTTTCCTTCAGTAACTGTCTAACGCAGAAATACGCATCATAACCTTTGGAATTGTGTGCTAGGAACGTGTAGTCCCGGAACTCTTTGCCAATAAAGGTCTTAACAAACATAGAAAGACATTCGTCACCCTTAAATTCCCAGGATTTTTCCGGCTTTAGGGACATTGCAAAAATATAATTGGGAGTGTGCAACCCAGTCTCCTGCATGCATTCAAAATCATAAAAAATATACTTTTCTGATGATTCGGGCTTTCTAAGGCTGTCCATAAAACAGAGGTGAATGTCTACATCTCCAACGATCAAACCCTGACACTGCTTACAGCGCCTCCCTTTACACCTGTGCTGCTTGTCCACGTACGCCTGACACTTACCGCACAAAGTTTTAGACAGGCATTCAACTTGGTTTTTTGACGCACAGTTGACATGTCTGTCTAAACACTCTTTGGACCGACAATACAGTTTACAGCTAGGACACCTCAGCTGCACACCCATGTTGTCAGAGCATGTTGCGCTCAAGCAGAGACGGCAACGATACCTGCAAGAATGGTCGTGACTGTACACCATGTGGCAAAACTCACAGTAATTTTTTGCTCCGAACAACTTTTTCACATCCAGAACCCCATAGTAATGTTCATTGTGCAACAGGATGAAATAAGTCTTAGGGTACACGGGGCCCCCCGTTTTAAAAAAACCCCAGCCACCTTTCACCGCATACAGCACCACCTGTATGTTAACTCCTAAATGCTGCTCAAACTTTGCTACGTCACTGAGCAGAACCTTTTTTTGATCTGACCACCCCAGTTTCTCGTGCAACTTTCTCGCCTCTGCTAACAATTCTGCATCTGTAGGTTTATGACCGGCCATGACAGCCAAGAGCCCTCCCGCAAAACATAGATTGGTACCGGTGTAAGTCAGGTCTACTAAACATTGTCTCTTTTTATGAATAATCTGACTACTAAGGATAGAATTTAAAACTCTTCGAGCGCCCCCACCCCTATTTTTTACAACTGTCACAACAAGGCGCAACGTCCCATCGAAATGCAATTCTCTATTGCTCTGAAGCAGCTTTGAGGTCTGGTTCAAGAAATCCTCAGCGGACAGCTCATCCCTAGTTCTTCTGACTGAAAACAAAGGGTTAGTTAAACGACGGCTCTCTAAACGTAACTGTACGTAATCATCAGGGCCTACCCTACCATTAACATCATCAAGAACTAGCTGTATCCCTCTGTGTATGGCTTCAACAGCCTGTTGAGCTGAATTTATTTGCTCAAGATGGACAAAACGAAACTCCTCACAATACACCGACCCCCCAAATCTAGGTAATTCACGTTGCCAACTTCTCACTCTCTCCATATACACCTCTGCATTTTCAGGGTTACTTGGGGGTTCCTCTACGGAACCATCAGTGGCATCTTCTACATCCGATACTAATTGAGAGTCAGACTCTGAGACGCCTCCGTGAGGGGCATTGGGAGTCGATGGGCCTCCGTCTAGAGAGCACTCTGGGGAATTTTCTAAACCAGAGTCTGATTTCGCCTCCCCATTTTCAGACATGCCAGTTTGAGAGCCTCTGGTAGGGGGCATCTCTTTTTGTTTTTTTTCCCTCATTACCTCTTTAGCCCTTTTTAAAATTTTTACAGCGACCCTGGCCTGGAATTTTTTGGCAGCCATCTGTTTATCCCCCAAGCGCCGTCCGCCCTTTTGTTTACACACGAGCTGATGTGCACCCTTGAGGGTACCCCTTTCCACACCTAGTCATGCCTGATCAGAGCCACCCTTTCCAGCCCCCCTTTCTTTTAGGCCCCCTGAGGATTCAGCGTCCATCAGTTTTCTGAACAAAGCGTCGTATTTTTTCCAAATCTTTTTAGAATGCCGTAGTTTTAGACTCCCCGAAGATACAGCGTCCATCAGTTTTCTGAATGAAGCATCAAACTCTTCCCAAATACTAGAATATGGGGGATCTTTGTCAGTCCTTAGTTTTTTATTCACAACCCCTAGAGTGCCTGCTCTGGGTTTGTGAATGTGTGTGTTTCTGCACACATTCAGAGCCCCTAGAGTGCCTACTCCGGGTTTGTGAATGTGGACGTTTTCGCTCACAGTTTTCTCAGGGCTTGGTGCGGCGGTGGCCACTGAGGAACTGGAGTTGTGTTTGCATGGTTGCAATACCTTGGCATCGCAGGTGTTTTCAATCCTTGTTTTTTTATTCACAATCCCTAGAGCGCCTGTTCCGGGTTTGTGAATGTGGGCGTTTTCGCTCACAGTTTTCTCAGGGCTTGGCGTGGCGGTGGCCGCTGAGGAACTGGAGTTGTCTTTGCATGGATGTTTTTTACCAGAGTGTTTTGTTTTGTCCTTGGGTTTGACGTAAATGAGGTTTGGACTGGGCTGATGCTTCATCTGCACTCTTGTGCTGTTTTGCGTTGATAAAGGTCTCAAAGCAGATTCCTGGTTCTTTGGTGGTTCTCGGGGAGGGGTCCTTGTAGCTCCCACTACAGCCTTGTCAGAAGGGCTGCATATGCCTGCTTGGGGCAGGAGGGGGGAAAAAAAGCATTTTACAAAAATGTAACTTTGCCAGCTTTCTCACCCACACCTATGTATGTACTTAAAATACAAAACCTCATAAATTAACCAGACTAATAAGCAAAATATATTTACCCGGCTTCATCCATCCATCTGTCACTGATACTTGTGAATTTTTCTTTTCAATTGTCTCTTTCCTTTTTCTTTTGAGCATTTTTACCCGCTCAAGTTTTGACCGTGCTGTAAAGCAAACAACATTCTAATAAAACACATGAAACTGTCTAGTAAACTTTAAAATAAAATAAAATAATATCCATTAGAGTGTTTTTTCTATTTAAAAAAGTCATAGCTTTAAAACAAAATAATCCATTTCAGGCTGTACAACAATCACAGGTTTTGAGTTTATTTCTACCACTTTGAAAACAACCCCACAAATATTTTTTTTTTTTTAAAATACATCTCATTTTGCAAAGTAAAAACCCTGCTAATTGGAAACACACCATCACCATCAGTTTGTAGACATATACTTTTTAAAAACCGCCTATGTTTTACACACACACACACACACACACACACACACACACACACACACACACAGAGTTTAAAACACTGTTTGCAACAAAATACTTTTCAATAAACCCACATGCTTTTAAAAAGATCCCTGGTTGTTCTGGCCCCCGCCCTGCCCCAGCCATGTGTGCTTGGGGTCTTTGGGGTAAGAAAAACAAGCCAAAATGTTAGTTAGTATTAGCTCCCAAATCCCTATTCAACCTATGTAATACCTGAAGTTATTAAGCACAACTACAGTTAAAAATGGTTTTTACCTTGGCCTGGTGATGAACTGCAACTTAAAGTTACTGGCTCCATGCTAAACAGATCACACTGCAATACAGATATGCACCATTATTTACTAAGATAGCATGGCCAAAAAATGGCATTATATAATATATATATATTTTCAGAGTTAAAAAAAAAAAACCAGGGAACATACCTCCACTTGCAGCCCAGCAGCAATTCAAGAGAGTTTCTGTTGAAAGAGACAGTCTCCAAGCTACCTGAGGTTTTGTTGTTTTTTTTTTACACCATCCTAACTCTTTTGTTTCAAAATAGTTAGCAGGTTGATTGGATCACCCCTCCCTAGCATTCCCTTTTGTGATCGGGGGTGGGGAATAAGTTTTTCTGCACAATTGGGCTGCTTTTCTTTTTTAAGTTCAAATACTTTTTGTTCCCCCCACCCTGTAGGGCCTTCTTACAGTAACCATTTCAAGTGAGGGGCCCTTTGCAGATATCAATGAATGTCTTGGGGCTTGTTTTTGTTTTTAAAAACATGTTCTTTCATGCTTAAAGTTTGGTGGGACGGGGGGTGATTTCTAGAAAAAGTGCCCCGTGGCCTTCAACCAACTCCTGGGCCATATTTAGACTGGCCTATAGCGTTCCACCAACTCCAGGGGTTATATTTAAACTGCCCAATAGCATCTGCAAACTCCTGAGGTTTTATTTCATTTCATATTAATCAGAACTCACCATCCTCACCCACCCACCTCCCTTACTATGGGTGCACCCCCATCAAAATTAACCCTATGGCAACAAGGGTGAGTAATCACAGTCACCCTGGCTATTCAGTGAGGGGGGGGGGGTGGTTAAACCCGTTCAGTTCAACAGAATAAGTCAACTCTATTGTACTCAACCACATGTCTGAACCATCCCCGTTTGTTTTATTGTAAACACATTTTTAGGGTATTTTTCCCCCTCCCACAACATACATTTCAGCTTTTTTTTTTTTTTTTTTTGCTGTAAATGGGTCTCTCTTACACAAAAGACACAAGAGCTAGGTTCTCACAAACAATTTTTTTTATTTAAAAGACATACAGCTCCTTCAAAACAAACCAAGATGCTCCATTAAAAAAAGAAAGAAAGAAAAAAAGACTTTAAGCTCCCTTAAGGGCCAGAGACCTTTTAACAGAAATACAAATAGTCACAAAGCCCTTTTCAATAGATTTTTTTTTTAAATTTACAGCTACCAAGTTTTATATCGCATGTTTGGCACCTCACCATTTTCTAACTTAATCCTTTTAGATTTCTTACAAATAGCCTTTTTCTTAAGCAGGGTTCTGTAACTTTTTGTGCGGACCAGACGGTCAATATAACGCTCTAAGCAGGCATCTTCCGGTTTGGTCATTTTCTTTAAAACATGGTCAGGGTCTCCACTGAATTGCACAGCATTTATCAAGGTCACCCCTTGTGCTAAATGTTCTTGGGTTAGGCATAGACATTGCATAGCATAACCTATGGCAATCACAGTGTTTAATAAGCTTTCCAAACACAGCTCAGCACACAGGCCCCGGAGCTTGCAGTTTATATCCACTGAAGTCCAAGTCACACAGTCATGGTGCCGCTGGCCTGGTGCATCTATGACACAGCCCTCACAATCTTCAAAAAGCTTTTCCCTAAGACAGTGATTAAGAACAGAATAAACAGCAACGCGTACAATAGTCTGCATGACTTTGTTACGCTCACGACGTGGCACTGGCTCAGTCAGTTCCATGCCAAGCCTCCTCCTAAACTCCTCATAGCCGTCATCCTCGGAGTCCTCTTCAACATTTTGTATTGGCGTTGAGCAAAAACAAGGTGGGCCCGGTTCATCTTCGCTGCTTGGTGCAACGCTGTCCAGAGTCTCTGGGTCCTCTAGAAAGGCATCATTGAGCTGTTGAGAGATTTTTTTCAAAAAAGAAACAGCGTAAGCACCCCACTGCTCGGTTTTTGATTTACACAATCCCTGGTTCCTAGCCCCGTTACAACCCCATCCCGACCGTCACTTCTTAAGCATTCATTTACCTGAGCGTTCATCTTGTCCACTAGTGACTTCCCCGAGCTGCGATCACCTTCCTCCTCCCGGGGGGTGGCCAACAAGAGGCCATCACGCTCATCGTGGGGCCCCACAAGCGGCTGGGTTTCAGGGTCCGGGGTATCCATCAATGGCTGGGCCAAAGGGCTCCCCTCAATTGCCCCCTCCTCCTCCTCGGAACTGTCGCTGATGTAGCGCTTTCTCCGCGGTTTGTTGAAGGCCTTCGGGGCTAAAACAAAGTCCGAAGTTCTCACGGGGGTGGTGAAGGAGTCCATGTTTCCACGATTTCTAAAACACGCGCTCTTGGTAAAAGACAGCCTCTTCTGCCCGACGCTGGGCCTTATGGGGTGATGGTGCTGCGCTCTGATTGGCAGAGGGGTCATACGCCCCTCTTCTGGGTGGTTCACCCCATCCCAGAACCTGCCCTATTTTGGTCAAATCTGCTCTCGGGCCGGCCTGATTGGTAGAGGTTGGTGGGAGGAGTTGTTAGAGGGGTCACACGAATCATTTCCGGACGGGTCACCCCGCCCCCGGAACTCATCCTAATTGGTCAAATCTCCTCTTGGTCCTATCGGAACAAAACCCCTCCTGATTGGTAGCGGGGTGGGGGGAGGAGTTGTTAGAGGGGTCACAAGACCCACTTCCGGAGAGGACACCCCCCTCCGGAACTCGCCCTGATTGGTCAAAGCTCCTCTTGGGGGGGAAGTCCTACGGGGCGAAACCCATCCTGATTGGTAGAGGGCAGTGGGAGGAGTTGTTAGAGGGTTCACATGACATACCTTGCTTCCGGTCACGTGGCAGCCTTGACCCTGGAAGTAATACCCCATGGGGCAGGACTTCCGGTGGGGTGGGGTGGGGGGGCAGAGGTCAAGGGGTGGGGTTAAAGGGGTCAAGGGGTGGGGTGGGTGTCACATGACACACCTTGCTTCCGGTCATGTGGCAGCCTTGACCCCGGAAGTAATAACCCATGGGGTGGGACTTCCGGTGGGTGGGGCTAAGAGGTCAAGGGGCGGGGCTGAGGGGTCAAGGGGGCGGGGCTAGGGGGTCAAGGGGCGGGGTCAGGGTTTGATTGATGGTAGGGCCCTTATACTACTGAGGAGGCCTTGCAAATAGTGGAGGGGAACTTAGAGTTCCAGAGAAACCAGGTTTGACATGCCAAAGAGGAGAAAGAAAATGTATGTTTCCTGCTGAAAGGCGTAGAGCAGGAGAGGGATGACCTACGAGCCCAGCTGTGGCAGATACAGGGCCGGAGGCAGTGGTGAGCTGGAACCGCTTGTTAAATTTAGAAGCCCTTTTAGAACCGGTTGTCCCTCATGGTTCTAAAAGGGCTTCTAAATTTAACAACCGGCCAAAAGTGATGCCTTAGGCGCCACCTCCGTGGGTGCTCCGGGGCTGGAGTGCCCATGGGGAAAATTTGGTGGGTGCAGAGCACCCACCATCAGCTCCCCACCCCGCGCCCGGCCCCAGTTCACCGCCGCTCCGCCTCCACCTCCACCTCCTCCCCTGAATGCGCCCCGCTCTGCTTCTCTGCGTCCCACCCACCCTGGCTTCCCGCGAATCAGCTGTTTGCACGGGAAGCCTGGGAGGGCTGAGAAGCAGGCGGCGGCTTCGTGCTCAGGCCCAGGGAGGCAGAAGCCAAGCGGAGGTGAGCCGGGGTGGGGGGGCGCGAGGAGGGCCATCCGCGCCGCAGCAGGTAACCCGGAGGCAGGGAGTGCCCAGGGGAACCACTCCGCGCCCCAGCTCACCTCTGCCTCCCTGGGCCTGAGCGCGAAGCTGCCGCCTGCTTCTCAGCCCTACCCGGCTTCCCGCGCAAACAGCTGATTCGCAGGAAACCGGGGGTGGGAGTGTGTGTGGACAAGCAGAGCAGGGCGGTGTGTTCAGGGGCGGAGGCGGAGGGGAGGTGAGGTGACCTGAGGCTGGGTGCGGGGCAGGGCAGGGAGCTGCCGGTGGGTGCTCTGCACCCACTAAATTTTCCCCGTGGGTGCTCCAGCCCTGGAGCACCCACAGAATCGGCGCCTAAGGCGCCACTTTTGATGTGATCGGTGGGGGTAGCGGCCGCTCCCCCTGTTCCCCCCCAGCTATGCTTCTCCGCCCCTAGGAGCCAGAGGGACCTGCCGGATGCTTCCTGGGAGCCGCCCCAGGTAAGCACCACTGGGACTCCCCACCTCATCCCCTCAGCAGGTCCTTCTGGCTCTTAGGGGCGGGGCATGGTGGGCACCCACTACGGTGGCCCACGAGACCCTCCTGCCTGGTTCTGGGGGCAGTCAGGGGACAGGGGAAGGGGGTGAATGGGGCAGGGGTCCCGGGGAGGGGGTGGGCCACGACCCTCTCGTGGAATGAGGAGGGAACCGGTTGTTAAGATTTTGGCAGCTCATCACTGGCCGGAGGTATCCTTACCCCCCATACCTCCTTCGGAACTCTTGGGTGAATATCATCTGGTTCTGGTGACTTATTACTGTTTAATTGATCAATTTGTTCCAAAATCTCCTCTAATCTGGGACAGTTCCTCAAATTTATCACCTAAAAAGAATGGCTCAGGTTTGGGAATCTCCCTCACATCCTCAGCCATGAAGACCAATGCAAAGAATTCATTTAGTTTCTCTGCAATGACCTTATCTTCTTTGAGTGCTCCTTTATCATCTCAATAGTCCAGTGGCCCCACTGGTTATTTAGCAGGCTGCCTGATTCTGATGTACTTAAAAAATATATTGCTGTTACTTTTTGAGTTAATATCATTGACACCTATTTGAAAATGTCTTTACAAATAGAACTGTCATGTTAGTTCCGTGGCTATTTGTCCATCCTGCTTTTTACTAGTTCATTCACAAAAATGTTCTTCAATAGCAAATGCTTTACAAATTCTAGAAGCAGAGAATTCTTGCCAAAAGTGCTTCTATAGATGTTTAGGGTTTTTTTATTTTTTGCCCAATAGATTCCTCAAGCAATTGTGAATATTTGCAGATAATCAAAAAACAAATACCCCCCTCCGCAACCTTTTGAAGCTTATTTTATCCAGGTCTGGAACAGAAACAGCACCATGTAACTTAAGTGACCCTACTGCAAAATAACAAATATCATAGTGATGGTCACTCACGTGTTTTCTGACAATTACCTAAACCAAGTGCCTGTGTTTTTGTCTCGTTCTCTAAAATGGCATAATGTACATTCAAAGAAAAATCATTTCAGTAAAGGCATGTATAGGACTATTCAATTTGTCTGTTGTAAAAAAAATCAGAGTTTTTTCAGAATTGCAGCCCACATGTTTGTTTTCCTTTTATGATTCACATAGTTATGTCACTGCTTCTTCTGTGAATGGCTTTTGGGAATAGATATTTTGGAAAAGATATTTCCCCAATAAAAACTTACATTATCTTTTGACAACACACGAAAATTAACTCAGCTTCTGATCTCCAAAGGTTTCACTGTCTTAGGGGGGTGATTTCAGTGCAATGACAGATGTACCACTTAATAGAACTGCTGGATAGTTACCCTAAGGTACAAGAAGACTCAGGAAAAAGGGCAGAAATGTAGACCTTTATACATGGCAAGGCTAAAGAACTGGCTGAAGCATAATTACATGTTATCTGTGTGTGCTCTTCCTTTCACAGTATTTCCAGGTATTTCACCATTATGGTGCTTATGTTATCAGACACAGCCCCCCCCACCCCACCCCCAAAGTCTTTCTGAAGCTAATCTCTTTTCATTATGCTTGTTGCATTATCTGGCAACTTTCTAAATATTAGTGAGGATTTGGGGAAATTAACTAGCACTCTAATTAGATGGAAATTGGAGGCCCTGTCACTTAATTAGTGCTGCCATAAACAGTCTTTGGGGCATTACTAATTCAAAGGAGTCTCAAATGGCCTCTCATATGAACATTTCATTGATATAGTTACTATCTGGGTAGAGAACAAAAAGAGCATTAGGAAAGTACAACCATAGACACAATTAAATGAAAACATTATTTATGTACTGTATGATATAAAATTATAATTTCAAAGCTTAATGCAATGTATTCTTAAATTGTCCAATATCTCAGATGCTGCAACTAAATCAAGTGCAATAGATATTCTTTGAAATCTACTTTTCCTTCATCTTCCTTGAATTTTCACCACATTGACAGTGTTGTTCTGGCATATTTTGCTGCTGTGACACATCCATGTACCTGATCATTCATTAGGGGACTATTAAATGTATCAAAATTGATCACAGCTGTTCTTCTTGTACAGGGCTTTCACATATTACAGGTAGAGAGGGGCCAAACCTAGAACTATTTTTCAAGCCCCCACAAATTTAAGAGGAATTTATCTCTGCCTCTTTCAGAGCCTCTCATATATAGAGCAAGGAACCCAACTGCATTCAAATAAAACTTTCAAACTTGCAATTTCTGAGTAGCAGTGAGCACTGTACTGTAGGACAAACCTGGAGAACTACCCTGCCCAGAAAAATGAAAAAACAAAGATGAACAAATGTATCTTTTAAACCATTCACAGCTGTTAATTTAACAGAATGGGCTTCTAGATGTAGAATCCATGATGGCCCAGAGAGTGTGAAAATGAGTAAAGCCTGAGGTTAGGGCACTCATCTGGCAGATGAGACCTTGCGCCAATGAAAAGAAACCTATCCCAGAATGCCCAATAATGCAGTGGTTAGGGTACTCAGGTGGGAGACCTGAGTTTGAGTCCCTACTCTGAATCAGACAGAGTGAGATTTGAAACTGGGTGTCCCACATTCTGGGTGAGTACACTAACCACTGGGATATTGGGTATAATACCATCACCACTGTTTTTTGTGAAAAAGGGCTCACCTGGTTTAGGTGCTTAACTCCAGGAGCAGGTTCATAGCTGTAAATGTCAAGCAGAGCTAGGCACCTTCCTCCAGACTGGAGTTAGGGGCCTAAATCCCATCTCTTTTCGGGGATTAGGCCACATGCCTCTCTTCAGCATTTCCAGCTGGCTAAATTAGGCATCTTCCTGTTCTGTGTGCTGGCTTCTGTGACACCTATTCCTATGAGCCTAATACATTGATTGGGAGCCTGGGGGCCTGACCAGGGTGCCTAAAGTTAAATGTTGCAACACTGAATCTAAGTCACCTTTTTGGATGTTACCCTGAGGCTCTAAACCACCAGAAGCATCAGAACTTTGTTGAACAGCCTGGAAGCTACAGCAGAACAGCGAGCGGCCACAAGAAGAAACATTCTCAAAAGTGCCCGTAGGTACTACACATAAACACATTCCTCTGGGGGGTTCCAAAGCAGCAGCACAATGACATCACTGCACTGCCTGTCAGGCACAGCAGAAGCACTGAGGGGCACTTTCAAAAGTACCCTTAGTAAGAACATGTAGGAAGTTACAGAGCTCAACCCAAAATCTTAACTAAGAGCAGCTATTCTTGGGTGGGGACAAAACTAGGCCAAACAAGTTCACGCAATCCCAATCAAAACCACCCCTGCTTTTGGACATCTCTTTTGAAACAGAATGGCCCAAATCAGAACCAGTTATCCAGACATCTCCTTTGTCCCAAAATTTGGGGTCTGGCATAAATGGGACTCTGGTTTGGGTTTTGTACACTGAAACCCCAAACTGAGAGCCAGTTGTCTCCAGTTCTGGCCATCTCCTTTTACAGCTCTGCATTATGAAACCCAGATTTAATGCCCTGCTTTGCCACAGGCTGCCTGTGTGACTGTGGGCAAGTCAGTTGGGTACAGATTTTCAAAAGGCAATAAGGCACTTAGGAATCTGAATCCCACCGACAGTTAATGGGATTTTGGCACCTAAGTGCCTAACTCGCATTTGAAAATGAGACTTAGGCTTCTAAATAAATTACCGGTAGGTGTTGCAATGCTGAGCATAGCAGTGCCTAAATACCTTTAAAACTCTGGGCCTTATTGTATCTTATTATCCTCTCTATAAAGTGGAGATAAAGCACTTCCAGCAAGTTGTCAGTGTAAATCCATTACAGATTCTGAGGTGCTCAGATACTGTACTTTTGCGGGTCACGTAAGTACCAAAGCGAGAGCTAAAATTTTACTTAAATTGTAAACTCTCAGGATACGGATCGTCTTTTTGTTATATGTTTGTACAGTGCTTAATACCATGGGGCCCAGGCCGCTAGGGACAACTATAATACAATTAATAATAATCACCACTGGCTTCAATACAAGATTTAAGGTTAAAATGTTTATATTCTGAACATGTATATTAGAAGTAGGACAATCCAACTATTACTATTTGGTTTCTATATGTAATTGCTCACTAGGTGTCCTCACAGGATCACGGTTGTTGGATATTTTCATGATCATGGTTTGGGGGCTGTTATATTTGCCCTACGCTGGATGGTTATGAGCTATAAACTGACACTAGGGATGTATATTTGTCAGCAATCGAGTTGGAAGATTTTGAAAGAAAGATGGAAGGGCCGAGCTTTACATTAACATTTATTACACTTCAGGTTTAAATCCTTTCTGGCTTTCTCTGGCTTTGCACAGACTCTGCTACCATGTAAGATACGGAACTCAGATATATAATTATCACTTGACAGAAACTAAAAACGCATTCAGTCACTAACAGCACAAAATAAATAGTTGAGAAGGAGGGGAATATACTTTAGATGACATGTAGAATAGCTGAATGATATTAGTCTCAAATTAAACATATTAGTTCTTCAGGAAAATGTTTTACATTATACAATAATAATATTACTATTTTGCTTATATAGTAAATTAATACGTGTTCATTTTATGGCTTTCTTGATTACACAACTGTTTAACTTTGGTGGCCATCAGTCTAACTGAAAATGATTGCCAAAATTGCCAGCCTATCTCTGATTTCCTCAATTTATGCTGCTGCTTCTTCCCCTTCTCAGGAGACAATATCTTTGAGCTAATCTGCTATATAATATAGATCCGCAGATTTCAAGGCCAGAAGGGATCATCTAGTCTGACCTCCTGTATCACATGGGCCATAGAATTTCCCTGTTACCCCTTGTGTCTGTCAGGGGTCAGACCAGCTAGGACAGTGATCCCCAAGCTTTTCATGTTGCACCTCCCCCCCTTACTCCAGTCTGCGTACGCCCCCCAGCTGCGGCCGGGAGCAGGTCTCTGGCTCTTGGGGGGCGGGGTGGGGGGTGCAGACAGGGGTTGGGAGGGCAGGGCTAGGGCCGGAAGTGGAGCCACCACTGGGGACGGTAGCCGGGGCCATGGCCAGATGCGGAGCTGGGGGTGGGGGCGGGGACACGGCTGAGGATGGGGCTGGAGCAGAGCTGGGGGCAGAGTGGAGCTGGGTGGCACTGCCTCCCCGTCCCTCATGGGGGCTGGCCTCGGCCTGCCTGCTCCCTCCCCACCCCTCAACGTTCCTCCATGCCTACCCCACAGTTTCGGGACCACTGAGCTAGGACCAGCTACTGGCCTGCTTCCCTGCTAGGCAATTAATAGGCCCAACTGCACGGCCCTGGAACTGCCTGATTAATCACAGTGCCTGATTTATAAGCCCAGCAGCAACAGCAGAGCTCTGGCTGCTCAATGCACTTCTTGCCTGCAGCTGTGCTTGGTCCTGTCCCTGCCTCTGCGGTCTCTAGCCCTGCTCCAGCTCTAGCCTGTTACCTGCTCCAGTCTCCAGCTCCGTGCTGGCTTCAGACTCCTAGCCCTGATCCTCAGCTACACCTGTGACTGTGAAGCCAGTTCACCCTTCGGCTTCTGACCCTGGCTTCTGACTCCCAGTCTGATTCTTGGCTATACCTCCTGACCACTACTCTGGCTTACCCTTCACCTTAGGCTTTGGCTTTGACTCCTGCCCTGACTCTTGGCTCCACTTCAGGACCTGCCCTTTCTGAGTTCAGCTCTAACTGGCTGGCCAGACTCTTGCTGTAACCATTAGACAAGACAGCGCATAAGTTGCTCACTGACAGTGTTCCACTAAAGTACATCTTCCAGAAAGGTATCTGTTCTTGATTTGAAGACATCAAAAAATGGAGAATTCACCACTTCTCTTGTAGTTTGTTGCAATGGTTACAATGTTGTAAACAGTCAATAAATGGAAGCAATCATCTGTGCCTTTCGTAGGTAACTCTAAATGGACATCTGGAAACTTATATCAAGAAAGAGCACAGGAGTCCACATTCTTTGGTATGGTCAAGATGTTTTTGATGCAGGACTGGTGTTAGGTGACTGATAAAAAGGTGTCTCTGTGCCACATTTGCAACCCTTGTACCTGAGTCCAGCTAAAGACCAATCTGGTCTCTGGTACAAATTCAAACAGCCTAAAGACAGTCCAAACTGTGGTATATTGAAAATTGTATTAAAATTACAAGCTATCACTTTAAATTCTCAGGGACTTTCCTGCTCCTGCTTCCAGACTCGGGGATTCTGTAAGAAAGCCTGAGATCTGGGTCTTTCTACCATCCGTCTACAAAGAACCAGCCTAGAGCAAGTTAGGGTGAGTTGTGTATCTCTGCATTAAGAAGCTGCCTACTTTTTCTTTCTCTGTTTTTGGTTCTTGTATGTTAAGGTTCTAGATTTTAAGAAATAAGGTACTGTTCAGTTGCAATATCCACAAAGAATATTTTATGTTTTTATCCAGCTTCTCCGTTTACATGCCATGAACATAACATGTACCAGTCATGCTCTCTGTGCAGAGGCTAGGAAGAGACTTGGTGCAGAGCTGCTAGACTGGCTCTTGCTGCCTGGAGTCAAGACAGCTTTGCATTTGCTTTATACCCCCAGAATAGGGACCAGAATTTGCCTTCTTGGGACACTCAATTACTACCCATTGGTGGCTGTCACCACAGTATCAGCCATAACAGAATTAGGAGTAGTGCAATAGAATTGCCCTCAATAAAGTTCTTAATTATTTACACTGTCTGACAAAGTCCCTGGGTTGCCTTGAAAATTGTTTCCAGGAAATATCACTTGTATAACATACAAATTTTTTTTAATAAAACAGATGTTTTACATAGTAGGGAAGCAAAACAACTGGCCTTCAATAAATGTAATTCTATCAAAGTTACTAACCAATTTATTTGAGCATGAGCTTTCGTGAGCTACAGCTCACTTCATCGAAAGCTCATGCTCAAATAAATTGGTTAGTCTCTAAGGTGCCACAAGTACTCCTTTTCTTTTTGCGAATACAGACTAACACGGCTGTTACTCTGAAATCTATCAAAGTTGATTTTGTTGGATAAATGTAAAAACACAATTTGTTGGAGAAGTCAAAATAAGTAGCTATTTTTAAAATGCAGTAAATAGAGACATCTCAGTTCTTATAAAATGCAAGGATTTCCTGTTCTTTTCTATTGAGGTTTTTTACTGTGGCTGATACTAGAGTATCTGATCACCTTCCAATGATTAATTAAACAATATGACTAGCATCTGTCACGTGGTTCCTTCTCCATCCTCTCAAGGGGGAAAGTTGCATTTGGCTTTTTACCCCATGTACTGTGTACTTTAATTTGAAAAGGCAAGAGACAAAGTTGTATTAGATCATTTGGATTGAAACTCTTGACTTGAGATATAAATCTCCAGTGGGAGCTGAGCCATGGTGAGAGTTTGCTGAAATTGAAAAAACCGGTAAAGCACTTGGGTCACTGTGCACTTTTAAATCTAATGCAATAGATCTGTCTAAAAAGTCAACTGGATATATTGGGCACAACAGTGATAGCTTCTGAGGGGCTTCTTTATAGATTATCAGTACAATATTTTAAATTACAAAGGCAGTATGTAATATTTTTAAATACAGGTGTTCGTAAAAGATTTTAAAATCACAGGTTAACCAATAATAATTATACTTTGTTCTTGTCTAGCAGGATCTCAAAACATTTTATGAACATTAACGAATCCAGCTACAAACCAAGTCTGAGAGGTAAATAAATATTTCATTTCCAGTATGTAACCAGAACTAGTAATAGTGAGAATGGACTATTAAATTGACTGGTAACTTCTTAAAAACAAGCCATAGGCTATGTATTGGCAGTGATTTATACTGGTCTTCTCAAAATCTTACTAGACAATTTAATTCAAATTGGCTTGGATAGAAGCCTGGTCAATTGCATTGCACCATAGCTGAGAAAAGGAAATAAAGAGTAATGATCAATGGCAATACATTTAACTGGGGCGATGTGTACAGAGGATGCCATAGGGAACACTAGTGGGTCCAGTTTAATGGAACAAATTTGTAAATGATCTGGAAGTAGGAAATAGCTCATCAATCCTCTGAAGATGGCAGATGTGGCTAGGGCCTGGAAATCAGTGCACAGGCTGAGTAAACAGGAAATGCATTCAGGAAATTAAAAACAAAAAGGTACAGAGCAGAGGTGTTCCATGGTCAAGCATAAAAAGAGAGAGAGCCAAGGCAGTGCACATTCAGGTTTTATTCCCTTCTCCACATGTACTGTCCTCTCTCATCAAGCCCTTCCTGAAAGTACAGATCTCTAAGCTCTTAAACATTATCCTATACATAAGGAAACTATCATGTCTCTTATGGGGAAGCGATTGTAGCAAAAGGGACAAAATCCTTGGTTCCAACATGCAATAGCCAGTGCTCATCTGGTTTACAGCTGCTGTTACAGGACACAGAGAAGGGAGTAGTGGATCCATCCCATTGCTTCTCACTTTCATGGGGTTTGGGTTTGGCCATTCAAATTGTGCCTGGAGTCACTTACCATACTGTTGCCATTCTCCCAACATACACACCCTTTCCCTTGGAGTAGAGAAAGAATACTGTAGTGCCCAGGAAATGGTGTAGGCCTATGTACTCTCTGTTACCTGGACCCTAGTGTAGCAGGAATGAGGTATTTCTACTATATCTGGGCTTTGTGTAGTTGTACAGGGCCACTAATGTAAATATATGTATAGGATGGCCTACTAGATGTTAATGTAACCCCAGCCCTGAGATGTGGCTGCAACCTTCTGTTTCTCCTGGGAATCTGGGAGGCAGTGACCATGAGTTGGTTGAGTTCAGGATCCTGACGCAGGGAAGAAAGGTAAGCAGCAGGATACGGACCCTGGACTTCAGGAAAGCAGACTTCGACTCCCTCAGGGAACGGATGGGTAGGATCCCCTGGGGGACTATCATGAAGGGGAAGGGAGTCCAGGAGAGCTGGCTGTATTTCAAGGAATCCCTGTTGAGGTTACAGGGACAAACCATCCCGATGAGTCGAAAGAATAGTAAACATGGCAAGCGACCAGCTTGGCTTAATGGTGAAATCCTAGCGGATCTTAAACATAAAAAAGAAGCTTACAAGAAGTGGAAGGTTGGACATATGACCAGGGAAGAGTATAAAAATATTGCTCGGGCATGTAGGAAAGATATAAGGAGGGCCAAATCGCACCTGGAGCTGCAGCTAGCAAGAGATGTCAAGAATAACAAGAAGGGTTTCTTCAGGTATGTTGGCAACAAGAAGAAAGCCAAGGAAAGTGTGGGCCCCTTACTGAATGAGGGAGGCAACCTAGTGACAGAGGATGTGGAAAAAGCTAATGTACTCAATGCTTTTTTTGCCTCTGTTTTCACTAACAAGGTCAGCTCCCAGACTGCTGCGCTGGGCATCACAGAATGGGGAAGAGATGGCCAGCCCTCTGTGGAGATAGAGGTGGTTAGGGACTATTTAGAAAAGCTGGACGTGCACAAGTCCATGGGGCCGGACGAGTTACATCCGAGAGTGCTGAAGGAATTGGCGGCTGTGATTGCAGAGCCCTTGGCCATTATCTTTGAAAACTCGTGGCGAACGGGGGAAGTCCCGGATGACTGGAAAAAGGCTAATGTAGTGCCAATCTTTAAAAAAGGGAAGGAGGAGGATCATGGGAACTATAGGCCAGTCAGCCTCACCTCAGTCCCTGGAAAAATCATGGAGCAGGTCCTCAAAGAATCAATCCTGAAGCACTTACATGAGAGGAAAGTGATCAGGAACAGTCAGCATGGATTCACCAAGGGAAGGTCATGCCTGACTAATCTAATCGCCTTTTATGATGAGATTACTGGTTCTGTGGATGAAGGGAAAGCAGTGGATGTATTGTTTCTTGACTTTAGCAAAGCTTTTGACACGGTCTCCCACAGTATTCTTGTCAGCAAGTTAAGGAAGTATGGGCTAGATGAATGCACTATAAGGTGGGTAGAAAGCTGTCTAGATTGTCGGGCTCAACGGGTAGTGATAAATGGCTCCATGTCTAGTTGGCAGCCGGTGTCAAGTGGAGTGCCCCAGGGGTCGGTCCTGGGGCCGGTTTTGTTCAATATCTTCATAAATGATCTGGAGGATGGTGTGGATTGCACTCTCAGCAAATTTGCGGATGATACTAAACTGGGAGGAGTGGTAGATACGCTGGAGGGGAGGGATAGGATACAGAAGGACCTAGACAAATTGGAGGATTGGGCCAAAAGAAATCTGATGAGGTTCAATAAGGATAAGTGCAGGGTCCTGCACTTAGGATGGAAGAATCCAATGCACCGCTACAGACTAGGGACCGAATGGCTAGGCAGCAGTTCTGCGGAAAAGGACCTAGGGGTGACAGTGGACGAGAAGCTGGATATGAGTCAACAGTGTGCCCTTGTTGCCAAGAAGGCCAATGGCATTTTGGGATGTATAAGTAGGGGCATAGCGAGCAGATCGAGGGATGTGATCATTCCCCTCTATTCGACACTGGTGAGGCCTCATCTGGAGTACTGTGTCCAGTTTTGGGCCCCACACTACAAGAAGGATGTGGATAAATTGGAGAGAGTCCAGCGAAGGGCAACAAAAATGATTAGGGGTCTAGAGCACATGACTTATGAAGAGAGGCTGAGGGAGCTGGGATTGTTTAGTCTGCAGAAGAGAAGAATGAGGGGGGATTTGATAGCTGCTTTCAACTACCTGAAAGGGGGTTCCAAAGAGGATGGCTCTAGACTGTTCTCAATGGTAGCAGATGACAGAACGAGGAGTAATGGTCTCAAGTTGCAATGGGGGAGGTTTAGATTGGATATTAGGAAAAACTTTTTCACTAAGAGGGTGGTGAAACACTGGAATGCGTTACCTAGGGAGGTGGTAGAATCTCCTTCCTTAGAGGTTTTTAAGGTCAGGCTTGACAAAGCCCTGGCTGGGATGATTTAACTGGGAATTGGTCCTGCTTCGAGCAGGGGGTTGGACTAGATGACCTTCTGGGGTCCCTTCCAACCCTGATATTCTATGATTCTATGATTCCTCAGGGTTACGGATCCTAGGTTCACCTACAAGGGTGCCTCATGCCTCCAAGCAATCAGACCGCTCCTAGTGCGGAGAACACAGAGGGCTTGTTCCTTGGGAAAATATTTAACACACAGTCTATTACAGAGGAGTGTAAGTGAGCACAAAAATAAAATAGCTATCACAATTCCCAGAGTAAGACAACTGTAACCAGGGCTTTATTAGGTATGGGGAACTCAGGATAGGGGACAATGGAAGAAGGGATCAGGATAATAAAAGACAAAAATGGTAATACTAAACTCGACCCTTCCCAAATGTACAGCCAGTACAAACCACCCTGTTCTCCCTCCCAGTACCAGCCTAGGTAAACAGTGAGTTTAGGCCAAGTCTTTGACAGGTGGTACATGGCTGAAGTCAGAGGCTGGATTAAAACAAAACAACAAAATAACTAAAACGCAGTGTTCTTACAAAGTATCCACGCCAAGGATGGTAAGATTGTCCTTGTGGCTCTCTTGTCTGGATTCCAATGTGCAGTTAAGCTGGCTTTTCATAGCCTGACCATGACTCTTTAGCCTCCCAAGTTTCTGGTCTCTGCTGTGATGACACTTTTCAATGGCCCAGAAATCCCAAAGGGACTCAAAGTCTTCCCTTTAGAAGGAATGTGGCAAGTATAAGGTCCTTCCTGGGTGTGACACTTCTCTCCCTGGTACACTCCAAACACAGCCAAAACTGAAAATGAAACCAAACGATTTGTCTCTGAGTTCTGCTTATGATTGACTAGGATCCAGGGACTGCACTACCAGAACCAACCTGGGAAACGGCATCCTAAGCCTCTGTAGCTATTGCTGCTGTAGTGCAGGGGTGAGTCCCCTAGAGGCTCAATGTGGTATTTCAAGAGCACCATCTCCAAAGGGGTTAATAAATTTGGCTAGAAATACAAGAATAAAATAGGTTTCAGAGTGCTAGCCATGTTAGTCTGTATTCGCAAAAAGAAAAGGAGGACTTGTGGCACCTTAGAGGCTAACATTTATTTGAGCATAAGCTTTCGTGAGCTACAGCTCACTTCATCGGATGCATTCAGAGCATTTCCTTTAAGGGTTAATTATGTTGACAGATAATGCTAAACTTGGAGGTGTTGAAAACATCAGGAAAGAGAGCAATTCTACAAAAATAGAAAAAATAAATTGAGGTACTTCCTGGAAAATGCAATTAGAGAAAAATATCATGAATCACAATGGGACAGCAATACCTAGGCAGTCATGCTGGATGACTTCCTCCTCCCCACTAAAACAACAAAAAAAAAAAAACACACACACACAAAAAAACAAACAAACAAACAAACAAACCAGAGCTGATAATGATTGACAAATTAATGATGAGCTTGGAATGCAGTAAAGTACCGAATATAAGAAGAAAACCAGATGGAAAGTTTGAGTTGCAGATACCAAAATATCCTATCATGGACTAAGAGGGGAAATGCCATCTGTAGAGCTGGGCACATTGATTCCAGAAAGATGTAGCTGTTACATTCCCAGACCAGGGACAGTTTTGAAACTGGAGATTTATTACATTTAGTACATTAAAAAATACAGCTTTCACAAGCCCCATTGCTGCTCAGTCCTTTCAGGGCACACAGAACTCTGCTGTTGCAACCAGTCCAAAAGTAAGCCTTTTGACCCCCTCAGCAGACCTTCATTCCTTAAAGGGACAGGGCACAAGTAAATCTAACCCTGATATTCCCTTATGAGCGCTACACTCCCCCTTTGTAAATGTAATGTCAGCCTGACATTTCTATTAACAAAACATAACTTAGTGTATTCATTTGACTTATTAGCAGTAGTCCATGAGTTTCACAAGCTGATAACTCATTTTCAACTGAGTCTTTAGGTTTCTCCTCTTCCATAAGTTCTGGTATTGATGGTGAAAACATCTGCATCTCTCCCCAGTTTATTTCACATTAAGCAGAAAGTTTCTGCGGCAATTATAGTTCTGCTACCCCCAGAAAGTTAAGCCAGTTCTGAGTAGCTTAAATTCCAAAATATATTTCTATCTTATGAAATAACAGTTCAGATATGATCAATGATATAACTACATAATTCAAAGTCAACGGGCATATGGCAAGCTATTAAGAAAAGAATCTACTAATTTAACATAATAGCAAACTATCCAGACCTATAAGACACTTTATTTAGAACAATATCCATAAATCAATATCACATCATTTACAAATATTACATCAGTCTTGGATAGAGATCAGGATAAGGTGCAAGAGTAGGTATTAGGCATGTGACAGACATAAGGACAACCCCATGGTGTATTTCAACTGTTGGATTTAGACACTGATAAGCAAATGTTTCTAATTGTTCTTATATCAGTGTCTGTGGGGCTATTCTCTCTGTAGTTGGATGATCTCGCATGTCAGTGGATTGTCCTGGTGATCTGTCCTTTGGTGCACTACTGATTTCAGGTTCCATGGTCTCATTTTGGCATTCATGTTTTTCAGTGGATGGTGTGAACGTCACATCAGTCTGATCAGCAGTGTCCAAGTTTAAAAGATCAACGACAACCTCATTTCCCAGATGTGGATAAAATGTTTCTGCCTCTCGATTCCAAGTCTCTGTGACATGGACAGTATCTGGTGCCATTACGTAATGAAGGTCATCTTCACTCTCACTGTCAGAATCACTGGAGTCTGAATTCCTGTCCTCATTTTGGTCTCTTATTGAGCTAGTTAGTCTTGTTCTCTGGATCGTCTGCTGTGGTGGTTTACAGGGTAGTGTTATCTCCAAGTGTAAGAAGCCACTGGGAAGTAAAAGGTTGTGGCAAAGAACACTTAACACATCCTTTTTCATCTTCTGCTTTTACTTTATAGACCGGATTATCCCTTTCCTTTCAAATATTGCATGAATTTTATCTTCCCAATAGTATCTTAATTTGTCTGGTCCTCATCTTTCCGAAAGATTCCTGCCAAGTACTCCGTCACCCATTAAGAGTGCAGCATCATGCACTTTCTGGCATAGTGATTCTTTCCACAAGCAGCAGATTTTTGAGAATATTTTGATGCCAGCTCATATATTCTTTCAATTGATGTTCCCATTTCTCAGCGTAATCATTATGGTCCCCAGATGCAGATTCAAAGTTTACAGGTAGGGCCCTACCAAATTCATGGTCCACTGTGGTCAATTTCACGGTCAGAGGATTTTAAAAATAATAAATTTCATGATTTCAGCTATTTAAATCTGAAATGTCACAGTGTTGTAATTGCAGGGGTCCTGACCAATGTTCCCTCTAATTTTTGACAGGCCGTGTGCACAAAAAATTTCTTCTGTGCAAACTGTTATGCTTCTGTGCAAATTTTTGTGCATGCGGTGTTTCGGATCTGTGTGCGCATGCACACGGCTTAGAGGGAACAGTGGTCCTGACCCAAAAAGGAGTTGCGGGGGGGGGGGGGTTGCAAAGTTATTGTAGGGGGAGTTGCAGTACTGCTACCCTTACTTCTGCACTGCTGCTGGCGGCGCTGCCTTCAGAGCTGGGCAGCTGGAGAGCGGCGACTGCTGGCTGAGAGCCCCGCTCTGAAGGCAGAGCCACTGTCAGCAGCAGCACTGCTGTAAAAATGGCATGATATGGTATAGTCACCATTACTTCTGTGCTGCTGCTGGCAGGGCGCTGCCTTCAGAGCTGGGTGCCCGGCCAACAGCCGCCGCTCTCCAGCCCCCCAGCTCTGAAGGCAGTGCAGAAGTAAGGGTGGCAATACTGCAACCCTCCTAAAATAACCTTGTAACCTCCTGCAACTCCCTATGGGGTCAGGAACTCCAATTTGAGAAACGCTGGTCTCCCCTGTGAAATCTGCATAGTATAGGGTAAAAGCACACAAAAGACCAGATTTCACAGCGGGAGAACAGATTTCATGGTTCATGATGCGTTTTTCATGGCTGTGAATTTGGTAGGGCCCTATTTATAGGTAGACCAAATGCTATGTTAATGAGCAAATGTGATGATCTTCCATATGATAAATAGAAGTCTGTGAACCCTGCAGTTTCCTTTCATGTACAGTTATAGGCACAGATTACTTTATTAGGAGAGTTCTTCTAGTTTGACTTTTGTTCTTCTAGGAAGGTTCTCAACATAGCCAGCAGAGTTCAGTTCAGGCTTTCTACTTGCCCATTGCCCTGTGGGTGATATGGGGTTATGCAAGATGTTTCAGTTTTATAGTGGTGCTGTACCCTTCTAAATAAATTTTCAAACTCTGCCCCTTTGTCATGAATTGTTTTAGGGAAACCACATTTTAAAACAAAGTAATTTGAGCTTTCTAAGGTGTGTCCTTGGGAGATTATCTTCCATTCACTGACTCTAGCCTATGTATGCCAGTGTCCTATAGGGCATGAATTTTTATTTTGTTGAGGAAATGCCATGCCATCCATCTCTTTTCAACCAAATTAGCTACTGTAGATTGCTGCTTCGGGGTTAGATGGCAAATGTAAGCCACTCCTGGTGGATCAGAGACAGTGTCTTTAGTCTTTACTCTCTTGTGATATTCCTGCATCCTGCATGACATCCTGACTGAGAGAGTTCTTTACTGCCACATATGAAACAGGAGTCACAAGTACCTCCTGTGCCAGTTGCCTGCAGCTAAAACATCTTCTCTCTGGGGTTGCTTGCTTGCATGTCTGGTAATCCATTGCCAGTGCTTTTGTTAGGCACCTGGCCAATTTGCTTTAATATGTTAATTTTAGTTTTCATACTTTTGAGTTCATCAGCACTGGCCTTTAGTTCCCTTATCTCATTCATCAATGAGTCACTTTTGATACACAAGGTGGGTGTGGTAATATTTCTTATTGGACCAGCTTCTATTGGTGATAGAGACAAGGTTTCCAGTTTACACAGAGTTCTTCTTCAGGTCTGGGAAACTTACTCAGCATGTCACAGCTAGTAAGTTTCCCAGACCGGAAGAAGAGCTCTGTGGAGCTCAAAAGCGTGTTTCTCTCACCCACAGAAGCTGGTCCAATAACAATTACCTCCCTCACCTTGTCTCTCTAATATCCTAGGACTGATATGGCTACAACACTGCATACAACATGGAAGATACAAAATTTTGAGACTTCTTTTCCCTTGGGAGAAGGTGCTGCTTTCCTCTCTGACCTGTGCTGTGTGTAGGGCAATTGCACAGCATTACAAACTACTGCCTTAGCATCAGTGCTCCATTCCTAAGCTTCTGCTACTGCTCTACCTCACCACTTACAGAAGCGTACAGGTTCTCAAACCAGGTTTCATCTGCAACCTGATTAGCTTTTAAATAAGGTTGCATCGCATTCTGAATATTGTCATTCTGCAGTGCTGGCAGGACTTAATGAAGGAAAACATTTTGTACAAGGCTAGGGTCATATCTTAGGTCAGAGTCAGTGTTGTGTGAGGCAAACTTACTGCCTCAAATCAAGTGCTCCAAGTAGGAAATCCTGAGGTGTGTCTTCTGGCTCTTGTGCTGCTTGAGAGCTGCAGGTAAAAATTCAGTTGTACCTTTTTCCTGATAATAGGACCTAAGATGCACCTCCATTTTGGCAGGCTCAGATTAGTTTTTCCTTCCAAGTAGCTCCTGAGCTCAGCCCTGAGCAAACTGCCCTGATTACAGTTTCCTTTATCTCTGCCTTGGTATACCCCCTTTCACATTAGGTTTAACCTCTCCTTTTGGTGGGAGTTCCCAATCTGTCAGGTACTTTAAAGCCTTTCTTTAAAATTGGTTCTGTTTTTGGGGCAGGGCGATGGGGATAGATTATCCTCAGTGGTTTTGCTTTTAATTTCATCCATGCTTTCCTGAAACTGTATTTCAAGCAATTTGAATTTTTTGGCATACTGTCTTTGAATTTTCTCTTCTTCAGTTGTTTTGGTTTGTGCCTCTTTTGCTGTAGTAATGAAGTGTAAAAATGTTATCTTTTAATGCCAGCAATCAGAACCGGCACTAGACATAAGCAGATTTGCTTATGGCCCTGAGCAGGTCAAGCGGCCCCCTATTAATTATTCGTATGTGGTGTGTGTGTGTGTGTGTGTGGGGCGGGGCAAAATATTCCTGCTTATGGCCCCCAATGGGCTAGCACCAACACTGCCAGCAATGTAGACAATCTCTGATCCTTCAACTCTTCCTGATAATATAAGTGGCTTCTTATATATCTGATTGAAGCAAAATGGCTTTTTGTTTCAGTTTCACTGTGACTTGTCCCAGAAATGCCCACAGAGTCAGACTTCTCTAAAATGCTCGTCCATTAGCTGGTATAAAAGTCCTACTACTTCCATGTGCAGATTCTCTAACGTTCTCCTTGCCATAGTGCTCAAATAACTAAATCTTCCCTGGCAGCTTTTCCTGGAACAGCTTACAGCAGATTCCATGTAGTTTTGTCTCTCAGAGAGGGGGATTATTGCCATATAGATTCTTGTGCTTGCCAAATATTACACTGCCAGGCAAGGGATTGTTTTTAATTCTTAGTTTAATAAAACTCCATTTTTAAAACTAACAACTTGCACATGCCCCACTGCCACTCAGTCCTTTCAGGAACCACACAACTCTGCTGCTGCAACCAGAGCTTCCCTCTTTAACTTGATCAGGGGACCTGAATCCTTAAAGAGACAGGGCACAGGTACATCTAACCCTGACATTCCCTTATAAGCGCTACACAGACAAAGTAGAGAGAATCCAGAGAACAGCACTATATAAAATGACGAAAGGTCTGCAGGGATTGATTTATGAGAAAAAATGTAGTCTGACTGACTCTTGGCTATGACAGGTTTCAGAGTAGCAGCCGTGTTAGTCTGTATTCGCAAAAAGAAAAGGAGGACTTGTGGCACCTTAGAGACTAACCAATTTATTGGAGCATAAGCTTTCGTGAGCTACAGCTCACTTTATCGGATGCAGTGAGCTGTAGCTCACGAAAGCTTATGCTCAAATAAATTGGTTAGTCTCTAAGGTGCCACAAGTCCTCCTTTTCTTTTTTCTTGGCTATGAGATCACTAAGGAAGATGTGATAACCGTCTACTAGGATTTGAGAGACAAGGTGGGTGAGTTGGCTACAACTATACTGCATACTAGGGTTTGAAGCAGGTAAACACAAGAAGGGAAATAAATTGTTTCAAATAGTGCAGGAGCATATAATCATTGAAAATGAGCAGAAGAAAATGTAGCCAGGGTATCAGAAAAAACCCTAACTGTATGGGCTTTCAGACTACGAAACCATCTCCCTATGGAAGTCATGGGTTGAAGTTGCATCACTTGAGTCATTTAAAAGTAAACTGTGCAAAGTACTTTGAGACCACGCTGTAAGAAACAATTGTGCACTAGTGGGGTATGACTTAAATGACCTAATACATCTAGATCTTTACTATTTCTAATTTTTGTTATTTAAAATGATTAGTAAGACAAGAGTCAGGGGTTTTTTTGCTAATTTTTAACTTGTTTGTATATCCCCAAATAGTGGGGCTTATTATTAGGAATGGGAAAGTCTTTAGCTGGCTTGCTATTAATTATGATATAATTCATGGGCTAAATCCTTGCTCAGTCAAATGGCTAGTAACTTTATTCAGGACACAAATAATGTAACAAAGGTCTTCATGTTAAATGTCAATGATTATTTTCAATTTAACTCAGAAAATAAAACAATTGCCTCGTTAAAAAAAATCCAAAGTCAAGAAGGAAGGAGGGGACTGGTCAAGAAGTCTTAGAGTATTGGAGAGTAGGAATTGTAGCCGCCTTAAGGATTATAGTCAGAGGGGAGATGTTGTCATTAGCGACTATCAGCCTTCCCTGGGGTGGAAAGAATGGTTTAATAGATATGGCATTTGGCTAGAACTCCGAAGATGTGGGTTTAGTTCCTGGCACAGGCAAAGATTCTCTGTGCAAGACTTCTTTAGCAAATCACTTAATCTATGCTGTACCTCAGTTCCCCGTGTGTAAAATGGGGATAGTACTTCCCTATCTCACAGGAGTGTGGTGAGGATAAAATTCATTAGTGAGTTTGAAACAGGTATTATGGTAGTGATAGGGGACATATAGGTAGATGGATGGATGGTCCTACTGCAGAACAGTCTGGTAGCACATACTGCTTCATCTGCAGCTTGTTCTTTCTTGGATGTTGGTGAGAGAGGACTTGTAATTGTTATAGTTTTTAAAGGATGTAAAAGTTGTACTTTAAAAGCCCAAGGCTGATGGCAATTCACATGTCTCTTTCTATCCCCTGAGCTTTGTTCTGGACTTGAAAATAAAACTTTTGTTCTTTTCAACTGTCTACATCGATTTTTATCAACTATAAACATTTTTCACAAAAGTAAACACTCATGCTAAGTGCTGCCTTGGAGTTCAAGCCGTGTGTGTTCAACCCACTCGCCTTCATTGCTTTCCTTATCTTTTTATCTCTGGTGCAGTCATCAATTTGGCCTCAGGAAAAGTCTTATTTTAAACCAAGATCACAATGTCTCAACCTAATGATGAACCTGAGTTTTCATTCCAACGGCTTATAAGGCTGAAATGTTAAGTTTGTTTTCACCAACTCAGAATCATGATGTTTAAGGTTTTCTTTATGCTCTTGATTAGGATCCTTGGGGATGGATTCTGGTTTGAAATGAACAGTGCCCACCCAGTGACATTTGCGAAGCAGATGTTCACAAGTTTTATGTGATGAGTTTGTTTAAGATCACTGGTGTGCCTAACAAGGCTTACCAGATGGAATTAGACAAACTTAATAAGGCTAATGTTTACTTATTCCATCTGTAGTATTTTATAAACATTCTAGTAAACTGCCAGATATTCCACAAGCAAATTCCCTAATAGCTACATACTCTGGCCCCTTCTCCTCTCCTTCTAGAGAGGATTGTTTTCCATTGGTTTACAATATTAGCAGTTATTTACATCCCATAAAGTAATATGGGAAACAAGCATAAAATACTGCATTACAACAGCAGAGCTATTTCTAGCAGAATTTATGACCTTGTAGGTCACCAAATGCTCAGTACCCAAATGGTGCATGTTCTGAGTTTTGGGAGCATAAAAATCCATCACTGTGTCATAGGAGACTATCTGGAAAATGTGAATCAGAAGGACAAATCCCCCTAAGCACCTGTCTGCATATTTAAGTGCATAAATACCCCCCTCAGCTGTGCTGGAATATTTTTGAGCCATTCTGTTGGCATGAGGTGACCCTTAAGTTGTCCTACTAAGACATAGGAAAACCACCTTAGGCTAAGGAATACTCCACTGTTACAGAGCCAGCCTTGTGATTCATATATCACTCCACCTCCTTGTGGCCAACCATGGGTCATGGCTGGGGAAAATGGGTCTGGATAGAGTTTCCCTGTGCCCTGGCTGCCTGAACTTGAGTGGACTATGCAATGCCCATTAAGGAATTCAGTGAATACTTTGACCCTGTGGGGAGGTTGTGGTCCCCTGAGTCCCCACCAGACCCCAATTCAAGTTGTTTATAATATTCCTCCGTTGTTCATGGCACATGAGGGGTCTCCAAACAAAAGAAATGTCCCTTTTTCTTTCTTTCCCTTGAGAGAGAGGGGAATCAGAGTAAAAGAAAAGAGAGGCAAAGGTGGTGTGCTTCTTAGGTAGTCATTTGGGGTTGTCCCTTTGGGGCTTGGCTTATCAGCTGACATAATGGCTTTAATTAGGGTCTACCTCCAGCCCTGCCTCTTGGGGCACCCTGCTTTATAGCTGGTCCCTGCAGTTCCAGGGGCAGTGAGGCCTGGGACTCTCTCCCTCTTGGCTGATCTGTATCTGTGGTCAGCAGTCTCTGAGGTACAGCAGTCTTCTTCCTGTTCACTAGCCCTTCCCATGGCAGGTTTTTCTCTTAAGCTCCAGGTACATCTGGCTAGTTCTGAATGAGCCCAGAACAGTTTGTTAGTCTCCTCTCTGCTAGAGTGAGGGTGTGCCCCTTCACAGACCCCAAAACTAAACACTGATTATCACTTGTATATATTCTTACAAGCAAGACAACACCACCACCACACAAGCTATTAAACACCTTTCACATCTGGCTACCCCAGCTAGCTGCTATGTGCATCTTTGCTGATGAGGACATAGAGAGGAAATCTCAGAGAGTCCTAAATTGTGCCTCTTCAAGGCTACAAATATGGGCTTTAAGAGAAGAAGCAATGATGCTCAATGACCTCCTCAACATTCTGTGCTTCTGAAATGTTGTGGCGCTGTATGCACACCCCGTCCCCTGCCAGAATGGATTATGGGTGTGTGGACACCTCAATTATTGTCTACCCGACTGTCTCAAACCTCATCACACTGAGGTCCAAGGGTCAGAGTGAAAACAGTGGCCCTTGTGTTCAGGGCAGCCCAACCTGGTGGCCAGAGTCAATACAGCAGCCCTCAGATACAGAGCAGTATGGCCTAGTGGCCAATACCTGAGGGGCCACCACCAAGGACTGGTGGCTTGGGTAGGGGGACCTGGGCCCACCTGACTCCACCAGGTCCTGACTCAGAGCCCTATCAGTGGTGGAGTGGTCTGCCACTGGGTCAGCAGGGAATCCCACCAAAACACGCTGACCTCACATGGGTGGGAGATACTACTTGCTCACACTCCATGGGTCACTTCCTACTGTGCTTCCTGAAGCTGTAGTCCATGGGGTATCGGGGTCTCTGGGTTCCTCAGCAGGGTAATTCCCTGAGGCTCCGTTGTCCAGAAGTATCCAGTCTGGTTGTAAGGATTTCCAGCTCCTGCAGACAAGAGCTATGATGGCTTCTCAGCTGGAGACTCCACCAACAGTCTTCCCTCTCTAGCAGTCAGTCCAGACTGAACTGGGCTGCTCCCTTTTATACTGGCATAGCACTTGGAGCATGCCCAGTACAGTCTGAGGGACAAGACTTCCTCCACCCACAGTGTGGTGTTAACCCCTTCCGGCCCAGTGCGGGGTATGCATACCCCGTCACAAATGTCAAAACACTGTAAGCATCTGGTATCAAGAATAAACCACAATCCTTAATCAATACGACATAAGCAGCAAATCTGAGAGACAACAAAATGGCTTACTATTACAGGCTGTACAAGGCTGGGCAGTAAGTATGTGCTGTAATGTTGTGGTTCCTCTCCTCATCTAGGAGGACGTTCATCCTCTCTAGCAGAGGAACAATCTGCATATCCCATGGCAAGACCAACTACTTTGTATGAGAGTCTATAGGTCTCAAGACTCTTGGAGACGGGTGAGGGGAGTTGTATCCACACTGAAGTTGTCTGGTATTTGGAAAGGAATGTCAAATTTGACAAGTAAAATTGCTGCATGACATAGAATCATAGAATATCAGGGTTGGAAGGGACCTCAGGAGGTCATCTAGTCCAACCCGCTGCTCAAAGCAGGACCAATCCCCAACTAAATCATCCCAGCCAGGGCTTTGTCAACCCTTACCTTAAAAATATCTAAGGAAGGAGATTCTAACACCTCCCTAGGTAACGCAGTGTTTCACCACCCTCCTAGTGAAAAAGTTTTTCCTAATATCCAACCTAAACCTCCCCCACTGCAACTTGAGACCATTACTCCTTGTCCTGCCCTCTTCTACCACTGAGAATAGTCTAGAACCATCCTCTCTGGAACCACCTCTCAGGTAGTTGAAAGCAGCTATCAAATCCCCTCCCATTCTTCTCTTCTGCAGACTAAACAATCCCAGTTCCCTCAGCCTCTCCTCATAAGTCATGTGTTCCAGACCCCTAATCATTTTTGTTGCCCTTCGCTGGACTTTCTCCAATTTATCCACATCCTTCTTGTAGTGTGGGGCCCAAAACTGGACACAGTACTCCAGATGAGGCCTCACCAATGTCGAATAGAGGGGAACGATCACGTCCCTCGATCTGCTCGCTATGCCCCTACTTATACATCCCAAAATGCCATTGGCCTTCTTGGCAACAAGGGCACACTGTTGACTCATATCCAGCTTCTCATCCACTGTCACCCCTAGGTCCTTTTCCGCAGAACTGCTGCCTAGCCATTCGGTCCCTAGTCTGTAGCGGTGCATTGGATTCTTCCATCCTAAGTGCAGGACCCTGCACTTATCCTTACTGAACCTCATCAGATTTCTTTTGGCCCAATCCTCCAATTTGTCTAGGTTCTTCTGTATCCTATCCCTCCCCTCCAGCGTATCTACCACTCCTCCCAGTTTAGTATCATCCGCAAATTTGCTGAGAGTGCAATCCACACCATCCTCCAGATCATTTATGAAGATATTGAACAAAACCGGCCCCAGGACCGACCCCTGGGGCACTCCACTTGACACCGGCTGCCAACTAGACATGGAGCCATTGATCACTACCCGTTGAGCCCGACAATCTAGACAGCTTTCTACCCACCTTATAGTGCATTCATCCAGCCCATACTTCCTTAACTTGCTGACAAGAATACTGTGGGAGACCGTGTCAAAAGCTTTGCTAAAGTCAAGAAACAATACATCCACTGCTTTCCCTTCATCCACAGAACCAGTAATCTCATCATAAAAGGCGATTAGATTAGTCAGGCATGACCTTCCCTTGGTGAATCCATGCTGACTGTTCCTGATCACTTTCCTCTCATGTAAGTGCTTCAGGATTGATTCTTTGAGGACCTGCTCCATGATTTTTCCGGGGACTGAGGTGAGGCTGACTGGCCTGTAGTTCCCATGATCCTCCTTCTTCCCTTTTTTAAAGATTGGCACTACATTAGCCTTTTTCCAGTCATCTGGGACTTCCCCCGTTCGCCACGAGTTTTCAAAGATAATGGCCAAGGGCTCTGCAATCACAGCCGCCAATTCCTTCAGCACTCTCGGATGCAACTCGTCCGGCCCCATGGACTTGTGCACGTCCAGCTTTTCTAAATAGTCCCTAACCACCTCTATCTCCACAGAGGGCTGGCCATCTCTTCCCCATTCTGTGATGCCCAGCGCAGCAGTCTGGGAGCTGACCTTGTTAGTGAAAACAGAGGCAAAAAAAGCATTGAGTACATTAGCTTTTTCCACATCCTCTGTCACTAGGATGCCTCCCTCATTCAGTAAGGGGCCCACACTTTCCTTGGCTTTCTTCTTGTTGCCAACATACCTGAAGAAACCCTTCTTGTTACTCTTGACATCTCTTGCTAGCTGCAGCTCCAGGTGCGATTTGGCCCTCCTGATATCTTTCCTACATGCCCGAGCAATATTTTTATACTCTTCCCTGGTCATATGTCCAACCTTCCACTTCTTGTAAGCTTCTTTTTTATGTTTAAGATCCGCTAGGATTTCACCATTAAGCCAAGCTGGTCGCCTGCCATATTTACTATTCTTTCGACTCATCGGGATGGTTTGTCCCTGTAACCTCAACAGGGATTCCTTGAAATACAGCCAGCTCTCCTGGACTCCCTTCCCCTTCATGTTAGTCCCCCAGGGGATCCTGGCCATCTGTTCCCTGAGGGAGTCGAAGTCTGCTTTCCTGAAGTCCAGGGTCTGTATCCTGCTGCTTACCTTTCTTCCCTGCGTCAGGATCCTGAACTCAACCAACTCATGGTCACTGCCTCCCAGATTCCCATCCACTTTTGCTTCCCCCACTAATTCTACCCGGTTTGTGAGCAGCAGGTCAAGAAAAGCGCCCCCCCTAGTTGGCTCGTCTAGCACTTGCGCCAGGAAATTGTCCCCTACGCTTTCCAAAAACTTCCTGGATTGTCTATGCACCGCTGTATTGCTCTCCCAGCAGATATCAGGAAAATTAAAGTCACCCATGAGAATGAGGGCATGCGATCTAGTAGCTTCCGTGAGTTGCCGGAAGAAAGCCTCATCCACCTCATCCCCCTGGTCCAGTGGTCTATAGCAGACTCCCACCACTACATCACTCTTGTTGCACACACTTCTAAACTTAATCCAGAGACACTCAGGTTTTTCCACAGTTTCGTACCGGAGCTCTGAGCAGTCATACTGCTCCCTTACATACAGTGCTACTCCCCCACCTTTTCTGCCCTGCCTGTCCTTCCTGAACAGTTTATAACCATCCATGACTGTACTCCAGTCATGTGAGTTATCCCACCAAGTCTCCGTTATTCCAATCACGTCATAGTTCCTTGACATCACCAGGACCTCCAGTTCTCCCTGCTTGTTTCCAAGGCTTTGTGCATTTGTATATAAGCACTTGAGATAACCTGTTGATCACCCCTCATTCCCAGTATGAGGCAGGAGCCCTCCCCTCACAGACATTCCTGCCTGTGCTTCCTCCCGGTATCCCGCTTTCCCACTTACCTCAGGGCTTTGGTCTCCTTCCCCCGGTGAACCTAGTTTAAAGCCCTCCTCACTAGGTTAGCCAGCCTGCTGGCAAAGATGCTCTTCCCTCTCTTCGTAAGATGGAGCCCGTCTCTGCCCAGCACTCCTCCTTCATGGAACACCATCCCATGGTCAAAGAATCCAAAGCCTTCTCTCCGACACCACCTGCGTAGCCATTCGTTGACTTCCACGATTCGACAGTCCCTACCCAGGCCTTTTCCTTCCACGGGGAGGATGGACGAGAACACCACTTGCGCCTCCAACTCTTTTATCCTTCTTCCCAGAGCCACGTAGTCCGCAGTGATCTGCTCAAGGTCATTCTTGGCAGTATCATTGGTGCCCACGTGGAGAAGCAGGAAGGGGTAGCGATCCGAGGGCTTGATGAGTCTCGGCAGTCTCTCCGTCACATCGCGAATCTTAGCCCCTGGCAAGCAGCAGACTTCTCGGTTTTCCCGGTCAGGGCGGCAGATAGATGACTCAGTCCCCCGGAGGAGAGAGTCCCCGACCACCACCACCCGCCTTCTCTTCTTGGGAGTGGTGGTCGTGGAACCCCCAACCTCAGGACATCGCATCTCATGCCTTCCAACCAGCGGAGTCTCCTTCTGCTTTCTCCCCCCAGACATATCATCTGGTCCACTCTCCGCAATGGTACCTGTGGAGAGAACATGAAAGCGGTTAGTTACCTGTGTCTGTGTTACTGGAACCCGGACATTCCGCTTACCTCTTCTGGAGGTCACATGTTGCCAAGCTTCTTCACTGGCCTCTTGGCTCCTCTGTGCAACCTGCTCTATATCTTTAGAGCTTTGTGCCCCTAGAAGCCTATCCTGAGTTTTGTCCAGAAAATCCTCAGTTTCTCGTATACAACGCAGGGTCGTTATCTGTTGCTCCAGACCTTCAATCTTCTCTTCCAATATGGAGACCAGCTTGCACTTTGTACAGACAAAGTCGCTTCTGTCCTGTGGAAGAAAGACAAACATGGCACATCCAGTGCAGGTCACAACAGCTGAACACCCCCCTTCCATATCACCTACCTACTATGAGCTTCCTCAGAGACGTTTGCAAGATGTAAGCCTCACTGGGCTCACTCCAGGCAAACTCCTGCTGTGAGCTGCTCTGCTGTCCCCGCTGCTCAGCTGGTTCGCTGCCGCTCAGCTGGTTCGCGAGGCTCTGGCTATTTTTAAACAGCCAGGCTTCCCTGACGCAAACAGACAGACACCCTAATGCCCGCCCCCTGCAGGCTAGCAGCCAATCAGACACTCACTCAGGCTCTCTCACTGCCCTCCCAGCAAACACACGCTCGGATACTTCCTCAGCAAGCAAACACACACACACACACACACGGATACTTAAACATAATGTTTATCCCAATGACAGAATCCGAACCCAAGTCAGGAAAAGGGAAGCCATCTGCTATGGATGAGACAAATATAAAGCCAAGGTACAGGAACTCCAGGCTGGTCTGGAAATGGTGACAGAAGGTCATGATACTGACTCAGAGGAAACCAAACACATTATCTTACGACTAAAGGAGAGCTTGTGGCCTGCCAGAACTGCAGCGCTCTGAAAGCAGAACTCTAAGAGTAAGGGAGCTTTCGGTATGACAGCAGCATTATCTGGGCTATGCTCATGTGAGAGAGAAACATAAGAACAGTTATGCTATGAAAAAGAATTTGAAGAAACTGAAAGATGCTGCCACAAAGCAGAATAGAGATTTCAAGCAGTTATAGGCTGAACGGGAAGTGTTTGAAAAAGGAGTCAAGAAGGTATAAGAACAAATTGACAAATTTATCAAACTGAATAATAAAAAGATGTTAAAACACGCAGTGTCTCAGAGTGCCAGTGCAGCTGGGTAAACACAGACAGAAAACAAATAACACAATTGTTGGAGCAACTCTAGATGTCCATTAACAGTAAAACAAAGAAAAGGCAGAACCAGGAAGACAAATATAGCCAGCCTTCCATTCCACGTCATTAAGGGAAATCAGGGAAAAAGGGGGTCAGAGCCCCAGCTAGTGTACATCAGTGTTGCTCTATACACTTCAGCACAGTTACTTTTTTAACCAATTACCACCTTATTTCCTGTGGAAATAGAAATCATGCCCACAAGTATAGGCTCCCATACAAAAGCACAATATTTGGAGCAGGTAATTTTGGTGGATATTTTGCATCCCATATGGCATGCACATATTCACGTAGATTGCCCACACAGCAGCACTGGTTTCTTCTGCATTGGTGATATGCTCCCAAAACAGACTTTTCAAATTGGAATGGAATCAAGTGAATGGTTTCCTGCCGATTATTTGTGTGTAATTCCTTGAGGATGATGGAAAAGAAAAAATATCACTTTGATTTCTGATATGTGGGTTCAGTCAGATGCTCTCTGAAGATTCGGGCCTAGATCCTCAGCTGTGTCAGAGGAGCTGTGTCAGGAACTGTGTCAGATCCTCAGCTGTGTCAGAGTTCTGCTCAGCACAGCTGAGGAAGTGAAGATGGGGGAGCCATGGTGCTGCTAGGGGCTAGATTGACCTTTGCCATAATTTGGAGCTGCCTCAGATCTGCTCTTCAGATACATCTATACTGCACTCTTCTTTTTGGCAGCGTGTAGTGCACATACACAGGTATAAATAGCAGTGTAGATGGTGAGGCACTGTTTCGGAGAGTAAAGACACCTCTTAAGCCTGTTGATATGTACGCAAGTACATACCCTACATAGCTCTCTACTCGCCTAAGCAGTGCATCCCAGCAGTGTGGTATCCCACTACCTCCCATTGCTGGAGTCTCCCTGATGGAGGGAAAGACTCCAGCAGCAGGGACAGGTTTTGGCAGGCAGGAGACAATACAGAAAGGGTCCAATGGTTCCCCTCTAGCAGCAGTTTTTCCCCACTGCCAGAGCCTTTCACTGATATGTAGCTACACTCCAGTGTGGACACAGCTTGCTTTTCACTGCGGTGTGGTGCTACACAAATCCTATATGCTGCTGGCACTGGTGTGCAGTATAGTAGCCTAAATTACACTTCACAGCATACCCACCAATGGGTCATTTCACAGCTATGAGTACTCAGAGTATAGTGTGTGTGTTGTGCTTCCTATATCCAGCTGTCAGGATTTCCATTACAAAGAGTCAGGAGTCAAGAATCTGAGTCCCTATGAATATAAAGTGCATGGTAGAAAGAACAATTTTTATACCTGTGTTGCAGATTCTTCCTTCACTGTCTAGTCAGCATTCTGACACTGCCTTTGATCTAATTGGATTCATGCTGCTAACACCGAACATGTGCCCTCATTACTAATATATTAGGAATGAAAAGGGCAGATGTTTGCTTCTCTGAAATTTTGCAGCAGAACTGAACACGTGTGAGGCATTTATGAAACACTGTTGTTGCATCAGTTGGCAAAATTCCTTTTATACATATCTTCTGTGATGTACAACTTGCACTTGCCCTCACTGGAAGGTCTTTGAAAAGATAATTTTGCTGGAAAAAATGGCACTTCACTTATACCAAAATCAGAAATATTGAAGCTTGCAAACCTGTCAATAAGCCAAAGGCTAAAACTTTTGTTGTATGTTTCATCTTTTGAAAACTACCTCCTGACACTAAACTAAATCTGAATCTTTCCTGCATTGTCAGACGTTGCTTATGTCACGAATGGGGCTCTGCCATCCTTGTCTACCCTTGGCCCTTCTCTGCAAGTCTTCTATATTGTTAAATCCCATAAGTTTTCCCACACTAAGTCCTATTCTATGGAGGAATTCCTTCGGTCAGCCCCTTTTGCATGTTCCTCCAGCTGCCAAATGGCATGCCTGTCATGGGAGGTACTCTGGCTTCATTCTTAACACATGTTCCAGATATTTCCTTTTTCTGTTCTGGATACTGTTAGAGATAAGGGGTTGTTGAGTTCTCAGATGAATCTCCTCAGTTATAAATTCATTCCATTTGATAACTAGTATTTCTCCAAGTCACTTTTTACACAACAAAATAATATTCAACTGTATCAGTACATGAATTTGTTTCTTCTCTCCAATTACTTTTTTTGAGCACTGGTGCTAACATTTCTGTCTCTGGCCTTCTTTAGGATGCAGTCATATGAAGAAGACTGATTAACTAGACTTCAGTTATATCTGCAACAAGGTAAAGTAGCAAGAGAACAATGCCAGTAGTATGAAATAGTTTTGGGGTTTTTTTTCAGATAAACACCAGTGGGAGAGTCTGGAGTGAATCTGGAACACTGTGGACCGGATTCTTTGTGCTGCTCCAGCAGCATAAAGGAGCCATAAACTGGGCAAAAATAGCTCCCGGGGAGTGCGTCTAAACCTTCCCACAGCATGATCTCCTCTCTCCCAGCACGCACAGCTTCCAATGTCCTTGCAGCTGCAGAGGTGAAGAGACAGTCTGTCACCACTCCTGGAGGGAATTTTTTTCCTGGCAGGACTTCTACTATTTAGACTGAAATTTGCTCACCGTATGTATGTCTTTGTGTGACAGCCTGTACCCCTATGTTCACCATTTTTTCAAGTCTATGATAATTTTTGTACAAAGTATGCCTTGTAAGGCATCATCTGAAAATTCATAATTCTCTGATTATTATTGTCCTGGTAAAATATGTGTGGCAATATTGTATGTAAAGTTATAAGATTCTACTGTATGATGTTACTAAGACATATTCCAAATTTGGGGAAGCATCCCAAACCAGTTCCTCAGAGACAAAAACAAACTGATGCCTCAGCCAGGTGTCAATAAAATCAAATGAACTATCAACTGGGTAAGTGGCCATTCTTTGACAAGAAGAAGGGTGTGAGTGAGAAATCTATGTTTTGGCAACAGAATAGTTGGGGTTCCCATGTAAACAGACTGGTTGTTGCCTGAATCCCAACTGGAGATGATTCTCAAAGAGGAGGAAAAGATATAAAAATGAGGATCAGAGGCCCCAAGTCACCTCTCTTCCCTCATCTTTACTCACAGCATCAACAACTTTTGAAAGACAAAGGAAGCATCAGTGAACTGGGGGGGTGGTCCTGACTCAAGGAATCCAGCCAGACTGCAGTGCACATATGGTTCACTTAGCTTGTTAAGTTAGGTATTAGTTTGCGTTATATCTTTTATTTCTTAATAATCAATTCTGACTTTTATGCCTCATTACTTGTATATATTTAAAACCAATCTTTCTGTAGTTAAAATGCATGTTTTATTGTTTTATCTATACCAATTTGTTTGGATTGAAGTGTTTGGGAACCTCCAATTGAGATAACAGGGTTTGTGCATATCATTTTCTATTAATGAAATGACAGACTTTCTATGAGCTTGTATTGTCCAGAAGGAGAGAGCTGGGTGGTACAAGACACGCACTTCTGGGGACAAGTCTAGGACTGGGAATTTGCTGGTGTCTCTCTGAAATAATTCAGAAGTGGCTGGCTAGAAGCACTCATATACTCAGTTTGGAGTAATTTACATGCTGGAGGCTGTGTGTGAGCAGGCCAGGAGTGGCTACTCTCACAGCAAAGCAGTGTAAAAGGCACCCAGATTGGAGAATTGAGGGGACACACCTGTTCAACAATCCCGATTGTACCCTGGGGCATGTCACAGTTTGTGAGGAGAATAATCGTCATTATAACAAAGTTCTGTTTTATGTGTGCCCAGGTATATCACCATATCTGACTACGACCCTTATGCAGGGTCTCTGGGGCAGATTATTTCTGCTCCCCACAGGAATAATCATATCAGGAATACTCTGCCCAGGAAGGGGGAGTAGTGGCATCAGTGGCTGTGAATGGGGCCCTTACTGGCCAGAGAATAGGTATATGTTAATGCTGCACATTTTGTGAAGTCCCAGACATGCATAATTTTGTAAATATCAACATGGTTGACTACGGTGATGGTAATTTGCAAGGTGGGCTAATAAATTACATCTAGGCAAACTGAGATGTGTGGGTGTCCATCTCAGGGTTTGTGGGTCTCTTCCTCTCATTTTTTTTCTAAATCAGACGAGTAACTTGGAACTAGTAACTAGAACGTCGGAACAGAAACTTGTTCATTTCAGCAAATTTAATCTTTGTTTCTTCCTCCAAAGTATATCCTGCTAATTAATCTGTTCTTCAATACTATATATTATGTATGTGCAGTTTAGAGTCCCATTCCAGGTGTGCCCTTATTAGTGCTGTTTTGAAAGTAACTATCTTCTGTCTGGTTTGTGACATGATGCCCAATATGGCATCGACTTTCTTTGTTTCACTACCTCATTGCAAGCTCATATTCTAATGTATTCATTATCATCCCTAGATCTTTTCAACGTTATTATTATTATTATAATATTATTGCTATGATATAGTATTTCCATTGGCAAACACTGTAGTATATGGGGACTCTACTTTGCATTTATACACAGTAATGAAATTAGTTTCATAACACACCTGTAAAATATCTAAGTTTCAGTCTCCCACTTCTATATTGAGAAAACTGAGATGCTAACATATTAAGGGTTCATTTCAAATTTGCATGTTTAATGTTAGGCACCTAAATACAGGGCTTGATTTTCAGAGATTTTGAGATATTGACTTCAATAGCTGTGGATGCTCAGTACCTCTGAAAATCAGGCTACTCATCAAACTAAATGCTAAGCCAAATTCAAAAATAGTGGCCTAAGTGATTTGTCCAAGTGATTTGTCCAGGAAGTCTATGGCTGAACTGAGAAGAGAACCTAGGTCTCCTAATTCCCAGTCTTGTGCCTTAACTACAAGACAGTGCTTCCTCTTTTCCCACATTATTGCTATCTAAGTATCTGCGTCCACTGAATATTAGATTCCTTTCAAAACATTTATCAACTTACTTTTTCATAGGTGGATTTTCATTGTTACTTTAGTATTTCTTCTAATCTTTCTCAGTCCCCTTGTGTTATTTCTTTATCTTCATTAGAATTTGTAATTCATTCCAATTTAGTTTCATCTGTGGATTAAGTTAATGTGTTGTTTATCACATTTTCCACATTATTAATAAATTCAGTTGCTAAGTTCAGGTCAGCCCACTGCTCTGTCCAAGTAGGTGCATCAGACCAATGCTTCAGATGGAAACATCTCTGGAATGACTAAATAGATAACTCAAAGTTCTTGGTAGGATTGCATGTTTGGGACATCCTTCCTGGCAAAAGACTCCCATTGATTTCAACAGGTTTAGAACAGCCCTTAGAAATATGGATTTTTAACATATATTTTAAAGTTGGGAGAGAGCTATTCCAAACTTATTAACAATTTTAGTTGTTTGGTTTATTGGTCTCTAAAAAATATGGGACCTCATTTGGGGGAGATTTTCAAAGACACAAATTAAAAGTAGCAAGTCCATCTCCCACTGACATTCCCTTAACTTTTTTGCTTCAAATATCCACTTCTCCTTTAGGAGGCTTTTTTCTATAGGGTATCATACATTTCCTTCAACCAGGGACAATGGTTTTACAGTGTTTTCTCTCTTTATATATTTTAGCTCCTTAAACTAAAAGAAAAAGAAAAGAAAAATATTAAGGGTCTGATTTTCAGAGGTCCTGAGCACACCAACTCCTTCCTTTTGTATGTCAGCACACCTGAAAATTAGGCCCTAAATGACTGCTCCACTCTGCTTCAGCTTTTTGTTAGATTATTGTGACATGGACTACGAAGTGGAAATGAGGGGCAATATTAATAATAGAGAGCTGTGGAACTAGCATGTCTATGCCAATTAACATGTAACCTGCTAAAAGAACAGGGCACGCTTTGTGAACCAATCACCTTAAAAATAGGCTTCAGGATTGCTCATCCCAAAGTGTAAAGTGGCACAAAATGCCTTCTAGTCATCACCCTTTTTAGATAACTTCTTTCCTCTCAGAAATAATTAGTCTTCATCTCCCTGAGTTGGGCAAAAAAAATTGTGCTACTTAGCAGCTACAGGGTTCAATCTGTAGCCAAAGCCTTTGCTGACAGATCTCCAACAGGAGCATCTTAGTTACAATAACACCTTCCATTTATATAGCACCTTTCATCTGGAAGGAAACCAAAACACTGTACAAAACACACAAAGGAGTCATTTTTTATCCACCATTGAAATGCAGCTACCTCTGATGAGGAACTTGGCAGCTGTGTAACAGCACACAAAAAAACTATTAACAGCTTAGGTCAAGGAGTGAACAAGAGTACCCTGTCCAATTGGATATATTGAGAGCATTTAGGCAGGTGGAATGCAGAATTGAAACTTGGCCACAGAGGCAGATTACTCTTTTGTGGGGCCCTGGGCCAGAGCAAATGGGGGCCCCTTCCAACCTCTTCTACCTGCAGTCCCCCCATGCCCCCTGGTGCTCCTGGGGAGCGTGGTCAGGGTGCAGGGTGCTTCCCCCGCTCCCCAACAGGAGTGTCAGGCAGGCAGAGCAGGGCAAGCCCCCGTGCCCCAATTCCACTCCCAGGCAGGAATGCCAGGAGGGTGAGGGAAGCCCCTGCACCCCAACCCTGCTCCCCAGCAGGAGTGCTGGGCAGGCAGAGGCGGGCAAGCCCTCACACCCCAACCTCGCTTCCTGGCAGGAACACTGGGCAGGCAGAGAGGGTCAGTGCACCCATTTTTCTGGGGCCCCCAATTGGCCAGAGCCCCTTGGCACGGGCCTGTTGGCCCAGTGGCTAATCCGCCACTGCTTGGCCAAAAAAACCGGTGGTAAAACAACACTGTTCTTGCCAACAGTGCAACGGAATCTCTTTTTGACCACAAGTGATCAGGACCTCTCTGGACCAGTTTGCCATCCCTCTGAAAGAACACAGTGCCGCCTTTTCACACTATCCTGGAGCATTGGTTCAGTACTTAACAAGAAGTCTGCCAGCACCCACATATGCAACACCCTGCATTTTCCAAATGCTGACTAAAGCTGACTTTGTTTAGCTTGCGATATTTGAAGAAGTCACAGTACAAAATGGTGCATAACCTGGAAATAAACTAAAAAACTCTTGGGGGGATTACGCTAGTATAATAATTTGTCAGTAATGTGGACACAGGAAAAAAAGTGAAAAACGTCTTTCTTGTCTCTCTTTTTAACATTTTCATTCCGAGAGTAAGCAAATGTGTTATTGAAGGTGGTAGTGAGATAATATACTTCCCTGTGTTGAAATCTGAAATGGAGACTGAAGAAATGGTCACAGGAGGCTACATATATTTGGGTAAATTTACTAGGTTTTGTATTTTCTACACTAATATATTAGAATTGTTTAATTTTCTTTCACTGTTCTTACTGCAAAGCCTTACAAAACTGAACCAATGATGCCAGAGCCAAAACACAGACCCGCTGCAAGTGGGTGCAACTCTGCTGATATCAGTAAAGTCAGTGGAAATGCCCATGTGAATAGCTGCTGACCAGTGGCAGTAAGGGATTCAGATGGCTGTTTGCAATCTGATCAATGGTGGCATATTATGACACGTTGGTTTTATTAGATTATATCAGTGGGTACTTTAGTTTGTTTTGTTTACAAAGACATTAGTCATTTTGGATTTTTGTTTTAACAATTAAACTAGTTCTGGTTCAATTTAAAATAGATGTGGTTTTGTCTGTGCCATAAAGTTTTCTGAAGTGCTGCCGAATCTTTTGATACGTTATGGGTCTCTAAAGCACCAGTCCTCCCTACCAACATCCACACTTTGATCCAAAGTGTATCATTGTTATTTTGGCACTTCACGACAGAACCTGCTGTGTATAAAGAGCAGCAACATGGTATGAGTGAAGGTTTGTGGCAGTAGCACACCTCCTTGGCTCTAAAAATGGAGGGATTTTTAATGTTACACTGGAGAGATGAATCAAAAACTCTAACCAACAGTGTTGGTTTTAGTAATTGTAAAAGGACTTCCCATTTTATAACACTACTATTTAGCCAAATTAAAGCAAAACACAAAAATCTGACAAAGCTTTATGCTACATGTAAGGTATAATTGGATCATATTTCACGAGGCACAGACAATTTTTTACTGACTAAAATAACATATGTGCAATAATGTCATTTTATTTTCCTCCTTGAGAGGAATGTTTTACCTCCATACATCAGTTTAAATCATCTGCACCAGTTTGTTACCAGACCAACGGCCAGTTTAAATAGAACAGCAGGTAACCGTCTCTGTACATCAGGGCAATGTTCAAGATCTTGGTCCTGCTTTGAGCAGGGGGTTGGACTAGATGACCTCCTGAGGTCTCTGCCAACCCTGATATTCTATGATTCTATGATCTTTTAGTTTTCCATTTCAGCGTATTGTGCTGTTGGGTATGTTGGGCTTTTCATTGAATTGTTTGTATTGTTTGTGTGAAGGGTTTTTTGTTGTTGTTTTGGACTTACAAAGAGGATTTACTTTGGCATTTGCCCTCAGTTTTAGAGCTGTTTGAAGTATTTGCAGCTGGAATCTCATTTGAGTTCATGTTTGCTACAAGCTTTGAAACATGAATCATGTTTGTTGAAAAATTAATAAAAGGACTCCAAACTTTTGAGTGAACTTGGACAAATATGAGCAAATGTAGGGGCTAGCAGGTAGGGGCAGAGCTGTGATCTGTAAGGGCATGGGCTGAGCAGCCCGCATGGATGTTTACCAGTTCTGGCCCAACCCAACTCTTACTGATGTTAATGACTGCCTTTTTATGGGCTTAATTGGGAGTTAGATTAAGTCTTATATCAAGGAAGTGAATTTGTTAAGGTTTCCTGGGTGGCTGGGTTCAGTTCAGGGAGTAGGGTCTAAACACTATCAAAACCCTGAGGTGCAATCAAAAGCAGATAGGTGGGAGCAGAAGATAAGAGTGAGATTGTTGTCAGGGCTGAGCCTGGCAGGAGACAAGGATATACATCTCACTTCTGGTATTTACTGCTTTTTTGTGACTTGCAAGTCAGCTACTTAAGCTGTATTTATAAATAAAAAGCAAATCAATTGAGAATGGATAGTTCTCAATTCATTTCATTCTGACTGTCCCAGACAGAGCCCAAAGACACTAGAGTCTGTAGCTGGCACATGATGAATCATGATTACCTAAAATTCTATTTAGAAATTAGTTCTGTGCGGTGATTTGTCTGACTCCATTTTTTGACTATCCATGTTATGTACTTTGTATTGTCTGTATCCCAATGAATCAAGTTATTAAAAATCGCTTTTGGCTCTTGCCACCTCTCATCAACTGGTTATTTGTGTGGGTAGAGGTGCCTCTTTGTTAGTGGTGGGTTCTGAACTCCCGCCCATTCCTCACCTTGGAGTGGAGACCCCTTCAAATGCCTTTGTGGAGGCAGCAATTCCCCCAGTTGCAAACACTCAGCTTTATCAGCAAGTAACCATGAGCAGCAACAAACAGTGCCAGTATCTCTCACCGTCTCAACCCCAGGCAAAGGTGCCTTCACTTCCCCGCTGTGTCTGGGCTGCTTTCTGTGGGACCTTTCTTCAGCAGCTTTCAGCTGTCCCCTTCTCTGCTGCCACATTCTCCCAGCACAAAACAAGACTTCAGCCAGCCACCATCATATCACACTCAGCTCCTGTGTCAGCCTCAGCCCTTCAGTCATGGATCAGGGGCATCTCGCCCCTTCAGCCTCTGGCGGATTCTTACATGCAGTGTGATACAAGCCTGTGGGACCACACGCTCAGTCTGCCCACTGGGTTTGTCCTCCAGCCCAGAGCTGATTCTCAATCAGCTGTGTCACTTCTGCCACTGCGATAGCCACCTGATATTTGTACAGCCACATGCTCTTCCTTCTGCTCCCCAAAATAACTTGCCACAGGAAGTTGGGGCAGGGCTTCATGCCCCCATTTACTGGTCCTCCATGAAGAGATGTGTTTGTGGAAGATTATAATGTAGAGATGCTCCCTCATAAGGGACAGTATTATGAATATAGGAATTTAGAGATGTGCCCTGGAAGCTGGGGTTGAGGACACAGGGCAGCTGTGTACAACAGTTCATCACAGATGCGCTCTAGTTTGTTTTATTAAAATTGTATTCCTATCTCATTCACTGTTTTTTATTTAATGAACCCCAAGATCATTACGCTCCTCCTATCCAACATTGGCACTGTCATGTTGCGTGGGACTTCACACCTCCACAATGAGACTTTACACCTCCACAACTGCATTGTGTGCTGGCATGGTACTCCCAGTGTGCTCAGGCAGTCTACATGTTGCAGTTGCAATATATTAGCTCTTAGTTTTTTATTTATTTTCTGTGGGAGAGAAAAGAAATAAAACATAGAATTCTTCTGTTTTTTTGCATACACCACTGACAAGTCAAAGAAGGGTGATACTCTGAAATCAGAAAACCATAATAAAAAGATAGTGTTTTATTTACTTCAGCAGAGACTGTGGCTTTCAATATTGCAAGAATACAAAGGACATTGTTCAGAAATTAGTGTTTCTAAAAAGACATAGCATTGCACAAGCAGGTTGTTTTAAGGTTAAGAAGTTCCTGACAGGATTGATGATATATAAGAATTTTCGGTATGGAGCAATAACAAAGAGGTTGCGGGAGGTGTACCAGTTACTCTCTGGTGAAAGAAGACATCAGAAAAATAAGAGAGTGAGAGAAAAAAAATAATAGATTTCCTTTTATTTTAGGATAGACTAGATTCTCAAAACTCCCAAGAAGGGGAATTGGATGGCTCTAGCAATTAGCTAAAGGATAGGGAGCCTTCTGCTAGTAGATCACTATTTTAAAGCCCCAATTCAGCAGAAAATTTAAGCACCTGAGTAATTCCACCCCCATTTAACAAAGCACAAAGCACTAAGCATCTAGTGGGTCATCGTGCGCTTAAAGCTAAGCATATGATAAAATGCTTTGCTGAACTGGGCCTTGGTCTGTATTTAAGTCCCAAATACTGCAATCAGATCTGTATTACTGAAGCACTATGGCCATATGGAAACACACTGGCTTTGATGGGCTGCTCAGCGGCACCAGAGGATTGAGCCCTAAATCTTTTTAGAACATGCAAATGATACAGATATTGGACTGAATCCTGCACCCATCAACCTCAATGTAAGTTTTGCCATTGATTTTAGTGGGAGTGGGCTCAGCCCCCAAATCAGGAAGCCAGCTTATAAGTGTGATGCAATTATACTGTCTATAACACTGATGTACTTTTACAATTATACGACAAAGCATAATAAAACAAACTTAATATGGAAATACCTGAAATATAGAGTAGTGTGCTGGATAGCGGCTGTCCAAATTACAATACAGTAACTCCTCACTTAATGTTGTAGTTATGTTCCTGAAAAATGCAACTTTAAGTGAAACGATGTTAAACGAATCCAGTTTTCCCATAAGATTTAATGTAAATGAGGGGGGTTAGGTTCCAAGGAAATTTTTGGGGGGCAGACAAAAGGCATTATATACTGTACCAGTACTGTACTCTGGTTGGGAAGTGCCCCTGGCTTACTCCACACAGGCACAGCCCACTGCAGGACGCTAGGAAGCACCTTGCGCAGCAGCAGTGGCAGCTTACCCGGAGAAGAACAGGCGCCGACTTTGCTGGGGGAAGCTCCAGGCCTGCCTCTTCCCATCCCCGCTCCAGTCCAGGCCCACCTCTTCCCACTCCAACTCCACCTCCTGTTCGGAGCACACCGTGTCCCTGCTCCTTCCCCGCCCCCAGAAAGTCCTAAGCGCTGCCAAACAGCTGTTTGGCGGGCTTAGGACTTTCTGGGAGGGAAGGGGAGGAGTGGAGACGTGATGCTTCCTCGCTCCCTCCCAGAAATTCCTAAGTGCCGCCAAACAGCTTTTTGGTGATGGGGGAAGCGCTGGGAGGGAGGGGGAGGAGGTGGAGAAGAGGAACTTGTTCAATGCTCCCTTGTAAAGTCGCTGCTCTTCCACAGAATCTTACAAGCAGTGGACAGAGCAGGCAGCCAAACGATGTTATAAGGGAGCATTGCACAACTTTAAATGAGCATGTTCCCGAATGGAGCAACGACATAACTTTGAAACAACGTTAAGTGGGAGGATGTTAAGTGAGGAGTTACTATATACTGTTTTAGGAAGTATCACAAGCAGTCAGGACATATTACTCACTAAATCCATGATTAAGCAAAACATTTACTGAGTAAGGTATCCTGATGCTTAAAATATGAGGAAAGCAGTGGATGTGATATACCTTGACTTTAGCAAAGCTTTTGATATGGTCTCCCACAGTATTCTTGCCAGCAAGTTAAAGTAGTATGAATTGGATGAATGGACTATAAGATGGATAGAAAACTGGCTAGACCGTCAGGCTCAATGGGTAGTGATCAATGGCTTGATGTCTAGTTGGCAGCCGGTATGAAGCGGAGTGCTCCAGGGGTCAGTCCTGGGGCTGGTTTTGTTCAACATCTTCATTAATGATCTGGATTATGGGATGGATTGCACCCTCAGCAAGTTTGTGGATGACACTAAACTGGGGGAAGAGGTAGATATGCTGGAGGGTAGGGATAGGCTCCACAGTGACCTAGACATATTGGAGGATTGGGCCAAAAGAAATCTGATGAGGTTCAACAAGGACAAGTGCAGAGTCCTGCACTTAGGACAGAAGAATCCCATGAACTGCTACCGGCTGGGGACTGACTGGCTAAGCGGCAGTTCTGCAGAAAAGGACCTGGGGATTACAGTGGACAAGAAGCTGGTATGAGTCAACACTGTGCCCTTGTTGCTAAGAAGGCTAATGGCATATTGGGCTGCATTAGTAGGAGCATTGACAGCAGATTGAGGGAAGTGATTATTCCCCTCAATTCGGCACTGGTGAGGCCTTATCTGGAGTATTGTGCCCTGTTTTGGGCCCCTCACTATAGAAAGGACATGGACAAATTGGAGAGAGTCCAACTGATGGCAACAAAAATGATTAGGGGGTTGGGGAACGTGACTTATGAGGAGAGGCTGAGGGAACTGGGCTCATTTCGTCTGCAGAAGAGAAGAGTGAGGGGGGATTTGATTGCAGCCTTCAACTACCTGAAAGGGGGTTCCAAAGAGGATGGAGCTAGGCTGTTCTCAGTGGTGGCAGATGACAGAACAAGGAGCAATGGTCTCAAGTTGCAGTGGAGGTGGTCTAGGTTGGATATTAGGAAAAACTATTTTACTAGGAGGGTGGTGAAGCACTGGAACAGGTTACCTAGGGAGGTGGTGGAATCTCCATCCTTAGAAGTTTTTAAGGCCCGGCTTGACAAAGTCCTGGCTGGGATGATTTAGTTGGGGTTAGTCCTGCTTTGAGCAGGGTGTTGGACTAGATGACTTCCTGAGGTCTCTTCCAACCCTAATCTTCTATGATTCTATGATACTGTGACAAAACTCCCATTACTTATGTCATTATTGTATTCAAAATGGAGTGAGCAATACATAGACAGATGTTGGTATAAAAGGATTAAGAGCATTTAAGACTGGGCATGCACACACACAAATCCACTAGATGAATTCAGAAAAAAAATTTGTTACACGTAAAATTGTTGAATTGAGGAGAGATTAATAAGCTGGGACTTTTCAGTTTAGAAAAGAGAGGATTAAGGGGGGATATGATAGAGGTCTATAAGATCATGACTGGTGTGGAGAAAGGAAGTGTTATTTACTCCTTCTCAGAACACAAGAACCAGGGGTCACCAAATGAGATTAATAGGCTGCAGGTTTAAAACAAACAAAAGGAAGTATTTCTTCACACAATGCACAGTCAAACTGTGGAACTCTTTGCCAGAGGATCTGGTGAAGACCAAGACTATAATAGGGTTCAAAAAAGAACTAGATTAGTTCATGGAGGATAGGTCCATCAATGGCTGTTAGCCAGGATCGGCAGGGATGGTGTCCCTAACCTCTGTTTGCCAGAAACTGGGAATGGACAATAGTGTATGGATCACTTGATTACCTGTTCTGTTCGTTCCTTCTGAAGCACCTGGCATTAGCCACTGTCAGAAGTCAAAATACTGGGTTAGATGGACCTTTGTATGACCCAGTATGGCAGTTCTTATGTATTAAGTTAATTTCATTCTCTTCATAATTATAGAAAGAGAACTATAAGAATTGTACTTCAGTCTGAGGCATAACATTGATAAAGGCATCTGGGGTTGAAATATTGATCATCATGCTATGACTCCTCATAGATGGTTTTGCTATGAATCGAGGATAAATCAACCTTAATTCATAACTAAAAGTGCTCGTATGTTGCTATTTACTAACTGGAATTTTGTGTATGCCCGTAGACTCCCATTGATGGGCAAAACAAATGGCATCACCTGACATCTTTGGGGCAACTAATGCTTTGAATTCGAAATTTTAATCTTTAATTGTGATTTTCACTTTTGCAGTGGTTCTTTTGCTTGCTTTAAAAAAAAGGAATAGTGAAAGTGCTGGGTTCACAGTCAACTTGCAAAATAAATTAGAAAGAAATGTATGAGAGCTCTCACCCAGGATAATCTTCTTAGACTCATGTTATACACGGCCCCTTTTTATAATCCTACAAAAGGACACAGTGCAGCCTTCATTACGTACCAGTTTAATCTTGTTTTTGAGATACTGGTCTATGACCATTTGTTAGTGCCTTACTGTCGTATGCAGTAGGCACATGAACTTTTCTTAAAATTTCAGGCTATAAATGACATCAGTCAGGATATTTCACTGATTTAAAGTCTGAAAATTAGCCTTCCACTTGATGAAGATGATGATTTTGGCTTATTGGTATTGCAGCAACACTCAAATGGCCAAATGAGCATCAGGGATCTATTGTGCTAAGCGCCGGATAATGAGAATCTTTTCACTGGCTATTCTGGGTTTTGGATCAGGCCCCAAAGGAATTGTAAGAGATTGTCCTTAACCCAAATGCTGCCCTAGAAACCACCATCCTTTGATTTTTATTAGCCTATTGATTAACATCGTTCTGAATGAGGGTTGAAAGGGAATATTATTTGAGAAGTATATGACCATATAATCCAATATACTCCTTCCATATTGTAAACTCTGGTCAGTTTACATACCGGAGCCATATCTGATTTTCCGCAATGAAAGGTACAATATATAATTATGCTGACTATTTTGTTATGATATGGAGCTATGACCTTCCTTAAATAATGTGATTTTTACACTTGACTGGTATACATCAAAATAATTAACTAAACATGCTAGGAATCAAGACAGGTAATAAACTGTTCTTCACCCCATGCAGGAAACCAACAGACAAAAGTAACTGCTGTTACAAGGGAAATTATAATTGTAATTAAAAAGAACTCCTTTGTGTTTGGTGGGTTCAAGATGAGTGACTGCAATTGTAGAGACAGACTGCAGGACTTGATAAGTGCTGGTGACAATGCATTGTAATACAGATCACCTCCAGGATTTTTCAGCTTCTCTGTAGTATAAGTCTCTGCCGACACACTGCTGCAATATGACTGTGATTTTTTAAAAATAGGTGAAGAAGAAAAAGAAAAAAGAACTGGGAAAAGCCAAAGGGAAAAATACGGCAGAAGAATGTAGAAAATCTAGACAAGTTTGTCAAGAGACTTCTGTGTCATCTAGCAGTGCATTTTCATTTGAGACGAACAAAGATTATAAAGATCCATTGACATGTTTGTCAACCAACAACATATTAAATGAATTTTCTGACTGCCTCTTCTGATTTCATATAAAGGCTTCCAACGCTTGGGATAGTCTGACACAGAGATGCACAAACACACCTCCCACTTTTTAATACATTTGATTAGATGAAGTGTTACATGGCATAATTTTGTCTGTCTAGGGGCCATCATTTGATTAAAATCAATATAGTCCATCACTTCTGCCCAGGCAGGAAGTATGGCATGACTCAGAGGATCACTTGTAACATGGACATTGTTTATATCCCTGCAGTTCAATTTACAGAATGAAGGTGAAATGTTGAAAAACCCTGTTAGGTAGGATTTCAGAACACAGGAGTGAAATAAGAAGGCTTGTTAAAAAGTCATCCATGGTGAGGCATTTTAATGATTGGGAACATTCCTAGAAGAAGGGCACATTATCTGGTGAAGGAATGACTGAATAGATTGTCGAACTGTCATTTAGGAAAAACATATACATACATACTTCTAGGTTGCTTTGAATCTAGCACAGTTACGTAGGGAATCCAAAATCTGGACCAACTGATAGCTGGGTTTGGTAGTACAATAAACTGAGTTGGCAGTCTCCATCCACTTCCTAGTGAGCAAGTGTGTCTATAAAAAATACTGTTGTCCCAATCAACCCTCCCTTAGAAGTCTCTGTAGAAAGACCTAGGAGTGACCAGCATTGGCACTACACTGAGTTTGCACTCTTAGAGGTGGTTTCTGCCAAACAGAGTTAAGGCTCAAATGCCAGTCAGTTGAATGGATCCTGCATTGCACCTTCCTCCGCTGTATCTATTTTACAAAGGACTTCAGTCTTTGGTGGTGGCCACCTGATGCATTTCATTTCATTTCATTTCATTTCATTTCAAGATCAAGCATTCTGCAAATACAATGACATTTATGGGGGTAGATTATATCCCAGGCCAAGATGGGGAGGAAATAAAAATTGAATAATGTACAGGAAGGTTGCAGTTTGGATTGTCTCTTTGGTACCTTCAACGTCTTCAGGACTGAATGAGAGTTCAGATGCAAATGCCTATTTAGGCTGTGGGTAAAAAGAAAGTATTGGACTTATTGTTTTTTGTGTTTATCCTATGAAAGAAACAAATGTTTTCATGGTTTAAACATAGTTGCTACAAGTGGGCCAATGCAAAGGCGGAGGTCTGAGGACATGTACCCCTGCATTTGTGCATTCAAATCCATTAACTGCATCACCAGTTAATAATGCATGAAAATAGCCATTTGCATCTGTAACAAATCACTTGCACTCACAGCTGATGGACTTATTATGTGCATTTTTGTTCATGAATCTCACCCTTCGCTCTTTAAAAATGTGTCCCTTTGTGTGTAAGGACCGACCCCTGTTGATAATACTTCACATTCATATACTAGTTTAGCTTCTGTAGATCTCAAATTGCTTTACAACACTGAGCATACATTCTTATCCCGATTATAGAAATGGGTTAACTGACACACAGAGGGGCTAAGGCCTACATTTTCAAAAAAGTCTATTGATATTTGTTATCTCTGTTTTTGGATGGCCTATTTATGATGGCTAGAGCCTGGTTTTTCATGGTTGCTGAGCATCTGCAGCTCCAGCCAAAGTCAATTTGAGTTCCAGTGGGGTTACTCACATACTTAAAATGAAGCATACACTTACCTGCTGTGCTGGGTTGGGGACAGAGTGCTCAGCACCTTGCAAAATTGAATCCTTTATGTAGCAAATTTTCAATAATAGGCATCTGAATTTTACCTCCAAATGTATTTGCTTACCCATAGGCTGTGCCCAAAACATATTTTCTCTTTTGCACAAGCAATTACTTGTTTGCAAGGCCACCCAGAAGTTTTTTGGAGACCGGGGCAAAATCAGAAACTGAGGCCACCCACCCTTCCAAAAGATTACCACTGAGGAGAGGCTAGAGGGTGAGATGGGCTGGAGAGCATTCACCCCACAGCTGCAGGTTGGCTCCTGTCATGTGGGGCTGGACCCGTCCCCCCTCCCCTTTGGGAGTCCCTCAGATTGGGTCCACGGCAAACTGCCTCCACTCCCGCCTGCGGGCCCCTGTCTGTTTGAATCCATGTATGCACATTTGATGGATGCAATTTGCAATAGATGTATATACCTGAAAACTTGTCCCTGTAAATCAATGTATTAAAATTCACAGATCTTTATATGGTGTAAGTGCTGCCACTACAAGAATGCTTTCTGTTTCATGTAATCGAGCTGGGATTGTCTCTCTTCAGGGGAGTCAGAGAACACGGTGAGTCTCATAACCGTTCTACAAGTCTAATGTTATTTCTGTTATTGGCTTTCCATGAAATGTGACAATTTTGAAAAGAAGATTTTCAACGGCAAGAATGAGAAAACATGGCTCATTGAAAGAAATACTTTAGGATGTCTTGATATAACATGGCTGTCTTAAAATGTAAGGCAGTGAAATATTTATGAAGGTGACAGTTGAAATGTGTCATTTTCCCTGCAGCGAAGGATTTATGAAATTCTACAGGGGGTCAGGAAAGTCTGCATTACAATGTAGTGTTTCCCACAGAGAGGGATATTACAAAAATCTAACATAAAATTGTAAAGTCACTCTAAGAGACTAGCAACATCTAAAATAAAGTACACATCTTTTGCCTGTAGCAAGTATCAGGACTCTTGTCTTCATCCTGTGGGGATCACATGGAAAACCCAGAAGAAAGAGTAGCACGTTTCCTATATGTTCGATATACGTAGCCATACCACTCTGGCTTCTGGTCTCATAGGCTAAGCAGATCTTAGCCTAATCATTACTTTAACTGGAGATCTTCAAGGAAAAACTACATACCCTGGTTTGGTTTTTTCCAGATTGTTTACTCTGACAACACTCTGTATACAGTCAATTTCTCTGTAGCTATATAATCAGATGGTTAGTTTCCTGTGAGGTTTTGTGGGTCTTTCCTTCAGCAACAAGGAAGGATTTTTTTTAGTAGGACAATGTAAGTGTAAAATTGGCAGGGGATTAGCAGATTCAAGTTGACAGTGTACCCTTAATTTAGATCAATAATTAGTAATATGATCACTTTAGAGAAAAGATGCATGAATAGAATGAAGTTATCATCTTTTGACAGTTCTACTTTTAGTAGGAAGCTGGTTATCACACATTCTGCAACATATGTGCTATATATAAACTGTGTTTGGCAGTTCCTGGGCTTCTGGTTTAGCATCAACATTTAAGTCATCTTTGAGCAGCAGGAGCTAACTTATTTTCAAATAGTTCTGTAGAGTGTCACTGTCTACCTGAGACCAGTTTATAAATAACATAATTAAGACAAAAAATATAAAATGTTTTTTGGGAGCACTATCAAGACACATTGTACCTGCAGTCAAAAATATCATTCTACCCATATAAAAAGAGTTTATGACGGACTAGGGGTAGTTGCGTCATAAAAAAGAAGGAGATAGAAAAGGCACAGGAAATATTTTCTACAAAAGTTGAATTTGACAAGGGGTTCCTAAATTAGGACTCACTAAAGACTACATGTTCATCAGATTCAAAAAATACTCTGATTTTCTTTTGCCACTTTGCAGCGCATGCATGCGTGCACAAACACATAGTACTGCAGGAGACAAATAAAGCTTAGTTTATTGGACTTCCCTACCCCAAACCTATTTTTATGCTTTTTCGTTTGATGCCAGTTGCAGCATGTGCAGCAGCACTGGGTCTCGAGAGAGCCCGAAGAGGAGATTTGGCTTTCGCTACATCCTCATCCCCATTAGGGAACCGTTGGATATCCTACTTGGGAACCAGGTAGGGTGAATCTGGGGGCATTTATCAAGGCCTTGATTCAGCAAAGCACTTAAGCATATGCTTAACTTTGAAACTTCAATGGGACTTAAGCATGTGCTTAAATGCTTTGCTGAACTGGGAACCTCTTTATTCAGTAGTTTGTTGAGGATGCTGTTTGGGATGGTGGGTTGTTGATAATAGCTAGAGCTGGATGAAATATTTCACACAAAACTATTTTTGGTAGAAAAAAATGCAGATTCAGCAACACCAAAACATTTTGCAAATTTGTGTCTGTTTCATCAAAGTGTTTGTATTGGAGGAAAAAATAATCTGAAACAGTGGAACCATTTTGTTTGGTCGTTTTTGAAATGAACGCTTTCAATTGTTTCAGTTCCAAATTACTTTTCATTTCAAAATTTCCTTCAATTTTATTTTTTTAACATTCAAAAACACTAAACATTGAAACAAAACATTGTGTTTGGCCCAAATCTATTCATTTATTTGTTTTACTTTTCAATTCATGGAAAAAACTTTTGCAAAAATTAATTTTTGGTTTAACCCAAATGAAAGTTTTTTTCTGAATGTGTGTGTGGGGGGATTGCCAGTGAACCAAAAAAATCCATTATTCACACAGCTCTAGTGATAGCTAAGGGCACTTACAGGCTCCAGTACCAACAGGACAGTATTCTGCTCGCCTTAGACACCTGAGTTCTAGGAGCAGAAAAGGAGCTTTGAGTAGGTGCCTCTCCACACAAGCAAGTCTGAGAAGATGGACTTTCATCCTCCTTCCAAGCAATTCAGCCATAAGCAGTAATCATGACATAACTTGGGTATTAGTGCTACAACAACCTACAGGAGAAGGGTTGTAGAAGTAGGCAATGTGTGGTGGTCAGGTTGCTTTGTGAGGAGTGGTGCAGCCTTTCACAAAGAGCATTGTGCACACTGGAGGTGTGAGGCCTGGGCAAGCAGGCTTCTAAGGTGAGATTTCTGAAACGTGGCCCTGTCATGCAATGTGCTGGAAATGACTGAAGGGTGGGGAGGATCCTCACTTGCTCTCTGGCCATTGCCAGGATGTCTTGGTCTGCAATTCCCATTCTTTATCCAAGGTAGGGAGTACTGGAACGCCTTTCATTTGGCTTACTGCTCCCTGCACAAATGCCAACATGGTGTCCTCTTTGGCTTAGCTCTGAGCTTCAGGTCCCTTCATTTTTTTGTCCTCTACCTGTCTACCACTGCCGCCATTGCATTGACTTTGTTGAGGATCTGACCTCTCACCTGCTTTTTTGAGACTCCAGGGGTATTCTTGGACTGGAGACCCAGAAGAACAATATGATCTGAGCAGTAGGGTGAGGACATCAACTCTCCATTTCCTGGAGATCTAATTTTTTCTTTTTAATGCAAATGTTTTTGAAAGGTAGTAGTCACCCAGATAACTCAGAACTGCCTGTGACCTTAAATGTCAACTTAACTAATTATTTGTGTGGTAACAGAATAGAATTAAACTATCATAACAATGCTACGCATGAACAACAGCTGGAGTTAGATTTTCTTCTTAGTGTACAGCCCACTGACATTTCCAGTTTTAGAATAAATGGGCCTGACACAGCAAACTATTGAGTAGGAAGACTGCATGCACGATTTGCTACAAGAAGGACTATGGTGCTCCCACTGAATCATTTTCAGACATCACTTCGCTTTGAGCTCCTCTTACACAGATGACGTGCTGAGCAAGATGAAAGCAGTCAATGTCTTTTTGTGAAATTTCAGGAGAAAATACTGAAAATTTTTCACAGCCAATTTTGCAGCCCCAGAATTTTTCATAAGCAGATATGATGTTTTTGATATTCACTTAAAATTTTTGATTTTTGAGCAAAAAGTACCCCTGCCCACACTTCCATAGATCTTCACCAATACTGAATCAATGTTGTGACATCAAAAGAAAAATGTCATTTTATTGTTTGTTATGAATATTTCCCATACCAGTTATGCACACCTAATAACAATCTCCCCTGTTCCTGCTCTGCCTTTTCCTGTCAGGAGTTTAAGGCATATTTTAGATCAGTGCCCTGTAACTTGTCAGAGCTTTAAAGAAAACTTCAATGCAATACTTCTAGCTAAATATAAGGTGTGAATCTTTGCAAACTATTTCTGATACTGTGAATCTTTTAAAGAGATATTTTGGACGTTTTAGCACTATAGTAAGAAGACGGGGAGGGAAAAAGCCCATTCATGTCATTTTAAAAACATTTGAATCTTTTATGAGTCAAGTTGTATGACCTTTAGGCCATTCACAATGAAAAAAGATCAGCTTTGCATGGAGGGTAACTAGACAAAAGGATACAGATTATATACATGACTCCTTAACAACAACCTCAAAGTTCTCCAAAATATTTTCATCTACTGCCAGTGTCTACAATTTCATGTCAAAACTCTGTCAATGGCACGACTGGTGTGATTAATGTTAAGGACATGTGTAAGTGTTTGCAGGATCAGGACATAAAAACATTATCTGATTTGACGAGGAAAAGTAACTAAGGAGTCTGGCAGGGCAGACATCTTTTCAGCCACAAACCTCCTAAGATGTCCAGGAAGGGGCCTTCTCTCTTGCACAGCTTGGCAGTTTCAGAGGCAGTTCTCTTTGCACACTTTAGGAGAAGTGTATGTCCTGCTCACACTTATGAGGTTGACAGCAGAAAATAGTGCCCGTTGCATATCTCCAAAGTAGGGGAGCCTTGGTGTTGCAGACTTTGTAAGCTCTTCAGGAGAAGGTCTCAGCACCTGAGCAGCTTGGGTGAAATTCATTCCTAGTGCTCAGAGCCAGTGCAAGTCCTCCACACGATTATGCCCTGCCACCATAAGGCTGGTGAGTGCAGGGGCATCAGTTAGTTAACATTTGCATAGAGGATAGTTTCCGCTCTGGCCTATGCATGGTATCCTTAGTTTAGTGATTATTGAAAGGGTAGGCTATCCCTTTGAAGATAGGCCTCAGACCCAGCACTCTTTCTAGTCTGCTGGCTCAGGATTAAGCATTCTGGGAGGGTTTTAGTTCCCAGAATGACTGATGGGAGCTGTAATGCCTGATGATGGGAAGGCTAAGCATTATATAAATATGCTATCTGTTTGAGAAAGCAGAGACATGGAGCAAGAGTAGTGTTCTGGTGAGCAGGGGACCAAGGACTGAGCAGCAGAGGGCATGTGGAAGGACTATGGAGGGTATGGTCTCTGCTACTGTGGCACTGGGATGTGGTGGGGAATACCCCAGACTTCAAGAGGGGTTTACCCTTGTAACCAGCAGCTGGATGTCACACAGGCCCTAGAGACAGTCTGAAGCTCAGAAAGGGTGAAGTTCAGTATTATTTGAAGCCTTTTGTTTTGTTTGTTCTTGTTTACATTGGATGGGGGGAGAGGTTGTACCCTAGCACCTAAGAGGAAAATGAACTTAAAGCAAGAAGGATAAACTGAGGGTAGTGGCTGTACTTGATGACAAGGAAGTAACCTGCCCAACTGTAGATGGGCTGGGATGTTCTGAGGGGGTGGGCCATTGACCAGTGGCCCCGGTACTCTGAATGATCAGTGAGTAGGAGCAGTTGATGCTATTCCATCCCCTAACGTGAAATTGCAACTATGAAGGAGCTGTACAGCAGCCTCACAACCTGTCCTGGGTTGAGAGGGGTGCTGCACCTGCTTGGAGTCCTAATACTCTGTGGGTGAAGAGAAAATCACCTTGTTCAGGGTGCACCATTGCAGAGCAACTGCCTTGCTCACTTCAAGAAGCACACAGGTGGGGAGTTCCAATTTTACAGAACATAGGTCCATGGCAATGGGGCTGCCCTGCTGAACACCTACTAAGGTTAGGGACACTAGAGGTTGTCTCCTGCTGACTTTATGAAGCCTGCAGAGAAGAATAGAGCACTTGCATAAATGACCATAACTTGTCTCTTCCATCCCTTTTAATGCTTTGGGTTTATTTTTCATACAGTGCTCTTACTCTAACTAGTTAGATTATAAGCTCTTTGGGGTAGGGACTGTCTTTTGTCCTGTGTTTACACAGTACCTACCACAATGGAGTCCTTGTCCATGATGAAGGCTCCTAGGTATTGTAACAATGAACTTGTCATATTTTATATAAGGATTATGTTGTGTACCTATACAGTAAAATGTATAATGCACTTTCAAGAACTGTAGATATAACTTACTAGTGTTAGCTTATCTGTAACTTTATAGGCTCTTTTGAATGTGAATGTATAAGAACTTTAGAACAGCTGTCCAGATTTTAGAAATAGACTTAAAACCCATTGGTCTGATTTAACTATTTAATTATTTGTATTTTAATATAAACTTTATTCAAATCCCTGGGGGCACTCCATCAAGGGTGCTTTAGAAACGCACAGTGAATGAAGTATTTCATTTGGCACAGCATATTTACAAGCATGAGAACAAAAGTTAAATAATCACCTTGATTTTTTCCCCACATAAACAGCAACTAATATGTTAAGGGCTTTAATGTATCATTCATTATATTAATGCAGAAGAGTCTCATTTCACAAGCTCAATCTCCCCACTCATAAACCACTATTATATATTAATTCTGCTGAAAAAGTCAAAGTATGCAAAGAAGAGAAGTTTATAATACCTGGGAAAATACAACTGAAGCAATCCACCACCTGGCAGATATTACTGAGATGAAGCTCGCTTTCATTTAGGCAGAACAGTCATAATAGAAAGCTTGAAGGTGTCATGATATATTATCAGCCATCTGTTTAAAGAAAAGTTAATTACTGTCGAACAAAAATTACAGTCCAGCAAATTAGCTGTTAGTAAAGCAACTGGTAAATCATTCATATGATGTTTCAGATTGAAGTGTAGCTGGAAATTATTGCAGACAGTCCACCTGGCACACAGTAAAGCAAAAGTTTATTAAAGGCCAGAGAAAATGAACAATTAAATGCAGTACAAATTGCTCTACAGCTAAGGGAAAAGGGGAAGACCGTGACATTTTGCTAACAGTGCAACATATTTGCTTTTTTCCCCTTTCTAAACTTCATCTAAAGTTTAGTTAGGTACAATAGAGCTGTAAAATACCAAAGGAAATTTTATATGTTTACATCAAACAAATGTAAAAATGACAGTGTATATATATATGTATGGTGGCTTACACTTGTAAAACATGGATAAAGTATAGAACTGCTCCACATTTTCATACTTCAATAGCTTTCTTTAAAAGGCAGATTTAACTGCCAGTTGATTAACTGTCCAGAAATATTAGCAGAGTATTTGTGACTTACAGTGGCTGGTAAGGTTTGTCACAGATCCTAGGGAGCGCCCCTTCCTGGCCACCTACTAGGACTGCTGTATGGAGAATCCAAGCCCTGGGTGCTCTCGAGCGTCTGGAGTGTATTAAACTTAGAGCCTGAGCAGAGTCTAGGCACTCCCCCAATCTTGGGGTCCCTAAGCACACTCTCAGGGTGCAGGCCTATTTGGCACCCACTGTCCAACTGCCTACTCCCTCTGGGCAGAGCACTGACCCCTCTGACTCTCCAATACTTAAATGCATCCCTGTCCCAGAACTGCCCAACAGGTTTGAAGATTCTGGTTTACAGTTTAATTCCCCCAGGGGCACACTAGTTGTGAAGCAGTCAATACACACACACTTCAGTGTATCCACTTTGTGCTCTTTATATTTAATAATATAAAGTACAGATCACACAAAACACGGAAACATCCTAAACACAGGGTCCCTCACTAGCTCACCGTTCCCTTGGGTGATCATCTATGTTCCAGTAGGCAGGGTCTTTCACCTCATTGCCTACCCTGCCCCTATTGCAGCCTCTGTCACCTTACTCTGGTGCAAGATGGTACTTGTTCCCAGTTCCCCGTTATGAGTCCCTTTATAGACTCCTCCTGGGGTCACCTCCTTATTTTGTTCTCCTGGTAACTTTCCATTACTTCCAGCCCAACCCCACCCTTCAGACAAGAGGAGCAAGTGTCTTCTCCCAGATAGAGCAAACCCATTGTCCCAGGATGCTTTACTTTGATCAGCATTCTCTATTCACTCACCATTGTCTCTGGCCTTGCAGAGACACGACACAGCCCTGCTTACTCATGGGGGATCCAAATTCATGTAGACTTTCCATGACAATAATTTCATAATACAATTTCATTAAATCATCCACAAGTCAGAAGAGACACAGACAGAGCCCCCAATTTGTCACAAGATTCATAACAAGTACTTGTTTCCTGTATAAAGTGCATATCTCTGTAGATATGTAAAAAAAGCCATCTCTGGTTTTTTAATGCATGCCATTCTGACTTCATTTTTTCACAGCTATCATTGCACAGAATATAAATCTCAGAGGAGACATTAGAAGTGGAATGTAGTGAAGAACTCAAATCAATCTTTTGTTCTTCTAATTTAACTGCTTAATCCTTCTGACCACAGCACAAAGAATTCTTTACAGTACTGTGATTATTTTTTTTTACAACAACTTATCAAAGATTGCCAGGGTAGCTTCCTTTACTTCTATTTCTTGAACTGAGTTGCTTTTATCTCTCTGCTATCAAGCTACTTCCAACACAGGGCAAGGAGAACAACCTCTTCTTGGCCTCTTAGGATACCTGGCAGTGATCCAATGCCCAAGCAAGGCTCAGTATTGGCTCCAGTGCTGTTCAGGGTTTATATGCTTTCACTAATATGCTGACAAACCATCTTAAGGGCATCTGAAAATAGGTGTCTCAAACTAACAAAAATTAAGAAGATCTTTGTGTAAGCTCAGTAGCTTGTCTCTCACCAACAGAAGTCGGACCAGTAAAAGATATTACCTCACCCATCTGGTGTCTCTAAAACTTAAATTCTCACAGAATGGAAATTCTTTTTTGTCTTGTCTGTTTACTATGAATATAAATTCTAAACAGGTGGAAAGGGAAGCATGAGAGAAACCTTCCTTCCTGCTCTTTAGTTTTCCTCAAAGTGAATTTTATGATATTGAAAAGCCAAGTGTCCCTGGTACAGATGACAGTCTGGTACTAGGTGCATTGCACAGGGATCTCCCTCTTGAAAACAGCATGTGGTGCAGTCATGGAGTACACAGAATAGAATTAGGAAGGGAGATATCTAGCCTAGTGTTGTCTGCTGAATAAAAAGTTTCCAAGTGTGAGTGCTCTCCTGGGCTACTCAATAGATTCTCAAAAATTAACATACCCATAACTGGGATAGTAGCTTTATCTTGAGCAAAGATGTTAAAAAGGGCACACACACCACATTAAATAAAACAGATTTATCTCTTTCAGGAACAGGAGACAACTTAACAGGTTTCAAAATATACTAAACAATCCTTACACTACTTCTTATATTCAGATGAAAAAAAACACACTCTTTATTCTATATGTATGTCAATGGGTTATTTATGACTAGGTATGCTATCAGGTATTAGGAAGAGGATCTACAGATGGATATTATATCCAGTGTGACAAAGCTCTGTCCTTGCCTCCTTGGGTCCCACGTTTCCTGGCAGATTTCGCTAGCCTCAGAGGCTCACTGTGACCCTCCACATAACTCTTCTCTCTAGAGACAAGGGTCACAGTCTACTGAGCCATTTTCATCATAAGCCAGTGAGGGAGGTGAGGAGAAGCTATCCTTCCTTGCACAGTCTCTGTTGTCTCCCAGTCTCAGTGATTAATCAGGGCACAAAGGGGGTGAGGAGCCCAGGCCCACTCTCTACTCCAGCCCTCACTCCTCAAGGTCCACTTCACCCTTACCTCAGGGCCTCCTTCCTTGTGCCTGATGTGGTGTGTACTACTCAGCCTCTCCAACAGTGCAACTTCCTCCCACAGCTCCTGACATGCACACCCACCTGACTGGCTGGGAGGCTTTTAACTAGTTTCAGCCAGCCCCTGATTGGCTTCAGGTGTCCCAATCAACCTAGCGTTCTCCCTGCCTTCTGGAAAGTTCTTAATTGTTCCCAGGTGTCTTAATTGACCTGGAGCAGCTGCCATTTCACTTATCCTGGTACCAGGGATTTGTTTAGTCTGGAGCTAATATATCTATCTCCCACTACTTTTCTATAGCCATCTGGCCTTGCTCCATCACACCATCACACAGCTTCCAAGGACTGTTAAATCTCAGTTAATATGGATAGTAATGGTAGTGTTCATTCTCTACTATAATTTGGCTTCATGTCACTTTTGTGCATCTCAAACTCATACTTTCCTAGGATTAGTAAAATGTCATGGTATTGAAGACTATAATTGATGTTGGGGGATCATCCAGCTTAGGCCAATGCTATATCTGTGCCATAACTGTGAGTTTGAAGCTGAGTTGTACCTTTGCAATTCTAATCATGTGAATGTGTGAGAACATAGGGAGTCTGTGATCGAAAGCACCCGTGTATTCACAGCCTACATATTATTGTAATATGCCTTGTAATATATCGTTTGAAAACTATTAACTTGCTGGGCAATATTATGTTGGAATGACAGACTGTATGTAGCAACGTTATATGTCAAGTTATGAAATCCCTCTGTATGATGATATTAGCACATGTTCAAAACCACACAGCCATGCAAAAGTTGTTAAACAGGTCTAACCTAATTAAAGGAATGTGTGTTTACTTCAATTTACATTTAAGTAGTAAACAGGGTCCTCAAGACAGAAGGAGACAAAGCAAATTTTCATTTTAATAAGCAGAGGTGAGAAGAAGGAGCATGGAGCTTCCTTCACCATCAGTGTGTAATTTTCCCAGGTTACTGGGTGAGGGCTCAGACTGGTTCTATTGTTGAAAAGGAACCCCTACATATTGAACACAGCCGTGATTGCTGCCAGCTTCACCTAGAAGAAAGGTTACACTTAAAATCCTATCTTCTTTTGTTTTGTTTTGTTTTGTTTTCATTTTTTTTTAACTTAAACCAACCCTGTGCTGTGTTTAAACTGAACTGTTCGGTAACTCCAGTGAAAGTGGCACACTGTTGAATATTGACTCTTTACAGGAGCAACAGATCTTAATATCTGAACTGTCCAGGAGACGCCTGGGAAAATTTGGGACTGGAAGTATGATGAGGTCACCATGCAAGTAGTAACTAAGGCTGATGGAAACCAGAGTCTGACTGGCATGTTGCTGACAAGGTGCTGGGGTCAAAGCTGCTGAACCAGGGCTACAGCTGTATACAGACACTAATGGTGTGACTTATATGCTGTTTGGCTGTTTTGTGAGTGGCCCAGGTTGCAAGCTACAGCAGCAAAACACTGTGAGGCACCTAAGGTTGCAGGGCAGGTGGTGATAGAACCTCTTACAAGTCTGGATGACACTCCAGAATGTGACAGTCTTACATATAATTTTGTACCATGCATTTGGTGTCTTGAAGGGAAGTTGCAGAACAGATGGCTGCAGTCTGGATCCCCCACTATCATATATACAGACCACCAGGAGGCGTTGGGGAGGAAGGAAGCTTCTGAAATCTGCATGCATCTTATGAGATAACACAAGATAAAGGTCATCCACACCTGGTGTGAGAGCACCTGTCCACTCTTCAGCTTCCTGACAATGAAACACATTTGAAGCTGTGCTTCCAGAATTCCCCTATTAGGGAGAGACCCCCATCATCAAGGTTGCTCTCTGCAAAAAGTAGCACAGTTTGGGGCTCTGTGTCTTCTGGAGTGGATTTACAGATGAGCACGGAGATGCTTTCCCCAGCTGTGGTCCCGCTTCAGGCCCTCTCCTTACAGAGGAAAGGGCAGTAGTGCCAGGGAAGTAGCATATCCCCTCAGAGCCTTGGGAAATCTGCAAACAGTCCCTTCTGCATGTGGCTACTGGGGATACGTTCTGGGCCCAAGATGGACATGACTCTTTCAGGACCTCCCTGGTATGCAGTGAGAAGGTGCGGCATGCATTCCCCCTGAGACCAATCAGAGAGGGAATGTGCAAACCATGGCCCTGCCTCTTTTTCACCTGAGTGTCTAATGCTCAGGACAGCACATGGACTGTAATTGGCTGCTGCTTGTGCAAGGGGTGGGAGAAGGTTCTTTGAGCATTACCCTTTGCAGGAGCCAGCAACAACTTCTACTAAAGAATTCCATTAATGAAAGGAAAAGGGTCCACCTAATTAGAAAAATAGGACAAATACTAATATACCCTTGGGGATTAACTGTATAGGTGCTGCATTGAGTACTGCAAACATCTAATAGAGGGTCCTGATTCTGAAACCCCACTCATGATTAGCATTTACTTGCTATTCACTGTGAGTAAGAATTGCAGTATTGGGCCCACAAGTAACAACGTGTATGATGGCTGATCAAAATTGAAAGTGACATCTTAATGGATTTGTCATAGTCAGTGATGGAAATATTACCTGTCATGCTTTGAAAGCAGCCTGTGCCTCTATGGTAGTCTGAAAAGCACTAGAACATTTCCATGTGGTTCTAACATTAAGGTAGTGCAACTGCAGGAATCTTTTCCCCAAAGATTTGAATTTTTGTGACTAATCCCCCTCCAGGCGTATTTAGAAATTCTCATGAAATGACTTCCCTTTGCCTGTGAGGCTGGGGATGAATAGCAAACTGTGCTAAGCCTTTGCTGACAATTCCAGCTGCTCTAAGTCTGGGAATGAATAGAGCAATTCCCAGTCTGCTGACGCAAGGCGACAGAAGAGAACTCAGAATAAGATTACTGTATCCTACGTAATCTCATTCTGATGCGGATTCACTTGCTCTGCAGGAGTATAGAGTCTTAAAATTAAAAGCTTACAAGTTCCTAAATATTTTTTAAAAAATTCTGGGACCATGCAGGCAAGAGAAGACCTTGGACTGGTGATAGGACCCAGGGCAACCAAAATTCTCTGGAGCATCAGATTTTGGCTATAAATAACTGGAGTGTTTACAGTCTTCTGGAGGATGTGCTGGCCTTCATTTTGCTATTCTGAGGGTCCCATATGACCTCGGGCCACCCTTGGTCTGAGATCCCATCATAGATAAATCATGCCACTTTCTAATTTTAGTTTGTTAAAAACAGGAGAGAAATCAGAAACCCAGATAGAACATTATTTAATAACTGTTTTCTTAAATTTCATACATTTAAAATGTAAGGTATTTATGAACAAAACATTTGTTTTCAGTGTACTCAGTTCTGATTAGTTCTTTATTATTTTGATAAAATAAAGTATTTAAAATATATCTACATTGAAGTTTTTTTCTCTCCCAACTACTTCCACACTGGAGAAATCCTATAAATTCACTTTAGATGATATTACATTTGAAAACGTGTGTTTATGCAGATACTCTCTGGTAAACACGATGGCCTTGCCTAAAATCTTGCCAATTGCCTGAGATAAGACTCAATACGATGAGGTGCTGAAAACCTCTTGGGGTGGGCGGGGAGGGTAAGAGAAGTACCAAGCAGCCTCTGCTCCCATTGAAGAACAAGATACTACTCTATGTGATCAGGGTGGCAGAAATGAGTTGTAAATGTGCCAATTTTTCAAAACTGGCTTACTTCTGTGTCCCTAAAAATATCAGGATGTTTTAAGGAAATGGCAGAAGTCTCCAAATACCACAAAGGATGTTGTTCCTGCAGAAATTCCAAATGGACCAGAATCGGGAAGCACTGGAAATTTCAGAAGCGCCTGTTTATATGAGATTTGCAACTCAGTTTAAAGACTCAATATATTTGGCAAAGCAGCATGATGCTTATCTGAAACAGAGCATAGCTCTGGGCTAGATTCTCTGATCCGCTGTATCCTTTGCATATGAGTTAACTTTTGGGAGAGGAGGGGAGGACTTTCCAGCAGGGGTAGAGCTGGTGTAGCTCACTCCTACATACCTATTGCACCAATGGTTGGAGAGAGATGTGAGGACATGGAGGAAGTAGTGAGGTGGGGGAACTAGCTGAAATTCTTGGCACTTTGCCTATCCCCAGTTGATGGACTGTCTTTTAGGGGCTTTTGCCAGCTGGCATGAATTAGAGCAGTCTACAGACTTAGACTCTTTAATGAAAGGTAATACAAAAGTACAAAGCATTATTATTATTCATTATTATTGTATTATTATTCAGCTAGTTTTGTGAACAGCTTATTTCCCCCTCCCCCCACTTCCACCTCTCCCCAAAATACCGAGTGCAGTCTGGTTGAAAGAGAGTTTTCCTCAAACTTCAAATGCATTTTAAATCTCTGAGTTAGCTCCTATGTTTTCCTAGTGGTACCATTTTTAGCCTGGGTCCATGGTTGTGTTAAGGTAATTATCAAGTTGTCTTTACTCATTTATGTGAACCATTAAAACAATGCCCTTTCCTGCCTCTGATACAATGAGTACTCATCAACCCTTTCCTCTTAATTACATGCCTCAGTGGGCACTTCTTGATTGAAATATTCTCTCGCTTTTTCCTTTGCTCTGTGCAAGCTAAGCTACTACTCAGGTTTGAAGAAGTTATGTGGAGAACCATAGCGTCTGTTCCTACAGTATGCCGTCTACGTTTTTGTGCCCTTTGAAAGGCTACGCTCCACGGCCAAAGATTACCTGGAAGAGGCCGGGATAATAGTAGGTGCTTCATCTGCTCCTCAAATCCTGCCAGTGAGGGTGGGATCCCATGGGGCAAGAGGTTATGGTAGGTCTCATGCTGTCTGGGCAGCAGAGAGGCCACCGAATGCATTATGCACCTCCTTCATGTTCTGTCCTGAGCCAAGTCTGTCACGTTACAGAGTAGGTTGCCTGTGAGGGACAAGTGTCTGATGCCAACCAGCCATCATGTTTTCAGTCTTCCAGGAGATGGTTTTTGCTCCAGCGAAAGCAGGATGGAAAAGGTGCGGATGATTCTCACAGGGAAGTGGGTAAGCATTTGGAGCAAATGTACATACCACCTTAGATAAAATTGAGTGACGGTTTGAGACATCAGGACCTGTTTAGTTACAAAATAGATCTCTAATTCAACTTGAATTTCTACCATTTGATGTTTCAATCACTTGAAGATGCTTTGGGTAGATGGTGACCAACTTCTTTTCAATTCTGACAGTAAAGGGCCAGGTTTCAGTCGCACAGGTCAGGACATTCACCACTGAAGCACTATATATCCTCAGCTCTGTCTCTCTACTTATCATAGCGCAAAAGGATAAATGGAAAGGATGTGCAGCAGGAAGCAATGTGGGGAGGCCACAGATAGTGTATAGTGCTCACTGAAGCGTATCTGCTAGACTTACTATTTTTATTGCCTTAACGGCTAATGATTCCAAACAAAGACTAGAGTTCATTATACTAGGCACTGTACAAATAAACCACACATATTCCCTGCTCCAGAGGGCTCATAGTTTAGGATTTATACCATGCACACTAGATGAATAAACAGAGAATTAAGGGGAGGAAAGGCAACAGCAGGGACACCTATGTTAGTAAGTTAGTAGTCACTAACCAGTGGTTCTCAACTTTATTTAGTCGATGACTCACTAGATGGCCTATCTCACAAGCAGACTGCACAGCCCCTTGTTATGCAGCTTCTCTTGCCTCTCACCTGAGTGCTGTGTGCTTGGTGGGGAGGGGAAGTGAGGAGTGTTCAGATTAGGGTGGTGTCAGCCAGAGGAAGGGGAAGAGAAGAAGTTCTTCCTCCCACCCACCTCCCCACCTTGGTTCCCATTAGGTCTTAGACCTAAGAATTTTGCAGCTTTGAACACATAGCTGCAACCCACACTCTTGGGTCACCTCTCACCAGTTCAGAATTGCTGAGCGGGGCAGTGGCAGGGCTGTCCACGTCCCTGGCTCACAGAACTAGCTTCTGGTGGCCACAATTGAATATGCATGGTCTGGTACAGGAGCTGGATGATACTCGTGGCCATTTCTAGAGGGCTAGGGAGAACGCCTATCTGCTAAAATGCTTCAGGAGATGCCCGTGGCTTGCTCGGGAGGGGAAATGAGGTTGATGTGACTGGAGTTAGGAGATCTGTTCAAGAGTAAAATACTTTAATTCACTGACATGTAGCCCTACTCAGCGTGTATTTTTATAAGTCAAAAGAGAGAGCTCAGTTTTTATTAAGAAACATTTCTACCCCTTTCAAATTGTTGTAGTGTGTTATGCATATTTCGAATCATATGTTATATACTTTGCTGAGCTTCATACTTACTCTGTTTTACCTGTAACAGTTTTTAAATCCTCCACAGCTAATTAGTTAGTCAATAGTATAATTATTTTAGAAGCTTGGAAGCAGTTGGCCATGGCTTTTGTTTTTTGTTTTTTATCTTTTGGGAGAAGATGGTTGGCACCTTAATTCTCATAAACTGACATCTTATCCTATGGGCTATAATAATATCTGCTTCATAGTAAGGGCGGGATTCAAATCTTAGATGTCAGCTACAACGTTTTATATAAAAAAGTCAGCATTTACCAACAATTATGACACTTTGGTATTGTAAATTTTGCAGTTATTTCCTGCTTTGAGTATGAGGGAAAACTCTAGTCTCCCAGATAACAATGTAGGCAAACAGTAATAACAACTTCTAATGGCAACCTGTGCACTTAACAGCTATTGATTTTGGAAATCAATGAACTGTGAAGTTCAGTAAAAACTCCTCTCAGCTGAAAGTGGTGGTTTAGTCCTATGGTTTGGTTCAGGCTGTTATGGAATTTAGGGCAAGCTGAAAAGTTCTTTAGGGTGGATAGTGATTTTGCGTGTGTGTGTGTGTTCTGCCTAGAAGAAAGTGGTCCTGCCTATAACTGGGCCCTTTAGACACTACTGCAGTACAACTAATAAAGTTCAGACCCAAACTTTCCCAGCGATATATTGGTCTGTGTTCTCAGAGTTTCTTCATTTAGTAATGTATTATGTATAGGTCTATAAGACACAACCTAAGACAAGATTTCCTATAGTTTGTCACAGCACATTTCTGCCCTGTCCTCATAAGCCTGACAAAAGTACTTTGGCTTCTTCTAATGTAAAAGATTTTTTAAAATTCAATCTGCACTTTTATCTCGTGTGTTGAAGAGGAAAAACCTAGAAGCCGCATCCACCGGCAGTGAAAACTATTTTTGAATTGTCCTTCATTGTGGGGTTCTTTCTTTCTTTCTTTCTTTCTTTCTGAAAGGTGGAACGAAGCCAACCCATATTTATAGTTCAAAATGAGATGCTCACAAGTCCTTGAATAGGGAACTTCATTATGGAGATGGAAACCTGCCAGCACCCAGGCACATTGTACTAGCTTATATTAGTTTGTTTGAATTATTGGAGTCACCTTCACAGTGGTTAGGATCTATGCTTTGGGCACTAAACAAGATCATGTTTCCTTCTTAGAAGAGGTAGTCTGGGCTCTATATATGTAGCAAATCATACAATTGGCTCTAAGAGGTGAGCATATGATACTGCCTTTTAATTAACAATTTTTCAACTAGCTAAATAAGTATGCCCTTGATGTTTTTCGGTAATAATGCCATTAACCTAACAGCTTTTTCTTAGAAAAAGACATCATGCACCCACAAGTATACTCACCAGTGTAGGAGGAAAATAACATCAAGCAGACTGGTTTGCTTAACAAAGCCAATGATAAACTGTTACATGTTTTCAGTTGCCAGAATTCAATCTTTCTCCTAGCTGAGGCATTATTCAGGGTATCTGTGACAAAGAAGCTGCAACAGACCAAAGCTGAGCTACAAGAGTCAGAAAACAATTGCCAGAATGCATATTCAACAAGCTGTGTGTTAGTACTAACCTTTTAATAGCAACCACTCTACTTGCCCAGCAGTTTCCAGGGTTTTCAGAACCCAAACCAGTGGTAACTTAACTGTTTCATTCCAAGTGGTGTCAGGCATAAATCAATGGGAATACAATTTCCATCTGATAAATGATTAATACAAGTAAGCGTGCTTTTATCTAAAACTACAATTTATTAGATTTAAGCAGACACAGACATAATCAATAGGTACCCACAAGTCTGAGATGGTTTTGAGTAATCACTAGCAAGACTTCAAGGGACCCTCTTTCCATCCAGCTGATGGGGAGTTTAGATGTCAGCTCCTTTCCTGGAGAAAGCTCCCTCGGATTGCTCTGAAGTATTTACTTTTACCTAATCTTTTATAGCTAACTCTAACAAAATATATAACCTATAGTGACTCCTAATGGGTCAGCATAATAAATTCTACTGGATCACCAGTTCTCCTAATTTCAACAAACTACTCATTTTCTCAAAGCATTTCTAATATTTCTAGCCATAACAACAATATATCCAGGGTACCTAAAACCAAGGTTGCTATTCACTCACTCTCTTCCATAACTTTCTGTCCCATCCTCCCATTCTGATTAACAAACTACAAATATGCAGCTGTCTGGCCGTGTCTCACAAAGGCCTAAGATTATTCCTAGCTATGTGATGTTTGGTTTTCAGCTAGCAATGGCTGAATATACAAAATAGCTGACTGCAGTACTGTCAAGTTCTGGAATACATGGAGGAATGTCAGATTCCAGGGCAACAACTACACAGGAGGTATCTGGTATTGCCACAGTTTTCCCCCTATATCTATAAACTTCCCATTCTGTAGTATCTGTTGGTAAATGCAGACATTAAGAGGGATCACTCTGAATGCCCACCCACCTGACCATATGCCTGACCGTAGCTTCTTCCCCACAAGTTGGAATCTTGTTCTAATAACACACATACTCCCATTTTAAGCTAATGAAAGAGAAGGTGCAATAATAACCTTAAACAAAACCCCAGATCATTTCTTATTGATATTCTAGTACTGCCTAGAAGCCTCAAGCAAAATCAGACTTGTTGTACTAGCTGATGTATGAAAACATATAAAGAGACAGTTCCTGCTCAGCCTATAGGAAAGAATGGAGGCCCCAAAACAATTCCCATAAAGCACTACATGTAGAAGGAAATGCAGTTTAATGGTTTATTGAACTGATTTGAAACTAAACATTTTAGGTCAGTTTTTTTTAAAGAAATATTCCTAACTGGGTCAAACCAACCTGAAATTAAATATCCAATTTCAATTTCCCGACTGAAAATAAATAAATAAAAAATGTCCCCGATCCATGCATTGCCTTATGGAGTTGGTTTTTTGGGCCCTCATTCTCTCCGACAGGCTTGGCTTCTTTGGAGGACTATATCTTCCCAAACTGCAATGTAAATTGTCCTCTGACTGAGTTCCATGGTGCACCATGGGAGTCACATAACTCTGCACATATTATAGGCTAGATGTAGTCTGGCCAGGGAGCCTGACCAAACAGGGGATAACAGGGACATAGAATCATAGAATATCAGGGTTGGAAGGGACCTCAGGAGGTCATCTAGTCCAACCCGCTGCTCAAAGCAGGACCAATCCCCAACTAAATCATCCCAGCCAGGGCTTTGTCAACCCTTACCTTAAAAATATCTAAGGAAGGAGATTCTAACACCTCCCTAGGTAACGCAGTGTTTCACCACCCTCCTAGTGAAAAAGTTTTTCCTAATATCCAACCTAAACCTCCCCCACTGCAACTTGAGACCATTACTCCTTGTCCTGCCCTCTTCTACCACTGAGAATAGTCTAGAACCATCCTCTCTGGAACCACCTCTCAGGTAGTTGAAAGCAGCTATCAAATCCCCCCCCATTCTTCTCTTCTGCAGACTAAACAATCCCAGTTCCCTCAGCCTCTCCTCATAAGTCATGTGTTCCAGACCCCTAATCATTTTTGTTGCCCTTCGCTGGACTTTCTCCAATTTATCCACATCCTTCTTGTAGTGTGGGGCCCAAAACTGGACACAGTACTCCAGATGAGGCCTCACCAATGTCGAATAGAGGGGAACGATCACGTCCCTCGATCTTCTCGCTATGCCCCTACTTATACATCCCAAAATGCCATTGGCCTTCTTGGCAACAAGGGCACACTGCTGACTCATATCCAGCTTCTCGTCCACTGTCACCCCTAGGTCCTTCTCCGCAGAACTGCTGCCTAGCCATTCGGTCCCTAGTCTGTAGCTGTGCATTGGGTTCTTCCATCCTAAGTGCAGGACCCTGCACTTATCCTTATTGAACCTCATCAGGTTTCTTTTGGCCCAATCCTCCAATTTGTCTAGGTCCCTCTGTATCCTATCCCTGCTCTCCAGTGTATCTACCACTCCTCCCAGTTTAGTATCATCCGCAAATTTGCTGAGGGTGCAATCCACACCATCCTCCAGATCATTTATGAAGATATTGAACAAAACCGGCCCCAGGACCGACCCCTGGGGCACTCCACTTGACACCGGCTGCCAACTAGACATGGAGCCATTGATCACTACCCGTTGAGCCCGACAATCTAGCCAACTTTCTACCCACCTTATAGTGCATTCATCCAGCCCATACTTCTTTAACTTGCTGACAAGAATACTGTGGGAGACCGTGTCAAAAGCTTTGCTAAAGTCAAGAAACAATACATCCACTGCTTTCCCTTCATCCACAGAACCAGTAATCTCATCATAGAAGGCGATTAGATTAGTCAGGCATGACCTACCCTTGGTGAATCCATGCTGACTGTTCCTGATCACTTTCCTCTCATGTAAGTGCTTCAGGATTGATTCTTTGAGGACCTGCTCCATGATTTTTCCGGGGACTGAGGTGAGGCTGACTGGCCTGTAGTTCCCAGGATCCTCCTTCTTCCCTTTTTTAAAGATTGGCACTACATTAGCCTTTTTCCAGTCATCTGGGACTTCCCCTGTTCGCCATGAGTTTTCAAAGATAATGGCCAAGGGCTCTGCAATCACAGCCGCCAATTCCTTTAGCACTTTCGGATGCAACTCATCCGGCCCCAGGGACTTGTGCACGTCCAGCTTTTCTAAATAGTCCCGAACCACCTCTTTCTCCACAGAGGGCTGGCCATCTACTCCCCATGTTGTGATGCCCAGCGCAGCAGTCTGGGAGCTGTCCTTGTTAGTGAAGACAGAGGCAAAAAAAGCATTGAGCACATTAGCTTTTTCCACATCCTCTGTCACTAGGTTGCCTCCCTCATTCAGTAAGGGGCCCACGCTTTCCTTGGCTTTCTTCTTGTTGCCAACATACCTGAAGAAACCCTTCTTGTTACTCTTGACATCTCTTGCTAGGCTCCTGAACTACAACTCCCATGAGGCAATATGCCATTATGGGGAAAAACGCAATTTAACATTTAACTGACTCAAAACAAAGCACTTCCAGTCACTTCAATAAACTGAAATAAAACTTCTTGATTTCAGGAATGCTGGAATTTTTCATTTAGGTCCAAAATGTTGAAATGAAACATTTTGACATCTCTGAATCAAATTTATTCAGAGTTTCTGTCCCACCAGATTTTTGAAATTTCAACTTTTTTGTCTTAATTTTGGATTAAAACAAATGGTGAAATTTGCTGTGGAAATGCTAAATTTTGCTTGCTTCTAAAAAATCCCACCCTGAATGTCTCTTCTAAGGCCATAGAGGAAGCCTGTAGTTGAGCCAGAATTTTATCTCAGATCACGTAAGCCCCAGGCTAGTGACTTAACCACAGGACTATTCCTTCTCCCTGGAGTTGTACGTCTTCTGCAACACCTGTTAGAGGTTCTACATTTAGCAATGAAGATCCTGGATTCAAACCCAGCTCTCCACCCAAGTGGGGTCATTGCGCTTATTGCCAATCACATCATGCAAACTTTGGCATGCACCCTACTGAAATTCTGGGCAGCGTTGTACTAACTGGTCATGTAAAGCAGTTCTCCATATGTGGCTTCCCCAAATAAAATGTTGATGTTTCTTCCCTATTTAGTATATGTCCGTGGACCAAAAAAGAGTAAAAATTTTGAGGAGCAGCAGAGCCTTGAGCTGCATGCCTGAAACTGGTAAATATTACTAAATGATCTGGGCGTGTTTTTGTAGGTCAAGTAATCAGCAGTACTGAGATCGAGTAGATGGCTATTGCAGCTCAGAAAAAATAAGTCTATGTGACTCTCCTGTGACTGAATCTGGAAGTTTCTTAGCAGTTGCTCCCCATTTTACAGGTAGCTGAGTTATTGTTGTTTTGGGGCATATGCTGACAGTCTTGTTTAAACACTTTCTAAAATGAATAGTTTATTTGGTAAACATGCTAATTATGAGCATAAAATTAACTTCACTGAATTTCTACAAACTTTATCTTCCACTGCAGTTGAATTGAAATGCTTTCTAAGTGGCACTTAATAATATAAAATAGACTTTTCAGAAATCTGAGCCATTTCAGATAGTATAAGAGTTATTGAGCATGCAGATGCTTCTTTCTATATTTATTAGCATTTCTTCTTAGCCTTAAGAGCTATAGTATCACCTATTAATAATTATGACAGTTTTTCAATTGTGCTCCTGGAATTTCTTACCAGGTGTCCCTGCCCAACACCGTTTGTTCATTTGTTATGTGCTAGGAGATAGAAATAGAATTACATGTTCAGTGAGTCAAGATGTATATTTTATTAGGTGGGTATTTCAGTTTTCTGTGGTCCTTGACAAAATAGAACAGTGTCGTTAGCAATTTGCTGCCCTTGAAAAATGCAAGACATGAAATTGAGAACTAAAATGCCTTTGGCTCAGTTACGCAACATTGGGAAATAAAGTCTCATTATCTTTCACTTTGGGTGATCACCTAACCCTTTAAATCAACACCAGTTGGACAGAGCTAATTTTTCACATGCAAGCTAAAGTTTTCAGAGTGCTCTATATGGTACAAGGACAATGACTATGAATCTGGGCTCCCACCAATGTAAATCAGGAGTAACTCCACTGAAGTCAACAGCGTTATGATAAGTAACCATGGTATAAATGAGAGCAGAATGTGGCCTGTATCTTCCCTTCAAGGATATATTAATTACCTGATGCCCACCTAGACTGACAGCATGGAAGAGTTCCATCTCTCCATTGCAAACTGTGCCATGCCTCACCTGAGAGTTCCATGTGCCTCCCAGACTTCCTCTCTGCAACAGAACATGTGCCAACTACTACCGATTGCTTTGTGTTTGACCCAGACACTGCATCTGTCCACTTCCCTAATGAAAGGTCTGTAATGAGGAACCTCACAGAGGCCCAAAAGCTCATGTACTGCCTCCATCTTCTAAGGGCTGGTCCACATTAGAAAAGCTACACCAGTATAACCATGTCGATTGGGAGTGGGGGGGTGACTTTATTTTACTGATTATAGTTCTACCACTAGAGGCTCCAAAGTGGATGCAGTAATACTGGTATAAAGTGTAGCCTATAGGTCAGGGGTTCTCAAACTTCATTGCACCACGACCCCCTTCTGATAACAAAAATTGCTACACAACCGCAGGAGCGGGGACCGCAGCCTGAGCTCTGCAGCGCTGGGCGGGGGGCCAGGGACAAAGGCAGAGCCCCACCGCTCTTGGTGGTAGGGGCCAAAGCCAAATCCCAAAGGCTTCAGCCACAGGTGGGAGGGCCTGTAATCTGAGTCCCACACCCCCAGGACTGAAGCCTTTGGGTTTCTGCCCTGGGCAGTGGGGCTCGGGCTTCAGCCCTGGGCCCTATCAAGGCTAATACCAGCCCTTGGCAACCCCATTAAAATGGGGTTGTGACCCACTTTGGAGTCCCGACCCACAGTTTGAGAACCACTGTTATAGGTATTTGCTAGGTGAGGCACAGGTATAAATTAAGGCAATAATGCAACGAGTCTACAAGCCTCAAGGCCTATAAAACAATAGCTTAGCTAAACTAATTAAGGCATAAGGCCCCAAAAGCCTTAAGCATAAGTGGCTAACCGCGAGTAACCCTAGATCATAAGATATCACAAGATAAATGCTGTAATGACTCAACTGCTGACAGGTAAACAACAAGAGGCTAGTTTATACCAGCTTGGGATATTTTATGCTAGGGACATCAGCAGATGTCTAACCACAAGAATGCCATGGTAACTAATAGACGTATATTTTAATGAACTTGAGGTAAAGGGACTAATAATCTATGGGAGAAGGGCACCCAAACATTAGTAGGGTGAGGAACTGCAAATACAGAAAAGAAGCTGAAACTTCTACTGAGTATGCATTAGGTATGGTGGCATCAGTATAAGACATTATCAAAGCTGTATCCTGGCCTGTGTGCCTGTGGAGATGCCAGGATGATGACCACTGATGATGGTGAGGGGGAAGATTGTTTTGCAAGGGATGGTCTAGTATATAGATGATCAGCTCATTCTATTCTATCTCAACCTACCTTGCTGGGTTGGAGTGTTTGTATCTTTGCTAACTGTGCAAATACAACTATTACATTTACAGAAGGTTTTTCCGAAGTGTGAGTGTTGTCATTTCTATGTATATAGGGTCTCCCGCCTGAGCAGTAATTCTGATAATACTGGGCCTGACCTTGGGAGAAGAACCTACAAAATTTCAGAGTGCTAATTGGGGAAATTAAATCAGTGATATAATCAATACAGTAGGCAACAAAATATGCTTTATACCAGTACAACTTATTTCATTCCCCAAACAGTAATAAGCTATACTGGTCTAAGTACTCTTTTCTGCTTCAACCATATCAGCTATTGTTAAAGGGGCAAAACTTTCTAGTGTAGCCAAGCCCTAAGGAAGATTACCTAGTGTTGCAAAAGGGTATTGTCTATCTCATAAGGGCGCCACTCCTGTGGAACATCTTTCTCCCACCTGAGCTTTCCAGCAGCCCATCCCATGTCATCTTATCCTTGGAGCCCATGAGCCCATGAGCACTCAGCCTGAGGTAAAAACAATAGCTTTGACTCTGGAACCACTTATCAAAGAACAAAATTCCTCTTTATAGGACTGTGCAGTGGGGCGAGGACTGCTCTGGCTCTGAAAGGGTTAAAAGCCAGCCCTTAGAGAGGGCGGGGGCTGAGATCCAATCAGGAAGTGGCGGGAGGCAGTCAATCAGAGCTGGCCAAGCCAGTATAAAAGAGGACAGACCAGATGGGGTAGTCAGCCTTGCTCGAGGTTTGGAGAGAGATGGACCTGGCTGCCTGAAAGAGTGTCCTGTCCTGTCCTGTCCTGTCCTGTCCTGTCCTGTCCTGTCCTGTCCTGTCCTGTCCTGTCCAGGGGAAGGGCTGGGGGAGCTCCAGCCTGGCAAACCCCCAGGCAGAAGCCTTGCTGTCAGGGTTGGAAGAGGTTGTAGGGCTGTGGGGAGGAAGCCAGGGAAGGAAGAGGCAGCAGCTCCAACCCCCTGGCTGATGATGAGTGGCCACTTCAGACTGCAGTTTGCCCCTGAGGGAAAGGGCTGGAAAAAGACTGGCAGTGGATCACTGGGGTGAGGTGGGCTTAGGGAATTGGGGTTCCCTGGGGAGGACCCTGAGTGTGGAGGCACTGCTGGGGGGCAGTACCCAAGAGAAGGGGCAGTGCAGGCTGGTGAGGGACATGGGGCCTGAAGTACAGTGGTGGAGATTGATTAGGATGCCAGAGATAAGACAAGTAGTGACAGCAGGAGAGACACTAACCAGCAGGAGGTGCTCCAAGGCTGGGATGAGCTAATTCCTGAGGTAACCAGCAGGAGGCACTGCGGTGGTGAGTGCATGCCCTGTTTCAGGCTATTGTACATTTGAATGTGAAAAATTAGCTCTACCTACCTGTGGTGATCACCCCTGAGTAAAATTAAAATAGCTTGTTTTTAGTTCCCTTAAAAGAGCAGAATTACCTACCCTTAAAATCAAAGGTAAACTGTTCAAAGGCTGAAAGTAAAACTACATGAACTATTTGCAGTGAAGAATTTTTCTGAAGAATTGAACTCATTTTACTGTTTGAAACGAACCCATAAATGGACTTAGATTTTTAGGAATTTGTTAAATATTGAAAATCATTTGAATGGCTTAGGTAGATATATTTCAGGGGATAATCTTTTCACAAAATAGTCACTATTGCTTCAAGTATTCACTATTTATAATTCATTGTCTGCACTGTGTGACTGGTCAGCCAAGGTAAGTGGTATCGGTATTGGTTTTCATCCTTGCGTGGATGACTCCTAAAAACAAAGCTGTCAGGTTAGCTGCTGAACACTTACAAGTGAATATTCATGCAAACATATATTTGCATGTGTCTTCACAGTATTTTTTCCTCCTGAAAACACTTTTGTGAACAAAACTTCAGCCATACGAATGTCCTTGAAGTGAATAAAAACAGTCACGAGTGCCATCAAAGAACACTTATGTTTTGTATCTAAAGCAATGCTCATGACAATTTCAGCAATATTTCCCCAGATAGATGGGAAAGTAAGTTTTAGGATTATTAGAGCAACATGGTACAGTGCATTGGATTTAATTCCTTTCAGGCTGAATTTAGATTTTTCTACAAGTATTTTTTGGATTGGGGACCCTTTTATATTTTTAATTAGATCTTTAATGTGGAGAACAGAACAATCTGGCAGAGCATAACCAGTATTAACATAATGTAAACACAGACAATGTGACACATCTTGGCTCCTTACAACCAGGAACAAAAAATATGATCTTCTCACCAGATCTGTAAGGCATGCTACTTCCTTGTCAGTGGGTTTGCTAATGGCAGCATTCCATTTATCTGGCTGTGCCCTGACATCCCCCTTCCCTCTTTGAGAAATCATTTGGAAGCTCTTTTTGCCTTCTGTAGCATGTTCTTTTGCATCTGCTGTAGCCTCAGGTTCTTAGATTATGGGACAGTTCCTTAGTCTATATCAGAGAGGGCAAAGTGGCAAGGACTTTTGAGTGGCTCAGGAATGAGTCCTAGTAGTTATTGTCCCAACTTTAAAAACTGAAGTACATATCAGAAGCATCTTTACTGGGACACGGTGCAGAGCTTCCCTTTCTAAACTATTGCTCAGTCTTGGTCTCATGATCTGAGGTTAGGAATGTCATAGACCCCACTGCTAACTGGACAGTTCAATAGTTAAACAAAGAGGCAAACCACAGGAACTGAAAACAAAATAGGCCCCCAAGATCTACTAGGTAAGGATGTCGCAAGAGACTTGGAGGAATTCTGAAGCAGACAAAGGCTTCTGGGTGGGCAATGGTTGTTCAAGGGCGGAAAAGAAATGTTGTGTTGACATAACACTCTCCAGCACTAGGTGTTCCAGCCCCCTCAGTTATCAGACCAGCAAGCCTACTCTCCCCAAACCCAAGTGACAAATTCCTGAATAGCCCTCCCTATTATTCTGGTTGTGATCTTCAGCATTCTTCAAGTGATAGGCCCTATGTGTATTCCACAGTGGGTGTGCATGCACCTAAGATCAGAAGATTGTTGCTAGCAGTGTCCATTGTTCTGTACCTGTGCCCTTCTCTTCCTCGGGCTATGAACTGAGGGCACAAGGGGTGGTGCAGACTGACTTCTTCCCAGTTCCTTTCTATTGCCCATCGGCTGAGATGGAACCTCCTCAATGACCATATTGTTAGCTAGCTTCTTCTGCATCTAACTGCAATTATCTGTTTTTTAAATAAGAGTTTTAGCTAGTTAGTTTCCCCCCAGTTAAAGGTAGTTTTTAGTAGTTTATGTCCGGGGGCAGGGGGGGTCTTCCCCAACCTGAATCTTCTCCCGCCTCATATGCGGTGACTACTATGCTTAAGATCCTTGGAATCAAGAACTGTGTATCCTGCCTTCAGGCCTTCCTGGTCAGTGACGACCACCTCAAGTGCCTCTACTGCCTTAGAGAAGTTCGAATCACCTCAAAGTACAGCATTTACCAAGCCAAACCCATCAGGCCCATGAGTATAGGTGTCAGAGATTCCTAACTAATCATGCTCTGAGGCCCAAGTCAGGGGCAGCAGGTTTGTAGACATTTTGGTGGTGCCCCAAACACCCAGAGCCTGACCCCCCCCAAACTCCACCCCCCACCTGCCTAAGGCTCTGGGAGGGAGTTTGGGTAGGGGGAGGAGGTCTGCGGTGCAGGCCCTGGGCTGGGGCAGGGGATAGGGGTGCATGATGCAGGCTCTGGGAGGGAATTTGGGTGGGGGAGGGGGTCTGGGGTGCAGGCTCTGGGATGGGGGTGCAGGAGGGGGTGAGGGATGCAGGCTCTGGGATGGAGTTTGGAGGCAAGAGGGCGTGTGGGAAGGGGGTTGGGTGCAGGCTCTGGGACAGAGTTTAGGTGCAGGCTCCAGGCTGGGGCAGGAGGTGGGGGGTGCAGGAGGAGGGTTTGAGGCGTGCAGGCTCTGGGAGGGAGTTTGGGAACAGGAGGGGGTGTGGGAAAGGGGTGGGGGTGCAGGCTCTGGGAGGGGGTGGGGGATGCGGCGCTTACATGGGGCTCCTAGGCAGGATGGGCTGGGGGACCTCTGCGTGCTGATACCCAGGCACTACCCCCGCATTTCCTATTGGCCACAGGGGTGCTTAGTGCAAGCAAGCAGGCAGGAAGCCGCTCAGCTCCACTGCACTTCCGGTGGTGGGTGGGAGCCCCTGGCTGTTTTAAATCTCCCAGGGGATGCGTGGGAGGGAGTGCCCAGGGGCAGAAGGCGGGGCCAAGGGAGAGACATTGCTGGAGCCAGGCCCCGGGGCAAGAATATTCCTGGTGGCAAGGCACCAGAGCCCTGTATAACTCGCCGCCCATGGCCCTAGTCTGACCCTGGCCCATTGGGGGTCAGGGCATTGGGCAGAGGCTCCAGGGCATTGGCCTGTCTGAGCGCAGTGATCTCTGGCTCCAGGGCTTATAGGACTAGAGCTAAGGACTTCTCCAATCAGGGACAGGAGGAAGGTAAGAAACACTCTCAAAAGAAACCAGAGAAATCCCCCTCCAATTCCTCATTCAAGAAGACCTCTTCTCTTACACCCTCTGAGTCAGGTGATAGACTGCCAGGAGCTCACAAGGAGCATGGTACTGTTTGCCTGCCTCTGAAAGGCAGAAGAACCCTGAAACCGATGCTATCCACCAGAACAGGCCCATCTCCAATACTGGCAAGAGAAAAGTAAAAGTGGACATTTCCTAAACAGATGGTACCAATGCACTATGAAAAGAGTTGTTACCAGCACCAAAAATTGCAATGAGATTAATTCTGCTGGTGCTGCAAAAAGAAAGGAGCCCATTCCATTCCCTTGCATCTGGGGATAGATGTTGACATCCTCTTGGACCCGGAATCCCCAATCCTGTCAGAACTGATCCTGACCGGGGAGATTCCCGCATCATCAGTCCAGGGTATGCAGGAACGGTAAAGTCACTCACCAGTACCATCGACCAGCAAGGGCATAATATGACAGCACCCCTGGCATTTGAAGCCTCCTCCTCTGACAAGTCAGTTGTTGGTAGGAGAACATTACCACTCCCATTGAGACAAGGACAGTCCAGATGGAGGATCCTGAGTCTCTTGGGCACTGTCCCCCTGTCATAAGAAATTATGCATTTTGGAACCAATGGTATCCTACTCTGTGTGGACTGTCCCAGTTTCCTTTGGACTCCTCACGCTGGCCTTACTGGGGCCCATGGACTCCATACATGCACCATCCCAAATCTATACATTCCCACTGAGAATCTTGACAACCCTCCCCTCGCAGAGATGATCCTGAACCTCCTCTAGAGCTGATGGAGGAGGAGGAACCGAATCCAATGGAACCACCAACTCCGACAGGGTTGTCCTCTTCATCCCCGGATGAGGCAGTATCACCAGCCTCACCTTTACCACCTGATGACTCTAGGCAATGTCAAGACCTACTGAGGAGGATCACAGACATGCTCCAGATCCCTCTGGAGGAAATGCAGGACACCCCTCAAACTGCTGGACATTCTCCAGTGCGTTGGTCCTGGCAAAGTTGCCCTTCCCAGTAACAAAGCCATCTTAGAACTGACCAAGACAGTTTGGCAAACTCCAGTCACTTGTGAACACCCTCTCTCCCCCCACTCAAGAAGAATGGAGAAGGAATGCTTCATGCTAGCTAAAAGAGCAGATTTTTTTAATCATAACTTGCTTCAAATTTGTTAGTAGTTCAAGTTGTCTCTGAAAGAGGCAGAAAACATCAACCTAGATCCACCCCTTCCAATAAGGATGCTAAATGCCAAGACCTCTTCTGGAGAAAATATTTTACTTCGACCAGCTTACAGTTCTGCATAGCAAACGATCAAGCTTGAATGTCAAAATGTGATTTTATTAATTATACTAAGCTTGTGGAATTGACTGACAAACTTCCACAGCAGGATAGGCTGCAGTTCAAAGCATTTATTGAGGATGGTCAATTGCTAGCCAGATCATGCCTCCAGGTCTCAGTTGATGCAATGGATACAGCTTCCCGCTCGATGGCAACTTCTATGGTCATGCATAGGGCATTGTGGCTCCAATCCTCTGCATTTCCCAAAGAAGTACAGTGCATAATGGAGGATCTGGCCTTAGAGGGAAACAATTTGTTTAGTGAAAAGACAGATGAATTGTTACACCAGAAAATACTTTTGATGGGACCTTTGAGAGCTGCAAATTAATCCCTTTACCACATCTCTGTTCAGGAGTCCTGTACACAATGTGATGGCAGCATAGCTCATGTTTCTGAAGCCTGGCATCTTAGAAAAGTGGGTTCTGGAAATTAGCACTATAGTTACACCATAGAGTTCCCCCACAATCCCTCTTCAGGGACCCATCTTACAAGAGCATTCACTGACAAAATGTAGATTCCCTGCTTCATCTGAAGGATGGAGACCCATTCTAGCTCTCAGGCAGTTGAACATCTTCAGCCAGTGCTTAAAAGTTCAGGATGATCACCCGGGCCTCCATAATTCTCTCACTGAACAAAGGTGTTTGGTTCACAGTTCTTGATTTGAAGGACACTTATTTCCAGGTAGACCTCCATCCTGCACACGTGAGATTCCTGAGATTCACCAGTACAGAGTGTTCCTCTTTGGCCTCATGACAGCACTAAGGATATTCACAAAGGTGCTACTAGTAGTGGAAGCCCACCTCCACCACCAGGCCTCATCAGTTTTCCCCTGTTTTCACTGGTTACTGATGAGGAGGTCTCATCGGGAGGCATAGGTGGCTACGTTGTCCCTCTTCAATCTCCTCTGCTCATTGAGACTTTGAGAAGTCCATTTTAGGGCATGTCTACACAATCAAATATTTTGGAATCCAGAGGTCAGGGGTATTAGTTGGCCAATTAGCTATAGTTCACAGTCAATTAACTGGAATCCCACTGGAGCCTGAAGAATTTATTCATATGTATGCTGCTGATGTGAGATTGTGCTAAGTATTCCCCTTAAAAAAACAGGAATACTAAAAACAGAAAATAATAAAAACAAAAATAGAAAAAACAGTACAATCTACCGTTTGCACAGGCAGCGTACAGCATTCTGGGGGGCTCCAAATGTGGTGTTTGACTGTGAACTATAGATAACTGACCATTAACAGCCCTGGTGTTCCCCAGTGTCAGAAATATTTGATTGTGTAGACATAGCCTTAGATCCCAGGTGACCCTGGACTCTATCAGGGCCAAAGCTTACCTACCTCAGGACAGAGTCCAATGCATAAAGGATCTCATCACTCAGCTTCAGCTGAGGCCCCAGACTACAGTTCACCTCTGTCTCATTCAGTTAGGTGATATGGCTTCATGCACTTATGTGACACCCTTCACAAGACTTTGCCTTCAACATTTGCAGGGTTGGCTATGGACCGCTACACTCTCCATGCCAAGAAAGCACAGTCTGGACAAACTAGTCTCTCTCCCCCACATAGCTCTGGCTTCTTTCTCCAGATGGGAGAACAGGGAGACAGTGTGGGTGGGTCCCTTTTGTCCCTCCACATACCCACAAAAAGACAAACCAAAGACACATCCTTAGTAAGGTGGGGAGCTCTTCTGGAGAATGAACCTAGAAAAGGCATGCTCAGAAGTGGTGCAATCCATCCATAACAATAGTAGGAAGGATAAGGAAGTCCTACACAGCAAAATGGAAAAGGTTTTCTATCTGGTGCCAACATCATTAGATAACCCCAGAGGATGATGACATCCCTGCCATTTTGGACTACCTTCTTTCCTTAGACTTCAGGACTATCCCTTAATTCCCTGCAGGTGCACTTAGCAGCTATTAGTGCTTGTCATCCTCTGGTGGACAACCACTTATCTTCACCCATCCTGTTACAGTACGTTGACTAAAAGATATTGTCAGAACCTCTCCTCCAGTAAAGTAATCTACTCCAATTATAAAATCTCAGTCTAGTCCTATCTGCATTAATGAAGACTCTGTTTGAACCCTTAGCCTCATGTTCCTCAGCCCAGGGTTACCTTTCTGGTTGCCACCACCTTAGCCGGAAGAGTAGGTGAACTGAGAGCCCTCATGGCTGATCTGCCTTACACTATCTTCCATAGATACAGTTTCCATGAGGTTACATCTGAAATTCACCCCTGAGGTAATCTGAGTTCCATCTAAATCAGACTGTTCATTTAACCGTCTTTCTCCCAAAGCCACCTGCCACCAGTAATAGAAGACATCACTATTCGTGCTTTGTAGGTAGGAGAGCCAGGGCTGGACAGATGTCCAAAGTCCTTTTGGAAATCATGTTCTGCAAAGGATATAAATAGTCTAGGTATGAGAGGGGAAGCAATCTCCTCTCAAGAGACTGTCCAAATGCACTTTGGGCTGCATCCTGCTCTGTTAATGGCTACCCCTCCTCCACAACATCTGAGGACTCACTCTACTAAAACCCAGTCTGCCTTGGTAGCCTCATTTTGAGAGATCCCTCTCCTGGAAATATGTAAAGAAGCAATGTGGGGCTTGGGTCACACTTTTACGAGACATTATGCCTTGGTGCAAGCTTCTACAACTGATGCATCCTTTGGCAAAGCAATTTTCCAATCAGTGGTACAGCCAGGGTCCTTATGCCCTCTTCTCCAAAGAATACTGTTTGTTAGTCCCCCACAGTGGAATACACCAAAGGACCATCACTCAAAGAAGAAAGAGGTTACTTACATTGTACAGCAACTGGAGTTACTTTGAGATGTGTGGTCCCTATCTGGATTCTGCTATCTGCCTTCCTTCCCCTCTGCTGCAGAGCCTTATGCTAGGGCTATTTATAATAGAAAAGGGACTGGAAAGGCAGTTGGTCTGCACTGCCACTATTGCCCGAGGTCAGTGTTTTTCAACCTTTTTTCATTTGCGGACCCCTTTGGAAATCTTAGGCATAGTCTGTGGACCCCTAGGGGTCTGTGGGCCACAGGCTGAAACCACTTCCCCAGGTTTAGAACATGAGGAGAAGGGTGCAGGCAGAGATGGACACTGCCAGCAAAAATCTTCCAGTCCCGGGCACGTGGCGTGCGTGTGCTCCCACAGTGGAAGACAGATAGGGACCACACATCTTGAAGAATTCCAGTTACTGTGCAAGGTAAGGTCCTTTCTTGTTTAACAACAGTAAATCAGCCCCGTACCAGTCAATGTTAGTAATCCTGTTCTGTATCTTGATGTGTGCATATCACAACTCTTATTGCTATAAATGGCTATCTGAGAGCATGAAGAGGAGAAGAGACTAGTTCGATAGTGTGTTTTCCAGATTGTACTGCCACGGCTTGTCACTACTCTCCAAGGAACAAGCAATGCTGTATTTGTTATTGGGACTGAAATCTGCCTGGCACTACTAATGGTATTGGCTCTCTTCACTGAAGTCTGAACATGAAAATAAAGCAAAGCATCCTAGGAAAATTGCATCAAAGACCATTGTGAAGACTATCATTTATTTTATTACTAATAATGTTGTTCTTCATACATATGTTTCATCAGCTCATTTTCTTGTGCAAGGGTCAAGTTCATAACTCCCAGATTACATTATCTCCCTAATTGTGGTGGGTGCTCGAATGGCAACACTTCTTAATCTTGCAGAGGGAAGTGTCATGACAACAGCTGCGAAAGTAATCTTCATATTAAGCCATAAGCGCTGTTCCAAATTGAACATGCAGCATATGTTAGTAGGCAGATTTACAATAATCTGCAATGATCTTGTTTAAAACAGGCTTTAAAGGAGGTATTTATATGAAACTGAAATTCTTTTTATTAACAGAACTCTCTTCACTGAAACTGAAAATATGTCACACACTGAAATGATTTTGTAAATGATTGTTATACCCCTTTGCATTTCATAACTTGATATTCATGTAACATTAGGCTTACAATTATAACCACTAACAAGATCAAAAATCTCTCAAATGTATAGCGTGATAATCACCATAGTTTTTAAGCACCAAAAAGCAATAAATGAAGAACAGCAAAGAAAATCTAGTGTTACTTTCCTTGAGATTTGGTCACTTATGTTTGAATATTTTTCTTCCTTCTCTCTCTTCTCCATCTCTCCCTTGTCCTTGCTTACTCCTGTCCCTTTTTCTCCTTCCTCCTATCATTCTATTCCTATTTTGGATAAACTTCTGAAAAACTGAATTTTGCGTTGCACTTTGAAGGTGTTTGGGTTACAGCACCCTGTGACTCTTTCAGTGTCATGTTCCACAGTTTTAGCGCAAATTAAAGATCTCTTAATCTCAGCTTGTTCACATTGCACATGTAGGACACAATTTTACTCTTGCATGCATCCATGCAACTCCCACTGAAGGCATTCTGGAGTTCTTTCAAGTGTCTATCTTTTGGCTTTAGTATCTGAAGAGTCACGTTATGTACTGTAATGTTAGGATTAAATTAAATTGGCACAGGGAAACACTTTTAAGAGGGGAAAGGCAAGTGCACCTGTGACCAGTCAGCTGTGTTTAAGGGCTTGGCTAAATTTGTGAGTTAGAGCACATTAAAGCAGCCCTGGGCACCCTAGCTCACTACCCATCCACACTGGCAAGGCACATAGAGCGCTCTGATTCCACAGCTAGAGTGCTCCTGGTCCTCCACCTCGGCGAGCAGATTAACGCTTGCTGCGCCTTGGGGGTCAGTGTGAACGAGGTGTTGCATTACTTCGCTCTGATCAGCCTCCGGAAACGTCCCCTAATCCCCTTAAGTCAAGTGGCCGCTCATTGTTTTGAACTCACTGTAGGAATGTGGATATGCCCTTTGAAAGCTCCGTTTCTGACAGCCAGCTGCTTATCTGCTCCGGGACAAAGCACCCATTACTGTGGAATGCTGTGTGTGTGAGAGAGAGGCAGGGGGAGAGGGGCTCTGCTGATGTCTGAATTTACAAGACAGCATGCTGAAATGCTCTCAGCCCCCCCCCAAAAAACCCCTCTTCCCCCCCCCCCCACATTCACACTCCACCCCCCATTTGAAAAGCATTTTGCCGCTACTGGCATGCTGGGATAGCTACCCCAATGCACTGCTCTTTGTGGCCATTGCAAGAGCTGCACTAATGTGGCCACGCCAGTGTGCTTGTAGCTGTCAGTGTGGACAGATTGCAGCGCTTTCCCTGTTGCACTCTACAAAGGCCGGTTTAACTCAAAGCACTCTACATCTGCAAGTGTAGCCATGCCCTTAGAGAAGTCATAGTGGGGGGAGGAGAAGGGACTGGCTGAGTGAGTCAGGCTTGACATGCGGTGTTGTAGCCTATGGCTGAATGGGTGTTAACAGGCTACTTAACACATTTCAAGGGACCATTCATGGTGAACTACTTATGCATCCGATGAAGTGAGCTGTAGCTCATGAAAGCTTATGCTCAAATAAATGTCTTAGTCTCTAAGGTGCCACAAGTCCTCCTTTTCTTTTTACTTATGCTAAACAATCTGTCCCATGTTGTATTTTGCTGAGACACTCTGATTAAGTTTCCCAGACAGGAAGAAGAGCTTTGTGTAAACTTGCAAGCTTGTCTCTCTCACCAACAGAAATTGGTTCAATACAAGATATTACCTCACCCACCTTGTCTCTCAGGCATTAGAGTCAGTTAGGAAGGGGCAGAGAGAGCAGACAGGAGGCTCTCATTGTCTGAGAGAGTTTTCAGAGGGCAGAAAGCTCTGTAGGTGTTTCCTGGGAACAGAGAGACAGGCCATTAGCCAGGAGGCCTGGGCAGAGGGAGGAAGACTCTGGAGCAAGAGGAAGGCCCTGTGACCACAGTCCTGTACAAGGGGCAGGGAGTTGGGAAAGAATCCGGGCGGGTAGGAGTCAGGGCACCTGAGAGCCTTCTAGTCTGAAGGATGATTGAGACTGATGTAGAATCTGGAGTCACCGGAAGTGGTGGAGCCCAAATCTTTTGAGTTGTGATATTGAATTTTATTTTGTGATTTGAGATTCCCCATATTAACAAATTACCACGTGATATGGGTGCTATTTGCTTAAAGTCTTGGAGAAGCATTCTTGAGGAGCCATGAGAAGGAGCTGGGGGGGGGGGGCTGCAGGGTCACCCAATGCCATGAGGGGGCACTCCAAGATTGCTATCCTATGACATAACCTTTCAGTGGCTGTCTACAGGAGATCTGGGAATGGGTCACAGGGCATGGATCACTTGATGATTACCTGCTCTGTTCATTCCCTCTGGGGCACCTGGAATTGGTCACTGTCAGAAGACAGGATACTTGACTAGATGGACCTTTGTTCTAACCAGTATGGCCATTCTTATGTTCTTATACAGTGCAAGGAACATCACTCTAGTGAATCATGGTAAACACTAGACAGCAATCCCCATGAATTAGGGAAGCATTAGTGAATGGTATGGCTCACACTATACAAAAGAACTATGCAAACAATGTATGAGGGAATATTGCTACTACCTTGTGTGTGTCTGTCTATCTATCTAATATACAATTTCCTGATGAATTAGAGAGGGAAGGTGACAGACTGAAGCAAATTGTCTGAATTCTTTGCTTGTGACCACTCCCTCTCGATCTTCTGCAAATTGGCTGTTTCCCTTTCGCTGCTCTTTAGCTAGCATCTTTGTCTCTTTGCTTTGGGCTTGAATAGGGACTGGAAGTGGCTGGCTCACTACAAAAGCAATTTTCCCTCTTGGTATTGACACCTCCTCCTCAATTATTGGGAGTGGACTACATCCACCCTGACTAAATTGGCCTTCAACATTGGTTCTCCACTTGTAAGTTAACTCCCTTCTCTTCATGTGCTGATATATATTTATGCCTGTATCTATCATTTTCACTCCATGCATCTGAAGAAGTGAGTTTTTTACCCACGAAAGCGTATGTCCAAATAAATCTGTTAATCTTTAAAGTGCCACCGGACTCTTTGTTGTTTTTGCTTTGGAGAACTTTCAGCCCCTGAGTCAGATATGGACCATCATCCTAGTCCCTCAGAGCGACATTAATAGGGGCCATTCTTGAAATGCTTAGCAGTTCTCAATATATTGGGTGAATAGCTCCCCTTCCTTTCCCAAACCCTGACACTTCATGCTGGTGGGAACCAAGCCATTATAAATCAAGCATTTACTTTGTTAATTTTCCCCCCAAGGGTGTGGACACCCGCTTAGGCAATCCACTTGAAATAAGGATATAAGAAAAATAACTAGCTCTAAGCAATAAGCTAACCTATCAGCTCTAAAAACTGAGGAGTAACCTCTTTAGTGTGACAGCTTTGGCAGTCATTGACTGGAGAGTTTGCAGTAGACAGACAGTGAAGGAGAAGCTGCCACCAAAATTCTAGCTCCACCCCTGTTTGTCAAAGACTCACTTTCATTTTCTCAGGAAAATGCCCAGAATTTACAATGGCGTTATCACATCATAGAGAAGAATTAACAATGTACACAATAGTTTTTGTCATATTTTTCTAGGCTTACTCAGCTAGCTATTGTGGATTCCACCTTTAAAAACAGGTGGGTCTGGATTTAAAACCAAAACTAGTCTTCTATTTTAAAAGAATTGAATGAAATGTCTACATGACCAATTAGTTACATTTAAAAAAGGGAAGGGTTACAATATTTTGAATAGATTCTCCATCTGTCTATACCAAAACTGAAATTAATATCCCAGAGCCTTGTTAAAATGATAATCTGGAGGAAAAATAGGAGCTTTTATCTAATATTTCTGAATCTTTAACACAGATAAATTTCTGAACACCATTAAATTGAGTTATGGAATGCTACATAATATATGCTTTCAAAATCTTACTTATTTCATTATGAGGCATATGCTGTTTGAGAGGTTTAAATTAATAGCTATATGAGGGAAATTATAGAATAATTACCTCCTGCTTATTCTTCATTTCCTTTTTTTTTCACTCCTTCTGTTATATGAATTGATTCTTTTCACCCTGCTTGTCCTCTTGTCAGTCATCAAAGTAGATCTGAGCACCTGTGGAGAGTTTTATGCTTACTTTTTTAGATATGAAATATAATTTAGCACAATTTTGTTTATAGATATTCATTAAGATTTATAGGCAACTTATTAATAGTTGAAACATTTAAAGAATTTACTTATAAACCTCTCTAACTTAAAATAAAAATGATCTGTAAACCTTCAGTTGGTCAATTAAAAAAAACAAAAACAATCCCCAGGTCTTGTAGCAATGCTCATATTAGCATTGCTATGTCTATGTAATGTTCTCTATGTAGCTGGATAGAAAAGTTTTCTATAGTGTTTTTTTTTTGTTTAACACTTCTTCTAAAACAATAAAATGACACAGCCACATCAACTATTCTCCAAACTTGGAATAGAGCCATAATTCATAAAAGCAAGTAACTCTGTCTAAAATAGAGCGTAGCTACTGAAGTCAACCAGATATGAATAGCATGATTTTAACATCTGGCTAAGTGTTGACTTATTCAGATAGGTAGACATTCTGCATGGATACAGGATATTTTATTTTAACATTAATAATTATGTATCTGAAATTGCACTTTGCCTTTATGTACATTTTTATGAAAACGTTTCTTCTTCCTATCTATATCGACTATTATCTCCTTTGGGTCACATTAAAAAGATGATGAGTGCTGTTAGTCACCCTGACAATGAGTGTAAAAAACTGCCAGTGATAGACAGGTCTCCATTGACTTTCCGTTTCTGTTGAGCAGAGAGAAACTCAGTGATTACCTGAATGTGTTGTTGTAATGCATTTGGGAATTGAGTAAGGCATTTAGATAAAAGCGTCTGACACACGTCAAAAGCAACCAATTTAGTGTGCTAAATGGATTAGGTAGTGTTTAAAGACCTCACAGTGGACTGCCTGGGAATCATAGTTGTCAACGCTGGTTTGTATGGGACCAGGTAGACACTAATGTTTAGTGGAAGGTAAATCCAGGCATACGTACAAGTACAAGGCCCACATAACATACAAGTTTATGACAACTGTGTACCTGAAGTTAAGTTTCTAAGTCCATGTGGCGAATCTGATTTTTTGAATTGGCCTGATTTTCAGATGTATTAAGCATCTACAACTCACAATGACTAGAACAGAATTTTTGGGTGCTCAGCATTTGAAGTTAATGGTACTTCTTGCAGTGTGTGAAGTTAAGCAAAAGTGTAAATCTGCAGGATCACAGCCTTAGCATTGCCAGTTTGGGGTCATTACTTTGTATTCTTCATACCAAAGAGAGGCTCAGTTAGGTTTTATTGAAAAGCTGAATCCAGACTTAACATACCTTTAAAATATTTTGAGGTCTGTCCAAAGCACCACCTGCTACCTTGTTTCTCTTTCAACTCACTGTCGGTTAATTTTAAACCTACAGTAACCCCTCACCCAGAATATAGGCATATTCATTTAGTAATTCAATAATTACTACTAAGGAGTCAAATGTATAGTAAGTGAGAAATCTATGTTGAAACCAGAACATTTTTAAATAATACATGATTTGTGCATAATAGGTCAGCAGGAAAGTCATTTTATGGCTGCATAGCTTTATTTTTAATGAATTAAGCCATGCAGGATATGAATGTTAATGCTGTACAGAGAGCAGCAAGGAACAGAAATTGAAGACACACAAGGGAGACTGTCAACTGCCTTGACAATTAGGAGTAGATTAATGCTGAGTTGAGCTAATGCAATTTTGGAGACCTTCCCAAGTTTCAGCCTTGCCACCAGGCTCTTCAAACGAACTGTCCATAATAGATGTGTCTTCTGACCCTCAGTGCAGCAGCTATATCTTCCACCTCAGTTTTACACCTCTTCATCTTCCTCCAGAAGCCTCCTCTGTGCTGAGTTCCTTTATTCTCCCTTCATCACACATACATTAAGAAGTTTACATTTTTCTGGACATGTGGCTGGTTGGATCTGGTTCCTCCATTGGATGGTGGAGTAAGTAGTGGGGAAAAGGATAAGACTGAGTGGAAAATGAGAAGGTGGCTTGGTGAGATCTGAGAAAGCGAGGTCTGAGTAGGATCTGAGGAAGGAGGGGACACATTGGGGGAAAGAGGTAATAGAACAACTCCTGCTGTTATAATAGCTGACAGCACCAAACAAATCACTGGCTGCTTCACCTCCCTACTTCCACCACCAGGGTCATAACACATGATCACTATGGAATTACCCCCACATGTCCAGAAGATCAGCACCATTATGAGACCGAAGGTGTGTCCCATAGATTCCAAGGCCAGAAGGGATTACTGTGGTCATCTGACCTCCTGTATAACACAGGCCATAGGACTTCCCCAAAGTAATTCCTAGAGAATATCTTTTAGAAAAAAACATCCAGTCTTGATTTAAAAATCATCAGTGATGGAGAATCCACCACAACCCTTGGTAAATTGTTGCAATGGTTGATTACCCTCTCACTGTTTTAAAAAAAAATTACACCTGATTTCTAGTCAGAATTTCTCTAGCTTCAATTTCCAGCCTCCAGACCATGTTATACCTTCCTTTGCTAGATTGAAGAGCCCATTATTAAATATTTGTTCCCCGTGTAGATACTCATAGATTGCAATCAAGTCACCCCTTAACCTTCTCTTTGTTAAGCTAAATATATGGAGCTCTTTGAGTCTGTCTTTATCAGGCAGTTTTTCTAATCCTTTAATCTTTCATGTGACTCTTCTCTGAACCCTCTCCAATTTATCAACCCCCTTCTTGAATTGTGGGCACCACAACTAGAGACAGTACTCCAGCAGTAGTCGCACCAGTGCCAGATATATAGGTAAAGTAACCTCTCTATTCCTACTTTTCTGCTATTTATGCATTCCAGTATCACATTATCTCTTCTGGCCACAGCATCACACTGGGAGCTTATGTTGAGCTGATAATTCACCATGATGCTCAAATCTTTTTGTGAGGTGAGTCCTCCCCTTCCTCTGCATTTTTTGTGGTAAGAACTGTGGCAAGCTTTCTGGCCTCCTGCAAGTGTGTTGATTCAGGGTATGTCTATACGACAAGCACTGCAGCTGAAGCACTGAAATTATGCCACTGTAGTGTAGACACTACAGCAATGGAAGAGGTTTTTCCGTCACCATAGTAAATCCACACCCTCAGGAGGTGGTAGCTAGGTCAACGGAAGATTTTTTCCGTCAACCTACCAGTGTCTACACTGGGGCTTAGGTCGGCCTAACTGTGTCTTTTGGGGTCTGAATTTTTCATACCTCGCAGCGACATAGCTAGGACAACCTAAGTTTTAGGTGTAGACAAAGCCACAGAAGGAGTTTAAGGAAGTGCTGTTCTTCAGAGCGCTTAGATCTTGGTTGCACAGCAGATAGCAAGCCCACCGTGATGGAATGAAGTACGTTGTCTCCAACAAATATTTGCACTTCTTGTGAATCACTTCCTTTCAGGTGAGCTAAAAGATCTTCTCCATTAGCTCAATTGGTAGAAGTGTGGGGTTTTGGATCCAAAGGCCATGAGATCTGTTTCTAATGGTGTATAAATGTGGGTATCAGAAAACTAGTGATGGCTTCTTTGTTTGCAATTAGTCAAAAAACATTACATAGCCTAAATCTACTTTAATTTCTCTGCACTGAATCTTTAATGCTGACAAAATAAGAACTTTTGAACAAATGTCAGCAGCTCTAGCTGGAGCCCCCTTTCTCTAGTGAGCAGTGTTGACATTCTGAGAAGTAGGAGTTCCCATTGACATAAAGAAATAGTGTAAATCCACATGTTCTAAGACAGAAGCCTGTGGTAGGCAATATTTTTCTCCCATTACTTGTTCAAATATCAGGGTGCCTGTTTGCACACGTGCCGGTCTCATTCCCTTTTGAAAGACCGATCAGAAAGTCTCTAGCAGTGACAAAATACAACAGCACAAATGTAGTTTTAGCAGCTTGTTCTGATTATGATGCAGCACTAAAGGCTCTGGCACAGAATGAAGTATTTAAACTGGAAGGGCAAGCAATGATGATGAACTAGATCAGCTGCTGTAGTGTTAGTGTTGAAATGAGGGGGCTGGATCCCCAACGGGTACATCAGCATGGCTTTGTTGGCTTCAGTGGAATATGCTGTCTTACACTAGCTGAGGATCTAGCTCTTTACAAATACTAATTCCCTCTACAAAACTGGGGGACTCTCCAAGTATTTATTTCTTCCAAAATGTGTGTGTCATTGGAACCACTAGAAAGTGAAGCTTTTCAAAATGAAAATTGCAAACTGAAATTGCATTAGCTTTTAGTGTTTCTCTTGACCGGCTACCTCAAGAAATCTAAGGACAGAGTGACCCAGCATACAGACTTGGAGGCATAAAGCAATCAACTCCATCAAGAAAATATTTGGAGATATTTCATTTTCATATGTTACAAGCATACTTCGGCATCCCTCTGTTATGATGTCTCAAATGACCTTGCAAGTCACCCATACTCATTGTGAGGGGGAAAATTACAGATATATCTTGCCTGGAGACACTATCTGCTGCTCTGTGCTTACAAATGGCTGGTTCTCATATTTTGCCAGCTGTCAAGTTGTCTCCTGAGTCCTCTGTTTTTGTTAAGTTGTAGACCCCTCGGACTCCACAAAATACATGCTGCGGGCTGCTGAATGATTCTTTTTTCCTCCCATGGAAGGTCTTCAAGTTCTCCAGTGTTCTGTTTTAATTTGCATAAGTAACTGACATCTCATTAAGTAATTGGAAAAAGCATGTGATTAAAAACAACTGAACAGAGGAGACAGTCTCCACTTGCAAATTACATTAGCCACTGTATTGGATTTAGAATAATACATCAGAAAACAACCTGATGTATTATCTGGAATTCAGCTGAGGAGAAACAAATGTAAAAGTGTATTTTAAGACTTACATTTAAAATACCTAAGAATAGGATTAATAATATTTTTCTTTCTAAACTTTAGTACAAATACAGCACTTTTAACCAATTTTTTCCATCTCTAAGTTATATGACTTGATGATTTTTGTTCAACCTTACAAAAACAAACCAATTTGGACTTAACAAAATTTTGTTAAGGAACCAAACTTCAGTTTCAAGTCTCAAAACAAGGATTCTTATTAAAAAATAGTGGATAAAAATCATTAAACACAACCCAGCCACTGTTACACTAAATCCAACCAGCACTACGCAAAAGTATTAATGTGATTTTTATATATTAATCAAAAGAGGTTTTTGTATGTGCCATTGGCATTATGCTAAATTTGATTATCCTAGTGATTATTTAGGGCTAAAATGAAATATTCTTAACATGCAGTGAAGGTCACACTTACACACACAAGTGTGATGTGCTTACTTCACAAGTCGCTCTGCTGACATCAGTGCAGCTGCTTATGGTGTAAGGCAGTGCTACTCAAAAGTGGTGGTCCGCTGACCGGTGCCAGTCCGTGAGCCATCGGCTGCCCGTCTGCGCGCACATTGGAAAAAAAAATTGCCAGTCCCCCACATCAGATAGCTTGAGAAGCACTGGTGTAAAGGACTATTCAACATCAGGAAAGATATGACGGTCTGAGCCTTAATCTGCACCACTCTGTGGCTTCATGCCTACTCATCTCTTCTTTTCCCCTTGTTGATGAGTAGCTGTTTGGAGATTTTTAAAGATTGCAATTGCATTTAATTCAGCCTGGCATGACTCATGTTGCTCTACTTAGTACTATTCTGGTGTGAATACTGCAGCTTTTAATTATGTTGCAGGAAGCCATTATTTTATAAAAAGAAAAGGAGTACTTGTGGCACCTTAGAGACTAACCAATTTATTTGAGCATGAGCTTTCGTGAGCTACAGCTCACTTCATCGGATGCATACTGTGGAAATTGCAGAAGACATTATATACACAGACACCATGAAACAATACCTCCTCCCACCCCACTCTCCTGCTGGTAATAGCTTATCTAAAGTGATCATCAAGTTGGGCCATTTCCAGCACAAATCCAGGTTTTCTCACCCTCCGCCCCCCCCCCCACACACACACAAACTCACTCTCTTGCTGGTAATAGCCCATCCAAAGTGACCACTCTCTTCACAATGTGTATGATAATCAAGGTGGGCCATTTCCTGCAGAAATCCAGGTTCTCTCACCTCCTCACCCCCCTCCAAAAACCACACACACAAACTCACTCTCCTGCTGGTAATAGCCTATCCAAAGTGACCACTCTCCTTACAACGTGCATGAAAATCAAGGTGGGCCATTTCCAGCACAAATACAGGTTCTAACCCCCCCCCTTCACCCCCCCCCCCAAAAAAAAACACACACACACACAAACTCACTCTCCTGCTGGTAACAGCTTATGCAAAGTGACCACTCTCCCTACAATGTGCATGATAATCAAGGTGGGCCATTTCCAGCACAAATCCAGGTTTTCTCACCCCCCCCACACACACAAACTCACTCTCCTGCTGGCAATAGCTCATCCAAACTGACCACTCTCCCCACAATGTGCATGACAATCAAGGTGGGCCACTTCCAGCATAAATCCAAGTTTAACCAGAACGTCTGGGGGGGGGTAGGAAAAAACAAGGGGAAATAGGCTACCTTGCATAATGACTTAGCCACTCCCAGTCTCTATTTAAGCCTAAATTAATAGTATCCAATTTGCAAATGAATTCCAATTCAGCAGTTTCTCGCTGGACTCTGGATTTGAAGTTTTTTTGTTGTAAGATAGCGACCTTCATGTCTCTGATTGCGTGACCAGAGAGATTGAAGTGTTCTCCGACTGGTTTATGAATGTTATAATTCTTGACATCTGATTTGTGTCCATTTATTCTTTTACGTAGAGACTGTCCAGTTTGACCAATGTACATGGCAGAGGGGCATTGCTGGCACATGATGGCATATATCACATTGGTGGATGTGCAGGTGAACGAGCCTCTGATAGTGTGGCTGATGTTATTAGGCCCTGTGATGGTGTCCCCTGAATAGATATGTGGACACAGTTGGCAACGGGCTTTGTTGCAAGGATAGGTTCCTGGGTTAGTGGTTCTGTTGTGTGGTATGTGGTTGTTGGTGAGTATTCGCTTCAGGTTGGGGGGCTGTCTGTAGGCAAGGACTGGCCTGTCTCCCAAGATTTGTGAGAGAGTTGGGTCATCCTTCAGGATAGGTTGTAGATCCTTAATAATGCGTTGGAGGGGTTTTAGTTGGGGGCTGAAGGTGACGGCTAGTGGCGTTCTGTTATTTTCTTTGTTAGGCCTGTCCTGTAGTAGGTGACTTCTGGGAACTCTTCTGGCTCTATCAATCTGTTTCTTCACTTCCGCAGGTGGGTATTGTAGTTGTAAGAATGCTTGATAGAGATCTTGTAGGTGTTTGTCTCTGTCTGAGGGGTTGGAGCAAATGCGGTTGTATCGCAGAGTTTGGCTGTAGACGATGGATCGTGTGGTGTGGTCAGGGTGAAAGCTGGAGGCATGTAGGTAGGAATAGCGGTCAGTAGGTTTCTGGTATAGGGTGGTGTTTATGTGACCATTGTTTATTAGCACTGTAGTGTCCAGGAAGTGGATCTCTTGTGTGGACTGGACCAGGCTGAGGTTGATGGTGGGATGGAAATTGTTGAAATCATGGTGGAATTCCTCAAAGGCTTCTTTTCCATGGGTCCAGATGATGAAGATGTCATCAATATAGCGCAAGTAGAGTAGGGGCGTTAGGGGACGAGAGCTGAGGAAGCGTTGTTCTAAATCAGCCATAAAAATGTTGGCATACTGTGGGGCCATGCGGGTACCCATAGCAGCTTGGCTGCCGGTGGGTGCAGAGCACCCACTAATTTTTTCCCATGCATGCTTCAGACACAGAATACCCATGGAGTCAGCACTTATGCTGAGTGGCTGCAATGAGTTGCTGAAATTAATCATCTCTGTCTCTCACCCCTTCTCCCTCATGAGTGGCTGTGTTTCAAAGCTTGGTCTCTCTCCAGTATTGTACAGCATTCTCATGGCTGGATATTAAATGTATATTGAATTTATATATTTGAATTTTAAGACAGTGATTTTTAATTGTTTTATGATCTATCTTATTATGTTGTATTAAACCCTGAATGTCCCAGGAACACAAGGTTACAGGAACACCCCTCCCCCCCTTTTTTTTTTCCAATTAGACTTTTGCACTGAAATTTGAGATTCCTCAAACTCTTTGACTTGACCAGTAGTTCTCAACATTTTGTACTGGTGATCCCTTTCACATAGCAAGCCTCTGAGTGCGAACCGCACTAATACATATAAACACTTTTTTAATACATATTTAACACCATTATAAATGCTGGATGCAAAGTGGCGTTTGAGTTGGAGGCTGACAGCTCACGACCCCCCCATGTAATAACCTTGCAACCCCCGAGGGGTCCTGACCCCCAGTTTGAGACCCCCTGGACTAGACTCAGATTCAAGCCTGAACTACTCCAGCTTCATCTAGCTCAGGTAAGCACATCATGCCATACGAATGACAGCTAAGAATGAATTGCATGTGTAACTGTTCGGAGGAAAGGCAAGGTCTGATCCTGCAAGACTTGCTCACATGCAAGCTACTGCAGCCAGGCAGATCGGGACTGGGCACCAGAAGTACCATGCTTCCCAACCTCTTAATTACATGGGAGAAGGAAGGAAGAGCAGGAGCTCCTGAGTGAATAATTGGTTTCTTTCAGTTCAGTGGCCCAACCAAAGAATGAGGGGGGGGGGGGGGAAGGGGATATTTCATTTTTGAGATGACCTTTCATTTTGAAATTGTTTTGACATTTTTCAAAGTTTTTGATTGTTTTGGGTTGGAACTTTTTCCCAAATTTGACTTGCATCGAAACTATTCGTGGATTCACTGAAAATACACTTTTCAGTAAATTTACTATTTGCTGGAAAAAAATCACCCAGCTCTATACCTGAATGCAGTGTTTTCCCCTCAGCGTGAAGCTTCCCTTTAGCAGGGGCTATGACAGCGTTGAGATGAGGCCTAGCCAGCTCGTCACTTGACCTGTCCATATCCTTGCAGCCCCTAGAGCTGAGGGATATGAGATGTAGATCTGGGCAGAAACACTTTACCTTTTCTGTGAGAATTTTCAAGATTTCAAAAAATTTCCTGTCCTGAATGGGACAAAATTCTGATGAACCAATGATTGTGGGGGGGGGGGTGTTAAAATTGGGTTAAGTTAAACATTTTGACCTCTTAAATTATTTTAACCTTTTTTAGTGTAAATTAATTAAAATTCTGAAACAAAGTCATTTGAACTGGAAAATGTTGATTAGAAAATGTCAAAATAGGATCTCTTGCCATTTCAAAACTTTTTTTTTCCAAAAATGTTTCTAACTGGGGAATTTGTCCATATCAACCTTTTCTCATATAAGAGAGTTAAAAACAGAAGGCTGAGGGAAGTGCTACAACTTACTATAAATGGTCAAGATGATTGCATACTTTTTTAGTTCATTGTCTAGTTTTGTATTTTTATTATACAGCAGGGCTAAGGTGAGGGGGGAATGGTAAGATGTGAAATGTAATATGATCATCGGAGTAGGAAAAAGGAAGGAAAGGGAAGGAGGGGAGACTAGACTAGATCAGAGAGAGTGAGATTGGCAGTAGAGGAATTGAGGAAAAGGGGAATCTGGAGAAGCAGAACCAGAAAACCGAAAAGTATGTCCAGAGACCATTTTGTAAAATATAGTCTTCTGTCTAGAGCTAGTCATGAAATTTCCAACTTTTTTTTGCCAGAAAATGCTAATTCATTAAAACCAAAACTATTGGAACAATTTTTCAAGAGCGGGACTGTTTCTTTCTCTGAAACCACAATGGGTGCACAGTCCAACAATTACAAACAATAATAGTTCAGTGGAACTACTCTATGGAGGTACTACTCTATGAAAGGGTGTCAGAATCTGCCCATCTGAGGCCTGGTCTACACTATGGGGTTAGGTCGAATTTAACCACATTAGGTTGATTTTAAAATGAATGCGTCCACACAACCAACCCCGTTTCATCGACTTAAAGGGCTCTTAAAATCGACTTCTGTACTCCTCCTCGGCGAGGGGAGTAGTGCTAAAACAGGGACACACAGCAGTGCCGCATGAAAGTTAAGGAGCTGAGGCAAGCCTACCAAAAGACTAAGGAGGCAAACGGTCGCTCCAGGTCAGAGCCCCATACATGCTGCTTCTATGATCAGCTGCATGCCATTCTAGGAGGGGACTCTACCACTACCATATCACTGTCCATGGACACCTGCAAGGGGGAGTCTCACGCAACAGGGAGGAGGATTTTGTGGATGAGGGAGAGGAGGAGAATGCGCAGCAGGCAAGTGGTGAATCCGTTCTCCCCGGCAGCCAGGACCTTTTCATCACCCTGGAGCCAATACCCTCTGAAGGCAGGATCCCCAACCCTGAAGCTGGAGAAGGCACCTCTGGTGAGTGCACATTTGTAACTACAGTACAGGGTTTAAAAGCAATAGTGTTTAATGTTTGACTTGCCCTGAAGAATTGGGATGCATTCGCGGCCAGCACAGCAGCCCCCACAGTAGATTTGCCCACTCCAAATTGATTCCCAACTGACCGGTAGCAGTCAGGTGTAGCAAGCTTCCACAGGGCTATCGCCACTCAGTTCTCAACTGTCAGGGCAGGTCTCATCTTGGTATTCCTCTGCTTCAGGCAGGGGAAAGCATATGCATCCGATGAAGTGAGCTGTAGCTCACGAAAGCTTATGCTCAAATAAATTTCTTAGTCTCTAAGGTGTCACGAGTCCTCCTTTTCTTTTTGCGAATACAGACTAACACGGCTGCTACTCTGAAACCAGTTCCAGGAAAGTGGCCTTATGCATGGGAAAGTTTCACTGCCACTGTGAATCATCCCAGACCTGCAACACTACGCGGTCCCACCAGTCTGTGCTTGTTTGCCGGGCCCAGAATCGGCGTTCCACTGTATCAACCAGCCCTATCGCCACCGTGATGTCACAATTGCCACAGCCTGTGCTTTCAGGAACGTCTGTGTCCATGTCCTCATCACAATCGTCCTCTTGCTGGCGTCTTTTAGCCCAGTTCTGCATATATTCCAGGATAATGCACGAGGTGTTTACAATGCTCACAACAGCGGCGGTGAGCTGAGCGGGCTCCATGCTTGCTGTGGTATGGCGTCTGCAGGAGAGCAGAATTGCAGCGGAAGCGGTGGATGACAACGGATGCCTCGAGAATAGATATTTATACAGAATGACGAGAGGACCTGCGAGGTGGATTCATGGCACCAGGAGAGCAGAGTTGCAGCAGTGGATGATGACGGTTAGCAGTCGTACTGCACCGTCTGCTGACAGGAGCACCCAGGACACAACAGCAGCGGTGAGGGTGAGCTGAGCGGGCTCCATGCTTGCCATGGTATGGCGTCTGCATGGAAAAAAGGCGCGAAACGATTGTCTGATGTTGCTTTCACGGCGGGAGGGGCGACTGGCGACATGTACCCAAAACCACCCGCGACAATGTTTTTGCTCCATCAGGCATTGGGAGCTTAACCCAGAATTCCAACGGGCGGCAGAGCTGCAGGAACTGTGGGATAGCTACCCACAGTGCACTGCTCCGTAAGTCGATGCTAGCCACGGTAGTGAGGATGCACTCCGCCGACTTAATGCGCTTAGTGGGGACATACACAATCGACTGTATAAAATTAATTTCTAAAAATCAACTTCTATAAAATCGACCTAATTTCATAGTGTAGACACACCCTCAGTAGGACTTGCAGGACTGAGTCCTAGATGTGCAGTAATTATTTAAAGGTCTTAGTGGATTATCAGTCCCTACTAGGGTGACCAGATGTCCCAATTTTACTGGGACAGTCCTGATTTTGGGGTATTTTTCTTATATAGGCCCCTATTACCCCCCACCCCCTGTCCTGATATTTCACCCTTGCTGTTTGGACACCCTAGTCCCTACACATTTGAATTTTCCAGTAACTTTTAAAACCTAGTATTAATGATCTTTACACAGTAGTCCCTCATCAGGGGGCTTCTGCTTTGAGCTGCTGGAATGATTATAGGCTGTTGTGATTTGCTTCTTGGAAATTTTATATGTCGCCCAATATTTGCCTTTATTAGCAGAAACAAATATGGTAGCTAATATGCTATTAGAAGTGGTTGGAAATTTTCCAGCTAAACATTTATTTTGTGAAGAAAATACTGATTTTGTCCAAACTGAAACTCTTTGTGGAAAAGGGTCAGTTTCAAGGTGTCTCCAATTTGGGTGGGGGGAAAAAAGTTTTAAATTTTGTCAAAAGATGCTGTTTAGACATTTCTGAAACTAAGTTTCATTTCTGTTTTTGTTTTTCTTCTTATGAAATGTTAGTTTATACTCAAAATAAGGTTAATTTATTGAAAGATTGAAATGGAAACGTTTAAATTTGCTCAATCCAATTTTTTAAATTAATTGTTTATGTTCAGATTTTGAGTTTGCATTCTGATTTGGGATGGGAAAATTTGAAATCTCAAACTCTCACAGGATGGAATAACATTTCCTATCTGACAGAATGTTGATATTCTATTTAAGTACCTCTAAGGTGCAAGATTGCAATTTATTATTATGTTGTAAATAAAAATATTGAGCTAGAGGCATAAAAAAATCAAACTATTCTTGCCTTGAACCATCAGAATGCTATTCTTAGACTCTTTCTTAATAGACTTTGCCACTGTAACATCTAGTTACTAGGATACAACCATGTGACAGGATCTTTATTAGAAATCATGTGGGAGTAAAAAAGGTCAGGAGATTTTTTTTTTCCAATAACGGCTTCATCAGCCAGGAGAAAAGGGAAATAAGGAAGTCAAGTCTGTAATCTTTCACTGTTCCTTTTCCAAAATCTATGCTCACATGAAAGGAAAACTTTGGTTTTTAAGCAAAGTGTATTGGAAATTACAGGAACATCACACACACTAAAACTGAGGATACTGATTTATGCGTAACAATACTAGGGGCTGGGAATCTTTCCTTTGACTTCAGTGGGCTTTGGATCAGGTACACAAAAAATAAAATCCCTCCGCCATCGTCCCATGATCGAAAAAGGATTCCTTTTAACATTAGCTATATCATTACCCAAAATGTATAATTTTATTCTTCCTCATGGCCCTCCCCCTTCCCCTCCGATGGAATACATGGGAGAGGTGGAGACCACTGCCACCTCAGAGCTCTACTATTCCTATGACTGGATGGAGCAGAAATGTGCTCAGACTGTACCACTGCCCAATGTTCAAGCCTAAGAGTTTAAGCCCTGATTCTTCACATGCATACGTGGTTAACCTTACTCATGTTAGTGAAGTTAAGCACCTGCAAAAATGTTTGTAGGATTGGGACCTTAAATAGTGTGGAGGTGTTGTTCAGGGCCATGCGTACACTGTCTTCACAAAAATGAATTCACCCACTGGAATGCAAATCAGGCCTATAAACTGCCAATTTATATACAGTCTTTTTATTAACAAACAGATTTTAAATCTTCATACTTGTGGGTGATCTTTAAGATCAGCCATAAGTGTAATTTGTTAGGTTTTACACTCTTTTAAAGCCAAAATAACAACCAAAAATACAGTGTTGCATATTTTTAGAATATTGAACTCTTTGGGCCCTTTATGCAGTTATGATATGACTGGAAGTCAGGTGATGTGCAGATAATTATTCTCGTAATTTTTTACAAGAGATAATAAGGCTGTTGGAAGCAGAGGTATAGTCTTTTGTGTGACAAACTAACTCCACTTATGCAGTCACAATTCTGTTAATGTCTGCTAAATGTGAAATTAGCACTGTTCTCTAGATCATGATTTGCATAATGAAATAGCAAGATAATTAAAGAAGACATTTTAATAAAATAGTAGCACTTGAAAATAGATAAATATTTTACTTTCCTTTTTTTCAGATTAATTGCTTTAAAAGTCTTTTCAAATAGATTTCCAAAGTTTTCTGTTTAAATATCAAATATTTCACTTTCTGCAATTTTTGTCTTAAATGTCAAGGGTGAAATCATGGCCCCATTAAAGACCATGGAAATTCTGACACTGATTTCAACAGGACCAAGATTTCATCCCAAACGTATGTTGCAGAGAAACTCCTAATCTCTATTTATATTATAGAAAAATAACAATTTAGTTTATAAATCTAACTATCAAAATCATTAAGGAAGAAAAGTCACAAAATACTAAATTTCTTTCTCTGTATTTCATTCTGAAGACCATATCAAGCCATTATTTTTAAGAACTCCTGTCTACCTCAAATGTGTAGTTCTGCTTATAAACTGATGGCTCCCTATGTCCCTAAATTTCATTTGTGCTTCAACCACCTTCACCTTTAACTACACACATTGTAGATTACTAGATATAAAAAGGGTCACAAACTGTACAGGAAGAAAGCACCTTGTTCTAATGAACAACATGGACCTAATCCATAGATATTGACTTTCTAGACCCTTTTGAACAAGAGACATGTCTAGAGAGTTGTCATAAAAGAGAGGGAATGCTCACAAGTAGTGGTAGGTCTTTCCTTCTGGGGAAAAGGATGAGTTTGTTAATAACATACAGGGCCGGCTCTAGGCTCCAGCTAAGCAAGCTGGTGCCTGGGGCAGCACTCTGGCTGTTCTTGGGGAAGCACTCCAGCAGCAGCCCCGGCGGCAATTCAGCGGCAGCCCCTCTCTGCTGTTTCCCACGGCGGCAATTCGGCAGCGACTCCCTCCGATGTTCCTGTTTTCTCCGGCGGCGGCATATTTGGCAGGTGGTTTTTTGGTTTTTTTTTGGCTGCTTGGGGCTGCAAAAAATGTCGAGCCGGCCCTGATAACATAGCTCAATTACTCTACACACTACAGCAATGAACCTCTTGACCTTTTCTCTTCCTTGTTTTAGTCTTGCCTCCCACTCCTAATTAGGTGATAGAGGGAGGCTATATTTCATCATAGAAGGGAAAGAACATGAAACATGGATTAGCCTAAAGCTTTTTCTCCGTCATTTTCCTTTCTGTTCACCATTAAGCTGTAAGCAGCACCCAAATATATTCAATCCGTTTATCTAAGTAGGCTTATCTGTGTGGAAGTACTTAACAACTGAATTTGAGCTTACTTCGTGCTGTACATTCATCAGACATGCTAGATAACAAACAACCCTTTAACAATAAGTACATATCAGCTGACCATCACCACAGGTAAACAGAATTGGTCAAATTAAAAACATTTTTGCTTGTTGAAATCCATTGGGTAGACCGTTCAGGCCTCTGTGTATGCTTCAAGGTTAATATGTCACCTCCTATACAAATTGTTAAACATATACATGTTAAGATGCAAATGTCTGAAACCTAGGCTTTAACACTGGTGTGTGAGCTCCTGAGAGAGATAATTGAATACTCTGTATGTACTTTTCCATATGATACAGAACCTGCCGCTGTCATCCATCTATTTGTCAGTGCCAGATTAAATTACTCCTACATCCTCTACCTTAGGCTATACATCCATCTATTTTTATACTGTACTCATCATCCTGGAGCTTCATTGTCTTTCAAAGTCTCTTGAAGACCATTCCGAGCCTACAGCAGAATACACCAGTCCATTGATTTAGTAGCGTAAGCCTTGGGGAGTATATTACACCAATGATTCAAAGACAGCACTGGCTTCCAGTTCACTTCCAGGTGCAACTCAAGGTGTTGATCTTGATCTTTAAAGATCTGCATGGTCTTCATTCTAGCTACCTGAGATACTGTCTCTCTCCTTATGTAATAGTAGAGAGAAGCTGATGGGCTCTCCCTCAAAGTCCCTAGATTTAAATGCCTAGTTGCTGGAGAAAAGGCATTTATAGTTGAGACCTTTGCTCTAGCATTAGGTTCCAAGCTGCATTGGGTAGTCATTTACACTTGTGCGAAGGGGCTGCAAAGCACTGCAACTTGGCATGCAATTTGCATGACTATACAAGACGGAAGACAGTGGAGTATTGGACCTTGAATGTAGAACTGGTTGGAACATTTTTGATGCACAGGCCTGTGATCTGGGAAACCCAGGCTGGAGTCTCTGCTCTGTGTGATTTGGGAGGAAGAACTCTTCTCCGAATTTGGCAGAGCAAAGCCTTGAACTGGCATTTCCCACATCCCAGATGAGTGTCCTAATCACCATAGTACAGAGCATGTGTCTTTCTTTTGAGATGAGACCAGAAAGTCCTAGACTCAAAAAGCTCCCTGAACTGAAAACCTCAGGTTTTGATACAAAACTGGACACTTTGACACAACTCTGCTTTTGTGAAAAAGTGTGTTTGTTCAATGTAGAACAAAAACAGATTTTGAAAGCTCACAAGTTGACTCAAAATAGAATTGGTGTTCTCAGCACAGCTCTGCTCTTGTTGTTCTGGCTTTTCCTCAGGAGGTGATGGCAGAATATATTGTCGCCTCTTAAATATAAATGTCAGCAAGTTCTGCCTCTGACTTCAACGAGAGCTGAAGTAGGCTCTTAAAGAGTTCATGATGCAGGTCTTGTTATGTCCAGAGGTAGTATCACCTCTGTCTCTACTGGGCTATTACTAATAAAGCACTTCTCTTTGGCTTTATCTATATACAGAGCTGCAATAGTTTAACTGAAGGTGTGGCTTTTAAATCTGTTTAGTTAAACCACTGCAATACCCATTGTGGTTTTGCACTTGTTTAAATCACTTAAGTTGGTACAACTTTGAATGTAAACATGGCCCCCATATCAACAATTTCAGGCACTCTCTGCGCCCTGTCCCAATGACATTTGTTAACACTAATTATTTTGATCACTTTTCCTCGTATAAATAATAGTTTGCATTAATATGGCTTCAAAGCTGAAATGGTCAGAGATTGTAAGTTAAATGTAGCACCCTATTAGTTCATGTAGGCCCTCTGTATAGTCTAATTTTACACTAATAGCTTTATAGTAAAATACTGTTATGTGAAAAGTTCTTGCTATCAGATGTGAGACCACTCCAAATGGCTTTCTAATGATGCTGTAAAAGACAATCATCCTTTACTTTAAAGTACCCTTGTGACTTTAGCTTGCTTTGCTTTGAGTCTGGGTCTCTCTCTCTGCTACTACTAGGGACTAGCTCCTTACTCTTATACATCCTTATGAGGCTGCTCACAGATTATTGTCATTAATTTGTTCAATTCAAATCATCCATTTTTGGACAACATTGGGTCTCAGACTACTTTAGCAATCTCAGAGTTTGGTTTGAGTTGAAAAAAGGACAAAAACAAAATTATCTTGTATCTTGAGTAAAAATAAGGATTAAGAGTCAGAGCAGAACATTGCTTATTAAACTTTCTAGAAGAGGTGTAGAAAATTAATACAGCCCATGGTATCAAGTTTGAAAGATATGGGTGGTAGGTTCGAGGAATTCCATGCTGTTAACATATAAATCCAGCAGATGGCAGTGTTTCTCAACTAAAGTTTTACCGCTACTAGTGGCTCCCCGAAGTTTATTTTTGGTCGTTATTTTAAAATGCCATAACTGTGCATGGCACTGTACAAAAATCAGACACCTCTTACTGCAGCTGCTTGGATAAGAAGTTGTAAATAATACTTGTTTCAAATATTGCATTTTCTAAATGGTCAATTTCTGAATATATATTTTACTATCCAACCACCTCTGTAGATGGTCAAATAATTATTCACAAATTATTTCCCTATTATCATGTATTTTATTTATTATTTGTATTGTGGTAGTGATTAGGACCCTCAATGATGGAGTGGGTCCCTATTATGCTAGGCACTGTACAAACACCTCACAAAAAGATGGTGCATGCACTAAATAGCTTAGCTCTAGTCCTTTCCCAAAGCATTTACATTCTAGTCAGAAAATGGTAATACGTTTTGGACACAACGCTACGTAGCATAAATGTTAAGTATGCTAGTGGTCCATTGAAAAATATAGTACTAACATTTCTCTATTTCGTGGATTATCAATGGAAGAGATGAGTTCTTAGTAAGAATTTAAGTATTCCGAAGGAATTTTCTATCTGTTTGTTGTTGATGACTGACTAACATAATCTTAGGTTGTATGATCTGTTCTGGCCAATTTTGCTTTGTAAGTAAAGTAGAGCCAAACTCTTAGATCATTAAAATGACCAGAAAGACTTTTTTTAAATGATCTGGCAAACAAATAAGACAATAACAGCTTTTAAGGACAGTGGCAACTTGTATTAAACTGATGAGTTGTTTCTAAGTCAAACTTTTGGCAGGCTGTATGTAATACATTTTAAATATTTTCCCGCATGTCATACTGTGGCGTAAACTCTTTGCAACAGAGGTCACTCAGATTATGGTTTAAGCAGACACATGTTGCAGGCCATGCTTGTCTGCCAAAGATTTTGACCCTTATTTTTCTTGTCCCACAAAGAACAATGTAAAGGGGAGCAATACAAAAATACTCAGCCAGAGGTCTGTAACTCTGTAGGTTTGCAGGGGATGGATTCAGGTTGCTATCTTTCTAATGGCTGGTAACTGGATCCCCGAGGCTCCAGCCCTGCTTCACTTCTTTTCTCAAGGCCCTGCTGCCTTCTCTGCCTCTTCTCCACAAGGCCCTGCCTCTGCTCCACCTCTTCCCCCTCCATAAAAATACTGGACATCAGGGCGTGTCAAATGGGATACGGACAAACAAGCTGAAATCTGGACTATCCAGGTGAAAACTGGACAGGTGGCAACCCTAGGATGGGTCCAAACTGTGCATCAGATGGGTAGATAAATGGAGCCTACTACTACATAGATCTCAGCCAGCAATGCAGAGGGACACTTCCCTCTGATTCCCCACCAGCCAATGTAATATGACTAAGCTGGCAACCATACCACTGTTACAAGGGAGCTTTATATCTGTACCACTGGCTGGCCTGCCCAGCGTAGACTCTGCAACCCTTCTGAGGGAGGCATTGGATGTGCAGGGGATGTAATGCTTGCTTCAGCAATATTCTCTCAGTAAGTTTTTGTCATGGATCCAGACCACTTCAAGTGCTGGTTTTTGGAAGGCTTCCCCCTGACCATGCCCAGGTTTCCCACGTGGCCCATCAGCAATGTAGATATTTTTTCCAGAGGTCAGTGAACTTGCTTTCCCTTGATTTTATTCCCCTCAGCAGCACACCATAAGAGAAGCCAAGGCTTCAGACACTAAGCCTAACTGAACACCATTCCTGTTAGCTTTCCCTGTGCATGGACTTCAGCATTTATTTTGATAAACGATATTAGCCTTCTTCGCTGACTTAAACAAGTGTTCCCTAAGGCACAAGAAATGACCAAACTTTCCCCATTGAGAATAAAGCTGCATTGGATTTCAAGTAAATCAAACAAGGTAATTCTTCCTTCAAGATACAGATCACTATATATCCAAAAAACCCCAAACCAAACCCCAGTGTGTCAGACTCTCCTCTCAATTACACAGATGTAAGTGCAGATGAACTCCACTGCTTTCAACATACTTACCTTGGAAACGCCAGAGTAGCTGAGAGCAGAATTCAGTCCAACGTTCTGTCAGTTAAGATGTAAACAATAAAACAAATAAGAAGCTACTGACTTTTTGTTGGGTGGATTCATCATTTTGTTCCCTTGTTCAACAAGACAACTTTAAAGGTTTTTTTTCTTGCTATAACACTTTGGCAAAACGATTACAGAATTATATGGCAACTGCGGGAAAGGACTCACCTATTTGGGTAGCTAGTTTGATGCAAGAAAATCCTCAGCAGTTCCCCACACTTCCATTTAACTTAGTCCTCTTTCTTTCTTTTTTTTCTTTTTATTTTTTCTCTTTCTTTCTTTTTCTTTTTCTTTTTCTTTTTTTTCTTAACACAATAGAATGACCAAATTTTTAAAAAACAATATTTATCGCTTAAGGCAGAGGAGAACTTGTGAGGTAAGGGGCCCAGTCCTGTAAGGTGCTGAGTGCCCCATGGAAGTTACTAAGTACCTTCAATTCCCTTTGAAATCAATGGGACTTGAGGGTGCTTAGCACCATGCAGGGTCAGGCCCTAAATGAATTGCTTCTGTTTTCAATACAAATGTGAATGTTCTCTCTTAGAGATGAACCAAAGGACATGCTGCTTTTCAGTTACAAGATGATCATATCAGCAGAGGCAGATTTAGTGTCAGCTGTAATGATGGTTGTATTTTTCATACGATCATCCAGTGTATTTGTCCCAGGCCAGATAAGGAATAATTCTGCCCTCATATACCCCCAAGCCACCGCATTGACTTCCATGTAACTCTTAAGTCTCTGCATTGTCTGCAGACAATATCTAAGACTATGCTGTCTGCAGAGACAGGCACTCATTTTCTGTTCAGAGTAGACCTTTACAGAGGAGGTGCAAAAACCTTACTCTCTTTCTCGGAAACTTTATATTTGTTCTTTCTTGGTTTTGCTCTTCTCCTAATTGCAAATAAAGCTCACTCTGATTGAAAGTGCAGAGAGACGGAACATTGCTGGGATTTCAACCTATGAATCCAGGGAAGCAAGGAGGTATTCTCAATGTGATGCTTCATTCACCAAGATAACTGCTCAGGCAAAAGTGCCCTCAGGATCTTTCCATTCAGCATTTCAACATCTATCCCACAGAGTAATTTTTATTTATGAACCATAATAGGACTCTAGAGGGAGATAAATGAATACAAATGAAAACATAAGAGATCTAGTATGTCTCCATCTGCTCAGAAATCTCCCCCTGGCATGAATGGGATCTGCAGGGTGTGGATTGAGGCTGGTATATAGCCCTTATCTATGGACCTAATTAATCCTTGCTATAAATTAATTGACATTAATGAAGTTACACCAAGGATGAATTTGACCCTTGTTTCATTTAATTTATAATGTCATTTAACATGTAGTGTGCTGAGCACTCCCCACAGCTGCAGTAAAGGACAGAAAGTGCCTCTTTCTTTGTATCTCCCCGAACTCCATTATGGGGTATTGGAAAGATGACGTTTCAATATTTCGCCATTTCTTTAAGGCAGAGGTAAAGATAAAAAGATTACTGTGTGTGGTTTGGTGAGTAACAACTTGAGGAACTCCTGTGTTTGACACTGGGTTCAGCTTGGCTTCAAGGATTTGATGCACTATCGTATTCCACTATAGGCTTTTAAGAACATTTTGAACAGTCTTAAAATGTTTATATTGTCTTCACCTCTGTTCCTTCCTGAACATGGGACACTTCAAAGCTAATGAAAACTATTAACTGTTTATGTGAATGGATCTCCCTCCATTCTCTTACTTATGGAACTTCAGTACCATTTCAGTCTCCATTTTGAGTTTGTGGGAGGTTCATTTTATTAAAAGAAGATGACTGTCCTGTCGATGAACAGAAAAAGGTCTGAAGGTGGGAGAGGGTTGGAGAAGGAGAGAGCAGTGTGAGTGGGTGGGGATAGAGGAAATTGGGAGAAAAAGAAGGGGGCTTAAAGGAATAGGAAAAGAGGAATGAAAATGGATGGGTGGAAAGTCAAGAAAGATACATCTGAGAATACTGACAATAGTAACTGCGCCATCTGGTTCTTTTCTTCTTACAGGATGCTTTGTTCCCACAGCAAGGGGCCATTCAGTATGAGTGAGGGTGGCAGAATCTGGCCCACAGAAAATAAATCCTGAAGCAAGAAGGTGCTATTTTCACATAGACATTTTCTGAATATGACTAAGTTGCACTAAATCCTGAGAGATGCTGAACATTTCATTGTTCAGCAGGTGCTCAGCCTCTCTCAGAATACTGGAATATGTTTAAGAGATACCTAATCGTATCATATACTTTGATACCTCTCAGCCTTATTGAAAACCTCATTTGCTTCTGAATAGTTATCTAGCATAAAATCACAATATTAGATCCTAGCTTCTCCCAAAATTATTTCTATTAAAAATGATGGAAATACTTCCTGCTGGTTTCTTTTTTCTATTTTGAGGTTGCATTCATCCAGTTGGAATAACAACATATGTCAAAGTACTTTAACTATATAATATTTTTAAAAGAGATACTGTAGTCAGCACATATGTCCTCAGCTTATATTATTATATTTATTTATTATCATTTACAGAATTGTTAGAGGTTTCAAACAAAATCAGGGGCGTACTGTATGTATGCATAGGAAGAGATGGTCCCTGAACCAAAGTGTTGATAGGGTAGGTAGACATTATGGGCAAATGATGGGAGAAGGAAGTATTACTATTCCCATTTTATTGATGGGATAATGAGACACACAGAGATTAATCCACTTGCCCAACATCACACAGGAAGTCTATGCCAAAGCCAGGAATTTAACTCAGACTTCCTGAGTACTAATTTATTGCCTCAACCACAAGACCAATATTTCTTCCTATACAGTACACTTCATGCATACATATTGTACATTATGATTTTATCACTGTTAATATGGACTATCACATAGGAACGGTTATTTGTCCTGGCTGGTTATCAGAAGATACAGCTTTCATGTAACATCCTCTGTCCCTGGATGCGGTACGGCCAAATGCAAATGTGAACAGCTCTGTCTCAACAGCTCAACCTTGTACCTATCACATTCAGGCAAATACTGCTGATTTGGTGAAGTGAATAAAGAAACAGGGAAGTCAGTAGCACAGCCTCCATCAATAATCTGTCTCAACTCACTGCGTAAAAAAAGATATTACAGAAATAGAATCTTCAAGACAGTGCTCACGTTTAATTGCTGTTGAGGGTGTGAGACGGTGAGACTTCATTTGTGTGCTGTCATTTCATTTTCATGAAGAAAATGGGGGGAGGGATAGCTCAGTGGTTTGAGCGTTGGCCTGCTAAACCCTGGGTTGTGAGTTCAATCCTTGAGGGGGCGATTTAGGGATCTGGGGCAAAAATTGGGGATTGGTCCTGCTTTGAGCAGGGGGTTGGACTAGATGACCTCCTGAGGTCCCTTCCAACCCTGATAGTCTATGATCCTAAGACACTGCAGCCAACACAGTGTCTAACAGAACCAATTTTTTTCTTCATTGAAGAAAGTGGACTAGAAGAAAATGATTTACAAGAACAGTATAAAAACTAACAGCATAAATCTGGTGTTTATGAAAATGCATAATTATTACTATAATTAAGAAGTTGCTGATTTGATTTTTGGACTTTCTTGCGTATGTAATCATTTCTCTTGTGAAATATCTGTATGGATTGAGAGGTGTACAGAAGGCACAAAATGCTGCCCAACAATCGTTGTACCATAAATATGTGTTGGTGACCATGTCGGATTCTGGGGGACATCTACACAAGTAGGTGTTTTGCCTGCTCTCAGGATCTTAATGTCCTACTAATAAAAGGGTATGTGCTGTTCTTTACAGTAAAATAGAGAGCAAGCATGATGTGCAAAGGATATTCACTCCCCCTTCATTCCCCATCTGCGCTTGGTTCACTGCACAGAAAAATGCAGGAGGTTAGCTCTTGTGATTGCTCAGGCTAACTCTAGAAGCTCAGTGTGGACAGCATTCAGAAGTTTGGCATGTCTGAGCTTTTCTGGTCCACACAATTTGACAGGCCATCTTATGAGAGCAAAATTGAGCTGAGGGAGAGGAGTCCTCTTTCTCCAGGACCCCCCAGAACCAACCCCAGCTACCCAGGCACTACACAGATAGGAGGACTTTCTCCGTCAGATAAAATGTCTATTGAAATCAAATGGAATTTTGCCAGAACAGGGAGGCTAAAGTGGAGCCCTAAATCAGATACTACTGGTACGTCTAAGGAAATAGATGCACTTGCATAGAATGGCTGACTGCCTTGCCTTCTGTTTATGCTCCAAAAAGAATGTCTTAGAATGTAATCCTGCAATCGAGTCACATTTAAAACTCCCATTGGCTGCAATAGGAATTTGAGGTGCAAAACAACAGTAAGATCAGCCATCACACCTGATAAAAGCAACAATTAATTTTTCTTGGTTCAAAACTAACTGGCAATTTAAAGCTCCCTTAAAAACAAAAATAGTCTCAAATCCAACAAGCAAGGGTTGTAGATTCCCACAGAAGCATATATCAAAATTGCTGACATGCATCAGATGAGTATCAATAATGATTATTTAATGTATTATTTGTACAGCAATTAAAGTGTTTTCAGGACAAAAACAAATGCAGACCCTGCCTCAAAGGCCTTCCAGTCTAGGGGCCTGATCCTGCAAAGAGAACGGTGTGGCCATCCCCCTGGGTCTGGGTGGAGCCTCACTGTAGTCATTGTCTCCATGCAGATGCAGGCATCTGCCCATGTGGTTCTCTTGGCTAATCAGGGCCCACGTTTAGACATATAACATGATGAATGATAATGGACAACAGAAAGTTAAGGGAAAGGAAGACAAGGGGTAGCATGGAAAGATGATGTGGTTGCTTACCTTTGTTATGTAGGTGTCTTGGCTTTTTTGTTTGGATAAAGGCTTTAGATGTGATTTTTATTTTTAATGACACATTTCAATAAAAGTTGTGGGTTATTGGTATGTATTGGTGTAGAACTGAGGTGAGGGGGAAGAGGAGAGGGAGGCTGGGAGGAAAGGAGGACAGTTGCAGATGCCATTGTTGGATAGATTTGGCAGTGGGGAAACAGTAAACTGAATAAAGCTGGAATACAGAGGGTTAGTGGCAATGTGCAAGCGAAAGAGTTTGAAATTGTTACAGATGAGAGAAGAGCTGCTGATGTCAGAGTGAGGAGAACCAGGAGGCTGCCATCCTTGAAGCCCCTGTGCTGCTTCTCCATGTAGCCTGACGGTGGTGTGAGCTGCTGTGGTCTCATGCCCTGGCATGGTTTCTACTGGTCCAGTGGAGGCAAGGGAGGAGCAGGGACTGACAGGCTCTGTACTCTGCCAGTGGTGTTGCATGTCTTGAGAGACCATTTGGACCATGTGTTTTATATGCCTATGGACCATAGAATCATAGAATATCAGGGTTGGAAGGAACCTCAGGAGGTCATCTAGTCCAACCCTCTGCTCAAAGCAGGACCGATCCCCAATTTTTGCCCCAGATCCCAAATGGCCCCCTCAAGGATTTAATTCACAACCCTGAGTTTAGCAGGCCAATGCTCAAACCACTGAGCTATCCCTCCCACCCATAGGTGAGAGCACAACTGTTGCAGTGTAGTATGGAGCAGGTCCCCATCCATTAGTAAAAAAATCTAGTCAGGTACCAAGAAGAAAGAGCTTAGACTGCTGTAGAGTTTCTCTCTCTACTGAAGCAGGTCAAGTGTGCTGTAAGATTATTTGAAATGGCCTCTAGCAGAACATTCTGCTCTCTGAGATGAAATTGGATTGATATATAGAAGAATAAAGCAGTCTCATTGCCTATTGTATATGTTTAAGGGAAGTTCCTATGTTTATTATTTAACTCAAGATTACTGATTTGGACCTCCTGTTACCTAGGTTACTTAAACACTGAACTTTAATAGTGTTGTACATGAGTTTCATGGATTATGTCTGCACCACACAGCACTCACTTAAACACCCTCGGAGCTATCCCAGCAAGCACTGAGTAAAACCAGGAATGGATTGTCTGAGGGGCTGTCTCTTCTTTATCCATTCCACAGTTCTCATCAGGAAACTGGAGTGGCAACTCCAGTTGTTTCTTTCAGCCATTTGTTTTTTGCTTTATCTGTACATTAAAGAGTCTGCAAATAGTTTGTAAGATAGTGGGCACAGTTGTTTATAATACAGAAATCAATGACTGAAGCAAATGACAATAATACATTCAGATACCTGGTCTCTGTGTAGTGGATCTGGAAGTGTGTAATATAGGCAGCTGCACTTCAGATTATTTTGCAGGTGTAATTACTCACAATTTCTTAAGGGACAGTTTGTTGATTTGTTTAGAGGTGGATATATTGTTTAAGATGGATGTAGGAGCTTGCCCAGAATGTCCTTATTAAAGTAGCTGTGGCCCTTTTACTATTGTGGATTAGTTAATAAGGCTATACCGTATTTCCATGTGCTGGGGCTCTAGAGGTTCAAGAAGAACAACTACTTGAGATCTTTACCAAGATAGACTGTCCTTTTCCATGTCTTCCCCTGCCTGTCTTTAGGAGTAGGTGTCAATTGAGATATTTCATCTCGGTTCTGTAGGCTTTGTCTTGTAATATTTTCCTTAAGAACACAGATGGTTTCTGGGCTCCAATTTCTGCTGTTTAAATGCAAGGTCAATGGTGAATAAAATTAATACAATCTATATGTTGAAGGGTGAGGCGCCTAACTTTGCACATATAGAGCAATGATACTCAGATTGTGGCTTGTGAATCAGAAGTAGCTCTTTAATGTGTCTCCTGCGGCTCTTTGCAGCACACGATATTAAAACACTCTGATTTAATTAACCAGTCTAAGTTATTAACCAATTAGGATGTTTTTACTGTGTTATTAACCAATTGTAGTTGATATAATAATACTTACACACACACACACATATACAGTAAGTATTTCCCTGTCATACTGTGTAAATATGAATTCACACTACTGTGGCTCTTTTGGGTAATGTTGATCGCTAATCTGGCTCCTGAACCACTGAGTTCAGAATACCACTGTAGTAGAGTCTTGGCTGGGGTAATATTGCAAGGCCAATATTTTCAATATTTTCACAGATATTTTGGGCCAAATAAAATATTTCACTCCGTTCTGTATGAAGCAAGTGAGAATCTGGAGGTGGAGAGATTGTGTGATCATGTCCCACACAGGAGTGTCCCATTCAAAATCTGGAATGAATAGACTGTATCCACCTGCTGTGCGAGTCCCAAGATTGGATTCAGTCTGGAGTATTGTTAGTATACATTGCATCAAGAATTCCCTGCTTGAGCTGACTAAATTCTTGCTTTTGGTGAGACCTGGAGTCACTGAGACTGATTGTTCTTGGTGTCTTCATTCTTCAGTGGGAAGGTCACTCCTTTGGATTAGCTCAGGATCTTGCCCACCACGATAACCAATCATGAACTACCAGGGGTAGTTTCTGTTTTAGCACACATAGTCAGCCACACTCTAGCACTGCTATTTGAGGTGAAATTAGAAGTGAGGACAGTGGAGATTACAGCCTAATTGTGGAGCAGCAATTACCACCTCTGCTTTGGGGTCCAGATGCACTTTTCCGATTGGTTGGATGGACCTTTTTTAATGGAAAGCCCCCAGAGGCTCATGGGACAGATAAGTTGCTAGGTGATTCTGAAGGAGAACACTATCCTGATAATCTACTGTATCAGTGATCTGTTAGGATTTAACTCTGGGCCTCAACTGTTGATCCAGTAGTTCTGAAATGTGATTTTCATCAGCTTTATCCACACATATCATCATGTTATACACTAAGCCTGTGATGGATGGAGCAAGGGGGAAGAAGGGTAGCGCACCAGTTACATAAGTATCATTCAAACTGTGGTCATGGCCTAAATGACACCACATTTTATATTTTCAAAGGACTACAGGTTGTGGTGAATCACAGTGGTAAAATTTAAAGAAGGAGCTAGCCAATGGAATTTATTGCTCAGATCTTCAGATGGTATAAACTAGCATAGCATCATTGACTTCAAGGGAGCTACCCCATCTTTACACCACCTGAAGATTGAGACTTAAGAATCTATATATTTATATTTGAATGCTATATCAAGAATAAATACAAATGAAAAGTTTCTTCAAAGAAAGCATACATTTATTCATAAGTTATTCTAAACATTCAAAAACAGGCAAAACATTACATGGCGAAAAGACTCACCAAGAATCAAATTAAATAAAAGTCCTGAAGGAAGCCAGTAACAGTCCACTATCCCAGTATACTGTGTGCCTTTTTAATTATATACGTACATTGAACTGACGGCATTAAAGATATTTCTACCATAACCTCTGAATCCCATCCCTGGCCAATGACTGCATAATGGTTCCATTAAATACATACTGTCTATTAGCTTTATTGACCTCAGACTTAATATTTTATATTTGTCTTCATTACACTGCTTTTTCCATTTCCACACCAACTAATCCAGGAGTTCGAAATCCTTCAGAATCTGTCTGTTATGTGCCTTAATAGCTGCCATACTTTCAAATTATCATTGCTAAATTTGACATATTGCATTAGATAGTCTCATTAAAATAGTTAAACATATTTATAAAAGAAGACAGGCTCCCAAGTAATCTCAGCCATAGTGGTTAATAAAACCAAGACCTTTCCAGCTGGGTAAGTTATTTGCTGCTGCTTACAAGTTATTTTCCAGATAGTTCTAGTCCATATGCACTTATATCATTATTACAGTGGGGTTTTTCACTGGTGTTGACACGCGAGCTGTTTGACATGAAACTGGTGGAACACTTTCTATACCCTGTAAGGGTTAGATACATTCTTCCACTCAGAGCATAATTCATGTTCCTGATCTAAATACCAGTGTGGGGTGAAGACACAGAATGCCTGCATGCGAGTCAGCGAGGAACAAATGCAAGCCCAACCTCAGGGTCTGTGGATTCGAGGAAGCTATACAGAGAGTGAGCACAACAGAGCCCAGTTCTGCAGGGAGTCCCTGGCTGGCAATGTGCAGAGGACAGGTAGACCATGGGCAGGCTGGGTGAGTAGCAGAGCCAGAGAATCCACAGCTGCACATGCTATCTGGACTGCCCAGTAAAGGGGTAGCTTCGGGACAAGCAAGGTTACTCTTGGTAGCATGGTATGGTTGTGTTTCTCCTCTGGTCCTTGAAATTCATCTGTGGACTAATACTGGCTTGTTAAAATATTTTTGTTTGTTTTCTGTCAATAAATGACTATTTTTGCAACATCCTAGACTTTGAATTTATTTAGCCAAGGACAGAACTCACCATTTTTTTCACAGGTGTATGTGAGTTCCAACCTTGACCCTATCAGCTATAATTTTTCTGTGGAAAGCATCTGTCATGGAAAGAGAGGTAGCGTTTGAGATGCAATAGCTACCATTTTAAAAAGTCAGCTACTACACAATAAAACTGTTTTAAAAAAAAACAGGAAAATTCATTAAATTGTCCATAATTTCTGTGGAATAAGGCACTACTCAGCATGAGTAAAGGTGGCAGAATATGGGTGTAAATAAGCTGTTAGTGGTCTGTTTCATTACAGATTGTTTTGTGAGGGTTCTGTGAACAGGAAAATAAATGGTATGTAATAAGCCTTTTACTGGTTACCCCTGAGTTTACATGTGTTTCTTAAGACTAATATTCTCTGTTTGTAAACAGTTTGGCTATTCTGCAGTTTATGCCTCAGACTCATGCACCCTAATAGATAATTGGTAAGGATGTGTGTAATCAATTAAAAAAAGACCTTTGAATTTGTTAAGAAGTCATGTCCTTTCACCTTCAAAATAAGTATTTGGAAATAATCATTTCAATATCAGACTTTTATTAAAAAATACTATTGCATCTATAATTTTATAATAGATAACAGTATATTTATAATTCTTTATATATAACCAGCTTCCCAGAGATAGATTAATTTCATAATCTGCCCTGATCAAAGGGGCAGTATGTAGATACACCTTTCCAGGTGCAGACCACAGAACATATTCTGACTCAAAGTCACAGTTCTTCCCCTACTCCTCCTATGGTCTGTCGTAAAAGATAAACTTTCTTCCATCTTTTTTGGGGTGTGGCTTCCTGTGCACCCAGCCAGCTAAGATGGCCAGTTCAGAAATAAAGCTCCACCCTATTCCCACCCTCTCCAGGCCCAGTTTCTCATCAGGTATACTGGACAAGCAGCCCCTGCTCTCCCTTACTGTGGCTGGAGTTACAGTCTAAGGCTATGATCCTCATGAGATTGATCAAGGTCACTGAAAGCTAATCCTTAATTAACTGAACTTCCTTCTCCCCACTCCTCCTTTTCCGCTTCCCATTTCAATAGCTGAGTGATAGGTGACATAAAATGGAGACAGTTCTAAGGCTGAAAGAGTGATCACACTGATTATTTCAGGGTTCTTGATGACAAGGGGAAATGTCAATATCGTAGTTTTATTTATTTATTCTTTCTGAATTAAGCAGGAAAGGTTTCTGTTTCACTATGTTTCACTGCAGAAAGCTCAACTGAAGACTAAGATGATCTAGCCAGGGGTATAGATAGGTTGGAGAGTAGAATACACAGCGTGATAGTTTTGAAACATCAGGAATTTTAAATCCTAAAGCATCAGACTTTTGTAACAGCTACATGCAAATACATTTCCATCATAAACACCAAAGCCTTTGAAATCATTTGCTAAATTTGGACGCTGCTGCACAATGTTGTGATTGCAGTCTAGGCAAATTAATGCTTTAATTTCTTTAAATTACAATCCATTATATCTCTAACATTCCTTATTGGTCCTTGCAGTATAAATTTGAATGGATGTATATATGTGCATAATATGTTCTATATTCTATGTTCTCTAACATTAGCTTTTCTAGATCTCCGCTTTTGGATAACCCCCACCTTTAATTTCATACATTTCAACAAAACATTTTGAGAAAATAACCCTTGGTATTCTTATGCAAATGCTTTTTAAGTAGAACTCCCCCTCCATTGTTTTCAAAGATTTCAAAAATGAATGGCACAGTATGTCTCCATGCATCTGTAACTTGGGGACCTCCTATTCTGAAAATAGAATCATAGACGTGTAGGACTGGAAGGGACCTCAATAATTCAGGACTGTGTAATAACTAGACCATTCTGACAGGTGTTTGTCTAATTTGCTGTTAAAAACCTCCGGAGATGGAGATTCCACAACCTTCCTAGGCAACTTGTTCCAGTGCTTAACCACCCTGACAGTTAGGAGGTTTTTCCTAATGTCCTATTTAAACCTCCCTTGCTGCAATTTAAGCCCGTTACTTCTTGTCCTATCCTCAGAGCTTAAGAAGAGCAGTTTTTCACCCTCCTCCTTCTAACAACTATTATGTACTTGAAAACTGTTCTCATGTCATGCCCCGCCACCCCAAGTCCTCTCTTCTCCAGATTAAGCAAACCTAATTTTTTCAATCTTTCTTCATAGGTCGTGTTTTTTAGACCTTGAAGCTCTCTAGAATTTGAAGTGTTTCAAACTAAGAAACGCTCTATGCAGAAGTCAATTTGAAACTCGAGTTCACTGTTGTAATTGGGACAATAGATCTATAATTTGCTGTTGATAATTTCTACAGCAGTTTATTGTAAATATGAGTTCCCAGCAATAGTTATATGCAGTGAAGTGGTAGAAAATAAATAAAATAAAAGAGAGATCAAGATTAATACAGTTCTCAAACATTCTGAAAGACAGCTGCCAAATATGTTGCATAACTAACCTTGACCCTAGTGACTTGTATACAGATACTCTGGCAGGGAGCTTTTATTTGCCTGTCTCTGTGTATTTTGAACAGTGGATTTAAACCTGTCTTTTAAAAACCTTCTTTCCGTGTTTTGATTCACTGTGGCTCCCTTGTTCTATTAACAAAGAATATTTCTACTCCAAATAAGCTCTTTGTTGTTCTGTGAAATACGGTGCAAATTAAAATGATACATTTTCATTTCTAGACTGCAATAGGCATATATATGGGTGGTGACTGGATCTGAGGAGCCTAATGTGCAGAGCCTAAAACATCTTCTGACTATCACTTCATTCCATATAGCACCCTTTCCCCCAAACAGATGCTGGTCATCTCTTTGCCTGCAGTTCTCTTCTAGTGGTGATGAATCACAGTGATATTTGGGCAATATTTGTCTGCTGAATATCACTGATATTCTTGCTATTCATAAAATGTATTACTGAGTTTGCCCATACCTCGTATTTGAGAGTAGACCATTACAGACACACACACTCCGGTCTTTGTTAGTTAGCACGTTCATCCACATGCACTCAAGATTCAGTGGTTCTGAGTTATCAATAACTCTGAACCAGGTGATGAACATTTTTACGGTCAAGTGCTACTCCCCACCCCCATATCTCTTTCACATACTGTATCCTTCTTAAACAGGCTGTAGCCAGCTATATTAACTTCCAACTTGTTAATAGTCCCACAGGGTTTAATAATGCTATTTATATAAAAGTTCTTCTTAACAAGAATTTTTAGTTTCTCTTCCTTATTACCTAACATTAGAATATAATAATGCCTAGCTCTAAGCAACTGAAAAAAAAATCTTGTTTTTACCTTCTTTCCTACCTCAGTTCAATTTGTTCACAATACACTGAGTATTTGAGTTTGTACTACATTTGCCTCCTTTGCACCCAGCCATTGCATTCCTTCCTGGCTACTCCCAGGGATGGATTAATGCACAGGCAAACTAAGCATATGCCCAAGCCTAAATTCATTGAGGGGAGAGGGGAATGCCAGGTTGCAACACCACTCACTCATAATGGAGGGGAGGCTGGGCCAAACCTGAGTGGGCAGTGAGATGGCCAGCACTGCTCCTCCTTGCCACTGCTGGGGGACCAGTACCTCCACCAGAGATTCTCATCAACTCTGGGGTGAGGGGTCCCCAGCCTGCCCCACTTGCAGCAGCCCATGTTCCTTCTGCTATGCCCACAGGACTTGCTCAGCAACAGCCTCAAGACCTTCTACAAGTACAGGGAGCTAGGGAGCGTGCCTGCACAATGGAGCTGTCTGGGAGAGAGTAGGAGGAAGCCCTTAGGTTCTAGTGTTAATATACCGTTGAATGACATTAGGTGTTTTTGGAACTTAAACACACTGTTGACTCATATTCAATTTGTGATCCACTGTAACTCCCAGATTCTCTTTAGCAGTACTACCACCTACCCAGTTATTCCCCATTTTGTAACTATGCATTTGATTTTTCCTTTCTAAATGTAGTACTTTGCACTTGTCTTTGCTGAAGTTCGTCTTGTTGGATTCAATCAGTTTTTCAATTTGTCAAGGTTGTTTTGCATTCTAATCTTGTCTTCCAGAGAGCTTGCAACCCCATGCAACTTGCTGTCATCTGCCCTTTCCATTCCATTATCCAAGTAATTAATGAATATACTGAATAGTACAAGTCCCACGACTGACCCCACAGGAGCCCCTCTAGAATCATCCTCCCTGTTTGACAATAAACCATTAATTACTATTCTGAGTATGGTCTTTCAACCAGTTGTGCACCCACTTCACATTAATTTCATCTAGACCACATTTCCCTAGTTTGCTTATGAGAATGTCATGTGGGACTGCATCAGAAACCTTACTAAAATCAAGATAAATCATGTCTATTACTCCCCTCCCCATCCACTAGGCCAGTAACCCTGTCAAAAAGGATATTAGCTTAGTTTGGCATGATTTTCTTGACAAATCCACGCTGGCTATTCCTTGTAATACTATTATTCTCTAGGTACTTACAAATGGATTGTAATTTATTCCTGTATCTTTCCAGGTATCAAAGTTAGGTGAACTGGTCTGCAATTATCTGGGTCCTTTTTGTTCCCCTTCTTCAAGGTAGGGACATCAACTGTCCTCCATGAGTGCTTGATGATAATTGCTAACAGTTCCATAATTGCATCAGATATCAGGGGATAGCCGTGTTAGTCTGTATCCACAAAAACAACAAGGAGTCCGGTGGTGCCATCAGACTCCTTGTTGTTAAATTGCATCAGCTAATTCTTTAAATGCACTAGAATGAATTTAATCAGGCCCTGCCAACTTGAATACACCTAACATATCTAAATATTCTTTAACTTGTTCTTTCCCTATTTTGGCATGTATTCCTTTCCCCTTAATGTTAACATTAATTATCTTGAATATCTAGTCACCATTACCTTTTTAGTGAAGATTGAAGCAAAAAAGACCTCAGCCTTCTTGATGTCATAAGTTATTATCTCCTTCCCCCCTAAGTGGAGGACCTACACTTTCCTTTCTCTTTCCCTTGCTCCTATTGTATTTAATTAACCACTTATTGTTTTTTATGTACCTTGCTAGGTGTAACTCATTTTGTGCCTTAGCCTTTCTGATTTTGTCCGTGTATGCTTGTGCTATTCTTTTATACTCCTCTTAGCAATATGTTCATATTTCCACTTTTTGTAGGATTGATTTTTGATTTTTCAGGTCATTGAAGAACTCCTGATGGAGCCATATTGGCCTCTTATTGTCTTTTCTATCTTTCCTGCACATCAGGATAATTTGCAGTTGTGCCTTTAATATTGACTAAATGAGAAACTGCCAGCTCTCCTGAACTCTTTTTCCCCTCAGATTTTCTTCCCCTTGGGTCCTTACCTACTAGTTCTCTGAGTTTGTTGAAGTCCACTTTTTTGAAGTCCATTGTCACTTTGCTGCTGCTTTCACTCCTTCCTTTCCTTAGTATCATAAAATCTATCATTTTCTGATCACTTTCACCCATATTGCCTTCCATCTTTAGATTCACAACCAGTTCCTTCCTGTGGCCCAGACTCAAGTCTAAAATGGCTGTCCCCCCGGTTACTTCCTCTATTTTCTGGAATTAGAGGGACCTAGTTCACTTATTTAGAAATTCTGCAGTGTTATGTGATGATCTGTACACCAATCACCAGTCCCACCTTAACTTCTTCCTGGGTCCAACACACTGACTGGACACATTATTGGGTGTAGGTTGAGTGTTTGAGAGATCTTTCTACACTGAACTGCTGAAGCTCATTTGCAAAACCTGGAATCTCTTCCATGAGAAAAATATGGTTAGTGTTAGCTTTATTAGCCAATGATCTTGCATGAAACAGCATGAGTGAAAGAATAGGGTCCCTGATCTCACAGCTTACACTTATGTTCCTGGTGGAGGATGAGTGCAAGTGAGATTGATATAAAATCTGACCTAACAAATATAATAGAGGGATCAAAGTTCCAGGCTCTCACAACTGGTTCCTGTGGGCACAGCACATTATTCACTCCTCTCATTCATCCCAATGTGATGCTGCAGGTGGTGGTGGTGGAGGTGGGGGGTGGGGAGCAGGGTTAATCTTTTTGGTTGTAGACTAATTAGAGCAGTTAGGGCCATTTAACTCATCACTGGGCCCTAGGAAAATATACTTCTGGGCCCCTCTACTGGCCAGTTAAACTCGATGATCCTGCAGTATGGATGCATTAATATTAATCCTGGCTTGGCCAGCACAGCTGCACTAGTGATCTATTAACCCAAGCACATCTGGCTCCCACTGCACAGATGTTGCTTAGTTAACCATTTCCTATCCAGATCAATCAGGATTGGCTCCTGCTGCATGGACACTACCCTATTAAGCACCTGGCGTCTGTTGTATGTAAGACATGGGAGATAAATGTCCTGCTGTACTCAGCACTGGTGAGGCCTCAGCTGGAGTCCTGTGCCCCATTCTGGGTACTACACTTTAGGAAAGATGTGGACAAATTGGAGAGTCCAGAGGAGAGCAACAAAAAATGAAAAAAGCCAGATGAATTTGGCTCTGGGCTTCACCTGCTGCACTGCCAAGTGGATGATGTAGCAGCAGCGCCTCCTCCAGCAGCAGGAACTTCAGTCTTGGAGGAAGCAGGACAGGGATCAGGAAGAAGAGGAGGACCCTGGGAAGCTGATAGTACAGGACTGGCTCCTGGAGCAGATTCGCATCATACAGCACCATTTCTGGGCTCAGGAAACTAGCAAGGATTAGTGGACTGCAGACCTGAGATGACCAGCAATGGCAAATTTCAGGATGGGAAAGGCAACCTTTGTGGAGATATGTGCTGAACTATCCCAGAGCTGCAGAAGTAACGTACCAACATATGGTGCTCCAAGCCCCATAAGGCTAATGGTACCTGAAATGTTTAGACGTCAAAAATCTTGGCAACTGCATAACACAATATGATGCAATATTGATTTCAGCACTTGAGCTTTTCTCTTATAATTATCACTGACTGAGAGTTAGCCAGCTACCAGATCAGACTCCAGCTGCCCCAACTATCCAGCAAGGAGTCTTAGAGGTATCCCAATAAAGCAGAATGTAAAACCTACAAAATACATGTATGAAATTGGTTCCTGGTGTGATTTCTTGATTTAAAAAGACATAATTCTTATCACACCTCTGTCACTTAGCACTGACTATACTTCCAAGCACAGAGGTATTTTGAAGACTCACAAAAATGGTGAAAATTTGACTACCTCAAGCACTTCCTACCACTGACAATTGGTGTTATTTTATACACTACCCCAAGTCCTTAGCCTCTAAGCAATACTCTAAAATGACAGGTTTCAGAGTAACAGTCGTGTTAGTCTGTATTCGCAAAAAGAAAAGGAGTACTTGTGGCACCTTAGAGACAAACCAATTTATTTGAGCATAAGCTTTCGTGAGCTACAGCTCACTTCATCGGATGCAGTGAGCTGTAGCTCACGAAAGCTTATGCTCAAATAAATTGGTTTAGTCTCTAAGGTGCCACAAGTACTCCTTTTCTTTTTACTCTAAAATGATTTCACATCACTAAAAACTGCTTCTGAGCTACTTTGATCAAAAATCTGTCAGAACAGCATTTGCCTCTGATACCCACATGTAGGAAAGACTTCAAAGCACAGATATTCAGCGTAGCTAAGGCTGCGTCTATACTTAAATTGCTACAGTGGCACAGCTGCAGTGCTCACTACAGGGAAGGGAAAGGTTCTCCCTTCTCCTGCTGCTGTAGTTAATCCACCTCCCTGAGAGGCGTTGGCTAGGTCAATGGAAGAATTCTTCTGTCAGCCTAGCACTGCCTACCCTAGGGATTAGGTCAGTATAGCGACGTTTCTCAGGGGTGTGGATTTTTCACATCCCTGAGAGATGTAGTAATGCCAATGTAACTTTTTAGCAGAGACCAGGCCTAACAGTATTCACATAAGTAGGTGAGTGTGGGTGCCAGAGATTTTGATTCTGACCTGTCCTTAATTTTCATTTCCTTACACCCCTAAATCCACATACGGCTCCGGTTTCCATCAAGAACTGATGGAGAGGGTAATATGGCTACTATCACATAACATAAAAGAAAACATTAAAATTACCCACTACAGTTGAAAAGGCATCTTGTTCTTTTAATTAGAATGTGTAATCTACTATAATATGCAAAGTTAAGAGACTGCTAAAATCTGTGACTACAATAAAGTACTATAAATTACAAAATAATTGATTACCACAAATTATGTTTGTCTATGATGCTTAATAGTATTATTAGCAATGCCTCACCCAGGCTTCGAAAGACCACAGAACTACTGAACATTTATACGAGAGGGCAGTTAGAACATAGCTTCTAAATAGCGGACTATGAGTTAGCAATAACTTCAGTCATTTTAGAGTTGTAAAAGAATATGTGCTTCTGATATTTAAAAATGCCTGCCCGCCTAGCCAGTGGGATGGCTTGAAGTTAACGGCTAAAACAACACGAGTAAATGGGTCTTAGTTCCCTGCGTGTCATTGAATCATTCTTCAGTGGCGGAGCGGAAATTGAGCAACGAGAGGTTGGTAAAAATGTTAGGTGCTAGGCCAACATGGAACAGAACAACCCCCACTGTGTGTATTTACAATTGTAGGTTGCTGGCGAGGGAGGAAACATTAAACGATCTGATGGAGGAGAAGAAAAGGATAAGATGCGATATCCTCGGTGTCTGCGAAACCCGACAAAAGAAGGAGTTGGAAGTCAACTGGAAGGATGGAAGCGCTGTGAGGCTCGGAAAGGGAGATGGTGCTAGAAATGTTGGAGGAGTCGGATTTATTGTCAATAAGGATTGGTCTTCGAAAGTCATATCATGCCAGATAATATCATCACGTATTGGTGTGCTGCATCTTCAGATGGAGTCAAAAGCTACCCTCAAGGTCATCCAGGCCTACGCTCCCACAAGTGCATGTGAGGATGAAGAAGTGGAAGAATTCTACCAAGAGCTCGAAAGAGCCCTTGAGCAAAAGTCCACTTACACTGTCACGATGGGAGATTTCAGTGCCAAGGTTGGGAGAGGGAAAGCTGGTGAAAACACCTAGTACAAAAAGAAGACTGCAAGAAGGTTGACGTGGATCGCGTCAAACGCGAAGAGCAAGAATGAAATCGACTATATTTTAGTCAATAAAAGGCGCATCATTCAAGACGTCTCTATGGTGCAGACTTTCAACACCGGCAGTGACCATCGCCTGCTTAGAGAGAAGTTGATTTTCGATGAAGTGGTGGAAAAGAAGGAGTTATAGATGGCAAACAGAAAACAGCGGCCGAAGACATTGGATGAAGCAAAACTGAAGAAAGCGATTTCTGGGTTTGACTGGAGCCAGACAGAAAAGTGTGATGAGGACTATAGTATCTTTGCTGACAAGCTGAGATGTTGCATAAAAGCAGCTGAAATTTAAAAGCTGAAGAAGGCGAAGGGAAGAATCTCTAATGAAACGAAAAGCTTGTTGGAGAAGCGGAAAAACATGAAAAGGATAACAATCCGAGTACTCCATTCTGTGAAAGCTTATATGGTGAAAACTGAAGGACGACTTTGAGAACGTCCAGAAGGAAAAGCTCCTCAAAACAGTTGAATCATGCAAGAGCCTCAGGACATACAAGCGGGAATTGATGCATTATAGATTGAGCGTAACAGCATTGAAGAACAAGGACGGAGAGACAGTAATTGACAGAGCAGGGATGGAGGAGGTCTGCAAGGATTTCTATACAGAACTGTTCAAATCAAGAATCAATGTCCCTCTCCCAATGCTCCAAGAGTCAGAAGAACCCCAATAATCATCAGCAAAGTCCGAAGCGCACTACACTGGATGAAGAAGGGAAAAGCTCCAGGCAAAGAAGGAATAACATCAGAAATGATTTCTGCAAGAGGCAAAAAACTTTGGAAGGCCCTTGCTTTAAGATTTAGCCGATATCTTGAAGAAGGAAAAAAACCATCAAGCTGGAAGGAGTCGAATACCATCTTGTTGCACAAGAAGGGCGATCGAGAAAATCTTAAGAACTACTGCCCTATATGCCTGCTCTCTCACATCTACAAGCTCTTTACAAAGGTGATAACGAACTGACTCTCGCAGAGTCTGGATGAACAACAGCCGAGAGAGCAGGCAGGGTTTCGAAGAAATTTCAGCACAATCGACCATATATTTACCCTTAGCCAGAGCCTAAAAAGAGCGAGGGAATACAAACTCCCACTGTGCATTGCTTTAGTCGACTATGAAAAGGCCTGTGATAGCATCGAGTTAACACAATATTAAAGATGCTCGCAGAGCAGGGCATTAACATGCAGTACATCAGTTTGTTGAAGGAAGCGAATACTGGATGTACAACAGACATTACTTTCCTCAAAACTCCCCTCCGCATCCCAATTGAGAAAGGCGTAAAGCAAGGAGACACGATTTCACCAAAACTATTCACTGCCTGCCTTGAAATGGTTATGAACAAGATCAATTGGAGGAGTGGTGTCAACATAAATGGAGAACGATTATCCCATCTCAGATTTGCGGACGACATTGTATTAATTGCAGAAAGCACCAACTAACTGCAGAGCATGCTACGAAGACTCGACAAGAAAAGCAGTCAGGTCAGCCTGAAAATGAACCGCTGCAAAACGAAACACATGCGATCAGATGTCTTACGAAAAGCCCGAATAACGGTAACAGGAGAAGAAATCAAAGAAGTGGAACAGTACATATATTTGGGCCAAGTAGTTAATATGTGCCAAGATCTGAACGGAGAACTCTCGCAAACGATTCGGACAGCATGGTGTGCGTTTAATTCCATCAAGGACGTCTTCAAAGGAAAAATCGACAAGACCACATGTACAAATATCTTCAATTCAACAGTGCTGCCAGCCATGCTGTATGGCAGTGAAACATGAGCACTGACGAAGAGATAAGAACAGCAGCTGTCGGTAGCTGAAAGGGCAATGGAACAAGTTATGTTGGGAATTTCCCTTCTGGATCGCATCCCAGATGAAAGATCAGAGAACGCAGCAGTGTGAAAGATATTGTCGTGGAAAGCAGACATAACAAGATGCGCTGAGTGGGCCACACAGGACGGCTCATGGGCAATAGGTGGACTGCAATCATTGCTGAGTGGTACCCGCGAGAACAGAAAAGACCACCCGGTCAGCCTCCAAGAAGATGGAAAGATGATATTGTTAAACGTTTCAGATGAACGTGGAGAAGAAAGGCAAGAGTGCGAGAAGAATGGTGGACGTGTTGTGATCGGCGCAGTCTTAATGAGATCTGAAGACCAATTGATCCAGGCGATATTTAAAAAATATGCCAGGGATCTAACAGACAAAGCGCTGCAGTATTACCTGTGTAACGTTGTTGACATAAGATTGGAATAAACTCATATCAGGCAAACTATGGTATTTGAGCATATGAACAACATTTCAGGTTTCATTTTTTCTCCTACCTTTCCTGGATTTGTTTACTAAATTGTTTCAACATTCTGATCATGTTTAATTACAATTCATGGTGACATCTCATAGTTTGTAACATTCTACTACCTGGTAACTTAAAGTACAGTGTTTTAAGCAAGCAGCCAAACACACTGAGAATTCTTAACAGTGAAAGAAACAGGGCAAGTATGAGTTGTACAGACACAGCTTGAAAACAGCACTTTAGAACTCTGAAAAACTTAGAGCTATAACTAGGGCAATGCAATTTATTTCCATTTCTAGCTAGCTTGCATACCAGGCCACGAAGAAATTAGTACAAAGCATGAAATTACACCCCAAAAAAGCTCTGCATTAAAAAAAACTTCTGGGGAGGTTTTTAAAACTCTCCACAGATTATTACAAATGTAAAATCCATAATCAAGCCAGCAATCTACTGAAATTGTTTTTCATCTTGTGCAGTTTTCTAGATATGGAATGTGTGCATAAGTATAATTTCTGCCTTAAAGGGAAAAATATACATGCAATATAGTTTGACTTCAGTTTTTTGGGGTGGGTTTTTGGCCCTTGGCAATTAATCTAGCCATAACTGGAGTTGTACTCAGGACAACCACCAGGATCCTAAAAATACATCTCTTGGTTGTTAAATTATTTTGAAAATGTAGCAGTATATGGGCTCTGTGAAGCACCTCTGGGGATGATGCCTTCTTACTTAGATTGACAATTAGAGAGACAAGGTGAATTCAAGCCACATGGTTGAAGGATCTACCTTTCACAGATTCCGAGAGCTCTGGTCTCTTTTGTTCCTTAAGTGATGGATAACTCAAATGGCTTTTTGCTCCCCTTACATTTCCCAAAGTCCACTGTCTCTGCCTCAAGAACCAGGAAGACTTCCTGTGGTGCAGACTCTGTCCCACAGCATGCTCACTAAACTCTCTCCTCTACCGCTTGTAGCTTGATGGCTTTATTTACCTTACTTGTAAATGTACTTTCATTGTTCTCTGCCTGTAAGAAAGCAAGTCATATGGGTAAATACACATTCCTTTATCTAGGGCAGGCTAGAAGTTATGCACTGCCTCCCAAACACATTTTAAGAATATATTCCAGCACACACACAACTCTTTGTACACAAACTGTATGTGCATCATGCAATGATTTTCAGGAAAGCATCTCACCAATTTACATATGATACCTTATAAGACACCTTTTAGATACATATTATGACAACAGTGTTGCAGGTAGTGAGTGTGTCAGGCCAGATATGAGTTACAGCATGGTGGGCAGGCTGCCAGTGGGCATTGAGGAGGTCTTAGGGTCACAAGGGGTTTGTAGATTTTAAGGACCATTATGATCATCTAATTTGACCTCCTGCATAACACAAGCTATAAAATTTCAGCTGGTAATTTCTGAATCAAGCCCAGTATTTTATGAAAATCCCTGTAAAATGAAATAATGCTCACCATGGTTACCCCTTATAACAAAGATTTTGATGCTTATGTATCAGTGGCCCGGTCAGATTCTCATTTCACTCATACTGGTTTTGCAGCAGGGTAACTTCATTGATGTCAGTGGAGCTAAATTACTTCTGATTTAGGGCCTGATCAAAGGAAAGACTCATGTTGATGTCAGTGAACTTTGGATCAGGCCTTTTATACCGATGTGTGATCAGACTCAAGCAAGTTGTATGTTGTACTTTACATTTACCCAGAGCTGAATGTCAGTTATATGGCAGTCTGTCAAGAGTATTTTTTCTCCTGAAACAAAATACAGAATACAATAGGCAAGAAAATGACACATATTTCATGACGCTAAAAAGCATTTCAACATTTCACTGCCATCTTAACATTTTGAACTAGACTGCATTTTACAATGATTTTACATTTTTTGACAATGTGAACATTAGAACGCTATTCCTAATGTTGCAGACACTTTTTACCAGGCACTATGCATGCTTCCCATAATTCAGTGGGACTGCACAAAGGTAGCACTGTTTCCCCAATCTTGCAATCAGATTCACCCAAGCAGAGCCTTGAAGTTCTGCAAAGCCCCTGTCACGACTGCACAGTGTTACCAGGGTCAGTTCCATAATCTGATTGTACTTACTTTGCACTTTGTTTAAATTTGTATATATTTCTTCTGCTGAGTGTATTACATTTGGAACACTAAGAGCAAATCAGCTGAAAGAACTATTTGAACTGACTTACCCCGCATCTGTTAAGATAAAAAGAAAAGGAGTACTTGTGGCACCTTGGAGACTAACCAATTTATTTGAGCATAAGCTTTCGTGAACTACAGCTCACTTCATTGGATGCATTCAGTGGAAAATACAGTGAGGAGATTTATATACACACAGAACATGAAAAAATGGGTATTATCATACACACTGTAAGGAGAGTGATCACTTAAGATGAGCTATTACCAGCAGGAGAGCGGGGTGGGGGGAAGAAAACCTTTTGTAGTGTTAATCAAGGTGGGCCATTTCCAGCAGTTAACAAGAACGTCTGAGGAACGGGGTGGGGGGATAAACATGGGGAAATAGTTTTACTTTGTGTAATGACTCATCCACTCCCAGTCTCTATTCAAGCCTGAGTTAATTGTATCCAGTTTGCAAATTAATTCCAATTCAGCAGTCTCTCCTTGGAGTCTGTTTTTGAAGTCTTTTTGTTGTAATACTGCGACTTTTAGGTCAGAGATCGAGTGACCAGAGAGATTGAAGTGTTTTCCGACTGGTTTATGAATGTTATAATTCTTGACATCTGATTTGTGTCCATTTATTCTTTTACGTAGAGACTGTCCAGTTTGACCAATGTACATGGCAGAGGGGCATTGCTGGCACATGATGGCATATATCACGTTGGTAGATGTGCAGGTGAACGAGCCTCTGATAGTGTGGCTGATGTGATTAGGCCCTATGATGGTGTCCCCTGAATAGATATGTGGACACAGTTGGCAACGGGCTTTGTTGCAAAGATAGGTTCCTGGGTTAGTGGTTCTGTGGTGTGGTGTGTGGTTGCTGGTAAATATTTGCCACTGAATGCATCCGATGAAGTGAGCTGTAGCTCACGAAAGCTTATGCTCAAATAAATCGGTTAGTCTCTAAGGTGCCACAAGTACTCCTTTTCTTTTTGCGAATACAGACTAACACGGCTGCTACTCTGAAATCTGTTAAGATAGTACACCCTACACAAGACAATGAACCAGAGTTGTATTTTGATTAGAAGTAAGTGTTAGTGGATGATAAAGAGGTGGAAAGCTGCAAAACATTGTATATGAGGCAAAGAAAAGTCTCAATAGTTATTTTCAAAAGAGAAGGGCATTATCAGTCAGAACATTTTATCTATTTGTGAAGCTGAATGCACAGGTGCTGCAGAGTGTTATACTGATTGAATGCTGTTACCAAGGGAATTTAGGATGCAGATTCCAGACATTCCCTGGGTGAGAATAATGATTTTGACCTATGCTAGAGCTGTTTAATAAATATATTTTACAGAGTATAGGTGCTATACCCGTTTCACACAGAGTGTTGAATTACTTGATTTACAAGATATGTAAATTCTGGCATACACAAAAAAACTATTGTAACTCAGGTTAATGGGGCTGATGAAAAAGGGAGCTAAGCTTGTTGTGGGTAGATGAGAGATGGGTAAGACAGCAGCGTGTTCACCTCACCAAGGCTGTTGAGCCTTCTGATTGTACAAACCCTTGGCGATAGAAGGCTAAGCCAATCGGAGTGGGAATGAGAGGAGGGCAGCTTTGCCTGAAGGAGTGCACACAATCCCCTGACTGTCTTTCCCCACCTGTGGGAGTGGGAGTGATCTCCTAACTGTCTCTCCCTGTCTGAGGGGTTGTCTGTTTTGCCCTGAAAGGGGCCTGCGGAACTACTCTGGAAGAGAGCAACTGGCTTTGAAATACTGAGGAGGTAGCTATGGCGTGGGGGCTTTCTCCACTGTGAGTAATGCCTATTGTTGCTGCAGAGTGGTTTGCCCCCTGGGGGAATCAGCATCCTCATCAGCTTGCCATACTCAAGAACCTTCAGGCCTGCAAAGACTCACCAAGGTAGGTGGGTTCTTCCGCATTACAGAGCCCACTAGAGCAGAATAAACTGGAGCCATGAATCCAGGGAAATCTACCCAGGGGTGGTTTACTTGTGGATTGTGTGGTGTTACTGATATACCTACTCCAAAGCAATTTTCTCCTTCCCTTTATATGCTTCCTCTATATTTCCCCTTGTAAATAGAGTGTACATTGATTGTTGGTTCATCCATTACAGAGGTATCAGAAGAATATATGTAAGAGGTATCAGGCTAGTCATAGAGATAAGTACAGGGTCGGGGATAGTCAAAACCATATAGGGACGTAAGGTTGGGTTCCTGATTACTGTAATCAGTCAGATGGAGGCACCACCAGTTAGCAGCTAAGAACCCAGGCCAATGAAACCCACTGCGGCCAAAGCAGATGGATACCAGGTAAGAGCGCCACTGTCCTCAAGGGTTAAGCAACCCATAAAAATCCCCTTACTTTCTTGGAGGCAATGCTGAGATTATGAAGAGGGGGGAAAAAACTCCCTATTAGCCCCTCTGTTCATCAGCATAGATAGAGGACAGGTCCTAGATTGATGTGAAGGGGATGAATTAGACTCACAACAGGCTGTAGTCATTGGAGGCTTTGGCAAGAGTACCTCCAAAGCACAGATTGTACAGGCTGTGAGTACAATAAAGACCACAGGAAATGTCACCTACTGGGACAAAGAATGGAAATGATATGCCTTATGTTCTGGGTCTAAGATATCTTATTTGAAGATGATACCCAGTGAAATAATTTTGGATGAAGAGGGGATGCAGTGGACTTTACAAGCCAAATGCCCTCTGCCAATTATTCTGCCTATTTCATGAGATAAGATATTTGATTTTCAAGGAAAAATTCTACATTTGCTCCAGAGAATGGGAAAGAGGGAAGAAGATTTGAAGGCATTGTATAGTCCTGCCCCCATCTTCTTACCCTCTGACAGAAGATTAATTCCTGAAGGCCATTACCCAGGGCATGGAACAAGTGGTAGGCCTGGAAGCTGGAACTGGCAGTTATCAGAGACTAAAACTTTTCAGGGCTAAAACTGACTTCTGTACATAAGGGAGAATTTGATGCCTAGCTGGATAATGCTGTTCAGATGAATCAGGAAGGGGTATGCTCTGAAAGGGAAAAAGAATTAGACTAGTGGAAAATCTGCAAGGACGTGTTACTGAATCTATCAGGTCACTCAAGGCCAGTAACTTGGAGGTAACCGTGGTTGAATACCTCTCAGCTTTGGAGGGTGTGTTTGGAAGCACTGGGAGTGGAGCGGGTGTTATATTAAAATTCCAGACCACCTCTCAGGGACCCGGAGGAAAGCTGTCTCAGTATCTGGCTCAGATGGAATGACTCCTGCAGAGGGTACACTATAAAATGGGAGTTGCAGGGAGCAATCTGGATCACTTTAGACTAGAGCAAGTATGAAAGGATGCTGGACTGATGCTGCTCCAGTTGTGATTAGAGGACAGAAAGGAGAATCCTCTATCTTTTACTACACTGATGAGAGAAATTAGAGAGTGGGAAACTCAGGACTCTGAAGATAACCCTTTCTGAGGGACTAAAATGAGAGTGTGTACTTTAGACTTCACTCAACATAACACAACCCTGAAAGTGACCATATGATGAAACAGATAGCTGATTTGCAAGAGAAAGTAGCTGTCCTGAAAGTGAAAAAGCACTCTCTATTATCCCTCCAACAAATGACAAGAGGTTAAGGATCTCAACCCTCAGAGCAAATGTAAGGACAACCAAAGAGGTAGGAGGTCAAGAAAATGATAGGGTCTGGTGGAACCCCTGCCTCTTTGACCCCAGTTGTTTGTGTTATTGGTGTAGGGAAGATTGGCAGTACCTACAAGGATTTCTGAATCCTGTAAATCCCAGAAGAGCTGAGGAATGATTTAAGGCCTTCTACATCAGTAAGACAGTGGGAACTTCACAGGGTCAGGTAAGGGAGCACTCTGGGTCCTGTAACCACCTTCATTCCCACTAGCTTGAAGATATGAAGACTGATCATTACCCCCAGTGACACCAGGTTTGCCTGTAGAACTGTGTGAACTGAAGCCTGAGGTTGGAGTGACCATTGAGGGAATAGAGCATACAGCTGTTCTAGACAGTGGCTCTCAGGTCACTATCATCTACCATTTTACAAGCAACATCTGCCCTATCTGCCCCTGGAACCCCTAATAGGGTTGGCCATATGGGGGTTAGAAATTACCAGTATCCATACCTGGAGTATATGCTAGTGAAATTAAAATTCCCAAAGGATGTAGTTGGAATTGAGAAAGAGGTAGACACTCTTGCTTTGATCTGTCCATCCACTGGAAATCCAAACCAGGTGCCTTGTATTGTAGGATCAAATGCAGCCATGTCTGAGCCTTTGCTCAGCTATGCAAAGAGTTTGCCAGATCTAAGTACATACAAAGCCTGAAGATCCATACATTGTGTTTAGAAGCATATCAAGCTAAAGAAGGAGAGTGAGACCAGTGTGCACTTAGTGGGAATAGTCAAACTAAGATAGGGACCTCCAGTTACTATTCCTGCTATGTCAACTCATTTAGTGGATGGAATTGCTCAAGTGGATCTGAAGGACACTAATCAGTTAATCCTGGTTGAAGCCCAAGTTACAGGTGCACTGCTGGGCAGATTGATGGTTAAGAGTAGTGTAGCCAAAATCTCATCTCGTACAAAAGTCTCAGTAAAACTAACCATGGCTAATGAAACTGAGCATCCAATCAGTATCCCTTGGGAGATTGTTTTAGCACAGGTATACTCATCTGAAACAGTGGCCCATACAGCCCCCAGCAGGAAGACCATACCCCTATTTGACCCATAGAAGTTGAATTTGGGAATTCCACGATTTCTCTGGTGTGAGAGGAGAGATTGAAACAGAAACTAGCACAAATAACCCAAGTGTTCTCTACTTGTGAGTGGGATATGTGTTGTGCCAAGGGAGTTGAACATCACATTTGGCTGAATGATGATAGGGCTTTCCCTGAAAGATCAAGGATGCTAGCAGAAACTTATCCAGGAGTTGAAGTCCACAGGAACCATCGGGAATTCTAGAAGTCCTTATGCCTGCCCAATTGTTGTGACCAGGGAAAACAATGTGGATGTACGCATGTACATAGATTATTGTTCTTTGAATAGATGTACAATCCCTGACCGATATACCACGCCAAGGGTGGATGATGCCTTAGATTACCTAATAGGAAGCTGTTGGTTTTCTGTTTTGGATCTGAGATGCAGATACTATCAGATATCCATGGGACCAGTTGATATGGAAAAGACAGCTGTCATCCGTCCATTCGGATTCTCTGAATTTCTAAGAATGCACCAGGGAATATCTGGGGTCCCAGCCATATTGCATAGATTAATGGAGTGGATGGTTGGCTACATGAACCTTCTGGCAGTCCTGGTGCATCTGGATGACTTGATAGTGTTCAGTCACACTTTGGAAAAGCATAAAGAATGCTTGTTGAAAGTGTTGGACTCCTGCTGAAACAAGGGTTGAAACAATCTCTAGACAAATGCCAGTTCTGTCAGGAAAAAATGAAGTATATTTGGCATATCATCTCTCAAGCTGGAGTTACTACAGATTTGTACAAGAGGGAAGTCTTGAGGACATGGCCAAGACCCAGAACTTTGAAAGTATTCCAGAGTTTCTTGGGGTTCTGCAATTATTATAGATGAGGTATAGGCAAATTTTCTGTTCTTTGGCAACTCGTAAATGAACTCATCAACAACAGAGAATTCCTCGACATCTCCCCATTAGAAAAGGTCAGGATCTGCATCCAGATGGCAACTACTACAGAGTCAAAGAAGCCTTTGGAGATTGGTGGGCGCTGGATTTTGAGAATGCTTGTCAAATGTCAATAAATGCACTGACACAAGCTCCGGTGTTAGCTTATGCTGATACTAAAAAACTGCATCTACTACACATTGATGCTAAGAATTTGGTGGCGCCCTCTACCAAGAATATCCAGATGGATGGAGACCCGTTGCCCATGCTGGCAGGTATCTAGTAGAAGAACTATCCAGTTCACAAACTAGAATTCTTAGCATTAAAGTGGGCTGTGATTGAGAAATTCCATGATTAACTCTGTGAGTGCCTGGCCCTACCCTGGCCTAGAGTAGCCATTACAGGGAAGGTCTGGCTGTGCCCCTGTAGGACTGGAATGGAGGGAGCCTACTTTGCTGATCTGTGGAGATGGCACATGTGCAGTGTGGTCAGCAGTAGGCCCCGTGAAAGGTTGAAGATGGAATCTTCTGAGATTTTTTGGTGTTAAAATTGAAGAAGTGTCTACTGAGCCTATGCGATGCAATTTTTCAAAGGTTTATAATTCAGCCATATTTGCGCAGATTTTTACAGCGACAGCATACTCCTGACAAAAAGTCACACACACCCCCACCAAATTTCAAGTTCCTGCTCCAAAGCATGGGGATTATAGTACTTTTCAGATAAAAGGTCATCAGAATGCTTTAGTATGAGCAAAATAATGTATTTTTCCCTAGCCCTGTTCTCAGTAACAGCTGAATTGTTTTGACTGAAATTTTCCCAAAACAAACAAAATAAATCAGTCTAAGGCAGACACTTGGCATAGAAAATGTCACCACAAACAGTTAAAGATTGGCAGTTATAAGCAACTGAAAATGGGAAGAGTCAGGCAAACAATAATAGATGGTGCTACTCACTAGCCCTTTCTGTAACTAAGGCATTTACAGTTTAATTACCCTATCCAGGTAATTTTTCTTCCCAGGCATAATTCGAAACAGGATCATTTATAAACGGCTAAAAATGTGGTGTGTTAAAGTCTTTGTGTTATCGAATTTATACTCGACTAACTGGAGCCATAAAACCATATATCCATCAGGCTTTAACAAAAAGAAAAGAACACTTGTAAATGTGAATTTATATTTTTCCCCAAGCCCTGCTGCCTTTCTCTGTCACAGTGGACAACACCACTATTCTCCCTGCCAATCAGGTCCAACCTGGGCAATATCTCCAACTCAGCTTTCTCTCTAGATCGTCACATGCAGCCTATATCTAAATCTGGCTGATTTTTCCTGCTCAACTTCTGTAAGATCTGACCTTTCCTCTCTAACCACAAAGCTAAAACTTTTGACCATCCCCTCATCATCTTGTATCTCAACTACTGTAACCTTTTCCTTTCCAGCCTTAACAATGTAATCTTCCCCCACTTATGTCCACTCAAAATGCCACTGAAAAGGTCATTTTTCTTGCTCATTGCTTAACCTCATCTCCCCTCTTTTTGCAGCCCTCCATAGCCCCCCATCACATAAACCAGAAACTATTTGCCTTCACTTTTAAAGGCCCTTTGCAGCCCTTTGCTCTCTATCATCTTTCATATGCTATTGCGATATCAGCTGCTTCCACTAGGCCAACGATGTCAGTCATCCTCACCTACTTCTTGAATTTTCAAACAGTGATCTCTGTGCTTTCTCCCATGCTGCTCCTCATGCATGGGAGGAGCTCTCCATAAACATCCACAAATCTACCTCCTTGTCCTCAGTCAATTCCCTCTTTAAAACTCTCCTTGGCTATGATGCTCACAAAACACTTGAAACTGGATATGAAAATAGTTTTCTGAAACTACTCCCAGCATGCTGACCAATACTGTCACATTGTTTCCTTGTGCCCGCCCCCCCACCCTCCGCCGTATGTTCATTGTACCCATCTGCTGTAATCACCTCTTGTCTTATACTTGGATTATCGCCTGTTTGAGGAAGGGACAGTCTTTTTGTTATGAATTTGTACAGTGCACAATAGTCCATGATAGAGACTAGTAGGCACTACTAAAATTCAAATAATATATAATAATTATTATATTTTAAAATGCAACTATTCAAGATGGGCCTGAGTTGCAAAGGTCAGATCCACATCTGGTTATGAAATCCTAAAAGTTTGGGTATGTTCAGACCAGGGGGTTTTATTCAAACCCATCTCTAGCCTGATATAAAGCTCATTAAAGTCAATGGTTGTCTTTACATTGGTTTCAATGGACTTTGACGGATGTGCTATGTGAATATTCAGTCCAATGGCACATTGAAACACCTTCTATATTTTGCTTTGGACATTGACATTTGAAAAGGTCATTCTGAAAGAATCTTTGAACTGATGATTAGAAGCCAGAAGGGCTAAAATAATAAAATATGATCTCATAAGAAGCCTATTGTGAATTTAAATATAATGCGACAAAGGAATTCACATTCTCTGGAAACAGCAAAACAAGATTTGAAAATATATTTTAAGCAACACTTTGTGCTTTCACAAATATGTTTCTAATGTCTTTATTAGTATATGGCTTTAACATCTATGAGTCAATAGTGAATGAAATGAACCAAGAGGATTTTTATCTTGATGGTTACTGGAAAGGGATGTTTCAGTCTTTCCAAGCTATTACTTTTAAGGAGAGAAATGAAAGTGATGTGTCCCACAGAAAAGACATGATAAAGGACTCATCAGAGCCACGAAAATTAGAACTCAACACAGCTCCCAAGTTTACGTATTTTTCTTTAAGTATAAAGACACAAGAAAAAATAGTGACACCCCCCTCAACCTATGCCATACTCCCTACCCCGCCAAAATCCAACCAAACCACAACTGTATGGTATTTGCATTGTCCACATACCCAGCATTTAATAGCCATTAATATGGAGCAGTTCTTCAGCCACAGAAGAATGGACAGATTCTGATTAGTCTTTTACATGCATTTAAATTGAAAGTTCAAAATTACAAGTTCTATTTCTGCTACATTATGTGGGTAAAGAGTAAAAGGACTTTTAGAATTCACTGCCCAACAAGAAAACCCAGCAAAGGTGAAGATCCCCTTCAAACAGTTCTTAGTATCTTGATTAAATCATTTCTCTCTTTAAAAAGAGACATGAAACAAGGCACCCTTATTAATAGCCCATGGGCAAATGGGCATGCAAGAATGGATTAATGTGGCATTGCATCATTTTAAGATATCATTTCCCCTCATATAAGATACAATGCACTTAAGGGGAACATGGAACAGCTTCTAGATTCTAAGATCAAATGCACTCTAAAAATTACCGCAAAATTGTTTTCTTAATTTTTCCACTTATTGTCAGGAATCAGGGCCTGCAGCAGAGCAAGTCTCCAGGCAACCTAAAGCATGCAGCTGGCCTTTAATAGGCTGTTTGTTTGGCTACACCGCCTGATTGGGGGAAGAGTCAGGAGATCAGCTCTTAAGCCCAGCTGTAACAGCAGTTTGGTGGCTGCTCAAAGCATTTATCCAAGCTGTGTTAGCTCCTTTGTCTGCTTGTTCCAACCTGTCTCCTGCCATGGACCCAACCTTATCCCTGCCTCGTCTCACTCCAGGTAACCTGGCTTTGACCCACAGCTCTGATTCCTGACTTTGGCTCTGATCCTTGCCTTTGGCATCTGGCCTCTGACTCAGGTTCTGATTCTTGGCTGACTACTGACTCCTGCTTTAATCAGTAGGCATGACTGTTCATGTCCCAGTCTCTGACACTTATCAGAACTGGTATGGCCATTGTATCTTAGCAAATTCAGATAACAAAGACACATGTGTCTCTCACTTCTAATAATAACATGAAAGAGATTAACCCACTGTGGCAAGTACATAAATGAGAAGCAGATCCCAATGATTATCTTAGGATATTTATTGTCCTATTTATTGTGGTATAACTACCTAAATACAAAAGATTGCCATCTGTAGTATGTGTCAAGTAAGGGACCAGGGGACCATCATTGTTTAATATTTGGTTCAGAATGATTTAGTTTTAACCAGAAGAAATAAAGCAAGCAAGCAATACGTGACTATTTAGAATGAAAAATTACTATCCCTAAGACAGTGTGCTAGATTTATCAAAGGTAGCCAATCTGCACATCTTAAAAGCAGCAGTCCCTGCAAGGCAAATTGGTTCATAAATTGATAAGAACTGAGGATGGCAAAAATTAATATTAATACATTCATTTAAAAGGAAATTAAGAAAAGATGGCAAGGAGCATTCCCCCGCCACACACACACACACACACAATTATTTTTAAGCTTGAAATTGCTTTTTCATGCAGTGAAGGTCAGGCTTTAAAAGAGACAAACATACCAAGGAGTATGCACAAATAAACTTTCACAATAGGATTGGGGGTCAAGAATATTGTGCTCTGATACCATGGTGACAGGCAACCCTATCAATACTTAGCTCCCTAGATTGCCTCCTCCTGTAGCAAAACTTCAGCTACTGTCTCTTGAAGGAGAGGTTGGGGGTGCCTTGGATCCTGTAGCTCTCATGGCTCCACAGGCCAGGCCCCTTTCCATGCAGTGTTATCATGGAGGGATGGGTTGTGCTCCACAATGGTCATCTCCTCTCTGGCAACAGAGCTTCTGCTGGGGCCCTAATCGTAACAAATCAAATAGCGTTGCCTGAGACCACCCTGCAGCTTTCTCTTCAGAGGGGACCCAGCGGCAGGTAATACAACTCCCAGCTAAACTACCTCCTGCTCAAATTTCCACATGGGAATCTGTGAGGTGACCACCTGCAATGCACCTCCCCATTTTCCGACCCAGCTTCATCCTTGTTCTGCTTCTTGCCACTAAGTTCATCTCTGCTGAGCCATGGTGAAGGGGCACTCCGTTAGTGCAACTGAATGATGCCATGGAGGCAGCACATCCCTGTGTCTCACTATGAAAGAGAGATCCCTGGACAGATGTCTGTCAATGCCCAGATCATGAGGGGCCAATTTGGGCCTGAGCATTTTTACCTGTATCTCTATAACATTTGAGAATCAGTTTAGTTTAAGGGCGAAAGGACAAACGAAGAACATGGCTGGTCCCTGTTTTTTAATATCCAGCATTCTCTCAAAATTATTAGTGTCACACTTCCAAAAAGGATGCTATCCCTCAAACTGTCCTGAAATCAGCCAGAGTTTCTTGTTTTATGTTGTATACTTTCATTTTAGGGGGTTGGTTAAACTCTTATTTGGCTTTGTGTATGTTTAAGGGATTCATTTCAAATGCATCTAGATTAATTTATCTATAATGTTCCATCCCCTCCACTGTAGCAGAGAATTGAATTCTCTCTCGTTCTGTCATAAATATAAAGGGAAGAGTAAACACCTTTAAAATCCCTCCTGGTCAGAGGAAAAACCCTTTCACCTGTAAAGGGTTAAGAAGCTAGGATAACCTCGCTGGCACCTGACCACAATGACCAATGAGGAGATAAGATACTTTCAAAAGCTGGGGGGAGGGAGAAACAAAGCCTCTCTCTCTCTGTCTGTGTGATGCCTTTGCCGGGGACAGAACAGGAATGGAATCTTAGAACTTAGTAAGTAATCTAGCTAGATATGCGTTAGATTCTGATTTCTTTAAATGGCTGAGAAAATAAGCTGTGCTGAATGGAATGGATATTCCTGTCTTTGTGTCTTTTTGTAACTTAAGGTTTTGCCTAGAGGGATTCTCTATGTTTTTAATCTAATTACCCTGTAAGGTATTTACCACCCTGATTTTACAGAGGTGATTCTTTTTACTCTTTCTTCTATTAAAATTCTTCTTTTAAGAAACTGAATGCTTTTTCATTGTTCTTAAGATCCAAGGGTTTGGGTCTGTGGTCACCTATGCAAATTGGTGAGGATTTTTATCAAACCTTCCCCAGGAAAGGGGGTGTAACGTTTGGGAGGATTTTGGGGGGAAAGACGTTTCCAAACGGACTCGTTCCCAGTAACCGGTGTTAGACGCTTGGTGGTGGCAGCAAAAGTCCAAGGACAAAAGGTAAAATAGTTTGTACCTTGGGGAAGTTTTAACCTAAGCTGGTAAAAGTAAGCTTAGGAGGTTTTCATGCAGGTCTCCACATCTGTACCCTAGAGTTCAGAGTGGGGAAGGAACCTTGACAGGTTCACTGATAAACTTTATATCCTCTTTGAAAATCATCACCGGGAGAGGGAAAGGAAATAACTGATGTATGATGTAACAGTCTGAAAAAACCCAACATGTAGTTTGTAGCAATCTTGGTTACGATACATCATATGGTTTTTTTTACTTCAGTAATAATGGTTTCTCATGTGAGTAAGACATTCGATAAAAAGCAAAACACACAGAGATACTCTTTTTTATCTAATCTAATTTGTTATAGATTTTATAAAAACATGTTGCTCCAATTTTTAAGGCTATTCTCTAGTTGAGTGGCACTCTTCCACTTTCCCTTTCATTACTTTGCAAACAGACGGCCTTACATAACTGGCTTCTTTCTGTTTTTCCCACATCACATCATGTCATAATGTAGCTTTTAAAAACTGTGGACATCAAAAAGACCGAGACCAATCAGTCTGGAAAAATCACTAGCCACAGTCTCTCTCTTCACTGAAAATCAGGATGATCTTCCACACTGAAATAAGAAAGAAGAAAAGAAAAAAAATGCTGAATTAAATTCTCCCAAGAGTATCAAACAGGTTCATTACAATACAAATGGGCACTTGAATGAAGAACACAAAATATTTTTCCCATCAGTACTAAGTAGCAGCTGCCAATAAGAATTTTTTAAATAAAATAATAGAATATTCCAGCTATTACATTGTCATATTATGCACCACTACTTCTGAGAGGTCAGGAGATATGTAAAAATAAAAAACAATTTTCCAAAATTTTTGTCATTTTGAAATAGTTTTTTTTTCCAGGGGAATTTTCATAGAAATTGATATCTTTCAAAATGTCTGTTTTGGTATTTTTTTCACCAAAAATAACTTTTTTTGACTAAAAATTTGGACCAGATGTCTAGATACTCTGAGATACCCAAATAGCAGCAGTAGCCATAAACGCCTCTTTCTATCTGTTACCAGGAGACTGGATCCCTTCCTTATGGATGCAGAGGTAACTACAGTGATCTATGTCTTGCCTTCAGGCTGGACTTCTACAATGCATTTTCCTGGGATTGACTGTGAAGGCCACATGGTTCTTCAAATATATGCCACCGGACAGTCACTCGTGATGAAAAACTTGTGTGTTGGGCTCTATCAGAACTGTAGTTGTGGAAACAGAAATCAGAATGAGCTCAGGTCTTCTCACTGAAGACCTGATTCTGTGTGTACAAGCCCATCTTCAACAGCTATTGCAAAAGGATTCAGTAATATTTCTAATCAAGAACCCTCCCACTCAAGGAAACAGCATGTTAGTGAGGAGTGGGACAGTATGGTTACTTCAGCCAAACTGCTTTGCCTTCATTTGCATGCTTCTAGAAAATGCAGGCTGGATTTTCAAAAGCACTCAGTGTTGACCTAACTCAGTTCCCAAAGAAGTCAATGGAAATTTTATCACTGGACAATGCTGAGTGCCTTTGAAAATTCCACCCCATATGAGTGGCCCTTTGGAAATGCATAGGTAGACACAAGGTATTGTAGCAACATTACAAAACTGAGGCTAATGGAGCACAAACTAAATGTGGCACTAATTAAGAGCAGCCTTTAACTGGCCAAAAGATGGTAAAACCAGCTCCCTTCAACTCAATTTGCTAATGAAGCAGCACAGAAAATGGAGGGATAATCCCTGACTATTTCTCCTATTATTTTTCAGTGTTAATCCACTTTTCTGGAACCACATGGAATCTAGGACCCTGAAGCATCCAACAGCCAGAGGAGCTTGCATTTTATTTTCTGTGTCTAAAATGCCATAGCTGTCACTCACAGGGGGAGAAAAAGGCTGTTTGAAAATATGCGTCTTAAATGGAGTGGCTCCCTTCTGAGATGCACAGCTTCAAAGAGGCTGCAGAGAAAGTGACAGCCACCCCAGCTCAAACCAAAAATACAGTGAAAATCTAATTGGCTTAAGGCACTGTGATATCTTCCAAAGTCTTCAAGAAAGTTAATTCAGCTGTTGTATAGTAACTCAGGTGGGAAATAAGTAGTGGTTTTCTGTTGATAAAAATTGCCTAGATCCTGATTTGCACGCAGAAAACAGAAGGGTTGTTTGGATTTAAAAGTTCTATAGTCACACTATTCTTAGACTCTAACAAGGAATGCACTAAAATGGTTTGAAAATAAATAATTGGTTTAAAAAAAGGGTAAAGATTGGAATCTTCTGCTTAGTTAGTCCCCAGAGCAGCAAAGCATTTAAGCATGAGGGGTCTCATTCACTTCAGTAGGTCAGCTCATTTGCTTAAAGTTCCACACTTGCTCAAGAGCTTTACTAGATTGGAGGTAAGGCAAATTATGGCCAGCCCTGTGTGGGTACAGAAGGGTGAGAGAGTGTGCTGACTTCTGTTCCCTATAAAGGGCTAGCTACAGTTGTAGTCCTTATGCCCAGATAGCACAGGGACTTATTTGGGATAGCACTCTGGGCAGTGCTAAGGCCTCCAAATGGAGCAGGAATGAGGTGAGGCCAAGGAATGGGGGCGCATGCTGAAAAGGCAACACAATTAACTATACATATTGCTATACAAAATGCTACATGTCTTCAAGGGAGTCTGAACTACAGTTGCTTTGTAAACCATGACTTTGAGTCCCCTTACTTTTGTAGATCTGAAATTTGGACCCTGGAATTAGATAGGGTAAGTTTTTGCATTGAATATTTATTGGTTTTTCTCATTTTATTTTTTTCTAAAAATGCACAATAAAATGAATGATACTCCAGCTCTTGACTTATTTGTGCAGCCATTAATTCATACCTTCTAGCATGTGGATGGATGGCATTTGCCCTTCAGCCTAATTTCTAACAGTGAATTTGACATATGAAGCTAGAATTCATACTCTGCCATTTCTTATTGCTCAGTTTCACAATGATTACTGTACAGTGGAGTGTAAAACTCAAAAGGTTAAGTTAAATTTAAAGTAAGCTGGATTTGTTAAACTAGGTTTACAAGGTTGGTTTAGCCTTTCATAGATGGATGACTTTGCATTAATAAATACCATAGAAAGGAATATTGGTGTCATATTTAGAAGATGCACATTGTCTTTTTCTTTTTTTAATTTTGCATACTGAATAGAAGGAGCAGGCCCTTCACAGACCATGACCTTTCTGGAAGTTGCCGTGAAAACTTTATCCTGGTAGCAAGACTAAGTCTAGGGGACAGACTAGATTAGTACAGTAGTGTGTCACCTTTGGAGTTTCAAGTTGAGAAACTGAATTACTTCACTAACCAAACACTCCTTTAGTGAATTAATCTTACTTACTCTCCATGGGTACCATGTCCTAAGTAGTGCTGTGTCCTTAATTTCATAGAACAGGAGAAAAGTTAAGTTTTAAATGAAACCACAAGAAAGTGGCCTTTTCACTTAGATCTTTTCCTATGAATAAAAACAGTTTAAGGTCTGATCCTGAAGCAAAGATAAAAAGATGTCTGAAATTCTAGGGTCTATTTCCCTGTCACCATTACCCAATTCCTGCCATCCTGAAAGCCTGTGTTGCCAAATGGTGGTCCCTCATCTCTCAGGAGTATCATGATCATGAGAGAGTGAAATGGTGGCCTTCATGATGCGACCAATATCTTGAATTCCCTCCTTCCAAGAAACAAGTTTTATGGAAACTTTTAAGTGCTAACTCCTGGTCCAAATAAGTCAGAGCAAAAATTCTGTTTTCATTTGGAATAGGATATGGCATTTTCAATAATCATTTAATCAAAAATAGGAGCAGAAGTAAATTACCAGACCCAGATTTTTGGTGAGTATAGTTAAGACTATCCAGCACAGCATGAAGAACAAATTATAGCTTCCTCTAATTACCATGTGATCTAAACATAAGGAGCAGAAAAAGACACAGAATCAAATGTAAGTAAATCAAGAGTGCAGAATACTCAGGGGGAAAGAAATCCACAAGCAAGTGAGATTTGGTGCCCATATATGATGATAATATCTCCTAGACTAGAGACAGATGAAAGACATACTCAGAATAATCCTCTCAACTACTAAGAGACCTTGACAGTCTAACACAAAACATCCAAGAGGGGAAAAAATGTTGATTTGCTCTTGGTTAAAGTTTAAAGGATTCATACTGCACTACCGTGGTTATGATTTAAAAAGGCAGCATTTGCCCCCAGACATGCAAAATTACCCTACTTATTTCCTATTCTAAGCATATCCTGTGGTAACCATTGGCAAAGCTGACTACTGTAGCTAGAATAAGATGAAAGTTAATTAATGAAAATATATGGGGCCAGAGCCTCTGTTATAGGGTATTCACTTCGCTTCATACCTCTTGTGAATCCTGGCTTACAGAGTATGCTGGCCCTAGGAGGATTACAGTGTGGAAAAAGAGACCCTTCTGTAAGGTAGAGATATGGGGTCTGACCAGAGAAAATGAGTTATGTCAGAAACTCCCCTATCCTGAATCAATTCCTGGCTACACTTTCAGGCCCTTGGGGCTGTAAGAGTGGCCTGTAGGCTGCTCTAAATCACCACAGGGATCTGGCCCTGCACACAGCAGCCCTAGGAGAGATGATGCAAAGGTGAACTTTAGGCCACCTACCTGACTTGTGCCAAATGCTCCTTAGATATAGCCCATCACATTCATGTTTATCAGGTGTATGTTAAAGTCATACAATATTTGCAACAATAATGCCTTGAGGACCCTGAGGGAGGGCGCTAAGCACCCCTTGGGAGTGGGGAAAACGAGGGTTCTTAAACAGGAAGGTGGTAATTCTGGGTTAGAATGTCCCTCCCATGGGAAAACTCACTTTGGGGAATCAGGTAAAAGAAAACTCCATAAAATATCCTGTTCGGGTTTGTTTCTTAAGTCTTCTGTCCAGGAGAGGGGGTTGCAGGGTGCTAGGAAGAAGCCAGCATGTGGACCCCAAAATGCATGGCTCTTGGGGAACCCACTGGGCCTCCTCATCAGTTTGAGAGGTCCCTGTCCCCTCTCCAGTTCCCTGGCACTTGCAGCTGTCTGGCACTGTGCTACCAGGGATTGCTCTGCCCATGGCCATGGAAGGGAAGGGGGGTTCTCCAGCCTGAAAGTGGTCTGCAGAAGTTCTATAGAAGCCTGAATTGATATTAACTCTCTTATAGATTCTCCATAGGGTTAGAGGGGGTGATGATGCAGGGCCTCTCCCCAATTCATTTCTCCCCATGCATAGAACTAGAACTACCGTTGGGAAAGATCAGGCAAATCTACCAGTGCTCCACAGTGCATCAGTTTTAAAAGGGACAAAATAGAAGAAAACAGAACAAAATGATGTGTTACATTACTGGTCCCTTAAGGTGGGTAGAGATGAACTCAGAACATGAATGCATGAAGATTTCCTTTTCATTTCCTACGATAATTTTATATTAAAAAAAAAAAGGTAAAAGGCATATAATACGGTATCTGATCCTGAAACAGATGAAACTGTGCCTCTCACACATAGGGAGGATTTTCCAAAAACAGTTAATATGAATTAAAATGTAATCTCTGTAATAGAGATAGGGTGGGTGGGGTAATAGCTTTTACTGGATCAATTTCTGTGGGTGAGAGAGACAAGCTTTCAAGCTCTGTGTAGTTGGAAAGCTTGTCTCTCTCACCAACAGAAGATGGTTCAAGAAAAGCTATTACCTCATCCACCTTGTCTCTGTAATATCCTGGAACCAACACAGCTACAACACCACTGCATACCTCTGTAATAGTTTGTTATACTTAGGCAAGCTAAAGCTCCCCCGGGGGATTGCTGCTCACTGCCACAGCCAGTGTTTCTAAACTTGAGATAGGTGTCCAGTCAGATGAGTGTTTATTTATCTTAAGTACTAATATGGCCCCCATTACTGTGCTATGTGAAGGCCAGATCCACAAGAGGACTTCGGCACCTAAGTTCTACTGACTGCCACCTAACTCCTAAATTCACTCAGCACCTAATTTTTTGCTGTAAAAGTTCCCTAGGCACCTAAATTTCCACCACCAAGCATGCAGGCTGCTGCCTCAGGCAGGCATCTGGGTGTCTGTGTCCTGCCTGAGCCCCATTGCAATGCTGAACCCCAGGTAAAACAGGCAGAAGAGGCCTGATCTGGCAGACATCCTCTGAGGATGACCAGGAGGAGGGGACAGCTTGCCTTATCTTTTGCTCAGCGGTTAGGGCACTCATCCAGGACATGAGCGATTGTGGTTCAATTCCCACCTCTCGTCAACTGGATCTGACCTAGGATCACCCATCTCTCAGATAGTCCTAGCCCCTGAACTATAGAGTGATTCTCACTCTATCTTTTGCCTAATTAATAATTAAATATTAAACTAAAAGTGGAATGGCTTCAACAAAAGAGATTGAGAGAGAGAGAGACACATCACACTGCAAAATCATAGAAATGTAGAGCTAGAGGGGACGTCAGAAGGTCATTTAGTCCAGCCTCTTATGCTGCTGCAGGACCAAGTATACCTAGACCAGTGGTGGGCAAACTACAGCCCGTGGGCCACACCATCAAACCATTTAATCTGGCCCTCAGCTCCTGCCAAGGAGCGGGGCTGGAGGTTTGCCCCGCTCCGGCACTCCAGCCAGGGAGCAGGGTCGGAGGCTTGCCCCACTTCACACGGCTCCCAGGAAGCAGCTGGCATGACCTCCCTCCGGCGCCTACGTAGTACATGGAGGCATGGCCAGGCAGCTCTGCACACTGCCCCATCCGCAGGCATCGCCCCCACAGCTCCCATTGGCCATGGTTCCTGGCCAATGGGAGTCACGGGGTGGTGCCTGCAGATGGGACAGCACGCAGAGCCGCCTGGCTGCACCTTGGAGCCCTCCCCCCGCTGCACTACAATCCCCTGCCACAGCCCTGATCCCCCTCCCACCCTCCAAACCCCTTGATCCCAGGCCAGAGCCCCCTCTTGTACCCCAAGTCCCTCATCCCCATCCCCACCCCGGAGCCCGCATCCCCAGCCAGAGCCCTCACCACCCCCCTGTGCCCCAACAGCCTGCCCCATCCCTGATCCCCCTCCCGCCCTCTGAACCCATTGGTCCCAGCCTGGAGCACCCTCATCCGCAGCCCCACCCCAGAGCCCTCACACACACCGTGCACCCCAACCCAGAGCCCCCTCCTGCACCCTCAACTCCTCATGCCTGGCCTCATCCCAGAGCCCACACCCCCAGCTGAAGCCCTCACCCCCCCTTCCCGCACCCTACCCCAATTTCGTGATCATTCATGGCCCACCATGCAACTTCTATACCCCAATGTGGCCCTCAGGCCAAAAGGTTTGCCCACCCCTGATCTAGACCATCCCTGACAGGAATTTGTCTAATCTGTTCTTACAAACCTCCAGTAACAGGGATTCTGCAACCACCCTTGGAAGCCAATTCCAGAGCTTAACTACCTTTATTGTTAGAAAGATTTTCCTGATATCTAACCTAAATCTCCCCAAAGCTGACTATTTGTTTTCATACCTTCAGTGGACATGGCTAACAATGGATAATTCTTTATAACAAACAGCCCTTACCATAGTTGAAGACTTATCAGGTCCCCATCTTTTCTCAAGACTAAACAGGCCCAGTTTTTTTTAATCGTTCCTCATAAGTCAGGTTTTTCTATATCTTTTTATCATTTGTGATGCTCTCCTCTGGACTCTTTCCAATTTGTCCACATATTTCTTAAAGTGTAGCAGCCAGAACTGGACAGAATACTCAAGCTGAGGCCTCACCAGCATTGAGCAGAGCGGGATAATTACCTCCCTTGTCTTCTATATACCACTTTTGTTAATACACCCAGAATAATAATAGCCTTTTTTGTAACTGCATTACATTGTTGGTCATAGTCAATTTGTGATCCACTATAACCCCTAGATCCTATTCTATAGCATTACTGCCTATCCAGTTATTCCCCATTTTGTAGTTTTTTATTCTCCCCCATCCTCCTGTCCCCCTCCCCCCGCACCTCCCCTGCTTCCTAAGTATAGTACTTTGCACTTGTCTTAATTGCATTTCATCTTGTTGATTTCAGGCCAGTTCTCCATTCATCAAGGTCATTTTGAAGTCTAATCCTGTCCTCCAATATGCTTACATCCCCATCCCAGCTTGGTTTCCTCTGCAAATTTTATAAGTATATGCTGGTAGCCAAGTAATTAATTAAAAATTTTGAATGGCACCAGACCCAGGACAGACCCCTATGGGACCCCACTAGATATGCTATCCCAGTTTGACAGTGGACCACTGATAACCACACTTTGAATACTGTTTTGCAACAATTTATGTACCCACTTCATAGTTGTTTCATCTAAACCACATTTCCTTAGTTTGTTTATGAGAATGTATGTGGAACTATGTCAAGAAGCCTTACTAAATTCAAGATAAACTATGTCTACTGTTTCCCCTTCCCACTATGCCAGTCAGAGAAAGGAATTAGGTTGCTTTGACATGATTTGTTCTTGATAAATCCATGTTGGCTATTATTATTCACCCTATTGTCCTCAGGTGCTCATAAATTGATTGTTTACCCCTAGTCCAGTGGTTCATGCACTCCTCTGAGAGGTGGGGAAGCCCTGTTCAAATCTGATTCCTCATTAGGCAGAGGGGGGAATTGACCCAGGGTCTTCCACATCCTGAGTACCCTAACCACTGTGCCAAAGGTTAGAAGAAAGGCCTCCTCCTGGCCATTTTATATAGAGCTAGGCATGCTCAGAGCACACCAACTGGATTGGGCCTCATGACAAAGATAGGCATTCCTCTGCCTATCTTTCCCTGGGTTGTGGATCGTGCTGGTGCCTCGGTTGGAGACAGGCATCTGGGTGCCTAGAGTGCGGCAGCAGTGAGCAGGCTCATAGGCAGAAATGGAGGTGGCCAGGGAACTTTCATAGCAAAAATTTAGTCAGAATGAGTTTAGGCACCTACAGGCTTAGGTGGCAGCCAACCAGGGGTTTTGTGGATTGCAATGGCACCTAAAACTGGGACTCAGACACCTAAGTCCCTTTGTGGGTCTGGCCCTTAGAACCTAAGGGCTTGTCTACAGAGTTAGTCCATTCCAGAGGGAGGTGCATTTCAGTCCATAGAAGTGTGCACATGCTAACTAGCCCATTTGGATCCTGCTGTGGTGCACTAAATGTTTCCTAGTGCATGTTTATGTAGCAGTGTTTCAAATGGAACTACATTAATGCCCACTTGGGAACTGGCCAGCAGGGACCCCACAGGCTAGTTAGTGCACACTAAAATGTATATGCTTATGGTGTAGACTAAAGCAATAAGCAGACAAGGCCTTAATGACTTGCCCAAGTTTATGCAGGACCTATGGCAGAGCAAGGACTTGAACCCTGGTCTTTCAAGCGTTATGCTAGTTTCCAAACATAGAAATGATCCTTTCCTATTAGTTATGCTGCATAAAGTGACGGTATACACTATCTAGCAACAGCTTAATCAAGCACCTCTGAAGTGTTGAAGAGAGGATTTTCCCTTAAGAACTACGATTAGCCTTTCTATTTGTGCAGTACAGAAGAACCAGTGCTTTTTTCTGGTCTAGCAGCCACAGAGTCTAAGATTGGCTGTACTATGCCTTGATAGTTAGGTAAAGGCAAGAAGTAGTAAATTATGGCACTTCTGCAATACTCTCTTCCCTTGACAAACCTTTTGCCCACTAAATGTGGTTGTTCTTTTATAGTATAAATTGTTACTCCTGCTACTATTTGAGGTCTCCTTTAATCTGATACAACGCCAATGCAATTAATGCCCTCTCAATAAAAGAGAGACAAAAGGTTTTGCTTGTACCTAAGTGTTGCTGCTGTCCTATAGTCCATACAGCCACATTCTAATGACAGCTTAGTAGTAAAATAATGGCACATTTCAGAGATTTGACAACAGTGGAATATTTTGAGCTTCAGACCTTTCTTCAATTTGTACTATTCTGATTGTCAAGGCGACTTGTAATCTCAGAGTCCTATTTGACTCATCTCTGCTCCCAGATTCCCATAGCAACAGTGACCAGAAATGTGGTTTTTTCCCCCCACCGCTGGCTGGCTAAAAGACTGCACTCTTTCTTCTCAGATGCAGTATTAGACATGGTGATCGCTTTCTCAAATACAGTCAAGGTGCTGTGCATGCCACCTGGGATTAACTTGAAGGCTACCTGGAAGCTGTAACTTCAAAATTCAGTGGTTTGCCCTCTAGTCAGAGCAGATAGATTAAAACACATCATGTTCATGCTCTGAACTCTATATTGGCTGCTAATTCAGGTCCGGAGTCCATTCAAGATGTTGGTCCCTATTGACAAAGCCAAGAATTTGGCTAACTTTGATACCATCTTTCTCTGCATCGCAGCTGCAGATGATAGCATTTTTTGGCAGTTGGTCTCCAGGGCAAAACTTGGTGATCCAGGTGTAGAATGCTCTCACTGGAGGGCCCCACTTTTTAAGTTTGCATGAAAGATGTTTGAACCTAAGTCTTTCCACTTGCAGAGTGCAACACAAAACTTGTTCAGGCTTTCACCTCTGCAAGATGCAGCAGGCAAAATTCACAAAAGGAAGAAAACCAGACATTTTTGTATGCTCTAATTCCACTTTATAGCTATAGCGCCAAAAAAGATTAACAGTTACATAGTTTTTGTATGTATGCATTTTTCATGCCAACTACCAGCTCTTTATCTCATCAAAGCTACTGGTAAAAAAACATGCTATACTTAGACACACTCCAGGGATAAATGTACCTCAGGGTGTATGTGTCCTAGATTCTGAACACTCATACGTTTCATAGACACATCTTTGTTCTGTGAATGAAATACACTCTGCTGCGATTTGTGTGAGTCTCTGGATGTAGGGCCTAATCCTGCAAACATTTAAGCATATGGTTAACTTTACTTGCACTGAAATCATTGGGACTACTCATAGAAGTAAATTACACTTGTGCTGAAACACAGAGTTGAAGCCTTATACAGCAGATAGCCCCGTGTTACATTTATTTCTTCATGAGCTTTTGCAGTTACTCTTCACAGGCATACCCATTTACTTAGCATGTTTATTGTCTGAGTATGAAATTTTCATATGCTAAAAACACAGCCTAAGGAAATGCAGATCCATACAGGATCACAGCTAGTCTGTACCTCCATAGAGTATAAAAAAAGCAAGTGTCATTACACATTGCAATACAATGTGCAATCACTAAACCATCATGTAAGTAGCAAATTTATGCCACATTTTCAGAGAGGCCTCAATCTAGGCTCCCATTTTGAACCAGCAAATCATTTAGCTAGCAATCTAGCAGCTATTTGCATTCTCAAATGGCAATTGTGTTAGGATAAGATTAACCATTTCCTTCTTTACATCACTGAAACTAAATTAAACGAACAGCATTACTTTGGGCTTAAAGACCAAGTCTTCAACTGCAGAACACACTCAACTTGTGTTCCCCACAAATGATGGCATCTGCTGCAACTTAGATTTAATTGGAACTTTCCTCGAAGATTCTTCCCTTTTTAATTGTATTTATCTTGAATTAATCTCTCCTAACAAGCACTGAAAGCCTGTTTCACTTTCAATATGTTAGCCAGAGAGCTACTGTTGTGCCTCATTACTGAGGGTTCTCTGCTTAGCAAAATTGAGATGAGAGAATGCAACATCTTGATCCTACCATTTTGTCCACTCGCATTTAAAAAACCCAAAAGGAGGGATTTTAAGCAAAGTCCTTCATGTAGAAAGTCACCAAATTAATAGCTAGTGTGCAGACCCCATTAGTGGGATTCATGCCTTTTTTTCCTTTAAATGGTTTAATCTAAAATAGTTGTACATTACTAGCAATATTTTTGCTATAATTGCTATTTATTTTCACTTATTAGAGGAATGTAGCTGTTTATTTTTCCTCCATCCCTTCAACTCAGAGTGAAGAGTTTACCAAAAGCTTTTTAAACAAAGCAGCAATTAAAAAACCTGGAGCCAAATTCTCTTCTGTGTTATACAAGTGTAAATCCGGAGTCACCCTCATGACTTCAGAGATGTCACCCTGCATGTAGTCTGCTAAATAAGAAAGATAGTCTTGTGGTTAAGGCATTGAACTAGAATTTAGGAGACAGGGGTTTATTCCCAGCTCTACCATAGATTTCTGGAGGGAACCTGAGCAAGTCATTTAAGACAAGATTTTTAAAAGTTTTAGGCACCTGAAGATGCAGAGAGCCACGTACTGGGATTTTCAAAACACTCAGGCCTTGTCTACACTGCAGGGGAAATTTGATCTAAGCTACGCAATTTGAGTTACGTGAATAGCGTAACTCAAATCGACGTAGCTTAGACCTACTCACCGCAGGGTCCACACTATGTGATGTCGATGGGAGACGGTCTTCTGTCGACTCCCCCTACTCTTCTCGATCCGGAGGAATATAGGAGTCAATAGAGGAGTGATCTGCGGTCGATTTAGCGGGTCTTCACTAGACCCGCTAAATCAACTGCCAGTGCATCGATCGCCGCTCGTCGATCCCCCAGTAAGTGTAGACAAGCCCTTAGGTACCTAATTCCCATTGAAATTAATGGGAGTTTGGCACCTAGGTGTTTCTGAAAATCTCAGTAGACACCTCTCTGCAGCTGTAGATGCAGAAATAGCCAGGGGGACTGGAACAGTTTGTATAGTGAGGGTGCTGAAAGCCATTGAACCAAACTGAACCCTGTATAGAATGGAAACCACTTCAAGTCAGGGGATGCAGCAGCACCCCCAGCATCCATAGTCCCAGCACCTCAGGAAATAGCTTTACAAATCTGGCCCCCAGTCCCTCTGTGCCTTACTCAGTTTCCCATCTGAAAATGGGGATAATAATGCTTCCTTTTCCCCACCCTTCCATCTACTTAAATTATAAACTCCCTGTGGCAAAGATTAGGTTTTACTATGTGTCTGCACAGTGCCTAGAATAATGGGAGCCCAGTCTTGGTTATTGCCGCTGGGTGCTACTGTAATATAAATAATATAGTAACAGAGGGGAGAACAGAGTATTTGTTCAGGTAGTGACAAAGGATCATGTGCTTTCCTCCACCAAAAGTAAGAGATGCAGTGGATGTTGAAAGGGCCACATCCCATTGAGAAATGTGGGGAGGGGAAAAGTGGTTACACATCTTATGTTTTCTCACACTCACTGCCTAGCTGTGATGGCGGCTTTGCTCTGCTTGGGTGGGGGAGGTTGGAGTTGGTGAGAGAAGTCACAAGACGAGCAGTTCTACACAGCAAAGTCCTCTTCAACACCAAGCCAGATTGTGACAGTAAAATTTTTTAAGGCCTTATGATATTTTTGAGAAGACTATTTAATTTCTTATTCCATCTGATCCTCACAATGGTCATATGAATGATCATGCAGTACCTAACCAACCTAGTTGCCCTCACATAGTTAACATGAGATTGTAATAAAGATGCTCTTTATTAAGATTGAAGCAAGGTCCCCATTATAATTATTGTGTGCAATTAAGGATTTAATGGAACAATCTAAAGGTGAAGCTGAGAGGAGTTGACACAGTAACAAACCTGAAATTGGTCATAATTACAGTAACAAATCAATTTCACCTGGATTATTGGCATTGTAAAACTGATAGCCTGTAAGAGTAATAGGTCATTAAATAAAGATCTGCATCAGTGCTTAGTAACCGTGTAAGAATTCACAGCATTCAACAGGAAAAAGGATTGCTGTCAAAATTATCTCAAAAATCTCCCATATTATTAACTTGAAAGAACAGAAAGACAAAGAAATCAAGAAAGAAAGCCTGATGGGCGTTTGAGATTTAAAATAAAAAAAGCGGGGGTGGGGGGTAGAACTAGCTCTTCACACTACTATCCTAAAGGAGAGATTCATAGATTCTAGGGCAGGAAGGGACCATTGTGATCATCTAGTCTGCCCTCAATCAGAGTGCCCATAACACACACTCTGCTCCATTAAACTCTCGATTTTTTCCAAGACTGTGGGAGCATCGACATTTTTGACACTGCTACCGGAAGCCCAAGGGGTAAGATTGGGATTCAAATCACAAGATGTCAATGTGATTCTTCTGACTGAAACATTATTAATTAGAGCTAAGTGAAAATCAGAATTTCTGTCTCATGGGAATTTCTAATAATTACACCTGGGGGTTTTTCATCCCAAATCTGGGCAAAAAGTTGAAATATTGAAATTATTTAATGGGAAAAAGTACTAAAAAAAATTTATTTGGAAATGGTGAACTTTCATTTTTACACTTTTGATTGAAATGACAAGTTTCCCTACGCCCAAGTCAAAACATTTCATTTTGGTTTGTTGAATTGAATAGAAACGAGTCAGCTCAATATTAAATGGCATCTCCCTGTGGTGTTGCTTTGTCTCATGGGAGTTATTGTTTGGGTGCCTTGTGTCCCCATTTGCCTATAAGAACTGGGCTCCTTGACCAGACTCCTATGGGAAAATGCAGCACCACAGAGAGATGCAGTTTAATGCAGAAACTGACTCAAAACAAAACATTTCCATTCAACAAACCAAAATACTTTGATTTTTTGCTCAAATCTACCCAAAATGAAAGGTTTCATTTTGGAATTCCCAACAGAAATTTTAGAAACTTCAGAAACATTGAAATATTCTAGTAAAACTTCATTTTCTATCAAAAAATCATATTGATGGACAATTCCTGACCAGTCCTACTATTAATGAATGGCCTTCTTTCATGGTACTTTTAGAGATGAGTAAAAATAACAATGTGATACTGATCAAGTTCAATCTAGTTCAGAGAGATGACCTGTGTAAGTACTTATCCTTCCTTCAAACTCTTCAGCTTCTATCAGATTTTTTGTAGAATAGCTTTTTCCTCTGAATTGTTTGGCTTCAACGCTTATATTTACTATAACCACTTCTTTCTTCAGCAGTCTCTGCCCCAGCTATAACTTATAGCTTCAAACCTTCTTTCAGCTCACAAGTGACTTTTCAGTGCTATGCCTGCTGTGCCAGTAGAATAGGGTATTCAACCTACTAAATCATTTTGACAGGGTACGATTTGGGAATGTGGGGGGGCAGGTTTTTGGAGCTGTTGGACCACTTTGTGCATTGGCTCAGTGACCCTAACTACTTCCTGGGCTGATGTGCAAGTACACTGAAGTTACTGGCTCAGCAGTAACAATTAGAAAAAAAGTTTATTTTAATGATTAGGTAGTTCTGTTTTAGATGTACCTGGCATAAAAGGGGTGGATCCCAATGTGAGGCAACTTTAAACTAAGTTTGTGGGGGAAGCTGGACCTGGGTCAGCTGACCTGGTAGAGTTTCCCCTAGGAAGTAGTGGGAATTCAAAGATACTAAAAGCCAGACAATATATCTAGGCCAGGCCATCCTGCTTTGGATACCATGACTGCCTGAGATACAGAGAACATCCCAATAACAGTGGGGTATGTATTTTAACAAGTATATCTTTCTCTCTTCCTTTTGGAACTAACTTTTTGTTTTTGTTGCCTTACCAAAAAAACTTAACTAGTCTTCAATGATACATTTTTTTGGACAATCCATTTTATTTTTCACGTCTCCTTTGTTGCACTGTAATTTTGTAAACAGGGACAAATTAATTCCTTTCAGACTGCCCTCTCTTCCAAGGGACTTCATCCTTGCAGTATTGCCATCCCCAAGAAATCATAAATCATGATTTGGAGCTTCTCAAGGGATCAAAAATAATTGGTCAGACCCTCCCAAAATTATGAGCAGCCCAAACAATCATGAGATTTTTTTTCCAAAAGGCTATATTGTATTTTCTTTGTCTTTTGATTTTTTGAATTCCCCCTGCCCATCCCCAGAGTGTGCATGTGACAATTAGCATTGTCCATTCTCCCAAATATATTGGGTAAAATGGATTTTATCCTCTGCTGCAGAAGCTCACCCCTACATCTGCCTGTCTCTGACATTAATCCGGTCTCCCAGCCCCTTCATGAGTTCAGTCCCTACCCAGCCTCCACCCCTGCAGCAATTCAGCCATCCCAACTGTTCAACTCCCACCCTATCAGTTCAGCACCCTGATTAGTTCCACTCCTCTTCAATCCCCCACCCCAGTTCAGCCCTCCCTCTGGTCCTCCAGGGTTTTTCACCCCACACCCCTCCCAGACCTTGGGTGGGGGGGAAGAGGGAGAACACGCTGCTGCTCCCCCTTCCAGGTTGGAGTGAGGCAACTCCAGGGACTCTTCAACCCCCTCTGCCCCTTCTCAGGCTGGGCTTCAGGGAGAGAGGGGGAAAGTATTGCAACCATCTTGTCCTGTTGCTCACAGGAGGGCAGTGGGGAGGAGTAGAGGAGCCATCCTGAGATGCTGGGCAATTTAGCTCCCTCCTGTGATACTCCTGGGGGAATTCTGCACCACAAAATTAAAAATTCTGTGCACAATATTTTAAAATTCTGCATATTTTATTTGTCTAAATAACACAATATAATCTTGCTAGTTTCAACTATTTTGGTAATTTATTTCAAAATACGTGTCACCAAGTATGTCTGTAACAATACAGACAATAGAAAAAGATTCAAGAAATGTTTTTTGACAAATCGATTCCTTACTAGGCATATTAATACAGAACTTTGAGTAATAATTCATTTAAACTACAATACAGAAATGTATTTCCCACACCCCTCAGAAGCAGTGCAAAGGCTTGGGAAACTCTCCCTCCTCCTCCCTGTTCCCATATGTCCCTGCACCCCTCCGCCTCTCCCGGTCCCATGTGTCCCTGCATCCACACTCAGTCACCCCCATCCCCTATCCCTATATGTCCCTGCACTCAGCCCCTCTCCCCCATATGTCCCTGCACCCCCTCATTGATCCCCACCCCAGTCTGTCTCCCCACCAACCCTTCTGAATCCCAATCTGTGACACACCCCCACCAGCCCCATGTGCCCTGATCTGTCCATTCCCCTCATATCCTGTGCCTCCTTACCTGGCCCCATGGGCAGGGTTCTGTGAGGAATGCAGCCTCTTCTCCTCCCTATCCACATAGGGCTGCTCCCATTTGGGAGCATCTGCCCTCTGTTCTGGTGCCACAGCAGTCTCTGGTGAGTGAAAGGCATAATTGCAGCACCTCTCTGGCAGAATGTATTTTCTGGAGAGAGAAAAAAATTCTGTGGGGAACATGAATTCTGTGCATGTGCAATGGCGCAGAATTCCCCAGGAGTACTGTGAGAATGACTCTGAGTTGCACTAGAGAAAGGGAGGGGGGAGAGTTCTGCCTGCAGCATCTCTGTTTGGTTGCCTGCAGGCAGGCAAGTGGAGTGGGCAGCCAATCAGAGGACTCAAATGCAGACAGGTTTGAGCTTCTCACATCATCTTGAGACTAGACCCACCAAAATCATGTCATTTGTGGGCCCTTGCTGCTCCTCTGGAAGACATACTACCAACACAATCCTCAACACTGCTTCAGTGTAACCTTCTATGCACATCAAGGGCCATAATGGCAGAGTGATTTCTGAATGGATATGGGGATGAGGACTCTGGAAGAGAATTTTGTGACAATAATAGCTTCAGTTTCTGCTAGATATAGTCCAGTTATCCTACAGAATGCCGAGTACTCTTCACTGACTGCCTGTTCTTATATAAGAAAACAGCCTCTTCTACCTTGCAGGCATTTTCTCTGTCTCTGGGGGGCACTATTTATATGCTAGGGACCCTGGGATAAATAATCCCCATTCATTCACAAGCACTAACAGAAACCCCCCTATAATCATCAAGCTATTTTTCCTACAAGCTGAGAAGGAAGACAGAGGGAGGGAATTTGTTATTTCCATTTTTAAATAGAAATAGCTGCTCAGATGCTATGGCAATGGGGATTCAGACATATAAGTGGACAGATGAAAAAGCTTATCTGAGAGATGAAATACTTATGAGTAAGTCTCCCCAGATAAGCACAACAAGGATATATTATGATGGATTCATACCAATGTACAAAGGCAGAGCACACATTTCAGGATTATTCATTGCTCTTCTTATGATAAAGAAAATAAATAAATGCAGACTACTAATCATAAGGGTATGCAGTTAAAAAAAATCAGTGCAACACAAAAAGAGAATTGGGAACCAAATATACTACAAACAGCTGCAGAACACACTTTGGTAGAAAATAAACTTTACTCAAGTGCACAGCTTTCTCAGGAACATCCTAATTAAATTAGGCAGTGAAAAAGAGGCAGAAGATCAACTATTGCTGTTATGAAATTCATTTTCTCTTCACTTCATTGATGGCTTTTCTGAGCGAGACTGCTTTTCCTTAGCTGCTGTTACACAGCTTCTTACCCTTGGCCCAGCCAAACACTGCTTCTGTGCATTTTAAGCTGCTATCTCATCCATCTTGCCGTCCTGGCCAATGGCTTCCATGATAATGATCAAAATAGAGCCTATAACTTAAAAGAATTTATAAATGCAGTGTTGTTGTAGCCATGTCACTCCCAGGATATTATAGCTTTGGGGTGCACCAAGAAAGCTGTTATCTATAGCCAGGCACTCAGATACCACAGAATATACTCCAAGGAGAAAGTCTGGGATATACACTCAAAACCACCTTCACCAAATGAGGACACTCCACCAGAGAAGTAGATTGCATAATGGAACGGACCACCCAGATACCCAGCTTCAGTATAGAACCTGCTTCAATTCAGAAATAAAACTCCCTCAGACTGCACGCTACTTGTTGTCACCTACCACCCCACACCGGAACCCATATTGGGTATCACCAGACAATTCCAACCCATACTCAATGGGGACCCCGGCCTGAAAGAAATCTTTCCTGAACCCCGTCTTCTGGCCTTCAAACAACCTTCCAACCTCTCCACACTCATCACCAGAACCAAACTCCCCATAGACCAAGACAAACCAACTCAAAGTGTCATCAGACCCTGCCAGAACAACAGTTGCAAAACCTGCAGACATATCTTCACTTATACAATGATCAACACCCCCTCCACAACACACCTTTCAAGATCCATAGATCCTACACATGCCAATCACAAAATCCTGTGCACTAGATGCCCCAGTAACAACTATGTGAGTGAAATAATCACTTCATGCTTGAATGAACTCACGCAGGAAAATGATAAAAGACAAAAAACACCCTGTCATCTGTGGGTGAACACTTTTCACAAAGCAATCACTTTATATCTGACCTTCAGTCCTCATCCTCAAAGGAAACATACACAATAATTTCAAAAGACGAGGCTGGGAGCTTAAATTAATAACTTTGCTAGACACTAAAAATCATCGACTGAATAGAGATACTGGATTTATGACTTACTACAACAACTTCCCACCAGTTGCCTTCCCCACTCCCCACATCCCCTTGACTGGAGGGGTGTTAATGAGTCACTTCACCTTGAATGGTCCCTTGAAATGTGTTAGCTACTTAAGCACCTTATATTTAGCTGTGACAGTCTGAGTACGTTTCCCAGACCTGAAGACGAGCTCTGTGTAAGCTCAAAAGCTTGTCTCTCTCGCCAACAGAAGTTGGTCCAATAAAAACTATTATCTCACCCACCTTGTCTTGGTAGGAATTTATGACTAACTATCCACATGTAAGAAGAGTGGGCTGTATTTTTTTAAGAGGCTTAAGAGATTGACAGAACCTGCAGATGAAATCCTGCTTGTATCATCCAGCAAAAATCTCTGATAATAGTAACACAACTACCCCCACATTTCCTTCTTAGGGTTGGATCCTGCAAGAAGCTGAGCATTTCCTGCAAGGTGTACAGTGCCCTCAATTCACTCTGACAGCCTAGTGTAAATTAAGGCTGCTCAGCATATGGGAAAAGTGCAGGTCAGACCTGTTGGTTTTACAGATGAAAGGTGAGAGCTTTATCCATTAAGAGACCAAGTATTGACTAGCATCTGGTATCAATCACTAGTCCATCAGGAATCTGACTCATCAGTCAGTAAGACATCCAGCATATTTGGATGACACTGAACACAGTTATTTTATTCAACAGATCTGTATTTCCAATTTCTTGCTACAGTTTCAGCTATCCCTACATTTTCTGCATCTCCCTCACCTTTAAAAAAAAAAACAACCAAAACTATGCTGCATCTTTAGAACTGATCCCCAATTTACTAATCTGAAATAGTTAAAAACACTGTCCAAATGGTACAGTAAATATGTGTTGCAAAACAAATATAAATGGGTTGTGAGAAATGAGATGAAAAGCCATGTTTATAGCATGTGCACTGCACTTATGCATCTATTGTATATTTAGACTTTGTGTATCTTTTAATTGTGGAGTGACAGAAGAAGGAAGTTGAAACAGTAACCACACATAAATGTATCAGCAGAGTTTAAAACTGCATTTATTCATTAGATTGAATCAGATACTGAATCTGATCGTGCTCCCATTGAAGTCAATAGAATTTTTGCCATTAAATTAGGCCTTAATCAGGCAGTGGGATTTGCCTGTGTAGAAAACATCAAATCCAGTAGGAAAAGAAAGAAGATTAGATTTTTATGAAGCACAAATCAATAATGAGAAATGTCCTTTACTTTTCCTGGGAAGTCCTCAATTTGGAATCAAGTTCATGTAAAAGTACCAAATATATGAAATATAAAAGGGCCTAATTTTGACACCTGTACTCATGCAGAGTACTGCCAGAGGCCCTCATTCAGAAAAGCATCCCTATTAAGAACAACATGCAAGCACATGCTTAACTTTAAAGTCAATGGCACTTAAGCACACACTTAATTTTAAGCATGTGCTTACAAGCCGTCTAGAATAGGGATGGGCAAGGTAGCATTTCCTAAATCATTGCCTTCTTCTGTGCGTAGAGAAACAAAGGGACTTCTTGTGGAATTGGTTGCTACTCAAGGTAAATAAGGGCAGCCTCTGAACCAATATTGGTGATAGGGCATGAGTAACAAAATAAAACTGGGAAAGCAGTTATAAAAGGCAAAATATTAAATACCACTTTGGTGCAAAAAATGGTCTTCAGAAAAATCTTGAACCTATCTTGTAGGTTGCACCATATGAAACCCTCATCAGGAAAAGCTGGTCAGAGCAGACTGGTAAATCAAAATCATTTCTACAGATCATATAACATGAAAAAAATAATTGGTTCACGTCTGCAGTTTTAATGTGCCAAGCCTCTTCATGAGAAAAAACCCATCAATGAGAATATTTTCCCTGCATCAGATCACCAGGATCATTCCCAGTGTCCCCTAAAAACTGCTCTGGAAAGTACAGACAAAAAAAGAAAAAGACAAGCTGCAGTCAAGGCTTTTATCACTGATGTAAGTGATTCTATCTAGATAAAAACCCACCAATTTATGTATGCTTCTTACGTATATTTACTGACAGCTCTTCAGCATCTACAACATTTCTTCACTATATAGATTTAATTAATTTTGGACAATGAGACTAAGATGCTTTGTTTAGGCCAGTTCATTTTCTTTTTATAGTCACAATTTCATTATCTGATGCTCATGCATTTGCACAATTATGTTGTTTCTGGATTTCCAGCATTACAGAAAATGTTGACTCCTCCCTCCTTACTCCTTAACCTTCATCCCCTTCCCTCAAGTGACATCCTGGCTCCACTGAAATCAATGGGAGTTTTGCCATTGGTTTTAATAGGGATGGGATTTCACATCCTGTTTTTCCTGACTAGTTTAAAATCATTAACACTTTTCTAATCACAGTAGATTTTATGAGGGGGGGAAAGTAATCAAAATGTTGGGTTTGTGCTACTTGACAGAAGTTCAAAAGTATCAGAGGAGAAAAAGTTGACGTTGTGCTATCATATCTGGAGCTGGGTATGACTGATATGTTTGTTTCCATTTTAATAGCTAGTGATGTCTTCCAACTCTCAACTATTAGACGGCTCTGCTGGTGTTTGAGCTCTAGGGAAAACCATGAGAGGCTTGGCCATGCTAGCAAAGTATACAGAAAAAGGCCTCAGTTCACTCAGGAGCATTTCCAAGACTTTCACTTTTCCCCCAGAGCTCACAGACCAGCAGAGCTATCTGGTAGCTATGAGTTGGAAGAGCACTCAAGCTATTAAAATGCAAACAGACATATCAGCCATGTCCAGAACATAGGCACTAAGATACTGTGGTGATAGTTGCCATTGCAAGAGCCTAGATAGAAAGATTAGATTAGATTAGATAGAATAAAAGACTGTTCCAGAGGCTGCTGACACACTGTGCAACTCTTAATTTTCTCTGACATTCATCTGTCTGATCTCAAACACAGCTGCAATAAAGCTACTTGGAGTGAGACCAAGCAGCAGAGCCCTGTGGTGGCTCTTGGGCAAGCAGATTTTACATTATGAAAAATGTCAAATGTCTTATCGCATAACTCCATGTGCCACAAAACGAAACCATTAGACTTAGTAAGGATGCAATAAACAAGGGGGCAAGATACTGGGGAAGAAAATATAAAGACAGGAAATGTATAGGTCAATAGTAAAATGTAAAGCAGATGAAAGGAAGATAAAGCTGAATAATGTTGTGAACGTTCTCTTTGTAAGCACAACCATTTTGAAAGGTTGAGCGATCTGCAGAGGATCTCTCATCCCTTGCCTGGATGGTTGCAGAATTTCTCCTGGAACAAGGTTTCCAAACACAGAAGTACAGAGGTGCTGATACGTTGACTTTTAACAATGGTTACCAACATGAACCACCACAGTTAACACCTGTTCTAAACAGCGGGAGGAAAGACGGTATCACTGATACCACCGTGTGATAATGGTTGGCAAATACTGACTTTTTGAAGGAGGCTATTGTACTAGTGGCAGCTCTGGCAGTAAAGGAAAGCATTACCAGCATGACTAGCAGTGAAATCATCAGAATGAGGGTTTGAAATTTTCAGGACAGCTGGGAAAAAGAAGTTGGAAAAATGCCTGCTCTCCTTCATTCTTCATAGACAATGTCTGAGAACACCAGATGAATGAGTCCCCATTACTAATTTAGGAAAGTAAAAGTTGCTGCCTTCTGTATCAGCATTTAATTAGTTCCCAGGCACTGTTCTTAAGCCAAGATCACAATGTCGAGCTCCTCCCAACCAGCAGGTTTATGCTTAAAAATTCTTTCTTCCTTTATATAGCTCATAATTAGATTATTTCATATTGTTTGCATTTTGAGCTGAACGGTTGGTACAGCATCCATCAAGCACTCATTAGTGACTATGACAGTAAGTTGAAATCACAGTTCATCATCCCTTTCCATTTCATGCCCTTCACCTTCGCATAATAGTTACCCTCTTAAAGTATGTTTGGATTCCACAAAATGACTTTCCTATTTAGGAATTAAAGTAACTGGACAAATACAGATGGAAGATAAAAAGAGAAAGTAGAAAATATTCTATATTTATAGTGCTAAACAGAAAATAGGTTTCTATTATTCATTTATAGAATGTTAAAAATATCTCTGGAAATACGATACACCTGATAATCAAAGACCTGGCAGGAAACCCGCTGATCAACCCAATCCAAGTCAGACTTCTATTGGGTTTCAGGAAGGTGGGTGGGCACAAGCCTGCCCATGGCTAAAGGACCCTCCCCCAGCCTATGAGGAGGATCCACAGAGCCCGGAAACTCAAGTAATTACAGGGCACAATGGAAAAAATAAAAAGGATGGGTCTGAAGGTTAAAGGGTCAAAAATAGGGACACCACGCAGAGAAACCCGGACTGCACCACTGCTCTTCAAAGGTGTCAAAGGAGCCAGCGGACGCCGCCCAGAGGAACTCTGCCTGGATGCATGAATGGAGGGAGGATCGGAAATAGGCCGCACAGTCTCAGAGAACCCCCTCTGGCAACATCCTCTCCCTGGTGTTCTAAATGGCCACCTTGGCCATAGATAGGAGGAAGCTGACGAGGAGGTCCCACGACTTTGTGGGGCCATGGATAGCGTGTGCATATATAAGGAGGTGGGGGGAGAAGTGCAGCCAAAAATGTAAAAGGAGGTTCAGGAGGAGCCGAAAAAGGGGCTGCAACCTGGCGTACTCAAGGTAAACGTGCACCAGAGTCTCCCTCATGCCGCAAAAGGGACAGGCATCGGGGACAGGGGTGAACCACGCCAAGTACACGCTCGTGCTCACGGCTCCATGGAGGAGCCACCAATTAATATCCCCAGCAGGACGTGAAACTCAGGCCTGGTCTACATTACGAGTTTGTCAGATTTAGCAGCATTAAATCAAATTAACCCTGCACCCGTCCACACAACGAAGCCATTTTTTCGACATATAGGGCTATTAAAACTGATTTCTGTACTCCTCCCCAATGACAGGATTAGCGCTGAAATCGACACTGCCGTTTCGAATTGCGGTTAGTGTGGACGCAATTCGAAGGTATTGGCCTCCAGGAGCTATCCCACAGTGCACCATCATGTCTGCTCTGGACAGCACTCTGAACTCGGATGCACTGGCCAGATTTACAGGAAAAGCCCCGGGAACTTTTGAATCTCATTTCCTGTTTGGCCAGGAGAGCTCATCAGCACACGTGACCATGCAGTCCCAGAATCGAAAAAGAGCTCCAGCATGAACCGAACGGGAGGTACTGGATCTGATCGCTGTATGGAGAGAGTAACCCGTGCGATCAGAACTACATTCCAAAAGATGAAATGCCAAAACATTTCAAAAAATCTCCCAGCCACGAGGGACAGAGGCTACAGCAGGGACGCAACACAGTGCCGTGTGAAACTTAAGGAGCTCAGACAAGAGTACCAGAAAACCAAAGAATCAAATGGACACTCCGGGACAGAGCCCCAGACATGCTGCTTCTACGCTGAGCTGCATGCAATTCTAGGGGGGGCCGCCACCACTACCCCACCCCTGTCCGTGGACTCCAATGATGGGGTACTCTCTGCCATGCCTGAGGATTTTGCGGACGGGGAAGATGATGATGATGAGGAGGAGGAGGACGAGCTTGAGGAGAGCACACAGCACACCGTTCTCCCCGACAGCCAGGATCTTTTATCACCCTGACTGAAATACCCTCCCAATCCAACCAAGCCGGAGAAGGGACCTCTGGTGAGTGTACCTTTTTAAATATAATACATGTTATAAAAGCAAGCATTTTTTAATGGTTAAATAGCCCTGAGGACTTGGGATGCATTCGTGGCCAGTACAGCTACTGGAAAAGTCTGTTAACGTGTCTGGGGATGGAGTGGAAATCCTCCAGGGACATCTCCATGAAGCTCTCCTGGAGGTAAGCTAAAAGCCTTTGCAGAAGGTTTCTGGGGAGAGCAGCCTTATTCCGTCCTCCATAGTAGGACACTTTACCACGCCATACTAGTAGCAAGTAATCTGGTATCATTGCATGACAAAGCCTGGCAGCGTATGGTCCCAGTGTTTGCTGGCATTCAAGCAACATCTGTTCTTTAGCTCTCTGTGTTATCTTCAGGAGAGTGATATCATTCATGGTAACCTGGTTGAAATAGGGGAATTTAATTAAGGGGACATTCAGAGGTGGCCGTTCCTACTGGGTTGTTTGCCCGTAGCTGAAAAAAAATCCTCCCTGCAGTTAGCCATGTGGTGGGGAAGGGAGGGGGGGCATTGGTACTGAGCTGTTCATGTTTGGCTAGCAGGGATCTTCCCTGATACCAGCCCACGCGGTGGGGGAGGGGTAAAGCGATCATCCCAGATTATTGGATTATTGTGGGGGGGTTAGTTTGGTTTCTGCTGCTGCACGTTAACAGGAAAACCGCAGCACTAAATGGCCAACTCAATGGGCTTTGCTTGGTATGGGAAAGGAGGGTGCTGCTGTTATGAAGGTTGCAGAAGCCGAAAGACTGTGGTTTACCATGGCTGCCTGCAAGCCGAATTCTGTTGCCCGGCACTGTGTGTGTGATCTCTAACACCAAAGCTGCAGGCACTCAATATAAGATGCAAAATGCGACCTTGTACCAAAATCACATGTGCTATGTAATGTGAATAGTGTTGTTCACCGTGAAAGAGTATAGCCATTGTTCTGTAAAATGTATCTTTTTAAATACTTCACTCCCTTTTTTTCCTCCAGCAGCTGCAAATGTTTCAAGCCTCCCTCCTCCGTCCCAAAGGCTATCTCAGACAAGGCACCGAAAAAAACACAAGCGCTATGAAATGTTCTCTGAGCTCATGCAGTTGTCCGGCACTGACAGAGCTGTGTGGAGGGACACAATAGCAGAGTACAGGACAGTGGCTGATGAACGTGAGGAGAGGTGGCGGCAGGAAGATCAGAGGAGGCATGAGGCAATGCTGGGGCTACTGCGGGATCAAACGGACATGCTCCGGCATCTGGTGGAGGTTCATGAACGGCAGCAGGCTCACAGACTGCTGCTGCTTAACCGCCTTCCGTCCTCCCCAAGTTCCATAGCCTCCCCACCCAGATGCCCAAGAACGCGGGGCAGGGGAGGCTCCGGGCACCCAACCACTCCACCCCAGTGGATAGCCCAAGCAACAGAAGGCTGTCATTCAAGAAGTTTTAAAGTGTCCTTTTCCTTCCCTCCTACCCTCCTCCCACACCCCACCCAGGCTACCTTGTGAGTTATCTCCCTATTTTTATAATCAATTAATAAAGAATACATGTTTTTTAAATGATAGTGACTTTATTTCCTTTGCAAGCAAGCTGTGATCGAAGGGGGGAGGGCGGGTGGCTTACAGGGAATTTAGAGGCAACCAAGAGGGTGGGTTTTCATCAAGGAGAAACAAACAGAAGTGTCACACGGTACCCTAGCCAGTCATGAAACTGGTTTTCAAAGCTTCTCTGATGCACAGAGCTTAGAATCATGGAATATCAGGGTTGAAAGGGACCTCAGCTTCCTGCTGTGCTCTTCTAACCGCCCTGGTGTCTGGCTGTGTGTATTCAGCAGCCAGGTGATTTGTATCAACCTCCCACCCCGCCATAAACGTCTCCCCCTTACTCTCACAGAGATTGTGGAGCGCACAGCAAGCAGCAATAACAATGGGAATACTGGTTTTGCTGAGGTCTGAGCGAGTCAGTAAACTGCGCCAGCAAACCTTTAAACATCCAAATGCACACTCTACCACCATTCTGCACTTGCTCAGCCTACAGTTGAACAGCTCCTTACTACTGTCCAGGGTGCCTGTGTACGGCTTCATGAGCCAGGGCATTAAGGGGTAGGCTGGGTCCCCAAGGATAACTACAGGCAGTTCAACATCCCCAACAGTTATTTTCTGATCTGGGAAGTAAATCCCTTCCTGCAGCCATTTAAACAGACCAGAGTTCCTGAAGACGCGAGCATCATGAACCTTTCCCGGCCATCCCACGTTGATGCTGGTGAAACGTCCCTTGTGATCCACCAGTGCTTGCAGCACCATTGAAAAGTACCCCTTGCGGTTTATGTACTGGCTGCCCTGGTGGTCCGGTCCCAAGATAGGGATATGCGTTCTGTCTATAGCCCCACCACAGTTAGGATATCCCATTGCAGCAAAGCCATCTAGTATTTCCCAACTATGCACATTTCCCAGAGTCACTACCTTTGATAGCAGCAGCTCAGTGATTGCGTTGGCTACTTGCATCACAGCAACCCCCACAGTAGATTTGCCCACTCCAAATTGATTACTGACTGACCAGTAGCTGTCTGGTGTTGCAAGATTCCACAGGGCTATTGCCACTCGCTTGTGAACTGTGAGGGCTGCTCTCATCTTGGTATTCTTGCGCTTCAGGGCAGGGGAAAGCAAGTCACAAAGTTCCATGAAAGTGCCCTTACACATGCAAAAGTTTCGGAGCCACTGGAAATCATCCCAAACCTGCTACACTATGTGGTCCCACCAGTCTGTGCTTGTTTCCCGGGCCCAGAATCAGCGTTCCATGGCATGAGCCTGCCCCAGTAACACCATGATCCCCAAATTGCTGGGGACCGCAGTTTTAGATAAATCTGTGTTCATGTCCTCATCACCACGCTGCTGTTGCTTCCTCGCCTGGTTTTTCAGGTGCTGGTTCTGCATAAACTGCACAATAATGCGTGAGGTGTTTACAATGGTCATAACCGCTGCGGTGAGCTGAAGGAGCTCCACGCTTGCCGTGCTATGGCGTCTGCTCGGGCAGTCCAGGGAAAAGGGCGCAAAATGATTGTCTGCTGTTGCTTTCACAGAGGGAGAAGGGGTTGACTGACAACATTTACCCATAACCACCCGTGACAAATTTTTGGCTCCATCAGGCATTGGGAGCTCAGCCCAGAATTCCAATGGACAGCGGGGACTGCGGGAACTGTGGGATATCTACCCACAGTGCACCGCTCGGAATGTCAATACTTGCCCCGGTACTGTGGACGCACACTGCTGAATTAATGTGCTTAGTGTGGACGCATGCACTCGACTTTATACAATCTGTTCCCAAAAATTGACTTCTGTAAAATTGGAGTCCTTTCATAGTGTAGACATGGCCTAAGGTGTAGTATAGACTGGTCCACTGGGGTTCCTCACCCTCAATAGGTGACAAGAAGTCCCGCCACTTAATATCAGGGCGGGACACGAGGGTGAGGAAATGAAGGGTGTGGTTCTCAGACCGGAGGGCCGGGATGTAGGTTGGGCGGGGAGCACGCTCCTGCAGGACCTGTTCGAGGCAAACCTGAGCAGTGGGCAGTAAGGCTGCCCTCATTCCTGAAGCAACAAGCTACAAGCCAAAAACTAGCTAACAAGCAACTCACTAGCCAATTAAGCCAAAAACAAGCCCAATTTCTGCATTTTTTTTTTGTGGGTTTGGCATGTCTGGGTATTGTATTCAAATGAGATTGAATAAATGCAGGCAACTACCAGAACATAGTTAAATTTTTAAACACTGAATTCAGCACAGCACTCTCATTAAGAAGTTTTCTAGTAAAAGATCCCATAAATGAGGTCTGTTTCCATAGTCAAAAATGAGATTTTTTTTCACTTAAGAATCCTTTGACAACCATATTTAGAGGCAGTTGACCTTTTGCATTTTATTCTACTACCGAACATGGATCTACTTCCACCAAATTAGTTAGTCACTATTATCCAGTCTTAAAAACATCTTGAAATGTCCAGTAAGCATTTTCCACATCTGCATCTTTAACATCATAAAGAAATAGAAGCTAAAATTCCTCAGTGAGGAATTCTCAGTGTAAAATGTATCTTCAGGCTTCTTAAGAAACTAGAAATTGTTAGGACATATCAACTACAGATTGTCTGAATAAATAAGTATGTTACAATGTGAATTTTGCTTGATTGAGGACTTCAGGATTTAGCCTTAGATTTTAAGTCAGTGGGAGCTTTGGGTGCCTAAGGATCCAGTTGAAATATCTGTATATTTGTGAATGTGGTGTCAGTTTTTGGGGATGAATTTTTCTTTAACGGTTCGGACATAAGAACATTACAGCATATAAAGATTTTTAAAATATACATTGACAGTTATGTACTGATAGGGACTGATTCTCCATTACACTGCACTTTGGGTGATAATTTACACCAATGCAAAGTGGGTAAAAATGCTTAAAGATCAGAATCATCATTTTTTACACCCACTTTGCACTGGCATAATTAACTATTCAAAGTGCAGAGCAAATGAAGAATCAGGCACAGAGATGGAAAAAAAATGATCTAACTATATTTTCAAAGAATGTTTAGGTTACGAACACAGCACTCAAAATGTAGAACGATCTTCAGAAGTGTACAGATAATTTATGAGCCTAGAGCAGCTAAATAGAATCCTGAGATTTTGCATTCCTAAATTAATCACTTGCCTCCTAATTATGCATGTAATCTCAAATTTTCAAACAACTCAGACTAGTTTTGTACTCTTATTTGTACACAAATCAATACCTGCTTGTTCATTAACATCCATGCTTCTTCCTAATCATGTTCCCCTTTCTGCTCTTTCTGTTCAAGAAAGAGTTACGTATCAGATTATGACACAGCCTTAAATTTTAACAATATTCATCATGAGCTAAGTGAGGTTTGCAGTGGGAACATGCTCCAAGGAACCCAAATGGAGTTACTCATTGGGATGATCTGTGTCTGTATTGCTATAGCCTTTACATATTGTGACAAGGCCAGGCCAGACGGGTATAGGAGAGTGATCCTATTGGTGCTGGGAAGCTAACCCCCCACCCCCACCCCAGCCTGGGGAGGAGCTACTGAGCCCAGAACTCAACTAAGTTCGGGGGACAACAAAGAAAATAACAGGAACAGGCATGGGGGGTTAAAGAGTCAAAACCAGGGAACCTGAAGGGGACACCAAGCAGAGAATCCCGAACAACGCCCACTGCTCCTCAAAGGCATCCAAGGAGCCAGTAGACGCGGCCCAGAGGAACTCCACCCAGATGCTTGAGTGGATAAAGGAACGAAAACAGGCCCCACAGTCCCAGAGCCCTCCCTCAGCCAACCTCCTCTCCCTGGTGTTATAAATGGCCACCTTAGCCATAACTAGGAGGAGGTTGATGAGGAGGTCCCTCGACTTCGTGGAGCCAGGGACGGGGTGTGCATAAATAAACAGGTGCAGGGAAAAGTGTAGCCAGAACCTCAATAAGAGGTTCTGGAGGAGCCGGAAGAGGGGCTGCAACCTGACCACTGAAGATACACATGCGCCAGGATCTCCCTCATGCCACAGAAAGGACAGGCATTGGGAATGGGGATGAACCACGGCAGGTACACGCCGGTGCTCACGGCTCCATGGAGGAGCCGCCAGCTAACAGCCCTGGCAGGCTGCTGAACGAGTGTAGAATACAAGCTGGCCCACCAGGGTTCCCCACCCTCCACAGCTGGTAACAGGTGCTCCGGTGCTGGAGCATGGACAGGACTAACTGATTGAGCACCAGTACCTTCCCCCATGCAGAGAGGCACCGGAGTAGTCCCATCCACCTCCACAACTGCTCCAACACCCTGTCCTCTGAACCTTGCCAGTTCTCTGGTGGAGATGGATGTGTGGTAGAGAGGTCAATGCTGAGAAAGAGCTGTCAAGTTTCCTTCCCCAATCTGAACTCTAGGGTACAGATGTGGGGACCCGCATGAAAGACCCCCTAAGCTTGTTTTTACCAGCTTAGGTTAAAAACTTCCGCAAGGTACAAACTTTGCCTTGTCCTTGAACAGTATGCTGCCACCACCAAGCATTTTAAACAAAGAACAGGGAAAGAGACCACTTGGAGATGTCTTCCCCCAAAATATCCCCCCAAACCCTACACCCCCTTTCCTGTGGAAGGCTTGATAATAATCCTCACCATTTGGTACACGTGAACACAGACCCAAACCCTTGGATCTTAAGAACAATGAAAAAGCAATCAGGTTCTTAAAAGAGGCATATTAATTAAAGAAACAGTAAAAGAATCACCTCTGTAAAATCAGAATGGTAACTACCTTACAGGGTAATCAGATTTAAAACATAGAGAATCTCTCTAGGCAAAACCTTAAGTTACAAAAAAACACAAAAACAGGAATATACATTCCCTCCAGCACAGCTTATTTTACCAGCCACTAAACAAAAGAAAATCTAACGCATTTTCTAGCTAGATTACTTACTAATTTACCAGGAGTTGTAAGGCTGCATTCCTGATCTGTTCCCGGCAAAAGCATCACACAGACAGACAGAACCCTTTGTTCCTCCCCCTCCAGATTTGAAAGTATCTTGTCCCCTCATTGGTCATTTTGGGTCAGGTGCAAGCGAGGTTACCTTAGCTTCTTAACCCTTTACAGGTGAAAGGGTTTTGCCTCTGGCCAGGAGGGATTTTATAGCACTGTATACAGAAAGGTGGTTATCCTTCCCTTTATATTTATGACAGAGCAGGAGACCCGCATTCCACCAAATGGCTCGCCTGCCACCTGTCCCCGAACATCAGGCCAGAGCTCTTGACCCAGTTGACCTGGGCGGAGGAGGCTGCAAAGTAGATGGCCTGGCAGGCCTCCACCTGCAGTGGGTTACCTGGGTCCTGGACCACGAGGAGCACGCTGTCGGCATATGCCAACAGAACCAGCCGCAACTCCAGATCTCAGAGCACCAATTCTGTCGGCCTGGGACAGTGCAGGTCTGGTCAGGGTGGACCACTTCCACCAGCACAGACCCAGCCACAGCAAGATAGCCTTCACTGTGACCTTGTAATCCATGCTGAGGAGTGAGACAGGACACCAATTCCGAAGGTCGTGGAGGTCCCCCTTCTTCGGAAGCAAGGTGAGCACGGCTCGCCTTCATGACGGGGGAGGACCACGCTCCCCAGGGACTCAGCCCAGACAGTGACATGGTCCGGGCTGAGGACGTCCCAGAAGTCCACGGTCAGCCTGTCCATGCCCGGAGATTTATTAGTGAGCAGGGGACAGAATGCTTCTGAGAACTCAGCCTTTTTGTGGTGTGAGGGAGATCCTGGCGCATGTCTATCTGCAGTGTGCCAGGCTGCAGCCCCTCTTCTGGCTCTGCGACTGTGGGGCCTGTTTTCGTTCCTTTATCCATTCACGCATCTGGGTGGAGTTCCTCTGAGCCATGTCCGCTGGCTCCTTGGAGGAGCAGTGGGCATTGTCCAGGGTTCTCTGCTCGGTGTCCCCTTCAGTTTCCCTAGTTTTGGCCCTTTGACCCTCACGCCTGTTCCTGTTTTTTTCCTTTGTTGATCCCTGAATTTAGTTGAGTTCTCTGGGCTCAATAGCTCCTCCCTAGGCTGGGGGAGGGGCTTTTAGTAGTTAATAACCTGCATAGCCCACCATTAAAATAACTATCTGCCAGAATGATACAACAAACTGTTCTGTGCCATTAATTGTTTAAGAAAACTGAGGACTGATTATATATGCTGACAGCATGCTTTCTAAACCATCCAAAGGAAGTTCCCCCCCAAAAGTAGTGACAATAAAAGGGACTGGACCATTCAGATCTCAGTTATGCGTGTTTAAATTTGAGTAACTATTGACTGCATTGGAGTTACTTGGATTGACATTGGGCTACCAGAGTTTGGAACCTTGATCTGTAAGCACTGCCTACACTACAAAAATTACTTGTTGCTGGCATTTTGGGTTAGCAATTGGTGTAGCTGAATATGGTTTAGCTACAAATGTAGCCAAGGACTAACCATGTCTAGCATATATTCAGAAAGCCAGGTTAAAATCTGTTTGGAGAAAAGCAGACAGTCAGACAGAAAATCTTTTCACTGATCATTTAACATAGTTGAAGGCTGAAAATAGCCAGAGAGGTGTGTGTAATTTACTTTTAATACATTGTATTTGTGAGGTGTGATCACAGAACAATCAGTTTAAAATGGAAGTGTCATAACCTCCTTTGAGATTATAAATCTGCAGGCTTTAACTTTATCCACAAGAGCAGCACATTATAATCCAGGTGCTAATTGTGCTGCATAATGGCCATTTTAGTTATGGTTTAAAATATTATGCAATTTTTAATTTTTTTCCTTTTGCTCCCTCCTGACTGTTCTTATGATTTTACTGTCTCCCGGATGTGTAACCTTTGGATCAGGGAGTTGCTTACTGTGCTACAAAGGTTCCATGATAAACTCCTGAATGTCTTCATTTTGAAGAACCATGTAAACTTAAAATAATTGTGTTCAAGTCCCTCACAAAAAACGTGGCAATTTTTCAATCATTTGAGTAGGAATGAAAACATTTAAATTGATACCACTGAAACATATGCTTATCAAAATAAACATTCTCAAAGGTTCTGTTAAATTCCTCAGAAGGGGCTACTCAACAGGATTGGCTACACCTGGGTGAGGTGTTGGCTGGGTACACAGCCCTAACTGAACCTGAAGCCCAGCTGGGAAGAAAGAGGCTGTGTTTCTACAAAGCCGGGGAGAGAAGAGCAGAAAGAGGAGAGCCAAGCCACAAAGAGGAAACACTGCAGCTCGTGTAGCATGAGAGATTGGAACAGGGTTTGGAGAAACTGGTGAGCTAATCCCTAGATGAACCCCAAGTAGGTGAGTGGACTAAACCCAGGGACAAGCTCCTTTAAATGTTTGACAGCTGCAGTCCAATTGTAAATTTAAGCACTGCCTGTACTGCTTAAAGTTGTCATTTTAAAACACTGAGTATGCTAGAAAGTACCTTCCAATGTAATTATTACAAAAATAGAGATTCAGAAAAGACTTTTATGTCCTCTACTCCATGCCCTCTGCCAAAGCATTTCCCTACAGTATAGTCTCCTGGACTTGGTCCCATCTAGTTTTAAATAACTCATTCAATGTGCTTCTCTCCCTTTCTTGATGGTAATCAGTTCTTTTTAAACGTATGCTGACTGGATGCCATTTGCCAGTGTGAGCTGTGGAAGCTCAAGAGCTTGTCTCTCTCACCAACAGAAGTTGGTCCAGTAAAAGATATTGCCTCACATCAAATTGTCTCTCTAATATCCTGGGACTGACATGGCTATACCGACACTGCTCACTGCTACTTTTGTTTTAGCAGCCCTGATCACAATCAGAGACTAACCACGTCACTAAATATACAAGCAGTAGGAGAGGATTATCAGTTATGGAGGGAATGGGATCGGGGGGAATTCATGTTTGCATACAAATAGCTTTAAATGAAGTAGAAAATATTGTTCTGGAAGCGGGGAACATCATGATTTTATAGACTAGCTATGCTGTATGAGGCACAATGAAGTTTTATTACTTGTTTCATTCAGTTTGTAGCAACCAGTCTGAATGTGTAAGTTGACAGGGCGATGACGGGCAATGAAAGGCGGTCCGGTAGCAGCGGTTGAGATGGGGACCACAGGATGGGGGGATGAAGGAGATAGGCAAAGGAGGGGCGGCAGGGTCAACCCAAGGGACCCACCCACCTTATTCTCCATCACGGTCGATGGGGATGAGAACAAACACTGGAGGGGGAAAGGGAAGGGTCGACTGCTCCTCCCCACTAGGCTGCAGGTAGAAGAGGAGAGTGCCAGAAGAGGAGGTGGGGGCACCTACCAAGGCAGGGAAGGAGGATTGCAGTGACTGACATGAGATGGGATTACCGGCTCCTCTGGCTGCACTAGGGGGTGGGGGGGAGATGACCGACAGACTATAATGCCATTGGGGAGTACAATGAATACTGGGGTTCAATGGAAAAGGGGGAGGGGCACAAGCGGGTAGGTGGGGGACATGGGTGCATGGAGCAGGGAGGCTAGCTGGGGCAGGGGTACCACGGAGGGAGAGGTGAGAAGCAAACATGCTGGGGACCGGGCAAGCAAACGAAAAGGACTAGGTCTGGGGACTAGGGTAGGGCAGGCAAACAAGCAAAACTCCCAAGGGAAAAGGGCAGGGTGGGCAAACAAACTAAAGCTACTGGCGGGCTAGGACAAAAAAAAGGGGCAGGTAGTAAGGGGAAAGGGGGGGGGAACTGCTGCAGGGAGACTGGTGGGCAAGGCAAAGGATGGGAAAGTCCACCAGCTGAAAGTAGCAGGAGAGGCAAGGGCAAGCCCAAGGGGAGGGAGGAGACACATGCGCTGGCAAACGCAGTTCTCTGCTGGCTGCTTTCACGGGCCCAAGCAGTGGAAAACAGGCAAGGCAGGCAACTGAGTCTCGGAGTAAGGAGCAGAGGCAGATGGTAAGTTGGGATGGTGGAAGGGGCAGCAGTGGTGGGGAGGTTAGGGGGGACAGATGGATCGGGGGTAGGCTTCCCGCCACACCCCCTGTCTCCCCACAGTAACAGTCAATACCCCCACCACAAGAGCAAAGTTGAAAAGTTACTCAGTTTTTCAGGAGGCCCCCTCCACAGTGTCCTGCAGGGTTCCTGTGTGATCCTCCAGCAACAAAGGTCTCCTTCTTCCTCCTCAAGGCTCCCAGGCAGCAGCAGCAGCAGGCGGTCCAGCAGCCAGGCAGGAGGGACCCCTCAGGTGGTGGCAGCAGAAGCAGGGGCGGGGTCCCTCACTCCCCCTCTGGGGAGCAGGCCAGCAGCCCCCTCAAGTGGCAGCAACCAGGGAGTCCACTGGCCAGCAAGGCAATGAGTGGGGGGGGGGGGAAGGGGGGAGGGGTCTGGCCCAGATGAGAAGCTGAGGCAGCAAGAGCCCTGGGCCCAACAGCCGCAGCTCCACACCTGCAAGAGCGAGCAAAAGAAATGAAATGGCAAGTATCGTAATATAGCACAGCTTTTTTCAGTGATCTGATCTGAATGTTTTTCACTTCCTAAAGCTGAAATAAACACATCTGGATGGAGAGAGTAAAAAGCCACTTATTGACCTCTGAACCCCAGCTTGATCCTGTCTCTCATTAATTTGGTTTATATCATCCTTTTTTTACAGAATAGATGCTAATTTCTCAATCAAGTGTAAAAAGACAGACTTTTCTTTTTGGGAACCAAAGCTTTCAAACATACCATTATCAAAATGAATCACTTCCATCTGTATATTTTCGTTTTGTTGTCAACCACCAGTAGAAGTGATGTAAAGTTCAGTCACTGTGCTAAAAGTAAAATGATAATCCGAGATTCAGGACAACTAAAATACACTCATTTTATCAAATGACAGACTTAAAAAAAAGAGTCATTACTCAAAAGCCAAAATCTCATCCGGCTCACAATCCATGCAATGGGTTTCACGGGGTATAAATCAGCTCAAAATTTGCACCTATGAGATTTAAGTGGTTAGAAATTTTCTTTTGTATCAAAACATTATGGAAAATGCATAGTGTTTTTTTTTTAAAAATACAGCTACATAACTTAGCTCAAACACCTTCTAATTCAAATAATTCCTAAGAAAATCCTGTAATAATGGTTGCAAAGGAGCAATCACCCATAAATTAAGAAGATTTATGCTTCATTGTCTTTGAATATTGTATCAGGCATCTACAGTTTGAGGATGGAAAGTTTTGTAAAATTATTTAGTGGGAACCCACCAAAAGTATTCAGCCCATCAACATCTTTCCAGGGTTTGCAGAGCAGCATGGTGTGACTGTAATTATACAAATTAGAGCAGTTTCAAGGCCTGTTACAGCAGTACGGAGCTGCAAATAATGGCAGGATATTACTGACAACTACTATTCATATAAAATCCCAGCCACTACAAAGAAAAAGGTGAAACAGATCTATAGAATTTTTTCAGCTCAAATTAGGCCACTAGACATCTAAATGCTATAATTTTTACTAGCAATTGTGCGCACAAAATTAGAGCCCTAAATGAGGCTTTTTTTGCATATAGGTACCTTACTTTTGAATTGTGGAGTCTTTTGGTTGTTAGAGTGAAACTGTCTGGCGGAGGTTTTAAACATAATTGGCTGGAGTTCAACACATGAGTTGATGCAGCTGTAATTTATAAATTGCACTTGATTTCTGCCATCTAATATGTCTCTTAAAAATATACCTAAAGTACTATAAATAAATTAAACTAGAAGGCGTCTGTGTCAACCCGTATTTTTCCATTAACAAAAATACACTCTTGTGCCCTAATTCTGACCTCCACTGGAGCTCAGCCTCCATAAATGTGCGACAAAGTTGTCTTAACCACTTCCACAGGGAATACTCCTGGCATAAAGGTGTTCTCCTGGTGGTGCAGGGCCAGTATAATAGCCTACACCGCTCCTTTGCACAGTTCCTGGTCTAGGGCCATGCTACAGGAGTGGCTGGGGTAAGAGGGAAAAGGACAGATTGTGGTATAGCTGCTCTGTACTCCTACTAGTCTAGATTTGTGGAGCAGCTCATTGGAGGCTGTGAGAAGTCACTGTAAATCAGAACAGCCCATAGGGCTGGTCTAAATTATTCCTAGGACTGGGCAGGCAAGCTGGTAAGGCCAGAATTTGGGAGGTGCAAAGGCGATTTAGGTGTCTCTCACCCCCCACTGAATTGTGCCTTCTTGGGAGGTGGAATTGCTTCCTGACTGCTCAGAAGATGTAACACTTGGAAAGGAGAACTGCATCCTTTGCAAACAAAGTAGTTTGCTTTGGAAGCTTGCAAAATGTGGTTACTTTCTCTTTAAAAGCCCTTCCCACAATGGCAGTGTTCTCGTGACCATCTTTCTTATTCCGCCTTGATTTCTTGGTCACTTAATCTGGTCTGTCTATGGATTATGAACCTGAGTGACAGGAGGGATAATGCTGTTGTCCACAACTATGAAGCCGAGTAAGAAAAGAGAATTTGATAAGAAAAATAAGGAACTCAGTTTTGGTTGTGTTAAGATGAGCTGGCAATAGGCCATCCATGACATTTGGGTCCAACCGAGTAGTAACCAAAGCAAATCAGCAGGGAATTGTGGAAAAGAGACCTTTACATCCCCTAACACTGATTTTTCTGAGGATTGGTCTGGCCCCTCTCATAAAGTATAGCATCCTTGAGGCTTCTTTCATTCATGCCAGCTGCCAATAGCCCCGAGGGCCCATTAAAGCAGCTGGGAATCAATGAAGACTAAGGATGCCTTGGCCATGCCCCATTTTCCCTGACCGTGCCTGTGACGTTGCACTCCATAGGTTTTATGGAAATATTCTAATGAGTGATTATAATGTAACTGGAATATGCTTCATGCAAAAGGTCTCTTGTAAGATATCATTACAAAGCTTATAATCTACTGAGTGTATTCATCCTATTTGTACATATGTATCATTCTTGTATCTAAAACCAGAGTTATACTTCATATTTCTAAAGTCCTATTGTAATTATGCAAAGTGTGGGCCATTAATGGTGTTTAGAATCTTGATGGCTCTCATTGACTAGGACAATTGTAAATGGCTCTGTTTACTTGCAAGCCTTCCTGCATTCGTGTGAGTCAGGCCAGGAAGAATGGAGGCTTGGAGTCCCACAGGACATGTGACCATGTCACCTGGTACTGGAATCCATCTTAAACCTGGTCCTTTTCCATTTAGGAGGAGGGGTGGGAACCCAGAGAGACAAAAGATTCCCGCCTTGTGCCAAAGCTGTAAAAGGAGATGGAACAGAACAAAGGAGGCTGCCAGTCAAGAGAAATTCCCTTGTTACCACCTGAGCTGGAACTGACAAGGACTGTACCAGGGGAAAGGATTGGGCCCACACTAGAAGTAGTCTAGTCTGTGAAAGAAGCTTATTGGAACATCTCTGAGGGTGAGATTTACCTGTATTCAGTTTCTTAATGTATTAGGCTTAGACTTGCATGTTTTGTTTTATTTTGCTTGGTAACTTACTTTGTTCCGTCTGTTATTACTTGAAACCACTTAAATCCTACTTTTTATACTTAATTAATAAACAAAAGTGAATTTATTAACCCAGAGTAAGTGATTAATACCTGGGGGAGCAGACAGCTGTGCATATCTCTCTATCAGTGTTATAGAGGGCAGACAATTTGAGCTTACCCTGTATAAGCTTTATACAGAGTAAAACAGATTTATCTGGGGTTTGGATCCCATTGGGAGCTGGGTGTCTGGGTGCTGGAGATAGTACTTGCTGAGCTGTTTTCAGTTAAGTCTGCAGCTTTGGGGGCATGGTTCAGACCCTGGGTCTATGTTGCAGCAAGCTAACATGTCTGCCTCAACAAGACAGGGTTCTGGAGTCCCAAGCTGGCAAAGAAAATGGGCTCAGACGTAGTTTCAGCACATCAGGTGACAGTCCCAAGGGGGTCTCTGTGACCAAACCCTTCACAGTGCCCCCTCAAACACATACAATGGCTGGGAGAGAAGATGATGTAGGAACTATCCCAGCAGTTCTGCACCGCACGAGGTTCCCCTACTTAGCCTTAGTTGATATCTAAAGTTGCACAAGTTTAACTAAAGGTTTGATTTTTAAACCAAGGTGGTTAAATCAGTGTAAAACTCTGTTTGGCTACTGTTAATTCTATTTAGATCTGGCCTTTTGAGTTAAGCTAACTAAGGCCTTGTCTACCCACTAACTTTCCCCAGTTTAACTTAAAGGTTTGATTTAAAACTAGTTTAGTTAAACCAATGCAAGTTGTATGTAGGTACTCTTATTTAAGTTTGAGAGGCTTATTTCAATTTAGCTTTATCCAGGACTAACCTAAACTAACACCTGGTCTACACTACAAAGTTAGGTCAACTAAGTCAACATGCATTGACTTATTTCTACATGTCTACACTCAAATTTGTCTCCGACCGATGTACACTCCCCATTATGGTGATGCAGTAACACCATAAGCCCAAATGCTATTAAGTCATGGCTGACATACTGTGTTTGATACAATGCAAGTCTAGACCTATGTTGACCCTAACAGTCCTCCAGCAGCTGCTCCACAATGCCCAACTGTGATTGCTCTGGTCAGATCTCTTGAGCCTGTGGGAAGAAGAGGATGTGGACATCTATGAAAAGATTGCACAGGGGATGCAGGTGTAGGGGTACAACAGGGAGCAGCAGCAGTGCTGCAGGAAAGCAAAGGAACTGTGGCAGGCATATCAAAAAGCTAAGAAGGCTAACAGTCATTCTGGTGCTGAGCCACTGAGTTGCTTCTTTTACAAGCCACATGTCATACTTGGCAGAGACCCTATCAGTAGCCTGCAGACCACCATGGATACCTCAGTGGAGCGTGAAACAGAGACCTCTGCAATGGACAGAGGAGGAGGTAAATGCAGTGGAGGCTTCAGCTATGCCATGAGCCAGGATCTATTCAAGACTCCACCCCAGTCTAGTCAGTTCCATCAGCTGAGCATGAACAAACCTGATCCAGGGCAAGGCCCCTCAGATAAGTATGTGCATACATTCTCCATTAAAATGTTTAAATGTAAAGATGGCCCAACCCCAAGTTAGGAGGACACAGGTATCTATTTTTCTTTGTTTTACTTGTACAAGAAGGGGTAGAAGAAAAGAAAATTATCTGATTTTCATTCCCTACTAGGGTTAGTGGGGCAGAGCATGTGGATCAATTTGTTTACATATATAGGAATGTCCGTTGTGTCCTCCTGAGAGATATCGATGACGCTTTCATGGCAGTACTCCGCAATCCTCTCCCGAGGGTTTCTAGGGATGGCAGTCTGTCTTCTTCTGTACTAGGACAGTTTCCCACACCAGTCCATGATGACTTCAGCAGACACAGCTGCAGAAAACAGGCTAGTGGCATATGGGCCTGGGCAGCTTCAGCAGTGTTCTCTGTGTCTTTGTAACCTTCAGGAGTGAGATATCAGCTAAAATCACCACCATCTATGGAAAATAGTGCCAGTATTCCCTGCCATTGCCCTGAACTCACACCCATGGAAACAGGGACTAGAATTTTATTGCTTTACACAACTGAAAAATTCCCTCCTCATTTTGCCCCAGCCCTGGCAACTCGTATTTACTTTGGCTGCGGCTGGGGAGCTGTGCTGTGCAGAGAAGCTCCAAGGCTGAAGTGTCAATGAGCATGTCTTATTTAAAACTCCTATGGGAATAAGGGAAAGGAATTCTGAAACTTATCTTGTGTTTTCCATTGTGACTGTAAACACAATGATACATCTGTCTGTTTTATCTGAGGCTGCTGCCATTGGGGCCTTGAATGGTGCCCCCTCCACACACAGAGGGCCTAGATGGCAGGGGTGAAAGTAAGGGGGTAGGGGCCAGTACGGTGTACCAGTAAAAAGTAGCCACCAGGACCAGCCCATACCGCTGACTTTAAAGCGCTGCCCCAGCAGCGCTTTAACGTCGCTGCCCCTTTTGCGCCCCCAGCGGGTCCCTACCAGCAGGGTTGCCAATGGGGGAGGGGCCCAAAAGGGGCAGCGACGACCCGGCTGGGGGGCACAAAGGGCAGCGATGTTAAAAAGCTGCCGCAGCAGCACTTTAATATCGCTGCCCCTTTTGCCTGCCCCCCCAGCCACTGACAGTGGGGGGGCAAAAGAAATAGCTGTCCTGGGGCCACAATTTAAAAGGGCCCCGGCCTCCGGCTGCCTCTGCTGCTACTGCGGCTGCGCCGGCCGGAGTCCCGGGCCCTTTAAATCGCGGCTGGAGCCACGGGCCAGGGAGCACAGACAGACTGGCTGGGGGATGCTGACCCCCATCCCCACACCTTCCGCCCGAAGCCTCGCCCCTTTCGGGGGGGGCCAGAGCAGCCCCGTACCAGTAAAATCTGCATTTTACTTTCACCCCTGCTGGAGGGTGAATATAGCAGACAGCCTGGAGAACTAAAGAGTGGACAAGAGAACAGCTGGGACTTCTGGGCCTGAAAAGGAGAGGGAGATGCACCAGGACATAGTGGGGCTTCTCGGGCTGCAAACACAAATGCTGCAGACTCTTGTTGACCTATGAAGGCTAGCTATAATATTCTCTCCTCACTGTATGTCCATCATTTAAATGACTGTGTAACCCCACTTTCTTCCCTGGGTTACTCGGGAGCAGGCAACACTCACCTGCGTGCCTGGGTACCTGATGTTGACATTAAAGGAGATCCTGAGTATCCCAGTGGTGATGTCGGATAAGTGGGAATCCTCTATCCACCCCTCTGCTGCAGTCCCTTTACTTCTAAAGGAAGTTAAAGTTGGCAGTGCCTGCACCTGGCTGGCCCCTGTACACACTCAATAGCATGCCTTGGGAACCTCCAGGAATAAACCCCTTCAAATAGTAATAATAATAATAATATGTGGCATGGGTCTAACTCAAATACCAATTACAAATAATGTACACCCAATATACTTAAATTAGAGCTAACATTCCTTTACTTAACAACCTAAAGAAACAGGGTATAACAGACTAAGATTAAATGTCACTACTAATTTAAATCCACAGGGGCAGTTGAATAAAATCAATTAAATACAATATACAGTAATGAAACTTATCTAACTGGCATTTACACTGCCACCATTTACCCCACCCCGGAGTGTATGCCCCTCTGGATTTCCGAGTCCTAGACACTTGCGTGGGAGGGCTTGAAGATCTGCAGCTGGAGACAGCGCTCTGTTGGTTCCGTGTATCAGCCCAGACACGGCACAAAACTGCACAACCCCTCTGACGATTGGAGCTGGCCCCACCAAATGCAGCAGCTCTGGGTCCTGGCTCGGTGGGGGGATCACTCTGCATCTCCTCAGTCTCTCTGCTATGCCCCTTCCCTTGCAAGTACTTTCCCAAACAAGAGTGGGGGTTACTCACAGTTCCTTCACTGCAGGCCCAGCACTAGGCACAGCAACAGTCTCTGCCCTGGCACCAGTGAAGCCACCAACAGCCTCTGAGGCTCCCTGCTGGATCGAAGTCCCTGCCAGCTCTCAGCAGCAGCTTCTGGCTTCCTAGCAGCAGATCCTGGTATGGACAGAGCTCCACAGCAGCAATCTCACTCCTTTCCCCAAAATGGAGCCCACTACCTGCTCTCCTTGCACGAGGAAGTCTCTCCCCCTTTCCCCAAGGCATCATGGGAGTTGTAATCTCTAAAACTAGATTGCAGCACATGGGCTTTTCTCTTGGAACGCCCCAAAAAAGTTCAGAGGCCCCTCCAGTAACAGGTGCCTACAACTACTAATAGGAATTCTGAACATGTGCTTAGTGGAGAATAAATGTGTTATTTGTTTACAGAATTCATGAGCTATAAGCATTGTCACTAAGGGGCCATGGGAACTGGTAAACAAGCCACACATGAAGTGGCACATGATAATCAGAGTTGGTACCCTGGTTAAAACAGGAGTCCTAATTGAACCCATATGAAAGTTAATAATTTAAATAGCATTTAAAAATAACACAAAGGCAAGGCGGAATTACACATAAGAGTTTTTTTCTTTACTTGGGACTGATGATTGTAAACACACTCAGCATTTCTACAGGCTCTCTGGGAGTACCACACAAGGTAATCACATCCTTTTGGAAATCCTTATAACCTAGCCCAGTCCCCTCTGGCCAATTTGTTAAAGGCATAGTCTCTATTTAAGGAAAAGAAACAAAAATAACAGCACGGGAACATATTACCCCATGCCCAACAGAAAATTCATGCTAGTGAGATGGGATTGCGAACCTTCCTTGAAGAGGAAAAGAGAAAAGTGAATGTACATAGGGGCTGGAACTAGGAGTGCTTGAAGTGGTTTCCATCATATGCAGGATTTACAGTTTGGTTCAATGGCTCTCAGCACCTCCACCATACAAATTGTTCCAGCACCTCTGTGAACATAACAAATATTTGCTGGCTAGCAGTTGAACACAGACAAAAAACTGCACACCACACCATCTAATAAACTGGCTTCTCTCATTTTCTGGATCCTGAAGACAGGCCACAGAACACAAAATCTGCAAAAAGAAGGAATAAGATGCCCCCACATATTCAGCTTCAGGAGCTCCAGGTTCAGGAACTTTTACAGCTGGGCATTTCTCATTCTCTACACAGAAACAATAATGCAAAATGGAAATCCTGTATCCCTTATTTTTTCCTACAGTTTCAGCTATCCCTCCCTTAGACAGACAACCTGATTTCATTCTCTGTCCTCTGTACCTTTCCACTGCACACACTCAATTCCTGACCTATTCTTTCTGGCTACAGTGACTCCAGTCTCTGGTGCCAAGTTCTCAACCACTGCTGCTATCATTTCCCTAGAAATTCACTCCTCTGTGCTCCACTCCTCTACCTCCTCACTGATACTGCAGCTAGTTTTCCTGTGCTTTGAGGTCTGCTTCTAACCCTTCTCCATACCCTCTGTAGTAATAACTCTTTCTCCAGGACAGGTGCCCTCATCCACTCTAGCTCCCTCCCTGCTCTCTGCGCAGTTACTATTCCTCCCCATTTATGGAGTTCCCAGTCTGCTTCCCTTACAGCTCCTGTACAGCTATCCCTCGCATAGCTAGGTCCCACACTTAATCCGATTGCAGCCATCATTTCCCAACCAGACTCCCTAATTCATCCCCATTTATTTCCCATTCCTACTGTATCCATCCATGTTCCTCACTGAGGGCCTTACATTTAGTTATAACTTACACTATGAGTTGTCACCATCATTTCAATGAGACTGTGTGGCCCTATGCCTTATTTACTGCACACGATTCAAACCCTGCACTGAAGGCAGAATTATAAATTCCCCTGCGGTGCTCATCATTATAATATCTGAGTTCTTCACAAACATTAATTAGTTTAACTTCTTGTAGGGTAAGAGGGTGGTATCATTGCCATTTTACAGTTGGAGAACTGAAGCACAGAGCTTGAGGTCAAAAACTCTACTAATTTAGGGTGCCCAATGTCAGATAACTACAACCTGTTTTTTTCATCAGATGGTACTTTGTATATTCAAAGCACAGTTCCTATAGACTTTAGATGCAGCTGAGTTTTTTCAGCACTTCTACAAATCAGACCCCAAGATATCAATTTGGGCATCCAGAAAATGAGGAACACACAATTAGTGACTCAGCTGTGAAAAGTTTAGTTTGAGTGACTTGGATAGCACCACATAGGGACTCTGTGGCAGAGGCAGGTATAGAATTGAGTTACTCCAGAGCAGCATTTAACTGCCTTAACCGTGTGCCCATTCTTTCGCTTCCTGTAATCCCCTGCCTCATTCATTGCTGGCACCAGAGGAGGTGGTAGCAGTGCCCATCTTGTAACTTTCAGCCCAGTGTTTAGTGCATTTACCTGGGATGTAGGGGACTCAAGTTCAATTCCCCAGTCTGCCTGATAGGGATAAGGATTTGAAGAGGGATCTCCTGCTGCCCAAGGCATGCTTTAATCACTTAGCTATGGGATATGCTGATGTGGGGGTGCCCTCAGTCTCTCCTGTTGAAGCTGTCCCACTATGAATAAATAGAGAGTGATTGGACCCTGGGCCTCCCACTTCTCAGGAGGGTCCCCCAAACATCAGGCTGCAAAGTCGTTCTTTTTCTGAGGCTCAATGGCAATACAGGAGGCTGCTCCTCCTCTAGCCATTATGGAGGGAGGGAGGCAGGCATCGCATCCCTACAAGAAACTACGTAGGCACCAAAACTGCCTGACTCCAGGAGATGGGTTCCCATTAGTGGAGCTCTAAGCAGAGATAGATGCAGTGATGCTACACCACATATTCTTCATAGAGAGATTGTTATGATATGAATATGGCATAACTAAAATGTGTTTTATGCAAGATGGGTCTTGTGAAATATCATTGGAAAGGTTATGATTTGCTGAATATGATTATCCTATTTGTATGTATGTATCATTTCTGTATTTTATGTTAGGAATATTGACTATGCAACAATTACAAGTGAATTTACACCTGGGGATCGCTCACCAGATAGTATGCAATCAGCCTGGAATGGGCCATTAGGGAGAACAATAGGACTTTGAAGATGCTAATCTCCCACCTTCCTGAGAAGTTTCCTGGGATGCCACAACCTTTGACTCACGGCTGCTTTGATGCTGCAGGGTCATGTGATCAAGTCACCTGGTACTGGACTCCATCTTATACTACCAGTATTTTTCCACTGGGGGCAGGGGGAACCACACTGGAAAACAAAGGGTTCCTGCCATATGTAAATCCTATTTCAGGCAGGGAAGTGAGTTAATCAGGGTTTGTTCATTCTTCCCTGAATCCCCGCCCAGGATGACTGCTGGAAACATCTAAGAAACAAAGACAAAAGAGGGGATGGAGAAGAGCTGAGCCCAGGCTGGAAAAGGTGTCCGGCTTGTGAAAGAAATGCCTAAAACACCATTTAGGATGAGAAATTATTACTTGTAACCAGTTTCTTTAGTGTCTTAAGCTTACATTGTGGTTTTTGTTTTATTTGCTGGGTAATCTGCTTTGATCTGTTTGCGATCCATTATAATCACTTAAAATCTACCTTTTGTAGTTAATAAACTTGTTTTTGTTTTTTCTAAAACCAGTTTGTGCAACTCATAACTGGGACGGGGTAAAGCTGTGCATATCTTCCTCCACATTGAGGGAGAAAGTGAATTTCAATAAGCTTACACTGTGGAGCGAAATATGATATAATTTTGGGATTGCACCCCCTGAGGGGGTGTGCACTTGAGTGCTGGGCAATTCCCTAGCTGAGTCTTCCCATGCAGAGCTGATTTCAGTGTCAGTGTCTTTCTGCAGCTGGGTGTGTCCCTACCTGTGTGTGTGTGCTGGAGGATGCTTGAGGGCCTGACCCAGCAGGACAGTGTAAGGGAGCCCAGGCTGGTGGAACAGGCGGGCTCAGTGGTACCCAGTACATCAGGTGGCACCCCGGGGGGGGGGAAGGGGAGCAACCTGTGACAGATGCCTCCCTGCAGCCCAGACTTAGGCACATATCTCAAGACATGGGAGGGGTTCAGCACACACCCTTCTCATCAGCATCCCCCACTGGCTAGTTTAAGTGGCTCCCTGTCTAGCATGCTGGCTTTGTGGATTGCATTCTTAGGCACTTACCTCTCTCGATTCATTCTGTAGGGAGCCTAGGCACCTAACCCAAGCTTTGTGGATCACAGTGGGGTTCCTGTGAATTTCTAGGCACCTAAAAGTTAGGCATCACAATGCTCAGCATTTTAACACCTTTGTGGATCTGGTCCTTAGACTTTCATAGAAGCAGGATTAGACCCTGCATTTTGGGTGAAATCTTGTTCACATGAGTAGTCCCAGCAATGCAACTACTCATGTCATAAAAATGAGCTGAATTGGGACCTTTATATATAAGAAAAAACAGATTCTTATCTAGGGCCTAGTTTTGCAGCCTTTTTTATTCAGTCAAAATTCTCATTGAGTTCAATAGGTACTTTTGAACTCAAACCTGATCCCCAGACCACTGAAAACAATGCATTTAAATTAGGCTGTATGATATTTTCTAGAATAAGGACTGCAACATCCTTTAAATTGAATAACTGTAGGCATAGTTTAAATTGTAGGGAGAAGGCATGTTTCTAAAATACTATAAAATTCTCTCACATTCTTTCATTCAAAATATACACTGCAGGTAAATTATAGCTACAACACAAGACATTATAGCCAAGATTTTCAAAAGTGATTAGTAATGTGGGTACCCTCATTTTTGGATGCCCTGAGATACCTTAAAGGGGCCTGATTTTTGAAAGTGCTGAGCACCCACCCTCTGAAAAATCAGGCAACTTGAAGGTATCTCAAATTGGGTACCTAAGAACACTAATTATTTTTGAAAATATTGGCTGAAATGCATTCTCTAATAGCCTAAAAATGAAGGAGAATTTTATTACACAGAACACTGATGTAAAAAGACTGGATGATTCAATATTACAAATATTTTCCAACATAAATGTATTGCTGGTTCCAAGAACCATAATCTGAAAACTGGAAATTCTCTCATTTCAATGTTATTTGTCTGTTGTACAAATCTGAAAAATAAAGTTTTCAATGCAATCGTACTTATTACTGTAGTCATTTTATTGACACTATATGATGTACTGCTTATGCGATTTACAACTACACATATGAACAACATGTGTTAAAATAGTCATGTATCGGGGAGAGATTTATGGCCTTCATTTTCCTCTTGCTCATATCAGTGTAAATCTGGAATAGTTCCACTGAAGCCAATAGATACACCAGAGTAAAACTGAGATGAGCAGTGAATCATACCCTATTTTTTAAGCAGTTTAGAAAAGTACCTTTGTTTCAATTAATTAAGCAACTCAATACAAGGTACTTGTTTTTGTTTGATTGATTGTTTCCTAGTACTTTCAGTGCTACCCTGAAAGTAACAATAGAGGCTTCAGAAATGAGAAACATGGCCACAAGTCAACCACAGGTATGACTATTCCAGCATTTAATTTTCCTGGGCATGCAGTGAGACCCAGCAATGCACAGGAAGTTTAATGGAATTAGCATCCTTGCAGGAGTTACAATTTAGAGATAATATATTTCAAATTGTTGCATTTAGAAATAGATCATACAATGCCCACACCTATTTCCATGGAAGTCAGAGGCAAAACTCCCACTGGAAGAAGGATCAGGCCAACTGTTAGAATTGTAAGGAATTAAATTACAGAAATTGAACAGAATGGGCCAATTTCATCCCCTGGCGTAAACCCACTGAAGTCAGGGCCTCTTTTAGGGCCTGATCCAAAACACACTGAAATCAAAGGAAGTGCTTCCATTAACATCATTCAATACTGCTCATCAATCATTTCAGATTTTAAAAGTGGCTAATAGGATATATGAACAGTTTCAAAAACATTCTCTTTCACATCATATAAACTGGTTCGGTGTTTCATGAGGTGCAGAAGGAAGTTGTGCAAAAGGAAGCATCAGGTGAAAGAGAAAGTTCTCATGAAATATGAAGGAAACTTCTAGGTGTAAGTAAGTGTGTCTGTTGGGGGGGGGGGTCGGAGGATAGAGGAACATGCTGTGAAAACATGGTGGTGATGACAGTTTTATTATTGCAGCAGCAGCTTCAGAGTTGATCCTCTTTACTGCCATTTTCGATCAAAAAGAGCTAACATTTGTATTCAAAATATTGTCATATACCACCTTATAACAATAAGAAAGAAAGAAACCCCTTAACCAATACCTCAGAATAAATAGATGCTCCTGTGTGCAAAAATAAGTTCTCATTTAAATGAAAAACTGGATGATATATGAATGATAGATTTCTAATAGACTAAATGGTCTCAAGCAACCAGATGTTCTTTTTGATGGGCTTGCAGTTATTTACTCAAACCCCAGTGCTTATCAGAGATGGAAAATTGGTTCGTGTTCTCCCGGAACAGATTTTAATGCAAATCACTTCTTCAGTTAAACTTATATAATACTAGATTTTTGAACAGTGCCATTCAGTACATTGTGAGTAATGATTTTGAAGAATGTTGTACAAATATGAACCTCTTTCCTTGTAATCTAGGTGTCCCAATGCCAACATGTTGTCCCAAATAATATGTGATCTCCAAAATCCAAATGGAAAGGAATAAGTCTCTGTTAAAACATCAAATGACGTCCACAAATGTTGTAGCATTAAGCTAAAACACTCATGTACAGCAATAGCCTATGAATATTAAGATCATTTGCAAATCCTGCTCACTAAATTCATTATTGTATTGGAACAGAAATCAAAATGAAGAAAATAAACCCACACAATTCCCAATAGTCACAGAGACTATGGTGCACACACAGAAATCATGTACAATTAGAGACATCATTGTTGTCCAACAGAAAGAGATTTTTACCATAGCATCGTTTTATATATATATATATATATAAAATCACTATGAACTACTTCTCAGTTATGAAAGGAAAATGCTTGCCAGAGTAGTGTGTGTGTGTGTGTGTGTGTGTGTGTGTTGGAGAGGGCAGACGATGATGATATGTGTATGTACTGGAGTTCATAGATGGTGGTGGTGGTGTGTTTGTTGGAGTGAGTGAATGTGTATAAACATAGTTTGTGTGTTGGAATAGGTAGGTGCTGATAATATGCATGCAAGGAAGGTAGATGGTAGTGTGGGGGTGTGCATTTGTGTGGTGATGAGTATGGTGTTTGCACCTCTGAGGTGGTTCTGGTAGGTGGCAGTAATCTATGTGTGTCTATGTAAGTGGTGGCAATGTGTGCGTAGTGGTAGTACGGAGGGTATGTGGTGGTATGTGAGGCGTCAATAGAATGGTTAGTAAGTGGTGTGTGTTTGTGTAGTTGTGGTAGGTTGTGTGTGTTTGTGTAGTATGTATGTGTGTAGGTTGTGTGGGTATGTAATGATGTGTATGTGTAGTGGTGTTGTGTCATGTCTAGTGGTGATAGAAAGGGTAGCTGGTGATGTATACTGGGGCGTGTGTGTGTGTGTACAGGTGGTAGAATGGGTATGTGTTGGCATGTAGTAGAGGTGCCAAATGTAGGGGCAGGGTGTGCGTGTGTGATGGTGGTGCTGTGTCTAAGGGAAGGGTGTGTGTGGACGTGCTGGTGGCACTGTGTGTAGAGGCAAGGTCGGTGTGTGGAGGTGGTGCAGTGTGTAGAGCCAGAGGTGTGTGTGTGGAAGTGCTGGTGTTGCTGTGTGGAGAAAGTATGTGTGTGTGTGTGTGGTGGCGCTGTGCCTAGGGGCAGGGTGTGTCTGTGTGTGGAGGTGCAGGTGGCACTGTGTGTACGGGCAGGGTGTGTACGGTGGTGCTGTGCCCAGGGCAGGGTGTGTGTGTGTGTGTGGCAGTGGCACTGTGTGTAGGGGCAGGGTGTGTACGGCGGTGCTGTGCCCGGGGCAGGGTGTGTGTGTGTGTGCGGCAGTGGCACTGTGTGTAGGGGCAGGGTGTGTACGGCGGTGCTGTGCCCGGGGCAGGGTGTGTGTGTGTGTGCGGCAGTGGCACTGTGTGTAGGGGCAGGGTGTGTACGGCGGTGCTGTGCCCGGGGCAGGGTGTGTGTGTGTGTGTGGCAGTGGCACTGTGTGTACGGGCAGGCAGGGTGTGTAGGGCGGTGCTGTGCCCGGGGCAGGGTGTGTGTTTGTGTATGGCGGTGTCAGGATGGGCTGTGGCGGGGAGCTGAGGCTGGCTCTTGGCTGGGGGCGGGGGGTCTCTGTGCGCCTACGAGCCGGGCTGGTGCCACAGCGGCCTCGGGAGCGGCCGGTGCAGGCCGGGACGGCCGGCGGCGGCTGCCAGGCAGGTGGCCGCGGGCGGGAGCTGAGCAATACGGAGCCGGGGAGGGGGCTGACTCCTGACGCTCCGCCGAGCGCTCGGGGCCGGCGGGAAGGACACCCACCTGCGTCGCCTCCTGGTGGGGGGTTTTCCCCTCCTCCTTCTCGTCGCTGCTGACGCGCCGCTGCCTATTAATCATTCACCAGCCGGAGAGCGGCAATTAACGCCGCTCGGCTCGGCGGCGGCGGCAGCCTCCTCCCTCCTCATGCCAGCCTCGGGCGGGAGACAACGCTGCGGCTCCGCCAGGGTGCCGAGCCGGGCGGGCGGCCAGCGCCGGCCGCTGTGAGCCCGCGGGCGGGGAGGGCTGGGCTGAGGATGCTCCCCAATGGCACCTGCCCCAGGCTCCCGGGCGGTGCAGGTGGCGGCAGCGGCAGTAGCGGCGGCGCGAGCGGAGGGAGCTGCTGTGGCAGCGGCAGCGCCGGCGGGGTGCTGGGGGAGGCAGCGGCGGGGGGCATGGAGGCGGGCGGCAGGAACTCCTCCGGCGCTCCGAACGGCACCCTGAGCGACTCGCAGGGCAGCGCCATCCTCATCTCCTTCATCTACTCCGTGGTGTGCCTGGTGGGGCTGTGCGGCAACTCCATGGTCATCTACGTGATCCTGCGCTACGCCAAGATGAAGACGGCCACCAACATCTACATCCTCAACCTGGCCATCGCCGACGAGCTGCTGATGCTCAGCGTGCCCTTCCTGGTCACCTCCACCCTGCTGCGCCACTGGCCCTTCGGCTCGCTGCTCTGCCGCCTGGTGCTCAGCGTGGACGCCATCAACATGTTCACCAGCATCTACTGCCTGACGGTGCTCAGCGTGGACCGCTACATCGCCGTGGTGCACCCCATCAAGGCGGCCCGCTACCGCCGGCCCAGCGTGGCCAAGATGGTCAACCTGGGCGTCTGGGTGCTCTCCATCCTCATCATCCTGCCCATCATCATCTTCTCCAGCACGGCGCCCAACAGCGACGGCACGGTGGCCTGCAACATGCTCATGCCCGAGCCCACCCAGCGGTGGCTGGTGGTCTTCGTGGTCTACACCTTCCTGATGGGCTTCCTGCTGCCCGTGGTGGCCATCTGCCTCTGCTACATCCTCATCATCGCCAAGATGCGCATGGTGGCGCTCAAGGCCGGCTGGCAGCAGCGCAAGCGCTCCGAGCGGAAGATCACCCTCATGGTCATGATGGTGGTGATGGTCTTCGTCATCTGCTGGATGCCCTTCTACATCGTGCAGCTGGTCAACGTCTTCGTGGAGCAGGACGACGCCACCATCAGCCAGCTCTCCGTCATCCTGGGCTACGCCAACAGCTGCGCCAACCCCATCCTCTACGGCTTCCTCTCGGACAACTTCAAGAGGTCCTTCCAGCGGCTCTTGTGCCTCAGCTGGATGGACAACGCCACGGAGGAGCCCGTCGATTACTACGCCACCGCCCTGAAGAGCAGGGCTTACAGCGTGGAGGACTTTCCCCCCGACAACTTGGAGTCGGGGAGCATGTACAGGAACGGCACTTGCACCTCCAGGATTACCACTCTCTGAGGAAGCGCGCAGCAGCCTTCCACCCCACCCCCCCTACGCCCCCCAGGCGCAGGGCAGCCGGGAACCGCGGGCGGGTGGAGTGGGGGGACGGGGGTTATTATTCTGTTTGGAAACAACAGAGGTTGGCACGAAAAGGAACAACAAAGTGTTCCCTGGTCGCCTGCCCCACACCCCACCCGCTCTGTATTTCAGTTGCGTTGTGTTTGTTCATGCTACTACGCCCCTAGTCAATTATTAACTAAGCGCCCCTCAGATGGACTTTAGGTTCCTCAATCTGTTGCTTCCTCCCCGTTGTGTGTGATCAGCGCGTGTGTGGGTCAGTGAGGTCTCCTGTTGACTTTCTCTGTTTCTTTTTGTGCTCGTCTCCGACTCCCCCATCCCCACCCCCCTTCCCTTTGGTTCACTTGCCATTGTGGTGGCACATCGATGTGCTGCTCTTTTCAGGGTCGTGTTGTTCGGTGTCTAATTGTTCCACCCCTTTGGAAGGTACACTGTTGACGGCAGACTTTGCCCCTTGGCAGCCTTAAAACACAAGGGGATGTTCTGTCAAAAGCTAGGAAATCGCTCAGTTTATACGCCACAGTTTAACTCAACCCCTCCTAGCTGAAACCAACACTGACCGGAAAGGGAGACAGGATTTCTGTTCAGAGTAGAACTAGGAAAGGTCCCTTTCCCCCAGCTGCAGAGAAAGAGCAGACAAGCCTTCATCCCCCACAAGGGAGAGAAAAGCTCCTCTAAAAGGGGCAGGCAAGCTCATGAAGTCATCTTGCAAGTAGGACAGAACTCCAGTTCTCTCTTTCTCTCGGGTAAGAATGTGAAAAGATAACGGGGCGGGGGGGGGGGGGGGTTGGGGGACGCAAACCACTAGAATTGAGTTCCATTGAGATTTGGCATTCAGTGGCACTCAAGGGGAAATGTCAGTCCCTATGGAAATGGAAACGAAAACGCCTCCTAAGAAAGAAACGCGATTATTTCATTATCTCAGAGCTGCCCAGCAGGCTGCTGATAACACAGAGATATACACCGCCCCGTGACTCGCATGGAGCAGGGTATTGGACGGGGAGGTGTGCAAATAATAAAGTTTAAAGGGGGCACTAGAGTGTGAAGCTATTGTCCTGTGCGTGTTACGCTCACCGTGAAACAACCCTCCAGGGAATAAAAGAGACGCAAGCTGTGAAGGACAGTCGGTGTGGCCGCTTTTGCAGTTCGAACCACATAGAATAAGGAAAGTTTATTGCGGATCCTTCATCAGGCTTTGAAATACTTATCAGAAACATACACCTGTCTGTTCAATAGTAGATGTAACCTAGCCCCACTTTGCATCGCTCCTAAACTGAAAGGGGTTTCCTGTATCAGCAGTGTAATCTACCTTCTCGGTGCTTCAATATATGTTTGATTTTGATTGTCTTTATGTGTGCGCTTAATATGTTGTTTGATTTGAGTATTTTCTTTTTTGTTACTGTGTCGTGAAAACGTTCTCTTTGAAGCAGTTCATTATTCTATGTACTGAAGTCTTAGCGGCCTCATACAAGGGAGTGCATTTTAAAAGGTTTCAGAGTAGCAGCCGTGTTAGTCTGTATTCGCAAAAAGAAAAGGAGTACTTGTGGCATCTAGAGACTAACCAATTTATTTGAGCACAAAGTTTTCCTGAGCTACAGCTCACTTCATCCGATGCATTCAGTGGAAAATACAATGAGGAGATTTATATACATACAGAACATGAAAAAATGGGTGTTATCATATACACTGTAAGGAGAGTGATCACTTAAGATGAGCTATTACCAGCAGGAAAGCGGTGGGGGCGGGGGAAAGAAAACCTTTTATAGTGATAATCAAGGTGGGCCATTTCTAGCAGTTAACAAGAACCTCTGAGGAACAGTGGGGGCAGGGGGGGGGGAATAAACATGGGGAAATAGTTTTACTTTGTGTAATGACTCATCCACTCCCAGTCTCTATGCAAACTGCTGGAAATGGCCCACCTTGATTATCACTACAAAAGGTTCCCCCCCAGCCCCCACTCTCCTGCTGGTAATAGCTCACCTTAAGTGATCAGTCTCCTTACAGTGTGTATGATAACACCCATTTTTTCATGTTCTGTGTGTATATAAATCTCCTTACTGTATTTTCCACTGAATGCATCCGATGAAGTGAGCTGTAGCTCACGAAAGCTTATGCTCAAATAAATTGTTTAGTCTCTAAGGTGCCACAAGTACTCCTTTTCATTTTAAAAGGGTGATGTTCAAGAAGGCTCCTTCTGGAGAAAAAGATTATAACCTTTTTATAGGCCTTCTTTTTCCATTGTTTCCCCACAACAATTCTTTTTCCTGTCTTTTTGCACCTTGATCATGCATATTTCAGAATCGAGAATATTTTTCTGATAGAAAAACAGTGCTTTTCTATTGGATAAATGATGGTGGAAAGCAAAATCTAACATTTCTGTTCCCCCTTTAAAGATTATCCCAACTTAGACATACCAGTAAAGATTATGGTGACAATAGCAATTCTGCTTTCTGTTCTTTATTGCATTCGTTAAAACAGAACTAATGTCAAAGACTGTGCGCTAGCGCACTTTTACCAAATCATCTCTCTAGCACAATACTGTGAATTATAGGAATAACTACTGGAGATCGGAAGCAAAAGGATAATTACCTAAAACGCCTGTAAACACTGCCTACTAATTGCTATATTACTTACTGCGTCCAACAAGTGTTAATACTTAACTTACTAATGTGTCTAGCTCTTTGGGGGGTTCAGTAAGGTTCCTGGATGAACTGTAGCATGAACTTTTCTTAGGAGCAAAAAGCATCAGGCCATTTTGCAAATCTCTGCCACCAAAACATCAAATATTGTCAAATGAATATATAAATTCTAGTATCTCTCTAAGGACCTGATCCGTAGCCCATTGAAGTGAATGGAAACTCTCCCACTGACGTCAGTGGGCTTTGGCTCATCTTCTTTTGGTTTAAAAAATAATTGCTAATATGGATGCTGTTACATCCCTATTAAAACATTTTGTGAAAGGCTTTAAAATCTGTATAGTTTTATTCCTTTTTACTTTTCAGGGGACCACTCAATTAAAAAGGACCTTCAAATAATTTTAAAGGTAATTGCTAATTTTAACCTTCATTTATAGTAAAAAGAGAGAGAGAGAGAGAGAGAAATCTCTCTTACAATCTTTAGGAACATTTCACTGAAGACAGGCATTGCATTGTTTAAAACAGACAAAAACCACAGGGTGCCATGTTTACATTTTTAGAGCTCCATTTCAAATTGTGCTCATTGTTTCCTTAAAAAGGTATCAGTCTAGTGCTTTTATACTGTCACTTCACCCAGCAATACTGTAATGCAGTGTTAGCTTAATAAACAGATATATTATACAGTACTCTGCAATCTACTTTTTACTGTTTTTCTGCAATTACTAGTTTTTTTTTAAAATAGTACAAAATTGCTACTCAGCTTTGATGAGACATTAAGCAAAGGTTGTTTATTTGTTTCCTTTGGCTTCATGCAAAGATATTGGAACTTGTGATACCATGCACTTAATTCTACAGACATACCAACTTGTGTGCTCTGATTTCAGTTCTCTCAAGCTAAGTAAAGTCAAGCTGTGCTAATACTGGGCTAGGAGACCACCCAGGGTGTTGGAGTATTGGGTGCTTAGTTACACAATAAAAGGTATTCTTTCCTCCTCCTCATTACTGAACTAATTTGTCAGCAGTCAACATGGTGCTAGGATCACTGTGTTGTTTCAGCTGGATACAACATTCTTCACTGCTTGTCCTGAACTAATGCGTGGTGCTGTCATTTTTCACCTTGAATGTGGCTACACTTTGGTGGTAAATGAAGTGATGAAAAGCTGTATAGCATTACAGTGTTGCAGCGGAAAGAAAGGTAGTCCAATCAAAGTTATTATTCCAAATAAGTGAGAAATAACTATCTGAGGGGGAAAAAATGCCTTCAGGAACTGATGTGAAATGTATAAGAAAACAAAGGTTTCAGAGTAGCAGCCATGTTAGTCTGTATTCGCAAAAAGAAAAGGAGTACTTGTGGCACCTTAGAGACTAACCAATTTATTTGCGCATAAGCTTTCGTGAGCTACAGCTCACTTCAAGTGAGCTGTAGCTCACGAAAGCTTATGCTCAAATAAATTGGTTAGTCTCTAAGGTGCCACAAGTATTCCTTTTCTTTATAAGAAAACAAAGTATTATTTCAAATGCTTTGCAAATTCTCAAATAAAATTTGTTAAAATTTCATATAAAAAAGGATTCAAACAACTTGTTGTCTTCAGCAACCACTGAAGAAAGCATTTAGCTGAAATATTTCTCTCCAGCACTCTACATAATTTTATTTATACATAACCCACTTTACCCACAAAAAGCATAAATACTGTTTACCATCAAGAGGGCATTGCTGCATGTTTTTTAGTTGTCTAACATATCACAAGTTTCATACTAATGTATATGTTGGCACAGGGTCTGACCATGCACCATTGACTTCAGTGTGAGTTTTGTCATTGACAGTAGTGGTGCAGGGTAAGGCCCATATAAAATGTGAGTGATGTTTCTCAAAAGCACTTTTAGACTTGATGAAGTGAGTAAGCATGGCCTGTGTTGTCTCATAGATCCACACACAGAGCGGACCCTCTGCACACTGATTTTCTCAGGAGGGGTGTGTACTGGGGGGAGAGCCAGACACCTCTGCAGTATTGTCTCCACCCAAACACACCACAAAGGAGGCTCAGAGTAAGTCTTGTTCCCCACCCCCCAGTAAGTCTCCCCAGGAAATACTATACAACCTAGAGCAGTATCATCTATGAACTCACATCTGATAGGTCTGAGGGCAACTTCAGGCTGGCACTGTTGGGCTGCCAGGAGTCAGAATTAATGCAGAGGCACAAGACATCTAGAGGGGTGGCAGGGCCTCCTGTGGATCCTCTGGGCATTATGTGTAATGATGGGGATCCACCAGGTTTGAAGTATTTTGTGTATGAATATAAACCCCATTTTCCTGATGGAGCCATAGGGGCGGCACTCATCTGGGGTGCAGGATCTTAACATAGATTTCCTCCACAGAAGGAGCTGAGTTGCCACGATATCAATGTTTTGAATATGACATATTCATTTCTGAAATGCCATTTCTACAACATACCTAGATAGAACAGATTTTTTTAAAAAATAATCATTTTAAAAAAGGAAAGTCTATATTTCTAGTATATGTTAATAGAACAATCGTTTGCCTGTCTGGTGTACTGTGGCAACCAGTCTCCAACAACATGCACATTTTAGCTCCAAAGCTTGGGCCAAATCTTGTTCACTTTCCTGAAATCAATTGGCCTCCAGGTGAGTAAGGCAAGCAAGACTTGGCTTTGCAATATCACTTGCCCAATAAAGCAAAGCGTAATTTAATGGGTACCTTAAAATATCACCAACATAAAAAAAGCAACCAAGCAAAAAGAAACAGGATCAAGGAATTCACTCTGTTTTCCAAAAAGAATTACTGTTTTTCAGCCTCTGTGATTTCCAACCCCACCAGTCTCCAGCGCTCTGCATTTGAGAATGTGACTCATGCTCATCACCATTGTATCTGAGCTGCATTGCAGAGTCTATCTGTGAACTACTTCAGTACCTAAGCATGGTGGAATGAGACGTGCCAAAGTTGGTAGTGTTTGGTGATTGCAAAATCAAGAGGGATAACTAGCTTTCCGAATCAGAATTAAATGGCCACCATGATGACCCCAGGACTATCCTCAGGTGGTCTTTGGCTCAGTTTACACAGCTGACCATGCTTTTGATCTAGTGTTTAGTTTGGGATTGGAGGGGAAGCATTTGAAAATTATGGGCCTGATTTTCAAGAGGTTCTGATTGCACCGCCAGCTCTAATCAATATCAGTGGGAGCTGCAGGTGTTCAGCACTTCTGAAAATCATGCCCTACACTCATTGTAGGGACTAACCACTGCCATCTTCAAACTGATGATAGGGTGCTTATTTCCTGTTGGTGTGAAAGAGCTGCTTTAAGGCTCTAGCTTTGAAAACTAAGGGAACCTGTTTGCAACAATGCTAGCTGAATTGACAGACAAGGTATTTATTGGTTAGAATGCACTGTAATGAAATGAAAAGGGTGTATCATTTATCAGAGTGCCAACTAAGGCTCAGTGGAAGCTTTAGCTGGATGAAGTGTACAAAATAAAATCCTATGTGGAGTCTACTATATTATATAATCAAGCAGAGACCAGACATGGATAAAAGGAAAATGCAGAATGCACTGATCTTTTGATTAGAAAAAAACTCAATAACCCTATTAATCACTTTCTTTCCCTAGCATCACTGCAGATTTATTTTGCATATGATCTGACTGAGGCCACAGGGAGAGCAAAAAATAAATAAATTCTAAGCTAAATTCAAAATATTATAAAATAGCTCCTTTAAAGAGTTTCTGATTCCTTTTGGAAGAGCTGGAACAACATTCTGTTTAAAAACATGTCTTTTATAACTTAGATTCTGTAGTTTCTTCCTTTGGCTTTTTGTTTGTTTAAAAACCTATATAAAAAGCTGCTAATTCACAGCCTAAACACAAGGGGCCAGACCCTCAGCTTATGTAAATTATCGATGTCAATGGAGCTACACTAATTTACAACATCTGAGGCTCTTACCCGCTGGTTCCTGCCTCAAAGAGTTTACCATCTAAACTGATCACAGCACAAGAGATGGAGGGGGGAATACAGAGAATGGGGATACTTGGATAGTACAGTACATGTCAAGTTAATTCTTAGCTGTTTGCCTCTTTTTTATAATTATGATTGGGGAGAGGTTGGTGGGATTTTTTTTTATTTCTTTTCAATTGTTCAAAGGAATGGATGAGAAGATCATTGTTTGCAGGGCAAAGGTGGGTTCTGAGTCGTGTGACTAGATAGCAAGTGTGAAAAGTCAGGATTGGGGGTGGGGGAGAGAGGGTAAGAGGGCCCTATGTAAGAGAAAGCCCCTAAATCGGGACATCTGGTCACTCTAGTTCTGAGAGGAAATTGAAGGTTAAGAAAGAATTTGGAGGGAGAACATCCCAGGCACATTGGCAGCATCGGAAAAGGGGAGACGGGGACATGAAAGGAGGCAGAATTGGTGGAATGCTGACTCTGACCAAGGGAGTGGCAGGTGACCAGGGATCACAGATAGGCAGGGACAGAGCGCTACATAGCCTTGAAAAGGGAAGGAGACGGAATTCAAAATGGAGAGAGAAGGGACACAAGGCCAGGGAAGGAACTCTTATAGAGATACAAAAAACAGTCTTTTGGATTGTGTGGCAAGGCTTGGAGGGGAAACAGAGCATCATTTGGATATTAAAAAGACCTTCCAGTAGTCACTTTATATTATTTGGGATTCCTGCACCAACTATTGAAACTTCATTCATGTTAGACAAAGGAGTCAAAATTCTGCTTTCAGCTGCACCTTTGTAACCACCGAAGACAGCTTTGGAGTTAGTGATCACATTGTGAGTGTAGTGAGCAGAAAAATATGCTGTAAATATACATTCAGACAAAGGATTTTTATTTTCCCAAGTCTTGCCCCACAATTCCAGAGAAAGAACTCTATCTTTTGAATAAAATATGTTAAGTATATGAGTGTTGAAACTGCTGCTTTCAAAGCTAGTGGTTATTTGTAAAGGTACAAAGTATCTGAGCTTTTTCTAATAACTGAGTATTACCATAAGCAGGTTGCTGGGTACCCATAAACCATAGGACAAAAGCCTAGAAACCAAACAGATGGCAGAAGCAGTACGAGAGAGAGAAATCCTAGTCTTCTCTGATTTTTTTTTGAATATTTCAAACTGTTATGATCTCAACTTTCTGGCTTTCCCTCTGCCCCTGCCTCTTTCCCTTTTATTATTCAAATAGAAAATTTTCTTACAATATTTTTGTTTGATACAGAAAGTAATGTAAATATGTTAACAAAATGGGAATGGAAAACTATTGTACTTCCCCTCACCCATACATAAGATTCAGAGATGTAATACTTTATTTTAAAAAAGCCTGTAATGTGATATATAAATAAAACAAATATACTTTCTTTTAAGAACCAGAAGTGGCTTATATCTTGCTCCCCATATGCTTGAACTAAATTCACAATTTCATCATTAAGGGCTACAATAGATCCCACTGTGCTTTATCTGATCTATAGAGGATTTCAGTTTCAAGAGCACTTGGTCCAGGGTCTTTCCTCAGAATCAAAAATTAATGAAAAAGCATGAAAAGAAGAAACCCCCAAGAATGGGAGATAAGCTCATCAAACACCTATATTTATCAAAAGTGTGTGTCACTTGTGGTCTGTTAGCTAGATCATAGGAGTGAGTATTTTACCTAGAAGAGCTGAATATATTATATTTCATTATGATGGACTATATGTAGCATGAGACGACTGTTCCTGCACAGGCAGCATTCAATTTACATAAACTATTCCCACGTTCCCAAAGTTATTTAGGGAGTACAGAAAGAGCATTGCAATCTTCTTTTTAAACCTAGCTAAACATGTGGCCACTTCAATCTTTTAACACAAAAAAGGAAGGCACATTCCAAACATAAGGTAAACTATTTTACTCCAGCAAACCTGTCTTGCTCTGATGTGCCAGCAAGGGGTTCTTCTGAGAGTTCTAGACTGAATTTGTAAAACAGCAAGATAAGTTATGTTCAGAATTTTTGAAAGCAGTGTTAGCAATCTCTGTCTGATGTGCAGGGCAATCCCTGGTCGCTGTCTCTATCTGATTTGTAAGGTAAGAAAAAGGGAATTTGCGATGAATACATTCAAGAGTTGGCTATTAAACTAAAGTCATTAAAGTATAGAACAAATTAGACTATGATGCACAATTAATACAAATAGGGTAATGCTTATGTTGCTTACTGTGTTTTAATCCTTTTTAATTTCATGATATAACAAAGAGAAGGAATAAGCACTTTTTGTTAGTGAAGAGGAAAAATATTTTATGTTAATTACTTATTCTTTTGGGAGGTAAGGGTGGTTTTGACTTCAGTGCTAAGGGTCTTCCATCAATCTTACTGGCTAAGTAGGGCTGGAGGAGAGTTCATTCAGAGCCATCATTGATACTCATTATGTAGTGTGAAGGGTTGGTGCTGAGCAATGTGTTGGACTTGCTTTCTGAACAGACCCTGAGTATACTATCTCCACAAAATTCATTGCTGGTCTAGAGAAAGCAAGATCTAAACAGAAACCAGGCTTCCAGCCTGATGAGGCAAAACGTTATCATTAGACCAACAGACCAGCCCTGCTAATTATGTTCTGGGAAACACATCATGCTGTTCTAACATATTACAAGATGTGCTGCTCCTTGATCAGCAAATGGAACTCTTGATCTATTTGAAGGCCAAGGCCTTATGAGTTCAAACACTTGAAACAACAAATGGGGAAAGTTTATGTGGTGTGCGGCCGGGGACAGACAGTTGGCTGAGTCTCTTTGCAAATTATATGTTTTATTTGTTTGTAAATTGGTTCTGATGCTGATTTGTCCCCAGAACTTCTACAACTGCAGCTAGCAGAGAAAGAAGACATTTAAAAACAAACCAAGTGCGTGGGCACAAGTGTTTCAGCCTAACAGGTTCCCCCGACCATAGGCATTAAGGGTAAAAATCAGCACTGAGCCGAGGGCCAGCGCAAGGCCATGCACAATCCTAGCACTCAATATAGGGCCTCAGTGAGATTTAAGTGTTATATTGACTTTGTACTGCCCCCTGAACAGGGTATTAATATCATCCTCAGCGCAGCATTATCTAGAACATCAACAAATGGCTATATCCTTAAGAAATAAAAAAACAGTTCTATCTAGAAGGAATTAAGTATTGTGTATCAATGATTAAGCTCCATGCAATAGCCTAAGAAAGATAAGGCAGTTTTAAAACACGAAGAAGCTTAATTAAATGATAGGGAAATTATATTTCCTGGGGGAAAACTTGAGTTTATTCATTTTTTAAATCTTCAGTAAACTGTAGTATGTGGGAACAGGACAGGGTGTTTGTTTGTTTTTTAAAATGCTTTGAAGCATTTGAATATTGTCCTTGGCCACCTTTAGATTTCACTTTACTCTCATAACACTGAAACCTTCAGTAGTTAAATTATTATTAAACATTTTTGGAAGATTAAAATGTTATTGATTATATGATGAACCTAAATCATCAAATATTCATCATACATTCATGATCAAAATGTACACACCCAAATATGTCTATAACTGTTTAAACTACCTTGGAAGGAATTAAGGGATTAGAAATGAGATTCAAGAGATGGCAAAGGGATGCATTTCTTGGACTACTGTGCTAGATGAGAGGTGTGGACAAATTTATTCCTTACATAAGTATATGGACCTTCAATTTTTTAACATAGATTCATAGATTTTAAGGTCAAAATGGACCATTATTTATTTATTGTGTTACCATAATACCTAGATGCCCCAGTTATGGACCATATGCCCATTGTGCCATGTGTTGTACAAACACAGAAGAAAAAGACAGATTGTGAGATCCTTGGGGTAGGAACTAAGTAAATCATCTAGTCTGACCTGTATAACATAGGTCATAGATATCTGATCATTTAAAACATTGAATGATATAAACATGACCAATACAATATATTTGTATCCTGTACAAACCTCACCAATACAATATATGTGTTCTAGTAGGTGATGGAGTAGTATTTTTCATGTGTCAAAAAATCATTCAAATAACACCCACTTTTAGGTGTAGTATGCCATGTTCAAAAACCATCAAGAGACACACATGCTACTGCAGTGACGTGCATGGACCAGGGCACGACATCTCTCCATCCCTCTCACATTTTGGATATATAGTTCTATTTCATTGTGGTCTCTCACATGTGGTATTACATGATAGTTAAACAAAAACTATACACAGTTTGCCCATCTCAGAAGTTTTAATATATATTTATGAATTTATCCAAACGTATGGACTTGATTCTGCTCCAATTGAAGTGAATGGCAAAACTTTAATTGACTCTGGATCAGGCATGTTTCTTCAGTGCTGACAATTGCATTGAGGTTATTGTGTTAGCAGTTATATGTGCAAAAACTGTATGTTGCAAACCAGTCACTTATTGGTTGTACATCTGAGAAGACAATGATCTAAATGTAGGGCGTTGGGGAAAAGCAAGGACTATTTACCTCTGCTCCCAAAATATCTGTTCTCTGGGTTTTAAACATTCCAGAAATTTCCAGCCAACAAAAAATTTATCTCCTTCCCCGCCCATATTTATGTGATCTGCATCGCAGGTGGATGAATTTATTTTGTACCAAAGTACAAGTTTCAAGTCCATCCAGGCATCTTGGGTTCAAACCAAATTCAAATATTATTGGGTTTGTATTTTTTTAAAGAAAAAATACATTGACATAATAAGGTAAAAACAGAGCAGAAAGTAGGCAGAGGGAAAACAAATACAAAGGGGAGAATGTGAAAAAAGGAAGAGAGAGAGAATTACTGTAAAGCAAAAATAAATACAGCATATACAATATCCAGGGTACCCACACATGCTAACTTTGCTTTTGGAGGGTTTTTTTCATCTCTGATATATAAAACACCTTCCTTTTAGGTAGGACAACTTTTTATTTATTAAGTTTCCCTTAGGAGAAAATTACAAGTCGGGGGAAGAAAAGATGTATGACCTAGTTTTGTAAACAGCAAAAATACTTTGAAAGCTTTAAGAAACCCCCGTGAACTCCATGAGCTTCACCTAACTATAAAGCCAGATTGTACCTCCATAGACATGCACAAGGGAGGATCCCCTGACCTCATATCTCCTCTTCCTCTGCACAGAAGGGACGCACCAATAACCTTGTGGAGGGCTCCCTGTGTGTTCAGGGTCATGTCAAGGGGTGGGGGAGTGAGAGGAAGGGTAACTGGAGAAATGCACATTGCCCTCCCTCCACCCCCCATGGAAGTTAGCTGGAAAAGTTAATCCAGGCCCAGGCCCTTGGAGCTTTGTGGCATTGGACCCCATGGTAGTCCAGCTCCAGTAAAGCCACAGTGCCAAGGAGTGGGGACCTGTGGAGCCAGAGCTGCTGTGTAGGTACAGCCAGATGCCCCAGGATCTGCCAACTTTGGTGTGGTTTTTCTCCAGGGCAAACCCTGTCCCAGCAGGACAATTTGAGGCCCTCTCCGTGAAAAAACCCAGCAGAGATTTCCATGTCCCCTCTCCCATGGTTTTTCAAAGGGAGGGAGGCAACCTGGCCCATTGTGACTTGCTGAATAGATATCCTGGCTCATTGTGTTTCTCGATCTGGAGACGCAAGACCTTTGTGTGGCTTTTCCTTCCCTGCAACTCTAGCAATTTCACAAATAAAATACCATGATCAGGATGTAGAAAATAAGATACTTCACTTTAGTTCATAATTTATGTTCTTGGGGCCACACATTGCCTTCTGTCCATATACTCTCAATGAAGTAAATGGAATTTGAGAATTTGCATCCACTGACCAGGAACTTATGTAAACACACAACTAACTTGAGCTTTGGGCTTATAATGACCATTATTAGGCAAATCAACCCACCCCAAAATGTATAAATTATCTAGTGGCCCACACATTCATGTCTCTGGGTGATGCCAGACTCCATGCATTTTGAATAAGTTACATCCTCTGAGTCAAATCCTGAGAGGTGCTGAACACCTGCAACTCCAAATTAAAGTGCAAGGGAATTGCAGGTGCCTAACACCTCTCAGAATATAGCCATGTGTGTGCAAGGTTCCTGGAAACAAAGAATTATAATAGTTTAGTCTTGAAAAGACAAAACTGTTTAAGCAGTTTCATAGCCCTTTTTGGAATTCCAATGTCTGAAATGGGAAAGAGATGAGGATTTTGTGTTAAAAACTTTGCAAAAGTAAGGCAAGCAAGAGTTTCCCCAAAGCTCCAAGTGACTTAAATAGCCCATTTTAGAAATATGGGTGAATGCAAAAGACCCGAGTTCAATGTGTGGACCAACAGAAAGTCCAATGTATACTGCTTCCAAGTCTACACTGGTTACTCACATTCCTGACAATGGGAATTGTGCAATGACTGAAAGCCGCATATGACCTATTAGTCACTTTTCAGAAATATGCACATCTGAATACAGACTCAACCCTCCTGGATGGCTTATATTTGAGATGAAAAGTATTTCTCTTTGTAAAGTATAACTGCAAATATATTATAAAATATGAAAATTAGGAGACAGTTTGTTTTGTAAAAACTAGTTCACCTCTGATTCTGGGGCAGGCCAATGAGACAATTATTTGAGGTACTCCAAATGTATCTCATTAACATGGGATTGCGACCCACTTTGGGGTACTGACTCACAGTTTGAGAACCGCTGTATTAGAATATGCAGCCAGCTCGGAAGGAGCTTATGGTGGACCTAGAGCCATCAGCAAAGGTTGGTGCAGCACTGCACCACACAAATATGAATTGGGCTGCAATTCCCCTACCAAAATCAAAGGACCCTTTTCACAGGTCAAAAAGATTAGACAGATGTGGGTTGAGGTAGAGGGTACTCTAAATATTTCATGATCTTTAGGGAAAAAATCACTGTGGCAAACTTTAGCCATAGCATCACTTTACATTGGTGTACATTTTCATAGCTATCTTTGCATGAAAAAAGTCTGGGAATTTACTTTGTTTTTGAAATCAAATCCTCAAAATTAGGAAAGAGGGGGGCAGAGGGAAAGAGGGAGTTAAGGCCAGGTCTGGAGAGGAAAAAAAGTGTCGGAAATGTTTAAGAAACAGACTTTTCCAAGCTCTTGCTTCTTTTAAATGAACAAAAGGTTTTCTGTGGAACATGTTTGGTGGCAATCCAGTTTATCTGTCTCTCATTGCACTCAGAAGACTTCAAATCAATACTTACCATTAATACCCTAACTAGGGTGACCAGATGTCCCGATTTTATAGGGACAGTCCTGATTTTGGGGTCTTTTTCTTATATAGGCTCCTTCTACTCCCCACTCCCTGTCCCGATTTTTCACACTTGCTGTCTGGTCACCCTAACCCTAACTGAGAATCAACAATGCCATAATTGGAAGAGAGTATCAGCATTTTGAATTGCAAAGAAAGTAAGTTGTGTGCCCAGACTGATAACTGATTTATGGGACTTCTGAAAGGAAATCACAAACAAAGGGATTGCATCACCTAGGAAGGACTCACAGAGGGCAAACCTTCCATTCTTTACTCCCAGGGGAAGCCCATTGAAATCAACACATCAAACTCATGTGACAAAGGAGAGAAGAATTTGGGCTATATTTAGACTCATGTCCACTGTTCTAACCTGAAAAATTTGGCAACATTCTGGATGTGCAACTCTGGGTATCATGGGGGTGGCTTATTTGCACTCAGGAAGTTTTGCATCAAACTGCCTTAAGTCTAAACACTTTAATAGAAAGATGGGAGTTGTAGTTGAGCAACAAAATATTCTGCACAAATGATTGCACAGAATATTTTGTTGCTCAACTACAATACAAAACTGCATATTTTATGAAGAAGCAAACTAAACAGTGATTTCAATTCTAAAACATCCATTATTTTTCTTCCATGGACTGAAATAAAAAATTAACTCCCCATTAGCCTGTCTCCCCATCTGCAGTTCAATGGTTTTCCAAATACAGCAATGAACTTAGACATTTTTTTTAAATGTTTGTCTAAATAGTGTTTGGATTTGAGTTTCCCTCAAAATTATGGAAGTGTATATCTCCAAATGTTCAAACAATTACAAATAAAATTAAAGCCTCCAAATACCACTCAACAATTCTACATCAAGGGATAATTTAGAACTTGTAAGGCACCTTGGCCAACATTTTCAAACTTGGTTGCTTCCCAGAGATGCTAAGAACCCAAACTCCAGTTGAAGTCAACAGGACCTGCCGGTGATCAGCACTTCTGAAACTCAGGCCCCATCACCCATATTTGGTCACCTAAATAAGTGACCTGCTTTTCAGAATGTGATTAAAAACTCCCAGGGAAATTACCAGAAGCTTCAGGTGCTCAGAACCCCTGAAAAACAAGCCACTTAGTTGGGTGCCTAACTTTCGGCACTCAAGTCTGACCTTTTGGCCCTAAAGCATAAATGCATTAAAGGCCACATCAAGCCCTATGTTGCAGAGATCCCAGCCAGACCCTTCCTTTGTCACTGCATTGTCCTGGGCACGTCTGCCAAGCTGGGTGGCAATTTACATGAATACGTTTAAAAAACAACAAAACTGGGCGATGAGATTTTCAAGGTTTCATTGAAACATCGCCAAAACCTTCCTCTCCAGAGAGATGCCTTGACACGAAGAAGCCTCCCTCCAAATGAGTGGGAGCTGCCAGCTCAGCCTGGGCTCACTCACAGGAAAGGAAAGCCAGGCCTGGTTCATTTCAAATTAAGCTTCCATGGGTCCATTGTGCCCTAGAGGTTCCTAATTCCCGGGTGGAGCTTCCTCCTCTTGGCTGGGCTCGCCGGGCAATCTCTCTGCCGCGTCTCCCCGGGCCTCCAGGGAATTCTCGGAACTCGTGCTGGTGGCCTCCGCATCACTCTCTGCGGCCCCTGCGGGAGCCAGCTCCTTGCCCTCCCGGCTAGCCGAGGAGGGGCTCTTCATGAAGCAGAGTTTGAAGACCCCCAGCACGGCCCCGACCAGGATCACCACCGTCACCACAGCCGTGGCCACCAGGATGAAGACATAGGTGGGGGAGGACGAGGACTTTACCTCCCCAGCTGTGCTTGGCTGAGGGCTGGAGGGAGGGGGAGGCGCACCCGAGCTGCTGCTGGGGAGAGTCCCCCCCGCAGACAGGGTCGGGTGGGGTGCCGTTGTGGCCGAGCCCCCAGCGTGCCCGGGGCGCACACAGGATTTCTTGTCGGCCCCCAGGAGGAAGCCCTGGGCGCACACGCAGAGGAAAGCGCCCTGGGCGCTGGTGCAGTCTCCGGGCTCCAGGCAGGCTCCAGTGCTGGGGCTCCGGTACCCGGAGGGGCAAGGGCACAGCTGCTCCCCAGCGCCCGTCCAGCTGTAGCCGCCCTGCCCCAGCTCGCAGCGCAGCCGCACGTCTCCCTGGGGCCCGGGGCAGGCCACCACGAGCTCAGTGCCCGGGGGGCTGAAGTCCAGGGCGGCGCTGTGCAGCTGGTAAGGGAGCGAGAAGAGGAGGCTGCGGGCGCCCTGGGACCGCGGAGCGGGGCAGGTGCCGTTGTAGGGGTACTTACACACGTAGCCCTGCGTGGTGCTGTTCTTGCAGGTCCGCTCCCTCCAGCCCCAGGGCTCCAGGTCCTGGCGCCCCGCAGTGACCTGCAGCCCCGCGCACCGCCGGGTGGTGCACGATCTGCTCGGCTCTTTCACCCACTTGTCCAACTCCTCGGGCTCTCCCTGCAGCGCCTGCTGGGTGCCCGCCAGCCAGGAGAAGCCCCGCAGCGGCCGTTCCACCTGGGTGCATTGCGGCGCTCTCCTGACCAGCCCGAGCCAGAACACCCAGGAGCCGGGCCCCGCCGCAACCACTCGCAGCAGGGCGAGGATGGCCCGCACCTCTGCCTCCCCGCTGGCCGTGCTCAGCGCTCCCCCGCGCAGAGCGCAGGCCTCCTGGGCTCTGCCGAAGGGCACTTGGGCGAGGTGGACACTGTAGCAGGCGCCAGAGCCTTCGCACCAAGTGTGGTTCCCGCGGGGCTGCTCGGCACCGCACAGCACAGAGCTGGCGTGCAGGAGGACGCACAGGGGAATCGCTCCACGCATCTTCCCTTCCCACTGTGAAGTGGGGGAGGACTGGATTCTCAAGCTGAAACCAAGCTCGACCCCAGCCAACTCTTTCTCCTTGCAGTTCCCAAGAATGTCTCTGAGCCCACCGCCCTCCGCTAAAGGAAATGTGTCAGGAGTGAGGTTTGACCTTAACATCCTTGTTTTGTTGAAGTACAAATGACAAATAGTTTCCCCCCAACCAGTATGGAAACATTAGATTAAACCGAGTTGAAGATTAAGCAAAAAAAAAAAAAAAAACCCAACCAACCAACCCACCCATATCCTTTCCTTGCCTCCATACCCCGGCAAGTGAATGGAGCCAAGCATAACAGGGCAGGGAGTATAGCCCCATTATCATCTTTCAGGTACTCCAACTCCAGTTGTGGGTGCTCATCACTGCTGAACATCGGGCCTGTATTATGTAGTTTCTCTCACACAGTTCTGCCAGTGTCTCTCAGGCTTGGCTTATCAGGACAGAAAATCAGTTTAGTTAAACTAGTGCAATTGTTAATTCCATCTAGTTAAACTGGTGCAAAGCCCTAATTAACCCCCCCCCCCACATACACACACACTCAAACCAGTTTAACTCTTTCTTAAATTTGTTTAGTTTTTGTCAATAAATTACTGAATTAAGCTAAACTGATTTAAAACAAGCATTAAAATGGTTTAAATGTGTCTGCATTAGTGGTTTCCACTGGTTTTAACTAGTTTGATTTCCAACACCTGCAGTAATATTCAGGCACTGTTCTGTTCTTTTCATGTTCTTATACCACACCCATCATTGTGGTCTCTGAGCATCTTCCCTTGATGCATTAAGCAATGTGACTAGCAAGGGGTTCCTTCTCCATTTCTCTCCCTAGAGGAGAAAAAAGCTTGTGTAGTTTTGTTTTCTTGTGTCTGATTTATTATGAGCTTCTAATGTTTGAATGCTAGGGAAAAGAACTGCATTTTGCATTTGGAATGGAAAGTGATGAAGTTTGTGGTCAGTCTTAGTTTCTGCGGAAGTGAGTTTCAAAGTCTTGGATCAGTCCCCAAGAAATTTCTGACTCCTACCCAAAGAACCATAAAAAAAGTAGACCTTGCATTAGTTTCTTTGAAGTGTAAACTCTTTGGAGCAGAGACAAATGAGGATTATGAATTGAATTGAAATGAAAATGATGGCCCCTGGGTCCACCTGTTGCAAGGTCAGGGTCTAGGTTGAGACCAAACTCATATTCACTTGTGCAAGGCAGAATTTGAACTCTGATGCCTAAAGATAAAAGGCAACCGTACTAACTCCCTGCAACATGAAACTTGGAAGGAAAACATATGTTAATAATACAGTCTAAATCTTTAATAAGATTTAAATTTCCTCTAATAGGAAGCTTTCCCAGTGAACAGAGTGTTTTAAAAATGAATTAGGGCTAAACTGAATCACATTAATAATTCTGGGCCATATTGTACCACAGATTTTGAAGCAGAGCTTTGAATTCATTTAGCTTGCACTTTGTTATTGTTGATCTTTCACTAAAGTAAAGCTAGTTCAAATATTGTCATTGCCAAGGGTATTACAATTATTTCACTAAAAGATATTAAAGTACTCAGGTGGAAAGAATTCCATATTGTAACTGGGTATATGAGGCTTGTCATCCAGATACAATTGCAATGTATTTAATAAAAAACAGCATGATGTATCAAGTAGATACTTTTGTTAAGAGGCTCAAATGGGGGAAAGGGCACCAACTTCAACAGAAGTGCTAATGGGCTAGTTTGTCACAGCTCTTAGTCAGCCCCACAGGAAAGTAAGGCCCTCCTTATTCTTGCGCTCAGCTGTTCAGATAGTGATTCAGGCTGTGGGGAGGAGAGCAAGGGTGGTGAGTGAGAGGGCAGAGAGGGGCCCTGGAAGGAGCCTTGGCTCCAATTTCCCAGCTTGCAGCCCACAGCAGCTGGTTAGATGCACAGCAGGGAGGAAATTGCTTTATGAAGAAGGGTGAAGTAACTTATTCTTTCCTCAGAACAAGTACAAAAGGGAGGAACTATGACGCTGAGTCACAGTTTGTTCTTTGGACTATTTGTGGGGCAGTGCAACTGTGCACAATCTAGTCCTATCTGAGTAAGAACTACTTGTGTGAGTAAAGAGTTCAGGACTGGGTGGTAATGTGCTACATGTCTTTACATATCCTATTAGCCACTCACTGCAATACGGTCTGTGCTCAAGGTTAACAACCAAAAATATACATGAATTTTGCCTTTTACTGTTCATTTATTATGTATGAAGGCTATCCATCTATACTATGCCCAGCACCATGGTATCTGGGCCCCTGTCACCAAAAATGTGTTTTGGTTTGTTTGTTATATGAGAAACATCAGGTCCCCACTTCTTCCTCTCTGCTGGAGGGCCTTGGCAAAAAGTTGAGAAATGTAAATCCTATTGGCATACAAGGTTGTAAACTTTTCTGCTTAAAAATGGAATTTATTTAGTTTGTAAGAGGTGCTGGACTGATGGCTCTGGGTGGATACTAGCAGCCATTATTTAGGCACAGAACAAGTAAAGCAACAGCAGCAAAAGAATTCCTTACTCCACCAATAAACCTCAAACTTGTTCTGAAGAATCTATCTTTAGGGATGAGAAGGCAATTCAGTCTCCATGCCCATTCACTCCTTGGCTTCTCTTCTGAGACTGCCAGTGAGGACAGTGATTTGGAACCAATTGTGATTGCTTAGCCACTAGGAAACTGACAGGTACTACCAATTCATTTCACATAGTAGGCCATCAGCTTTAAATTTCCTAATAACCTAGGCTGGATGTGAACCAACAGTTCAGAGATGACAGTATAATCATAACCAGTGACCTGAGCCATCCACTCCCTCATGAAAAAACAAAACTGTGAACTCACAGAATGACAGAATGCTTAAGACTTAAACCAGCACAGTTGCAAAGAGAATAATAATTAAATAAAAAAGAACTATCTCACTAAGCCCTGGTCTACACTAGGACTTTAGGTCGAATTTAGCAGCATTAAATCGATGTAAACCTGCACCCGTCCACACGATGAAGCCCTTTATTTCGACTTAAAGGGCTCTTAAAATCGATTTCCTTACTCCACCCCTGACAAGTGGATTAGTGCTTAAATCGGCCTTGCCGGGTCGAATTTGGGGTACTGTGGACACAATTCGATGGTATTGGCCTCCGGGAGCTATCCCAGAGTGCTCCATTTTGACCGCTCTGGACAGCACTCTCAACTCAGATGCACTGGCCAGGTAGGCAGGAAAAGAACCGTGAACTTTTGAATCTCATTTCCTGTTTGGCCAGCGTGGCAAGCTGCAGGTGACCATGCAGAGCTCATTAGCAGAGGTGACCATGATGGAGTCTCAGAATCGCAAAAGAGCTCCAGCATGGACCGAACGGGAGGTACGGGATCTGATCGCTGTATGGGGAGAGGAATCTGTGCTATCAGAACTCCGTTCCAGTTTTCGAAATGCCAAAACCTTTGTCAAAATCTCCCAGAGCACGAAGGACAGAGGTCATAACAGGGACCCAAAGCAGTGCCGCGTGAAACTGAAGGAGCTGAGGCAAGCCTACCAGAAAACCAGAGAGGCGAACGGCCGCTCCGGGTCAGAGCCCCAAACATGCCGCTTCTATGATGAGCTGCATGCCATTTTAGGGGGTTCAGCCACCACTACCCCAGCCGTGTTGTTTGACTCCTTCAATGGAGATGGAGGCAATACGGAAGCAGGTTTTGGGGACGAAGAAGATGATGATGATGACGAGGTTGTAGATAGCTCACAGCAAGCAAGCGGAGAAACCGGTTTTCCCGACAGCCAGGAACTGTTTCTCACCCTGAACCCACCCAAGGCTGCCTCCTGGACCCAGCAGGTGGAGAAGGGACCTCCGGTGAGTGTACCTTTTAAAATACTATACATGGTTTAAAAGCAAGCATGTGAAAGGATTACTTTGCCCTGGCATTCGCGGCTCTCCTGGATATACTCCCAAAGCCTTTGCAAAAGGTTTCTGGGGAGGGCAGACTTATTGCGTCCTTCATGGTAGGACACTTTACCACTCCAGGCCAGTAACACGTACTCGGGAATCATTGTACAACAAAGCATTGCAGTGTATGTTTGCTGGCGTTCAAGCAACATCCGTTCTTTATCTCTCTGTGTTATCCTCAGGAGAGTGAGATATAATCCATGGTCACCTGGTTGAAATAGGGTGCTTTTCTTCAGGGGACACTCAGAGGAGCCCATTCCTGCTGGGCTGTTTGCCTGCGGCTGAACAGAAATGTTCCCCGCTGTTAGCCACAGGGAGGGGGGAGGGTTGAGGGGGTAGCCACGCGGTGGGGGGAGGCAAAATGCGACCTTGTAACGAAAGCACATGTGCTATGTATGTAATGTTAACAGCAAGGTTTACCCTGAAAGAGTGTAGCCAGTGTTTTATAAAATGTGTCTTTTTAAATACCGCTGTCCCTTTTTTTCTCTCCACCAGCTGCATATGTTTCAATGATCACAGGATCTTCTCCTTCCCAGAGGCTAGTGAAGATTAGAAAGAAAAAAAAACGCACTCAAGATGAAATGTTCTCCGAGCTCATGCTGTCCTCCCACACTGACAGAGCACAGACGAATGCGTGGAGGCAAATAATGTCAGACTGCAGGAAAGCACAAAATGACCAGGAGGAGAGGTGGCGGGCTGAAGAGAGTAAGTGGCGGGCTGAAGAGAGGGCTGAAGCTCGAATGTGGTGGCAGCGTGATGAGAGGAGGCAGGATTCAATGCTGAGGCTGCTGGAGGACCAAACCAGTATGCTCCAGTGTATGGTTGAGCTGCAGCAAAGGCAGCTGGAGCACAGACTGCCACTACAGCCCCTGTGTAACCAACCGCCCTCCTCCCCAAGTTCCATAGCCTCCACACCCAGACGCCCAAGAACGCGGTGAGGGGGCCTCCGGCCAACCAGCCACTCCACCACAGAGGATTGCCCAAAAAAAAGAAGGCTGTCATTCAATAAATTTTAAAGTTGTAAACTTTTAAAGTGCTGTGTGGCATTTTCCTTCCCTCCTCGACCACCCCTCCTGGGCTACCTTAGGTAGTCATCCCCCTATTTGTGTGATGAATGAATAAAGAATGCATGAATGTGAAGCAACAATGACTTTATTGCCTCTGCAAGCGGTGATCGAAGGGAGGAGGGGAGGGTGGTTAGCTTACAGGGAAGTAGAGTGAACCAAGGGGCGGGGGGTTTCATCAAGGAGAAACAAACAGAACTTTGACACCGTAGCCTGGCCAGTCATGAAACTGGTTTTCAAAGCCTCTCTGATGCGTACCGCGCCCTCCTGTGCTCTTCTAACCGCCCTGGTGTCTGGCTGCGCGTAACCAGCAGCCAGGCGATTTGCCTGAACCTCCCACCCCGCCATAAACGTCTCCCCCTTACTCTCACAGATATTGTGGAGCACACAGCAAGCAGTAATAACAGTGGGAATATTGGTTTCGCTGAGGTCTAAGCAAGTCAGTAAACTGCGCCAGCGCGCCTTTAAACGTCCAGATGCACATTCTACCACCATTCTGCACTTGCTCAGCCTGTAGTTGAACAGCTCCTGACTACTGTCCAGGCTGCCTGTGTACGGCTTCATGAGCCATGGCATTAAGGGGTAGGCTGGGTCCCCAAGGATACATATAGGCATTTCAACATCACCAACAGTTATTTTCTGGTCTGGGAATAAAGTCCCTTCTTGAAGCTTTTGAAACAGACCAGAGTTCCTGAAGATGCGAGCGTCATGTACCTTTCCCGGCCATCCCACGTTGATGTTGGTGAAACGTCCCTTGTGATCCACCAGAGCTTGCAGCACTATTGAAAAGTACCCCTTGCGGTTTATGTACTCGCCGGCTTGGTGCTCCGGTGCCAAGATAGGGATATGGGTTCCGTCTATGGCCCCACCACAGTTAGGGAATCCCATTGCAGCAAAGCCATCCACTATGACCTGCACATTTCCCAGGGTCACTACCCTTGATATCAGCAGATCTTTGATTGCGTGGGCTACTTGCATCACAGCAGCCCCCACAGTAGATTTGCCCACTCCAAATTGATTCCCAACTGACCGGTAGCTGTCTGGCGTTGCAAGCTTCCACAGGGCTATCGCCACTCGCTTCTCAACTGTGAGGGCTGCTCTCATCTTGGTATTCATGCGCTTCAGGGCAGGGGAAAGCAAGTCACAAAGTTCCATGAAAGTGCCCTTATGCATGCGAAAGTTTCGCAGCCACTGGGAATCGTCCCAGACCTGCAACACTATGCGGTCCCACCAGTCTGTGCTTGTTTCCCGAGCCCAGAATCGGCGTTCCACAGCATGAACCTGCCCCATTAGCACCATGATGCATGCATTGGCAGGGCCCATGCTTTCAGAGAAATCTGTGTCCATGTCCTGATCACTCACGTGACCGCGCTGACGTCGCCTCCTCGCCCGGTAGCGCTTTGCCAGGTTCTGGTGCTGCATATACTGCTGGATAATGCGTGTGGTGTTTAATGTGCTCCTAATTGCCAAAGTGAGCTGAGCGGACTCCATGCTTGCCTTGGTATGGCGTCCGCACAGAAAAAAGGCGCGGAATGATTGTCTGCCGTTGCTCTGACGGAGGGAGGGGCGACTGACGACACGGCTTACAGGGTTGGCTTCAGGGGGCTAAAATCCACAAAGGGGGTGGCTTTACATCAAGGAGTATTTCAGGCAGGACTTCACGGAGGGTTCCAATAGGAAATGGTGCACCTAAGTTATTGTTCTTATTGGAACAAGGAGGTTAGCCTGGCCTCTGATTGATACATGGCTAGATTTACCTCGCTGCACCTTCTCTGTGAGTGACTGCAGTGTGACCTAGAGGAATGAGTCCCCTAGACAGGGGAGGAGGCAAATGAGTACAAAACAAATCTGGTCTATTTCTTGTTTTGATCCACTCCATCTATCTTTTACATCTTTGGCTGGCAGCAGACGGTGCAGAAGGACTGCAAGCCATCCACATCTCATGGCTGCTCGGCAGAAGATGGTACAGTACGACTGCTAGCCATCCTCATCTCTTGCCTGCCCGGCAGAAGATGGTACAATACGATTGCTAGCCATCCTCATCTCTTGCCTGCCCGGCAGAAGATGGTACAATACGACTGCTAGCAATCCGTATTGCCTGCCTGCTCACCATTAGACGGTTCAATACGACTGACTGCAGGACTAAAGAGAATGAGTCACCAAAAATTTAGTCCCTGCGCCCATGTCTGCCCAGGTGCTCCTGATCGACCTCACACAGTCGACCAGGAGTACCTCGGACATGACGAGGACGGCTACCAGTCGTATTGTACCGTCTGCTGCCACAAGGCAATGGGTTGCTGCTACTGTGTAGCAATGCCGTGCCGCATCTGCCAGCACCCAGGAGACATACGGTGACGGTTACCTGAGCGGGCTCCATGCTTGCGGTGGTATGGCGTCCGCACAGGTAACTCAGGAAAAAAGGCGCGAAACGATTGTCTGCCCTTGCTTTCATGGAGGGAGGGAGGGAGGGAAGGGGGGACTGATGATATGTACCCAGAACCACCCGCGACAATGTTTCAGCCCCATCAGGCATTGGGATCTCAACCCAGAATTCCAATGGGCAGCGGAGACTGCGGGAACTGTGGGATAGCTACCCACAGTGCAACGCTCTGGAAGTCGACTCTAGCCTCGGTACTGTGGAAGCACTCCGCCGAGTTAATGCACTTAATGCACTTCTGTGGGGACACATACACTCGAATATATAAAACCGATTTCTAAAAAAACGACTTCTATAAATTCGACCTTATTCCGTAGTGTAGACATACCCTAAGCAAGTTTTTTCATGTCCTCATCGCTCTTTTTCCAAAGTATTACTTTCTTGGATAATCTAACAACTACAACACTCAGTTACTTTTTACACAAACACTGTTATCAGTCTACATGAAAGGCCCTTAAAATATCTGGTTTATTTAGAAGACAATAGTAGATGTTATGCAGCAGTCAGCTGCATAATTTCAAATCATTCTATTCATTGGTCAAAACCTTAAAAATTACTTTAGTTGTGATCAGGAGTTTTTGTGTTATAGCAGGGGTCTCAAACTCAAATGACCACAAGGGCCACATGAGGACTAGTACATTGGCCCAAGGGCCGCACCACTGACCCTCCCCCGTTGCCCTGGCCCCGCCCCCACTCCACCCCTTCCGTGAGGCCCCACCCCTGCCCCGCCTCATCCCACCCCTTCCCGGCCCTCATTCCAACCCCTTCCCTGAAATCCCCACCCCAACTCCACCCCCTCCCTGGCCCCAGGGGGTGCAGGAGGGGCGCAGGGTGCGGCAGGGGGCTCAGGGCAGGGGGTTGGGGTGCAGGAGGGGTGCGGCACGGGGCTTAGGGCAGGGGGTTGGGGTGCAGGAGGGCTGTGGGGTGCAGCAGGGGGTTCAGCTGCAGGAGGGCTTTGGGGAGTGGGTCCAGCCCGGTGCGCACTGGGGGCAGGGCAGGCTCCCTGCCTGCCTGCCCTGCCCCCGCGCTGCTCCAGGAAGTGGCTGGGACCTGGGGGAGCACAGGGGTCTGTGTGTTGCCCTGGCTGCTCCTCCAGGTACCTCCCCCGAAGCTCCAATTGGCTGGGAACAGGGAAGTGGCTGAGAGCTGGGGGAGTAGGGGCACAGGGGTCTGTGTGTTGCCCTGGCCGCGCCTCCAGGTACCTCTCCCGAAGCTCCCATTGGCCGCGGTTCCCTGTTCCCGGCCAATGGGAGCTTCAGGGGAGGTACCTGGACGAGCAGCCAGGGCAACACACAGACCCCTGTGCCCCCCAGGTCCCGGCTGCTTCCCGGAGTGACGCGGGGGCAGGGTAGGCAGGCAGGGAGTCTGCCCTGCCCCCGGTGCACGCCGGGCCAGAGCCGCTCTAGGTAAATGCTGGGGGGACGGAGGTGCCATGGGGGGTTGGTGGGCTGCAGAAAATAACCCCGTGGGCTGCGTGTTTGAGACCCCTGTATTATAGCTTGACTCTTTATGGTAGCATTCTTCAGTCTTCCACCTACACGATTTGATCTTTTGAGAAAAACAGTGGCGAAATCAGTTTTCTTTTATTAATAGTGTGGAGCATTTTCTCCACTATAAAGGCCTTGATTACCACAGTGTCTATCCATTTTGGGTAAGACCTAATGGAAAATCGAATGAGGTTTTACTAAAACTCCTTTTTTTAGTAAGGCTTCCATCTTGCATTTTTATAGGTGAGCTTGAATTATTTTCATGTGACTGACCAAGAAACTGATCAGCTGTGTGCAGACACGTTTCACAACTGAGAGGGTTTAAGGAATACATTTTAACTAGAGGTAGACTGAAAGAGGGATTGTAGGCTGCTGGCATACCTCCCCCAACCCAGGAAGGACTAGCAGATTAGTCATGTGCCACAACCAAGTCTCTTTCAAGGCCTTCCTTCAGGATCTGGTTTATTAATTCAAACACAAAAGAAAACTAGTCCCCTGACTAGTTGCAGGGTCCCAGAGGCCTTTCCCTTTGTGACTCTCTCTGCTTCAGGACCTGGCACAGGAGCCAACCTCCTTCCTGCAGCTCTCATCTAACTGATTTCTCAGTCCTTCATAGACACCATCTGACCCTTTCCCAGCTGGGGCTGATAAGGGAACAGTGCAGGCTGACAACAGGCCCTAAAAGGGGCGGGCCTCCCTCTTGCAGGGATACACTAATCTAATCTTACTAAAAGCTATATTTTGTTTTCCAGATGCATTGGGGGAGATGCAGGAATCAGCCTACTCATGCAGGAGACAAGAAAAATGATTACTTAGAATGCCCTGAATGGTAGACAGGTAGACTAGCTAAGATGCCCAGTGGCATCCATTATCCCCAAGGTGATACGGGAAAGTGGTGTGGGGGGCACGGTGGGCTAAGCTCTTCTTTAGCAGATATTGTTTATTTTTGGACCAGCAACAAAAGAATTCTGCTGAGTTCAGTATCCCCAATTTCCCCATCTCTCCCCATTCCCTGCACAAGAAGAATAGCTCAAGAAACCTCCACTCAGCCCCTGAAGCTCTGCTGCCACTTACTCACCCAGCCATACTGCCTTGGAAAACCAACCCAGAATTTATCCCTAAAGTCCCACCACTCTGTTAAAGCTAAGGGCTAAGTAAGAATTTAGCCCTAAATTGCCTAACACGAACAGGCACTCTGCATAAGTGAGAATCACCACCATAATGCCTAAAAAGAATGTCTCTGACAGGTGATCTGTTGGGGTATGACATCACAGCTTCAGCAATCAGTGCTGCACAATACTTTCTCATGCCTGAAGCACTGCTTTATTGAAATAATAAGCACCACCCACATTCCATATATGAAATCATATACGAGCATGGAAGAATACCCACTGATTATATGGTCCATAAGTGGCCTGTAGGTATATACTTCTTCAAGAAAATGCTTAGGGTGAAATACTGACCCCACTGAAGTTAATGAGACCGATATTTCATCCTTAATCTCACTGCATTCTTACAATGAAAATAAAAGAACGAAAGATTCCACTTAGCATTTATATTCCATGCTGCAATTTTGTTATTTTACAGAAAACAGGAGAGGAAAGGAAAATGGGAATTTCTGTTCTATTGTAACAACTTGCAAGATCACAAAAATGTAATTATTCACCTTCAAAAAGGACTACAGCGATAGCAATACTGACTTACAAAGTTATGAAGAGATAACCTACTAGAGGACATGCAAGTTCCTATCTACCATAATAACTATTTCCAATGGCACTGTCTCATAGTTTCTGGATCCGCCCCCTCCCCCCCCCCAAATAAAGCATATTGCACAGTAATTATTGAATCAATGTGTATCATATACAGTTTAGCTAATCATTTGATGAAAGGTGGGACAAATGAAATGAAGCGATGGGGGGGGCCAAATCCTCGATGTGACTTTTACATATTTATTGTAACTCAAAACCCATACTGGTTCCACTATGCCTGTGTATTTGTCATGCTCCCTTTTAATAATTACATAAGAAAATCATTTGTATTGTCAACAATTCTGTTGACCTTTAATAAAAAGTCAGTAATGTAAGCTCCAACCCTGCCGTAAGCTCCAGGAAGGAGGGCTCCCAGCATCTCCACATTTAGTACACTAAATCGCGAGGAAAAAATGTACCAGTGTCTCAGTATCTTTTCCATAATAGCCTATCTATAATCAAAAAGTTAAAAAGCCAATATTTGTGAAAGCTTGGAGGGTCATAGAACTCTTATACGTTCCACCACTGACTGAAACCTGTTGAAACCTGATACATTACAATGCATGGTCTATTTTCTAGCCTGGATCTTCATGCAAAAACTCTCTCTGATGCCAATGAAGATTTTGCACAAAGACTGGAGGGAGAGTATATCCATATGATATTTTCTTTAAACTGAAAATAATAATGGGAAGAACTGCAAATGTATTTTATCATGTTAGTCATATGATTTATCTTTTCCCTGTCTAATCTCCTCCCTCTGTAGTAGGGGTGTCAAACACCCAGCCTATGGGCCAGATCTGGTCCACTTGATGTATTTTTGTGGCCCCACATGATGTACATATATCATATATACATTTTTAGCTCTTGTGGTAGCAAAGAAAACATTCCAAATGTCAGCTGAGGGCCGTCCTTAGGCATACGCACCCTCCCAGCGCTTCCTTATCCTTGTTCTGACCCTTACCGCAGGCTTCCACAGTTAGCTGCTGCAGCCTGGTGACTCTTACTCCAGAGGGGATCTAGTAAATTAAAAGTGAAAAAGCCTTCCCCTTCCAGACCTATTAGCGAAACACTGAAACTGTTAAAGAGCCATTCAAGTGGTAATAAGCCATTTAACCGGCATTTGCCAACCCTCAGGTATATACTGTCAGTTTCTGAATTTACTGACAAAAACAGTTGTGCATTAGTGTAATATTTACTCAGAACATGTTAGTCTACAGGACCTTAGTTTAAAATTTGCTTTAAAAATATTTCATTAGTGAGTTGGTGAAGATTATAAAATCACATCTCTAAAAAATCTTTGTGTAGATTTTTAGATGCACAATCATCTTTAGCCTCAAATGCTTGGATCTTCAGACATATAGTTTTTTAAATAAATCCTTCAAAAGACCACCCTTATCTAAAATACACATTTTAATTTTAATTACTGTAGTAAAAAAAGCTTGCTTCCAAAGTCTTCCTGTCCTTTCTGTCCAGCCCTTTCTTTCCCCCTCCCCCCGCCCCCCATTGAAGTGACCCCTTAAAGGAACAACACCCCTTTCCTTCTAGATAGCTGGACAAAGAGTTTCCCTTTCTTCACTTCTGAGTATCTGGTGAACTAGTTTTAAAAGAACCCTCAAGAAAAATCAGTACCGAGTAAGATATAAAATCCTTTGTTATGCCTAAAATCTTTGGAAACATATTTTTTAAAGGTTTCAGAGTAGCAGCCGTGTTAGTCTGTATTCGCAAAAAGAAAAGGAGTACTTGTGGCACCAAATTGGTTAGTCTCTAAGGTGCCACAAGTACTCCTGTTATTTTATAAAGTTGGTGGAATTTCATAAACATGTCTATTGTTATGGAGCTCACACAAAGTAAATTAGTGTTCCCTTTTTCTAAAAGCAATGAACATTGTTATGAACACACTAAACCTCTGTGACTGATTAATTTAAAATAATGCCTTTGTATCCGTGAGTTAAATATGTAGTAATCTGGAATTATTACTTTATGAAGGCTTAAGAGTACATTTAAAATATAAAATCAGCTTAGAAATACTGATTAAGAAAATGTAAAACAGAGAAGAGCTGCATCATGTATTCCATAATATTTAATGTTGTATTCAGCAAGACAGCTGACTCGCCCTTACTACAAAGGTTTTTGCAAATAAATCTCTGACAAACTTCAGGGCATATCAAAAAACCTGTGACTGACATTTTTTATTCCCAGGTTTAGTGATTTTAATTAGGTACCTTCTGTATGTCCAGTCTTCACCATCTGGCATGCAGTGGAAAACATGCTCTATTTTCTTTAGAAAGAAATTGCAGAAGAGTGGTTTTTTCAAATGTCATTTGCTTCATTTGGGTTCAGGGATTTGGCTGGAAGGGGGTGAGCAGGGTGGGGGAGGGAAGAGAGGAGGGAGACAGTGGGGAAACGGCGGGGCCTGGGCGGAGTGGGGCGGAACAGGAGTGGAGTATGGGTGGGGCCACAGGCAGAAGAAATGGACTGGGGAGCTAGCCTCTCCAAGTGTCAGCTTCACCCACTGCCCATGACAGCAGGTAAGAGCAGGTCAGCTCCCGCACACCCAGCTCACGCTGCAGTCTCCTCAGGCAGGGGCCATATTCACAGAGCTGAATGTGCCAGTGCTGCACATTCTGTGTGAGGGAGAAGGTACAGGGGTCTCCACGGGGAACTGTGACTCTCCGCTGCTGTGAGGCAGGCCGGGCATCTCAGTATCCTCTGCTGCCTCGTCCTTCCGCCTCCCCGCTGGGTTTGCAAGCCCGGGCTGCCATTGGGTATAGGGGCACCAGTTTAATAATACTACGTAGGGCCCCATAAAACCTAAGGATGGCCCTGGTCAGCTGAGTATATCCATTTGCTGTTGTCTTCCTAAGTCTGTAGACAGCCTGAAACAATGATTCAGAGGTGTGAACTCCCCTATACCCATTAATTTAATCAGAATATTTATGCTAAAACCTAATGATGATACTTAGTCAGCTGATCATTTTAGTGATAGAATGGGAAAAGGGGCTGAGCGTGAAGCACAAGGTTGGTGGGAGTTGCTACATAGAAGGAAATACAGAGAAAAAAGGAGGAGAGACACAAGCCAGGGAAGAGAAAGGAGGATGGAGAAGGAATAGAAACAAAAGGCAGAAGTAGTGGTCATTCTAAATTGAGTGGTGCCGAATCAGGTACTGAATAAATAATGATAATAAACAAACGTTTAGGCTCAGATCCACAAAGGCACATAAGTGCTTAAACCATGGTTTCAGGCTCCACTTCGAACTACAAACTCCCCACTTGGTTGCCACCTAACACTGCAAGTGCCTAAACTCACTCAGTGCCTAAATTTTCACAGTATAAGTTCCCTAGGTGCCTATGTCTTTGCCTCTGGGCATACACACTGCTGCCTGTGAACATGACTACTGGATCAGGCCCCATTCACTATCCATCCAAAAGAAGCGGTGGGGGTGCTGGCGGTACAAGTGCCCAGGTGTAAGAACATAAGAACGGCCATACTGGGTCAGACCTACAGTCCATCTAGCCCAGTATCCTGTCTTCCGACAGTGGCCAATGCCAGGTGTCCCAGAGGGAATGAACAGAACAGGTAACCATCAAGTGATCCATTCCTTGTCGCCTATTCCCAGCTTATGGCAAACAGAGCCTAGGGACACCATCCCTGCTTTTAGCTTTTAGCCCAGTGGTTGGAGCACTCACCTGGCATGTGGGTGACCCAGGCTCAACTTCCCCTCTGCCAGCTGGAGAGAAAGGCTTTGAACAGGGGTCTCCCACGTCTCTCAGGAGAGTGCTCTCATCAATGAGCTATGGGATAGTCTCTTGTTAAAGCTGTTCCATTTTGGATAAATAATGAAATAGTAATTGGAACCAGGATATTGGACCCCCGTGTCCCATGTGTGAGCCTATCCAGGAGGCCGTAGAGTCATTCTTCCTCTTTCTCTCTGGCCCAATGACTATTTCATTATTTATCTGAAGTGGAACAGCTTCAAAGGGAGAGACTGAGGAAGCCCCACATTAGAATATCCAAACTGGTTAGAGTACTCTCCTGAGAGGTGGGAGGCCCCTGTTCAGAGCCTTTCTCCCTCTCAGGCAGAGAGGGGAATTGAATCTGAGTCTCCCACATCCAAGGCAAGTATGCTAATCCCGGGCTAAAAGTTGCAAAGCAGGTAGCATAACTATCTGCTTCTCCTTGCTATTTTGTGTGGAGTGAGGCAGGTGCCTCACTCATTCTCACAAGAAAGGATTTAGCCACAGAAGCTGCCTGACTCCAGGAGAGTGGTTTGTCTGTTGAGCCTTACAACACCTATGTCCCTCTGTGGATCAAAAAAGGGCATATGCTATCTCTGAACAAACCTCCCATTGACATCAGTGGCAGATTTGCTGTGGGCTCAGGGTAGTTAGTATATGCAGTCCTTAATTTACACCATACCACACAGGCCATCATTAAAAATAGAATTCCTCTTTCTTTACAGAATTTGTTTGACACTCCTACTCTATCCCACTCCTTTTCGTGTCCATAGGGAGATTATTGGGAACCCTCCCTATTCAGACATTTCAAAGGCCTGGAAAATTTTTGTTTGCGACTCTAAATGTCCTTACACACTAGGGAAAGTGGTCAAACTACTTCCAGAGAGAGAGAAAAAGCAAGATTGACACTGACACGTCTACATCTTTCAAGAAGTGTTTTTAATCTTGTACTGGTTTTTGAGCTAAATAAACAAACTGTGTTTAAGAAATTATTGAATTTTCATTCCAAGTAAAATTCATCTTTGTTAGCTCCTTTAAAAAAAATAGCATAACAAAGTCTCCTGGGACCCCCAGGTCATTTGTGAAGAGGCAGAGTTTCCAAAGGAAACAAGATAGAATAGCAGGAAATCTGGTTGTAAATAGGTGATTTCACTTCCTGGCATTTTGCCCAGATTGACCGTTCCACTGAATGTCTTGAACCATTTGGTTAAGAGGGGGTGAAGTATGCAGAATTGGAATAATAAGCCCAACAGAAAGCAGCTGGGAGATGGGGAGGCAGCAGGTGCTTGTCTACAGGAGCAGTTAATTCAGAAAGGGAAAAAAAATAGAAGGAAGGGTGGTTTGACCTTAGTGAAATAATTGCTGTCTTGGAGGATATGGGAGGAGTACAGTGCTTTTGCAGAAACATCAACTGCTGTTCTTTGTGCGAGACTGGCCCGTTCAAAATAGGGTTTGTTTCATTCTACAGACATTATAAACACCCCTTGTTGAAGCACTTTCTTCTCTTTTTTTTAATATTCCTCATCTTTTGTTTGGAAGAGGCGGAGGTAGGAATGTAAAATTATTTGTGCATTACAAAATGGGGGGGGGGAGGGGGATTAAAAGATTCTTGTACTGTACATGGGTATTTTGCTTTCTCTTTGAATGTGGTAATATGCACGTGTGCTCTTTTGGCAATAGCATCCATATTCTACATAGTAAAACCAACAACAACAACCACAAACAAACCTGTGCTCTGCACCTGTATTTTAAAACCGTGTGCATGAGTATTCTAATAGTATATACCAAATCCACAAAGATATTTAGACTTCTAACTTCTGTTGATTTCTGTGGAAGTCAGTAGCCTAAATAACTTCATGGTCTTGGGCTTTGGACACCAAGAACTCAAGTAAATTACTGTTGTCTTTTGGAGGAAGTGCATATTAAAAGCAGAGATAGGCTCAAGCAACAAAATTAGCATCTAGAGTCCAAACACTGTAAAGTTTGAGATTATTCAAAAGTGGGATGGGGCTCTGGTCCATGTCTAGTTAAAATGGAGAAACTTAGGGTTATTTTTAAATGAAAGAACTCCCAGCTGTGCTGGAGATGGCTTAGTGATCTAAGGCACAGGTATGTAATGCCTGTGTTTCTGACAATTTGACCTTCAAATCCCAGTAGCATTGACTCAGACTTTCATCTTTCTAAGGCAAACAACTGGAGTTTCATGGATTTGAACATATGGGGGATGGGATTTTGGACAAAATCAAGTTCTATCAACACAAAGCAGACCATATTTTTAATTTTAACAGAGTATTAACCTAGCTGCTATTTTGCAAATTCATCTTAGAACGCACAATCACATATTTTGTGCATTAGCACTTACACATTCACATTACAGAATTTGCATACACAATTAATTGGCTCTAAAATGTCAAGCACAGGTAGGGTTTGGTTTATTATTATTATTATTCTTATTATTATTATGTAATGTTTGTATTACCATAATGCCCAGAGGCCCCAATCAGTATCATGGCTCCATTGTGCTTGGTACTATACAAAAAATGGTCCCTGCCCTGCAGAGTGTAAAAATCTAAGAATATATAAACCACATATCCATATATTGACTTCTGTGGAGCAATGCTAATTAACACCAGCTGAGTACCTCGTTTATACATTCTTTCATGCACACGATGAAGAGACAATACAATAGAATTGCATATTCAGAGTTTGTATAAAAATCCATAAAGTTTGTAAAGAGCTTTGTGATCCTTTGGAGTGAAAGATATATGCATTGTATCAGCATTATGAACAACAATAATAATAACAGTTTAAAAAAACTAGTTAGTGCCCAGTTTGAAAGAGACTTTAGAAATGATTGTAATAATATTTAAAATACATTAATAAAGGGCAAAAAGAAGACTCAATTCAGGAGTTAATTTAGTGTGATGATGGTTATTAATTGGCCAGGCAAGTTATTAGTAGCTCTGAAACTGCTATTCATGTTGTATAAAAAGGACCTATCACAACAGAGATAGAGTCTATACATAGTTCCGAATTTGAACAAATGTGTATTTTGGGGGGCTATATCTTTAACTTTCAATAGTACAAGAAGTTTAGTTTACACAGAGTTTTTGTTGAGTTATTCATTGCTTCCTGCTCACCAGCTGCCACATTAGGGAGAGGGCTAGAATCTACAGGAGATGTTTTTAGGCAACAATGAGTTCTGCTGGCCAAATTTACCTGGTAGCTAAGTCATACTCAGTAGAGTTTCAGCAGTTTATGCAAACAGTGGAATTGGCTCAGGGAGTGCACATTGCTAAGTAACATAAATTTAACTGGATATAGCCTTTGGACATTGTCCCAGAATCCAGCTGAAACACTGAACTGGTACTTGGGTTCAAAGTGTCTTGATATTATATTGGTTGAATAAAAAAGTCAGTAAGAGGTTTGAGGCAATCAGATGTTAATAAATGGTAAATGAACAGTGATTTGAAGCCTTTTAACCCAATGCCTGCTGCTTTCACATCAATTAGGAAAAAAACAGAAAATTATATTCTGTGAGTAAGCAGAAGATAATAAGCAGCTCAAAGATGTATTTGCAGGTGCTAAATAGAAATAAATTGAGAACAACATTTCCTTAGGGTCACAAATCACCTGACTATAAAGATCTAAATTATTACAGAATAAGGGTGTTTCCATGTGTGTTGAGATATATAAAATCCTGCCCCCAAACCCCATTTCACTCCACTCCTGTGATCACAGGAGACTTTGAAGGTAGTGAAACATGCACAGGACAGAAAAGGCAGGATACAAGGAGATTGCCCAGGGAAAGAGATGTGGTCTATTGGAGTTCTATCTGAATTAGCACACAGGGAGGTTGCGGTGGGAGAAGAAGCCAGTGGATTTACTCTGCACAGATTTTTTACTCTAATTATGTGCTGGGTCTAGTGTTTTGGTCCTGTATGTTGTGCCCACCTAGACGCCAATCCTGCAACTGAATCCTCATCAGCAGATCCCTGCACTCACACAGAAGCCCACATGGTCAGTTGCAGGATGACAGCTTTAATGCCTGATGTATCTTTACTTTTTGTGATAAGGAAGCTCCTTGAGGAAGGCTACTAATTGCATTTGTTAATGAATATTTTAAAAGTCTAAATTCACTTACACGTTCTTACACGTTGAAGGTGCAGGGAGCATTCCGCTCAACAAATTTACACCCCTTTCCCTTCCTAGCAAACGGGGGCTGATCCTGTCAAATGCTGAGTGCCCTCCACTCCCATCAACTCCAACAGGATTTGAGGGCATTCAGCACTTGACAGGATGTGTTCAGCTGGATCAGACCTGAAATTGGGCCCTGTTCACCCTTTTATAAGGAAATAACTGCAGTAAAAATATTGATAGAATATTTATAGAAGCACTGCTTTTGCTGAGTTGTTCTATGCTAGGCTTTGGTCATGTCAGGATTTGCAACTTTAAAGCCACTGAGACACATCATCTTTTTATGTATTAGTTTTAGTCTTAGTTGTACTAGTTAATGAAGGAGGGATTTTCACTCTGTATTGAATAAATATTATATTTAAGAATGCTTAGTGAAAATGGAAAATTACTACAATAGCTTCAAATACTTTATATTTCAAAGCAATCATTTTTTTAAATGGAGATCTTTAATCCCAGTTAAAATCTCAACATTGTATTTTAATAAAGATGATGGGTTAGCCTGTGGCTTCAAGCCAAGGCTCCAATTGGTGGTAGTGCTGGAGGAACTGGAAAGAAGCCACAGGAGGCATTTTGGCTGACTTGGCCAGAATCCCTCTGTGGAGTGGCACAGTGCAGCAGGTAAAGTTGCCGCGTTTGCATCCTGATGCCAGGCCAGCTCTGCTAGTTACTGCAGAGTTGGGGGGGAAATATCATGCCCTTTTGACATTTGAAATAGCTTAATTGTTGAGTTCTGATTGGCCATAAAAGTCACATTATATCGTTTTCTGTTCGGTGGCTAAGGTGAATTACCCACAATCAGGAGAAGGGTTTGAAAGAGCCACGGCAGCTTTGAATTTCTCCGGGAAAAGTAGTGGTTAAACAGGATTGGGAAATTTTAGACTATTTTAAGCATCTTCCTTTCTGGCATCATTCCTAGGAAAAGTAGGCTATTGTACTATTTATTGGCTGGAAGAAGAGATTAAATTTAAATTTGTTTTATCATATTCACACATATTAATTGCACATGTATGCACAATCCCAATTCAAAGGGTAGGTTCAAATGCCTGTCATGTTTGTTTAATTGCCTCTCTGTCGGGATTCATGCATCCGACAAAGTGGGTATTCACCCACGAAAGCTCATGCTCCAATACGTCTGTTAGTCTATAAGGTGCCACAGGACTCTTTGCCGCTTTTACAGATCCAGACTAACACGGCTACCCTTCTGATACCTGTCGGGATTATGGCAATTGGTTTGGGGAACTCCGACTCCTTGTTGTGCCCATTCCCCTATAAATGTACTAACTGCACTGCATTTACTAGTCTAATCTTCTGTTGTTGCCAACATCAATGTGCTCTCTAACTTTTTTCTGTGTGAGGGACAAATGTCTGTCTGAGCCCAAGTTTAAAACCTATGGGCCTGACTCTCCTCTGGGGGAGGAATGCAGCAGGAAAGTAAAGATAGCTTTAAGCCACCTTTGTGCTCTGAGCTGTGCAGAGGCCTACGCAGTCCTTGGTTTAAGTTAGAGCAACTTCTTGGCTGTTGCGATTTGTACTCTTCTTTTCGACATCCTTCTTTGCCTTAGGAAGCAGAGAATAGTTATAGTGCAGGGTGCTCCAACCATATCCTTGACATGCCCCCAGTTTGCACCCTGTGCTAGGGGCTGGGAGCAGGGCTGATGTATAGAGTCTTTATGCTGGTTCCATGCTGTCCAGGGAAGTCTCCTGCACAAGGGGGCCATTTGCACCCAATTATGATTTAGAACAGAATAAAGAGACCTTACTGTACCTGGGGATCAGGCCCTATGAGTGAATTCATAATGTCAAACTCAGGTAGTCATTTGTTACACTGAGAGAAAGAAGGACCAGTAGAGAAAAAGAAAAGGGGAGGAAAGGAGAACACTGGAGAGCCTCCTCCCGCTAGTTAGGAGGAGCAGCAGGCCTCCTTCTTCTCAGGAAGAGTAGCAGTGAGTGTGGGGAAGGGGGGAGAGGAAGGGAAGGAACCTTGGAAACCCACTTCTCTCAATGTCACTCAGCCTCAGGGAACCAGAGTACCTGCCCGAGCCAGGAGGAGCAGCACTGGCCAATGGGTGGGGGTAGTCTCCAAACCTCTCTTATCACCTGAGTTAGCAGTAGCAGTGCCCATGCAGGAAAGAGGGCTCCAACGCCTCCTTTCCTTGCCAAGCAGGAGCACCAGCAGCTGCTGTGGGGACAGGAGGTGACAAAAGCCCACGGGTAAGTAGAAAAAAAAGGTGACCTTAACAGAGGACTAGATGTTCGGGAAGAGGATGGAAAATCACAGCCAGGTCATGGGAGAAACAAGAGGGAAAACAGTGGGGGAATCCACTCAAAATCTTAGATGTCTATACACAAATGCAAGGAATATGAGGAATAAGCAGGTAGAACTGGAAATCTTAGTGCACAAGCTAAAATATGACTTAACTGGCATCACTGAGACTTGGTGAATAAATCTCATGACCAGAATACTGGTATAGAGGGATATAGTTTGTTCAGGAAGAACAGACAGGGGAAAAGGGAGTAGGTGTTGCATTATACATTAAGAATATATACACTTGTTCTGAAGTCCAGAAGGAGATGAGAGGCAGACCAATAGAAAGTCTCTCAGTGAAGATAAAAGGGCACAAAACAGGGGCAACTGCATGATAGGAGTCTACTGACTGCCAAATCAGGAAGAGGAAATGGATGAGGCATTTATAGAACAAATAACAGAATACCCAAAACACAGGACCTGGTAGTAATGGGGGACATTAACTACCTAGATCTCTGTTAGAAAAGTAATATGGCAAAAACAAAATGTCCAATAAGTTCTTGGAATGTACTGGGGACAACTTCTTGTTTCTGAAAGTGAAGGAAGTAAGTGGGAGGGCAGCCATTTCAGACTAGATTCTGACTAACAGGGAGGAATTGGTAGCCAATCTGAAGGTGGAAGGCACTTTGGGTGAAAGTGATCATGACATGATAGATTTCATGACTGGAAGGAAAGGAAGGAGTGAGAGCAGCAGAATAAAGACAATAGACTTCCAAAAAGTGGACTTTCAAAAACTCAGAGAACTAGTAAGTAGGTAAGGTCCCATGGGAAAAAAAATCTAAGGGAAAAAGGTATTGAGAAGAACTGGAAGTTTCTCAAAGTGACAATATTAAACGCACAACAGAAACAGTGGTGGATTAGCCACTGGGCCAATGGGGCCAATGCCCAGGGGCTCAGCAAATTGGGCGACCTCCAAAAAATGGGTGTCCCTGTGCCCCGACCCACTCTGCCTGCCAGGCGCTGCTGGGGAGTGGGGTCAGGGCATGGGGACTTGCACTGCCCCTCCCGACCGGTGCTCCAGCCAGGGCATGGGGGCTTGCCCTACTCCACCTGCTCAGTGCTCCAGGCAGGGAGCGGAGGCTTGCCCCGCTCCGCCAACCCGCCCAGCATTCCAGCCTGGGAGTGGGTTGGGGGCAAGCACCTTCATCCCATTTCCCTGGCAAAAGCGCCAGAGGGGACAGGAGGACTGCAGCAGAAGGGGTGGGGAGGGACCCCCACTTGCTCTGGCCCCAGAGCCCCACAAAACCCTAAACTGCCCCTGAACGGAAACACTCTCTTGATGTGAAGGAAAGACAGGAAGAATAGTAAGAGGCCAATCTGACTGTATCAGAAGCTCTTTAATTACTTGAAAATCAAAAAGGAATCCTACAAATAGTGGAAACATGGACAAACTGCTAAGAAGGAATATAAAATAATAGCACAAACATGTAGGGACAAAATCAGAAAGGCTAAGGGACAAAATGAGTTACACTTAGCAAGGGACATAAAAGCAAAAAGAAGAGGTTCTATACATACATTAGGAGCAAGAAAAAGATGAAGGAAAGTGGAGGTGCACTACTTAGCAGGGAAGGAGAGCTAATAACAGATGACACCAAGAAGGCTGAGGTGTTTAATGCCTATTTTGCTTCAGTCTTCACTAAAAAATGCAAATTGTGATCTGATGCTAAACACAATTAATATTAAAAACAAGGGGGAAAGAATGCAAACCAGAATAGGGAAAGAACACATTAAAGAATATTTAGATATATTAGATGCATTCAAGTCAGTAAAGTAACAAAATTCACCATAGAGTAGTTAAGGAACTAGCTGAAGCAATCTTGGAACTATTAGCAATTAGCTTTGAGAACTCATGGAAAGCAGGTGAGATCCCAGAGAACTGGAGAAGAGCAAATATTATTCCCCTTTCTAAAGATAGGTACCAAGAGTTCCCAGAGAATTAAAGACCAATCAGCCTAACTTTGACCCCTGGAAAGATACTGGAACAAATTATTAAACAAACAATCTGTAAGCACCTAGAGGACAACAGGGTAATAAATAATAGCTAACATGGATTTGTCAAGAACAAATCGTGCTAAACCAACCTAATTTTCTTCTTTGACATGTCGACTAGCTAGTAGATGGGGGGGGAGTAGTAGATATGATTTATCTTAATTTTAGTAAGGCTTTTGACACAGTCCCACATGACATTCTCATAAGCAAACAAGGGAATGTGGTCTAGATAAGATTACTATAAAGTGGCTGCACAACTGGTTGAAAGACCATACTCAAAGAGTAATTATCAATGGTTCAGTGTCAAACTGGGAGGATGTGTCTAGTTGGATCTCATAAGGGCTGTCCTGGGGTTAGTACTATTAAACATTTTCATTATTGACTTGGGTAATGGAGTGGAGAGTCTCTTAAGCGTGCAATTTTGTTCACCATCACTGGTGCATACAAATGATAGAACATATACATACAACATCTATTTTCATATGATTTGCATGTGCAAAATGGTTTTCATGTGTGTAAATTCTCATTTGAATTGTTCATGAAAGCTACATGTGGGAGTGATTGGGCAAGCAAAGTTAAGATTTAAGGTTATGTCTACACTGCAATCTGAGGTGTGACTGCACCACAGCAGTCACACTAGTTTCAGCTGTGCTAACGCAGCTAAAAATAGCAGTGTAAACATGGCAGTATGGGCTTCAGCATAGACCAGCACTCTGAGTTTGTACTTAATGCACCCACCAGGCTTAAGCAGCCTAGAATGAAGCCCGTGCTGCCTTGTTCACACTGCTATTTTTAGTGTATTAGTGCGGGTATGTCTACCCATTTTGCAATCAGACCTCCCACTGCAGTGTGGACATACCCTTTGTTTGAAAAGGTGAACCTCAGTGATTCACCCAACTATGTGCTGATGGGGGGTACTATAAAAATATAAATTCTGAGAGTAAAATCCTGAGTCCCATTTAAGTCAATGGAAATTTTGCTATTGACTTAAGTGGAGGTAGGTTGGCTGCGGAACGTTTGTGGAAGTATGTAGACATATATTTTTGGATACAGTAGTAAAAAGAAAAGTCAAGGATGTTTCCTCTAAAGAAGGAAGCTTTATAATCAAAAAAGGAAAACAAAACAACTTGTTATTTTAATTAATTTTTAAAGGAAGATCGATTTTAGTCTACAGAGTATTATAAATGTAACAATTTGGCTTGTTCTACCCATGCCAGCAGTGTTAAATTGCCTGTTACCCAAAGGCAGAATGGCAAGTAGTTGAAATTACTATGACATCAGTTTTCTAGAGTGCCTATCACTAAACGTTAATGCATCCTTAGGATAAAAAGAAAGGTTACCTGTATGTGGTACTTCAAAACAACAGAAAACTTTCCCATTTTCTCCACAGTATGAGTATATTTCCTACAGCATATTGTTGGGATTTTTTTCATCTATGCAGTGCACATGGATGGGATGGTACAGGGAACTGGTAATGGGATATGGATCATTTCTTTCCCATGAATGAAATCCTGACTCTATTGAATCAGTGGCAAAATTCCCATTGTCTTCAGTAGGGCCAAGGCTTCACTCCAGGTCACTATTTTGATTATCAGCCTAGGACTAGGATTGAATAGGCATGGAAACTACGTTACTTTTCATTCCAGAGGTAATCCTGCCTGGTCAAGGGTGAGGCATTGGTCAATGTGGGGACGTTTGCACTGTTGCTGCCCATGATGTACAAATTCTGTGGATAAAATGGGGAGTTTATTCTCTAGGACTACCAGTGTGGAACCTACCATTAGAAATGGAAGAAAGAAAGAATAAAAAGACAGGCAAGGGTAGAATTTGTCTTCTAGATATTATATGGATTGGCCCTTGACAGCATGGAATGGCAATGGAAAACAACAGTCATAAAATGAGCAAGAACTGGATTTTACATGGTTTCTACCAAAACCGTGAACCAGACTTGATTTGAGCAAAACTGAGACCTCACCAAAAGTGTTCCAGAGAAACAGCCGTGTTAGTCTGTATTCGCAAAAAGAAAAGGAGTACTTGTGGCACCTTAGAGACTAACCAATTTATTTGAGCATAAGCTTTCGTGAGCTACAGCTCACTTCATCGGATGCATATTGTGGAAAATACAGAAGATGTTTTTATACACACAAAGCATGAAAAAATGGGTGTTTATCACTACAGAAGGTTTTCTCTCCCCCCACCCCACTCTCCTGCTGGTAATAGCTTATCTAAAGTGATCACTCTCCTTACAATGTGTATGATAATCAAGGTGGGCCATTTCCAGCACAAATCCAGGTTTCCCCTCCCCCCCCGCCCGAAACAAACCCACTCTCCTGTTGGTAATAGCTTATCTAAAGTAATCACTCTCCTTACAATGTGTATGATAATCAAGGTGGGCCATTTCCAGCACAAATCCAGGGTTTAACAAGAACGTCTGAGGAACAGTGGGGGGGGGGGGGGGGAGGGAAGGAATAAACAAGGGGAAATAGGTTACTTTTTATAATGAATCAATGAGTGAGAGTGAGGGATCATTTTTCAGGATAGAGTGTAAATCTTTGATGATGCGCTGGAGAGGTTTTAGTTGGGGGCTGAAGGTGACAGCTAGTGGCGTTCTGTTATTTTCTTTCTTGGGCCTGTCCTGTAGTAGGTGACTTCTGGGTACTCCTGTTCTTTTTTCAGGGGTAACAAGGTGACTCTGTCTTGGTACCCTGGGAGAACCATCACAACCTCTTACTCATGTTTCTCTCAGTGCTGCTATTCAATGGGGCTGCTCATCTGAGTAAGGGATGCACAGTTGTGCCCGTAGTAAGCAAATTTAATACATCTGAAGTAAAATCTTTACAGTACTTCCTAAAATGGTAAGTCTAAAAGAAGTGAAGCAATTTCCTGATGAGTTAAATTTTTTGAAAAACTTGAAAATCTTTACTGGAGCCAGGTTGAGTTTAAAGCAACCTGGGATTTCTTTATGATCATAATCAATATAATGCAAGCATAATCACACTGCAAGGAGGGAAACACAACACATACACACAAAAATCCACCTACCACTTTACTACCTAGGACTGTAATTTTTAACTGTGATTTCTGAGACAGAGTGCATGATTTCAATTCTATTTTATGGTGATTAATAAAACACTGCCAGCCCTGATGAAAGAAAAGTTTTTAAAGGGCTTGTTAACATCTGTGTATCAGACAAATGTGCTAAGTCAAAGAGTATGAAAGCACTGCCATTCTTGTTTGTACTATATACCCCCCGCACACACACACACATGTTTTTAAATGGCACACAGTGTTTTTAAAAAATCTTTTATCTAACTCAGCAGATGCAACCAACTAAGATCATTTTATGATGACACCATTTTTTAAAGTTTCCCCTCTGTTTATTCTGATAATTACAGGTATATTTACAAGGGCTATTAATTTAGTTTTTATAACATCTCAAAATATTTTTTAAACGACCAAAGAAGATATTTTCAACATCTGCCTGGAGTCAATTAAGAATTCAGCTATTGGTCAATCATGGGTACAATTAATGAGAGGCCAGCGTGGTTATTGAAAGCCTGATCCTGTGAGGTGCTGAGCACTTGATTTCAGTGAGGAAGCTCACTTCTGGCATAATAAAACCCATACTGAAAATGAGGCTAAGAACCAGGAAATTGTCATGGGAATCCTGGCCTTGCCACTGACATTGTGTGACATCTCAGACAAATCACTGAGGGCCTGACCCTGTGACGTGCTGAACATCTTCAGTGTCCAGAATTGGGCAATGGGCGCATTGGCTGAGTAAGCACTGAGTGCAGACTTCCAAAGTTGGCCTGTGGTTGTTAAGCAAATGAAAATCCACAGTCAAGATTATTGGAAAGGAGGTTATTTCATTTCAAAGATAGAGCTCCTTCCTGCAGCCCATAGGAAGGCAAAACTCCCATTATGGTTAATATGATTTTGGCTTAAATGGGCAGGATGAGGCCTGTAACTGGGAAGAAGGAAGAGTTTAGAGAGGGGAAAAGAAACCTCAAACATATATGTAACAGAAAAACAGGAAAAACTCTGGTTGAGAATGCAAATAATAAATTATATATGAATGCTGCTATGGAAATTGCACCACATTGAACAAAATTTGCTACAGCATTGCAGGGGACCTTCTATAAATACCCAACATCTATGGTGTCTTTTTAATATTCAGCGTGAATATTTCCAATATCATAGTTCTTTCGACACTACTTGTGAGTTTCAGGTATACTTTCTGAACTTGCGAGGTACTCTTAATTAACACACGTTAGAGAATGCTCCAAGGGCAGCCCACAACAAAGGAGCCTTGTTCTGATTTGAAAACGATGTTGCAATTGTCAGTACTACCTTTTATTCCCAAGTGTGTTTCGATTTTGATACAATGATCAACTGTTGAAGGCAGAATAGTGACTAAGTATATCACTGGATTTGTAACGAGAGTACTAGCTGAGTCCTACAGTCCTTGCTCAGGCAAAACTCCCGTTGACATTAGTGGATCTTTATGAAACTGGGCCCTAGGCATGGTGGAAACAAATTCTGACAGAGTTTTGCGCCAGATGCCCTGTAATTACAGTTACAACATATTGTAAATCAGTAAATATTTGGTATTACAGTATAGCATTTCACTGGCATTATCACCTCATCCTCTCATTCTAGATTCAGCAAACAAGCAAATAAAAATGTTTTTGAAGTTATTACCGTTGCTCCAATTACAGAATTAGCCAATCCCTAACACAGATATTAATGGCAAGTCAACTGAGAAGCATTTAATCTTAGCTCTTGAAGCTGGATCCTGCAGGGTGCTGAGTGCCAACAATGCCCAATGAAATGAATGGGAGTTGATGGCACTCGGCACCTTTCAGGATCAGGCCGTGAAGGGTATATCTACATTGCAGGTGGGAGTGTGCCTCCCAGCCCGGGCAGACAGACTCATGCTAGCTTGGCTTGAGCTAGCACACTAAAACTATCAATGTGGAAGTTGCGCCTTTGGCACAGATCCAGGTTAGCTGCCCAATCTCAGACCCAGGGGATCCGGTGGATATGAACTCAGATCTGCCCAACTCCTTGGGTCCAAGCTCAAACCTCTGCTGGTGGTGCAATATCTACATTGCTATTTGTAGCCCACTAGCTTGAGGCAAGCTAGCACAAGTCTGTCTTTACCCAGGCTTGGAGGCTTGGTCCCGGCTGCAGTGTAGACATACCTTATCTTCTATCGACTTCAGGGGGAGTTGAAGCAGCAAAGGGTTGAACAAGAGTTACTCAGCACCTTATAGGATCCAGGCCTTAATAAGCAGCAGCAGCCACTGCCTTCTAGGCTATGAACTTTAACTGGTGGCCTGAAAAATGAACTCATTATAAACCTGCCATGCAATTAACATGCTGCAGTAGTTCAACAACAGTTGTGAGTGGACTGGTCACAACCTTTCTGAACTTCAGATTAGCCTTGTCTTGCAAAACTATGCTGAAAATCTACCAGCCTGGATAAGAAAGTACTTTCCGAGACATGCCATGATGAAGAGGATGATAATGAAAAAAAACAGGCAAATAAATATAAATTATGTGCCCTGGGCAAGTGAGCATGTAGAATTTTGCAAGACTGGCTTAGCCATTTTAAAAAGGAATTTAATAATATTCGCCTGCTGGACAGGAAAGATGTGATCATTAATGTTTAAAAAGCCCTTTGACAGGGGTCGATGAAATATATCAGTGCAAAATCTGGGCCTGATCATTTCTTTCCCCCCAAGCCCATCCTAGATCTATATGCAGCAGGGACTCTCCAAATATGGGACTGCTCCTACCTATGTAGAAAAGCTAGTGGAAGGAGGGTGGCTTCACATTCCTCCTTTCCTGGACCCCCTAGCTGCTCCGGTCTTGGATTCACACGTGAGAGGTGATGGGCCAAGATGGGGCCAATCTCACACAAGTGTGCTCCTTTTTGGCTTGCTACATAATGGCAAACAGAAAGTTATGGTTAGCTCTTATCTGGAGAGTTTCTTACTTTTCCTATTTATTTCCAAATGTTATTGCTATTGATATGAAAAACCCAGTCACATTTGAGGTAAAAATATATCCAGTAGCAGAGGGGCAGATTTTTTTCAACATATATTTTCATTTTCAAATTTCCTGCACCTATTTTCATGTTCAGATTCCCCATGGTACAGAAGCCGTGCATAAGGCTTCATAATGTTGTACTTAAATTTTGTGCTAAAGGTGCAATTGGAGCCTATATATAAGGTCTATCTGATATATATAGTTCCTTGCATGGGGTCTGTACACTGGAGTGAAATTTTGCCCATTAGGTCTAAGGGTCTGTTCTCCCCTTGATGTCTGCATGACTCCCATTCATACTAATGACGGTTACACGTGGTGACTGAGTGGACAATCGACTCCCCCATGCCCCCGTACAGCTCTACCCCAAAGAGCTTACAATGAAGCACATTACTCCCTCTAAATAATACAATTAAATAAATAATAATGAGGGTGTTAGGTGGTGAGTATATTGTTTGGCACAAGCCCTGCACACAGCGTGAATAGAGTAGTAATAAGGGTTATTTTCAGACCCATCATAAGATTTTCCAGTTGATATACTACATTTAACCTATGTTACCATGACCTCAACTCACAATTCAGGTGGAAATAATGGCTTGAGATAGTAGAAGTGATTGCGAAGTGTGAATGTCAGCCCTATAGCTGTATTTTTCTGTAAACCAAAAAAATAAATATTTTTAAAGTTTACCATTTTAAAATATTCTACAGCTTCAGAGTGTAACAATTTTTCTCAGTTTCTCTCCATTTCAAGTATATAAATAAGGAATGTATGCAATTTGCCTAATTGTCTAATTAAATACAGTGTAGGGAACAATCCTGCATTGTCAACAGACACACCAGATGGCTTAAAATGAAACATCTTTCCATGACGAATATATAATACTACAATTTTTGTGCAATATACAATATGCTGATAAGAAACATCATTCTATAACATGAAGGGAAATAAAGGATTGTGTGTTTTAGTGTTTAAATTGCTGTACAAACAGAACATTGATAGCATTCTTTATTATTTAATTTAAGTCAATACAGTACAGCAAGGAATTAAGAAAGTGACTAATCCAGTCAGAGTTAAACAGCACCTTTGAACATTCCCTTTTCTCAGTCTGCCAGTCTTTTGAGAGTATCTGTTCTGTTAAAAATGCTATTGATGGCCATGGGTTCCTTTTTTTTTTTTTTTTTTTTTAATAAAATGGCCAAGAAATTTCAAATCTCTGGTGGGAAATTCCCTGTAATATTTAAAAAAAAAAAACCAGAAAGGATTTACTGGGGTCAGTTTTCAAAAGGGCCATGCCAAATTGCATGCCTAACCTGCATACAAAAGAACTGCAGCTGCTCCCGCAAATCAAGTGTATGTGCACACGGACATCCAGTCAGACATCTAATTAGATCTTAAGGGTAACTTTTTCCAAAGCACCTAAGTCCCTTTGTGCAGAATTGAACTAGTCCCCCGGCACAGATGTGCAGAGATTCATAGGGTTCTGCTCCTATCAAAGGTTAATTTGTGGCTATCAGTGTGTGACCTTGGGCTTCTGTCCTTTTAAAAATCAGGCCTACTAAGTCTAGTTAATTATTTCATTTTCCTTTTTGGGGGAATAACATTATTTTCTCGTTCTCATTTTATTCCTTCTAAAGTAAGTAATCTTATTATCACTCTCTATTGTATCTTGTTCGTTTTGGTGATTTAAATGGCTCGCCCTATTCGGAAACACCTGTTTTCATAGATACCTTGAGCAAGACCCTCAGCTGAGGTAAATCAGTGTAGAATGGAAGTCCTTGGTCTGGAAAGTTAACTCCATGTTTGGAAATGACAATTCCAACTGCCTGCTCAGCTTTTTCATTTAGATCTATGTCTGGTTTCCTATCTGAAGTTAATTTACACTAGCTAAGCGGCTGGCCCCACATCTTTATTTTGTTAAACTGTTCTTTTTCCAACTGGCTGCCTGTGTAAGTGAATTGTGTTGGTTTAGATGTAATATGCTGTCTCTTGACAGACAGTGACCTTGATTGTTTTAAGAATGTAAATGAGATATGACACTGTGGTTAAGTGTATAATCTACATTTATCACACGGGAAGGGTATGTAAAGGTTTATATAACAAATTAAATAAGTTATTGGCTGGAATGTGACTGGGGTGTATTTGTGAGCAGGCCCTGTTCAAACCACCATTTTCGGAACAGAGACTGAAATGTGGAACATGATATTTATTCACAACTGCCACCTAAGTAGTAGTATCTCTTGTGATTACAACAATCCAAATTAGAAAAGAAACATGGATCAGAACCACAGATTTTTTTGAACAGGCAGCAAAAATCAAGACACTTTGAAACAGAGGGTACCTCTCCTGCAAAGGACTACATCTCACCTCTCCAGTGCCTCTTATTATCTTTCAACAGTTCAGATGCAATCCATCAAAAAATAACTGAATAATCAGCACTTTTATAAGATTCACAAAAAGTTCACATACATCCTAGATCATGTACAGGACTTACCAACACACAAGTTCCAGTTTTGAAAACATGTTTATTTACCCTCCAGTTTCTATTGGCTATTTTACAGCTATTACACTATGTAGTTTAAATCTTCTTGCACTTACCTCGATTCCAGCTGATTGGTTAATACACATTAATGATAAAGGTCTATATGCTGAGGATACATTGTGAGGTGTGGGGCATGCCATGTAATAGCCTTTCCTGTCTGCAAGACCCCCTTTGTTCATATTACAAATGATTAACACTCATTTGCTCCTTGCTATGCCAAGGACAGGAAGGAAGCATAGGACACAATGGAATTAAACTGCTGTATTAATTTTGGTATTCATCTCTGCATGATTAATTTTTGCCACTTGATTAAAATATAGTAAGTCAAGAGCAAGAAAGTCCAGCATAACTATACACTAAGTGCCATATGGTTGCTTCATCATTTTATGCCCCTGAGAGTTCAAGGGATAATGTCAATGTCACAGAATGTTGTGATGGTACAGTGGCCTACTGCTGCAATAATAAATGCCAAGGTGAAGCAAAGGCATTTATAGAAAAGGCAATGCTTAGAGAATTCATTTCCCAGGTCAGCTATGCCACCCAGGATAATGGTCTATTGAGTATAAAAGCACAAAATAAATTACAGCTAAAGGACCATATTGATTCAGAAAAATATATTTAGCTTTATTCAGAAACAACAGCATACATTTACGTGTGTGAATTGTGGCTGACAAAAGCAAATCCGTAATCTATTCTCCATGACAAATTCAGCTCTTTGGTCATGGCACAGTGAAGCATCATATTCCTGCACTTACTCTCTGACAATGCAAGTTTGTGGTTGGCTAGTGAAATACCCGACTGTTAATTTTATCTTCTTATTTGGCGTGACAAGCCGATTAAAGCTGAACATTATGACAGTCAAATGCCTCCACTTTGGAAGTAAAGGCCTCAATTCTGCCTTTTCTATAAATACCTTGGCATTTATATTGCAGCAGTGGAGTTTGTGAGCTGGTTACAGCATTCCTTTCCACTGTCATTATTCCTTCATTATACCAAGTGGAATTGGTGTTTGCCATTTAGAGTGCTGTAGGTGGACTCAACTACTGATGAAAGAAAAAAAACAACAACCTTGGCTGTTGTCAGCCCATAATGCATCTTTCAAAAACAGGAGATCTATGGGGGGCACGATTAAGGAGTGGAGAGAAATCCACAAATAAATGTGATTTACTAATCAAAATGCAATAAATATAGGCCCAATCCTGCAAACCCTATTCATGTGCATAAACCTTACCAGTGCAAGTAATCCCATTGATTTCCTGTGAGAAGCCATAAACTCAAAAACCCAGTGCTTCAACTTTTACTCTTCTAAATGTTCCCATTGAACACAATAAGACCACTCTTGTGAGTACAGACCTTGAATCCCAACCTACTGTTACTACTAATCATTCAATCTTGCAAACGCTTACAGAATCATTTGTTGTTTAACCATGGCACTGAGCCCAGGGTTCTATTCTTGCTTTTGCCACAGATCTACTGTGTAAGCTTGGCCAACCCACTTCGGTCAAGCCTTTCAAAAGTGACGAGTAATTTTGGGTGCCTCAACTTGAGCCAACTTCGAGGATCCTGATTTCTGAAGGCAGGTGGTCAGGGTATACAGGGACCATATACAATTTTAACATCACAGATGTATTTGTTACTATAAATTCATGAATGTATATTATCATTGGCATCAGTGAGACTACTCAGTGAGTAACGATTTCTAGGATCAGGCCCCAGACAGTAAATTCTTTGGGGCAGGGTCCACGTCTTTTATTCATCACTTAAGCACCATGCATATTTTTAGAAATTCTCTACAGCAGATAGTTATATATCATTCACTGTACTTTTAATCTCCTCTTGTAAATTTGGCATTTGGTCATTTTCTTCTTCACTAGTAAAGAATATAGACTTAGATAGTTGCACTAATTTTCCTTCTTTTGCTATTATGCTGCAGCACTTGATTTGTGCATTTTCAATTTCATGGAGGCTTAGACTATATTATTTATGTTTTTTAATAGAAGTTATCCATTGGTAAACACGGCCAAAGAAAGGTATTTGCTTCTAATTGGCTGACATCCTAATGATTACTTCAATTTTCAGTGCACTATTGGGTACTCAGAGTTAACTTTGGTAAGGATACAGTTCTGGTAAATTTTTCATAAAAATATTGCAGTGTTTCATGTCTATTGGGCAAACGAGCTGAATATTTAGATAAAAGAGAGACTCCTGATGCATACTTCAGCAGGAGACACTGCAGTGGTTCAGCCTGTTTAAATAAATACAACTGACTTCACACACTTAACCTCAACAATGTGCAGAAGAAACAGAAATACCATGCTTGCCAGTCATTTAGATGTACACTGCTTTATCTTTACTGCAGTATTAGCAACCAACTCAGAACAATTTGCACACAGAACTGGCATTATCTGCAGATTGATAAAGGTATAGGTGAACTTTGTTTAATTGATTACCAGCCTTAGCAAGCTGCTCTCAAAATAAAAAAGGATTTAGATGTACAAAGGAAATTCTGTATGTTTCATTATTCCTGAGAAATCCAACTTAATAAAGACCAGAGTCTTATGCCCCCACTCTTGTGTGTGTAACTCTTCTGCCAGGTGGAGCCGGCAACAACCAGGGCCGGGTTCAATATCTAGGGGTTCCTTTTCAATAATACAACACAGAACTGGCTTGAGCCCCACCCAGTAATCTGGGAAAATTACACACCACCTCTGGGCGCCTCTGAGAGGCCATACTTCCCCACTCACAAGCACAGAGTCTGAGTGTAGAAAGGTTCCAGAGTAGCAGCTGTGTTAGTCTGTACCCGCAAAAAGAAAAGGAGTACTTGTAGAGCCTTAGAGACTAACAAATTTATTAGAGCATAAGCTTTCGTGAGCTACAGCTCACTTCATCTGATGCATACAGTGGAAAATACAGTGGGGAGATTTTATGTACACAGAGAACATGAAACAATGGGTTTTACCATACAGACTGTAACAAGAGTGATCAGGAAAGGTGAGCTATTACCAGCAGGAGAGCGTAGTCCCCTCCCTCCTTCCCGCCCCCCGCTCTCCTGCTGGTAATAGCTCACCTTTCCTGATCACTCTTGTTACAGTCTGTATGGTAACACCCATTGTTTCATGTTCTCTGTTTATATAAAATCTCCCCACTGTATGCATCCGATGAAGTGAGCTGTAGCTCACGAAAGCTTATGCTCAAATAAATTTGTTAGTCTCTAAGGTGCCACAAGTACTCCTTTTCTTTTTGAGTGTAGAAAAGAAACGTTTAATGAAAGGAGGGAAGTCACCCGACATTAATTAGGGAAAATGCCACAAGCAGGATTCATAATCATAACACCCACCCCAGAGTGCATGGGGCAGAGTCTTCTGCCTCATGCTCTTGAGTTCTACAACCAAAAGTTCCTTTATGGTGCCCCCTCTGCTCCCTCACCATACCTCACGCATAGTGGTTGTCCTTGGTCAGTGAGAATCATAGAATCATAGAATATTAGGGTTGGAAGAGACCTCAGGAGGTCATCTAGTCCAATCCCCTGCTCAAAGCAGGACCAATCACCCACTAAATAGCCCAGCCAGGGCTTTGTCAAGCCAGGCCTTAAAAACCTCTAAGGATGGAGATTCGACCACCTCCCTAGGTAACGCATTCCAGTGCTTCACCACCCTCCTAGTGAAATAGTGTTCCCTAATATCCAACCTAGACCTCCCCCACTGCAACTTGAGACCATTGGTCCTTGTTCGGTCATCTGCCACCACTGAGAACAGCTGAGCTCCATCCTCTTTGGAACCCCCCTTCAGGTAGTTGAAGGCTGCTATCAAATCTCCCCTCACTCTTCTCTTCTGTAGATTAAATAACCCCAGTTCCCTCAGCCTCTTCTCATAAGTCATGTGCCCCAGCCCCCTAATCATTTTCGTTGCTCTCCGCTGGACTCTGTCCAATTTGTCCACATCCCTGCTGTAGTGAGGGGACCAAAATTGGACGTAATACTCCAGGTGTGGCCTCACCAGTGCCGAGTAGAGGGAAATAATCACTTCCGTCGATCTGCAGGCAATGCTTCTACTAATACAGCCCAATATGCCATTGGCCTTCTTGGCAACAAGGGCACATTGCTGACTCCTATCCAGCCTCTCATCCACTGTAATCCCCAGGTCCCTTTCCGCAAAACCCAGGTTCAGAGGTGCATCTGGGCGAGTTCACCTCCCACCCAGGGAAGAAGGCACCTTGCTTGCTCCGCCATCTGAGAACTTGTTCTGACTGGCTGCCCCGCCAGCCATGGTTCCTCACCACTTGGATGCCCCACCAGCCACTCATGCCGCTTGCAACCTCACCAGCTGCTTGTTGCCTTGCCAGCCGCTTGTTCTGCTCACTGCCTTGCCAGCCACTCGTTTGCTGGCCAACTGTCAGTCACCTTCTTCTGCCACCTGCCTCTCTGCTGTGACCTCTGCACATCTGTCTCTTAGTGATTTTCAGCTCTTTGCAGGCTGGACAGAAACACTGCTCCACCACAAGTGATTTCAGCTCTCATTTGAGCACTTTAACATAACAAAAAGTCTCCTAATGAAGCCTATTTAGCTCTACCTTTAAACAGTGGAGAGGAACAGGTTAAACCAGACTGGGGACCCTTGGGGAGAGTCCACACCTCCTGGCTAGGACACCTGTCCCCACCCCTCTTACTTTCACAGGGGTATGACATTCAAGCCCCTGGCTTAGTGATTTCCTTTCAGTGTGACCCCTCAATCGGGACAAGCTCAGCACAGTTATGCTCCCCTTTACTCATACAATGAAGATAACACTGATAACAACACTTCACTACCCCTACATTCAAAAATTTTATTAAAGCTAACGTTAAAAAATTACATAATACACAGGTTAAGAAAAGAGTATCTGTACATCTGGGTATAGTGCTCAGATTATCCACAAATACAAAGTTTGTTTTAAAAGTCATAAAATACATACAGTACATAATCAGCAATAACCCAAATTTAGGTGAATAAATTTAACAATACAGTTTAGATATTAGCATCCAAGTATCCAGGTCACCCAACACCAGACAAAGCTGATCACTTGGAGCTACACAACTCCTGTCTGCGAGATACCTAGACAAAGTAGGTGTGTTCATTTAAATACAGTTTGCTCCTGAAGTCTTTCCCCCTCCTGAACTAGCTGTCAGGGGAGAGTTTATTCAGATCCTGCTTCCATGTGGTTTCACTGTGATGATTTCCAGCAGCGCCACAAGACTCAAATTATTGAATCTTGTAAGTGTTACTTGGACAGGCTATGTTTTAAAAGAAAGACTTTTGACTGAATTGACCATGGTTAAGTTTAAAAAAAATTCTATATAGAAGTTAAAACTGTAGTACATAGTTATCAATACATAAACCAATTTAGCACTTTCATGCCTTCTTTGGAAGAAATAATCAGCTATATGAATTCTCAGTGTGCCAGGCCACCTACAGCGAGCTTCTCTTGGTTATACAATATTGTATTATGAAGCAGGTGGATACCAAGTGATGCCTTTATTATTAGTTATTTTTACAGAGCTAGTCGTACACTAGATACACCAGACACTACTCCATCCTCACAGAAGCCCTTTTGCTGGCTTTCCTCCTACTGTTACATACCTGTTCTACAGAGATGATGCATAACTGTGGATAGTGGGGGTGGAAGGCACAATTGAAAGGTTCTGCGGGGGTACATGACTGCTCCACATGTTGCCTCTACCTCCACCCCTTGAAACTTGATATGTATGTAGACAACATACACTAGCAACTACCTCCTCCTCCTGCTCTCTGTCCTGTGGCTGCCCAACCCCTTGCTGCACTTGCAGGCATTCCTCCCTGCCTGAACTGTCCTCAATCAATTTAGCAAGTGTTCAAAACAAGACCAACAAAAGGGGCAACACCGCTGGGTTGCACAGTACCCCATGTGCCATCAGGGTGGGTGGTGCCAGGGTGGGATGGTGCTTGGGGATGGATTGTTTCAGTTAACAAGAAGTTGGAGAATTATCAGTCACTTTTTGTTGGAGGGGGGAATATGACACTCCAAAATGGCCTTCTCCTTCATAGGCACATTGGACGTAGCTGCTTTTTCAATGCACCCCAGGGTGCACTGAAGCAGCAGCAGCAGGGCCCACCCCCCTTTTCCCAGTCTCCCTCCAGCTTGCTCCCCTCACTCATCCCCAGGGCTGTTGCGCTGGATGGGGCTCCACCTAAGCTGACCGGTGCTGAGCACCACATCGCAGTTTCTCTTCTCAACCTCAGAGGTGCCCCCCGACTCACCACAACAGATGGTCTGCAAAGCAGGCAGCAAGAAGCGCTGGGATTCCAGCAACCAGGAAAGAGAAGCAACCCCTTGCAATGGGGTGGAGCTCAGCCTGCAGCCAGCCACCCTGCTGTTTCCTCCCTCCCCATGCTGCAGGACACAAGGTGAGTGCCACTACCAAGGGGAGCTGCTGCCTCCCTGCTGCTGGGCATCCTGTGAGAGGCAGCCTGAGAAATCTGGTAGGGGGCACATGACCCCACACACACATGTGCTGTTCTCTTTTATGCTATGCAAATGTTGTGCTTACTGACACAATCATGGCTCAATGCAATCACAGGTTCTTTCATCCCCACCTGCTGTCCCTGCAGGTTCCATCACACCCAGAACATAGCAGCCCTCCCCACCAATACTCCCAAAGGATGTGTCATTTCCAGAGCAAGGGAGCCCTCTCCCCCTTTCAAAGCCCCCACAGGTTCCATGATCCCCAACTTGTGCCAACACAGATTTTATTAGCTCGTCTGGGATGGGCACAGCAATTCCAGGTGAAAGAGGGAAAAGAAAGTCCCCAAACTCTGATAACATCAGACCTGGAGAAGAAGCAAGTTTTAGAGCCGGGGATCTTCCAGTTAAAGTGCCCTGCCAATGGAGACTGACTGCAAGAGCAGCTGAATTGATTGAAAATGATGTGATTGTACAAAGGGAAAAATGTGTTTTGAAGTAATTCTCACCCATACATCTAGGTTGCTTTCACAATCTTATTTATAATGGTGAGCATTTGCTCACTGAAATCAATGGGCCTAGTCATACAAGTATTTGCTCATCCATGTGTGTAAAGGGTCACAAACCAGGCCAAGGTTATTTCTGGTGAAGTGCAGGGTTTTAAGGTGATTACTTTAACAGCAATCATGCCTAAAGCTGTATGATTGCGGTCAGCTAGCTCAATTCTGCTCATTATACAGTCAGTCATGGACAGGCATTGAAAATGTCATTGTTCAGTGACAGACCAGAACCCCAGCCTACATGCCTGAGTGCCAACTTTCAGAATTTAGCATCCTAGAACATTTTTCATTGTTAATTGTCCCCTATGAAAAACCTGTCCAAAGACTGGATCCTGTGAAGTGTGAGGCAACCTCAGTCGGCAGTGAAATCAAAGGGAGTTGAGGGCTCTCCCCCCTCCCAACATCAGGCCAAAATACAAAGAGCATTTTAAAGGCTGCTTTCTTTGTACCTAAATCCCATATTACAGGTCCAACTTAGATGCAACACTTTGAAAACTCTGCCTCTGGTCTGCAAGAAGTATTGATTTCACATCCTGGCTAAATTTAAATTAAATCATGAGACATTGCACTCCTGTTCTTTAATGTACAAACCAGAATGACTAATGATTGGGTATGCAGTGTAGTTGTAGCCACATTGGTAGCAGGACATTAGAGAGACAAGGTGGGTGAGGTACTATCTTTTACTGGACCAACTTCTGTTCGTGAAAGAGATGAGCTTTTGAGTACACAGAGCTCGTCTTCAGGTCTGGGAGAGGTACTCAAGCATCACAGCTAAATGCAAGGTGGAAGAGATTGCTTAGCATAAGTAGTTGGCACATATTCTAAGAGACCATTCAAAGTACAGTGGTCCGTTAACACTTTTACAGTCACAGGACTGGGAGCTTAAATTCATAACTCTGCTAGAGACTAAAAATCATGGATTGAACATAGACACTGACTTGATGACTTATTACAACAATCTGCAATCCATTAACCCCCCCTTTTTTGTCCTATGACTGCAGAGGTGTTAGTGGGCCACTGTACCTTGAATGGTCCTTTAGAATATACAGTAACTACTGTTGATAAACAATCTGTTCCATCTTGCATGAAGCTGTGATGATTGAATGCCTTTTCCAGACCCGAGGAAGAGCTCTGTGCAGTTCAAAAGTTCATCTTTCTCACCAATAGCACTTGGTCCAATAAAAGATATTACCTCACCCATCTTGTCTCTCTAATGGTTGGGTGGCAATCACAGAAATATTTATAGCTTTATTTAAAAGTTCTTATTTCATTGTAATAGGGTGACCATCCGTCCCATTTTTAATGGGACAGTGCCATATTTAATCCCTATTGCAGGTGTCCTGCCTTTTTTTAAAGCAGGCAAATTGTCCTGTATTTTCTGCTCCCCCTGCTGGTCAGTCAGTGGTCAGTCAGTGCAGCCCCAGCCATGTCTTGTTTGTGGCTGGTGAATGAGTGCGGGCATTGGGCTGGCAGAGCCCGCAGGGAATAGGGACTGCTCCCTGCACCCTGAGCTATCTCCGGCCCGCACACAGCCCCTAGCTACCCCCTCACTTCACCCTGAGCTACCCCCTGCCCATACACAGACTTAGCTACCTCCCTGCACACAGCCCCTAGCTATCCCCCTCCCTGCACCTGGAGCTACCCCCATGCCCACACACAGCCCCCAGCTATCCCCTCCCTGCATCCTGAGCTGTTTTCAAACTTTTTGAGCTGAACCCCCCACACACACCCCTTTGAGTTATAATTTTTGGTTGTGCCTCCCTCCCATCACAACCAAGACAGGCTGTGAAGGACATATCTAGGGGTAAAAGCAAAGAAACAATGAAAGTATACAGCAATGAAGATTGTCTGTCAAGTTGTTCATTTGTGTTTTAAGGCAGGCATTGGTCCCTGGGAAAGGGAGGTGGGAGGAGGCCATATCTTATACTGACATGCTTGAATCTTTCATACACTCAAGGTTGGATGTGTGGGAAGAACATCTCCCTACAGAAGAAACTAACACAACGGAAACAGGGCTTCTTTGTTCTATTTGCAACTTTGAATAAGACACAATAATTGCCTGCAACATCTGGCATTTTGCTGACCAGGCATATCTTAGCAAAAGCAAGGTTATTTTTGGTTATTCTGCTTTTTTTTAAGCTAATCACTCTTTGCTAGGCCTCTGACCTCTTGACCAAACTCTGGACTTTGGGCCTGTACACAAATTTATATACTAAGTTATTACATCAGCAATGGATTTTAACCCTTCAGGCTGGGTGGCCTTTTGAGGTGAGACAGGGGTGAAGGTGGCAGTCCCTCCCCAGACCTGCCATGTGCAGCTGGCTTAAACCCTGCTGGCCCCTGCCCCCCGAAATAGAAGTCATACTACACCTATGCCCGAGACCCGCCCCCCCCCGCCACGATCCCTGAGGCCCCCCTTTCCCTGCTGGGCTCTGGAGTTTTTATAGCATGTTGGGGGGAGGAGGGGGCTAATGCATAGTTCTGATTGATTGCTGTTGAACACAAGCAATTTTACAAGGTGTCCCGTATTCAGCATAGGGAAATATGGTCACCCTACATTGTAACATTATTTCAATGATGAGCCAGCTACAGCCGTGGCTAACAGACAGGTGTCTTTTAGCTCATGCAGTAGCAGCTCATGTATTAAGCTCCAGAGGTCCCAGGTTTGTTCCCCATTGTGGTGCTGAATTGCCTGAAATCCCCAATGAACCACCACTTGCATCATTGACCCACATGGGGCATCGGCAGCAGGGAACAAACCTGGGCCCTCTGGCGCTAAATGGATGAGCAGCTATTTCACGAGCTAAAAGACATGTCTCTTAGCCAAGGCTGTCACAGGCTTATCAATCGTTATCTAGACTAGCCACAGAGTGCCCCTCCAAGCAAGCAGGGGTTACATCATTATTTGATATTTGACTGTTTGACTTGGTATAAATGTGCAAGCAATTTGCACGTAATTATGCACTTGTCACTTACTCCTACTCTGCAGTTTTCCACACTGCTATCCAACATGAGCATGAATTGAATGATTAGCTGCACTGGATTAATTTGCTTTCTCTTATAAAGTGTTTACATCTGGTAACATTGACCAAAAAAAGTAGCAAGGCTTTAATTAAAGAAGAGTAGATTAATAATGAAAACTATTATTGATGGAGAATCCATATTTGTTATTGCTTAGAAATAACTGAGTTTCTTTTTGAAAGATAGTTTTGTGAATACAATCACAAATGATAAAAGTTTTAGTGTTTTAACTAAATACACCTGGCAAGTAAAGTCTTTTTTATTTTCTAAAACTCTTCTTATGCAAAGACCTCAGGAAATCTCAAGAGAGAGGCCCAATTTGCAAAATTCAGAACCAAACTTCGATCCTTCCCACAGATTGTAGGTGAGCTGGTAATGTGGTTTTATCTATTAGGAGGATATGGGACAGCAGAAAAATATGGATTTAGATTTAGATTCAGATCAGTTCATGTGAGTTCAGATCCAGTGTTTTGATTTGGACACATCATAAATAAAACCAGTAGAAAAATTAGAAACCATTTAACACCCTTGTTAAGATTTCCCCTTTACAGACTTTTAGGTTTGTGTCCTCATTTCATCAATAGCCCAATTTCCCTTCATGATAGTTCTGGCTAACATGATTTCTTTGTGAAGGGAAACTATTTAGGAAGCTAATTTTGACTCACTGCCCCAAAACTAGTGTCTGCTAAAAATGTTGAATGTGGCCCCATCCTAGATCTCCCGAAACCTTTAGATTTAATGCTAAAGATGTGTGCCCCAATTCCAGTCGTATTGGAAGGAAGTTGTGATGAGGAAGTTTTTGTAAGCTTCCAAAAATGTCAGCACAAAAAAATGAACTGAAAAGGATTGATTCTATTTCTGAAATTATCCAGACCAAACTCTGAAACCTTTTAAAATTCACCTGTGAGTAGCAAACTATTTCAGAGACCTTTGATAGAAATCTGTCATGCATAAGTCGCTTGGACAGTAGTGGAAGATTGGTAGAGGATTATAGAAGAGGCATTGGGGAATTGCTCTTTGAATCCAGTCTTTTTATACCTGAACTCCACATACCTGTGTTTGGATAGTGGCTAATTAAAACAGTTTTTGATAAGGAAAAGTACATAAAAGTCTAAAACACTATATCTCACTACAGTGCTATCACAGTGTACTGTAAAATATTTTTTATTATTTTTATAAGGATCAGGTAGAGGTATATGAATCTTAATGTGCCTAATAGATGAGGCAGTTTTAATGAAATTGCTAAAACAAAAAATTAAAGTTTTGTGTTTGAATTTTATTTTTTAATGAATCTTCATTCCTTATGAAAACATATGAGGGAACAAATTATTAGCCAGAGTCACGCAGAGTTCTTTAAAAGATACTGTAATAAAGAAAAATATGAATAGCTAATCTACATAACACAAAAAATGTCATGTTATATTAACAGTTATTCAGCTTCTGATCCCAAAGCCTACGTGTTCTTTGATAACAGCCTTGGAGGGAGTATAAAAATGTCAATGAGAAAAAAAATGTTTGAAATGAGAGACAGTGTCCCTCAGCTACCCAGTAGAAATCAGTCAGTGAAGCGGCTGAACCAGAGGTTAGAAACAGGAACAAATAGTTCAAAAAAGGAAGACATTCTATACCAGATTCTCTACTGTGCCTAGTCTCTGCTGGATGCAGCAAAAAGGAATGTGGAAATGCAAAGGCCACATTTATGGTTCCTTGGTTCTCAGGTCTGGAAGCCTTAGGTCTGTTCTAAGATTTATTGACCAAGACAATAATTAACCACACATCTTCTAACCAGAAATGGGAGTGTTTATACGTCATTTTTTGGAAACCAGTCTGGTACTAGTGTCTTCTTTTCATCCTGGAGCATCTTTAGAGATATGGGAAGCAATACAGCATCACCATTCATTTCTATTCATGGCTTGTTCCTCCATTAATACCAGCCTGGTCATGTCCCGGCATACAATGTCCCACCATCTAGTCAGTGGTCAATCTCTAGGTCAGACTGATTTTGTTTGTGGGTTTTGTTATTTTCTTTGGCATCCTCGCATCTGTTTTTCTGCAATGTCCCACCACCATAATCTTTTCAATTATAGCCAGTCCTGTACCCTTATTTCACATTCTGCTCTCCTTCTAATTTCTTCATTTTTCTTAAAGTCATTCTACTTTACACCTGCCATCTTTTGAAGAACTCTCATCTCTACTTCCTCCAGCATTCTAATGTCTGTTTCACTTAATGCAGCTGCTTCCATACTCTAGAGTAATACCATTACTACACTCGTTTGACACATTTTCACTTTGGTACCAACATAATGTTTTTATCAGTCCATTATTTCATCCATTTCTGTGCAGCATTTGTAGCTAAGGCACATTGCCTTTTAACTGCATCCTGGATGGAACCATCAGCACTGATCAAGTTTCCTACATACACATATGATTGTACTTGTCTACAACACCACTGTTGCTGCATTTCAACACTTTATATATTGTTCCTTTTCCAAAATGCAACCACTTTGTCTTCTTTGCATTTAAGTCCAAATTTACACCAATTTTCCATGGTAGTAAAGAGTATCTTGATTAATTCAAATGGGTCTGTACAATATCATCTGCATAAGATAAGGCACTTAATTGTAGATCATCCAATGTCATGGCCTCCAACTCATCTAACATTTTTAATGTCCGCTTTAAGGACATGATAAAAAGCAACAGTGATTCCATGCACCCTTGTCTTACACCAAACTTTGACTTCAGTTGCTTAATTTTTCACCCTTACAGACCTGCAGGAAACTTAGAATACAGCTTTTATAACCAGGGATTTGAACCGTTAAAAATCTTGGTTCAGTTCCAGTTCGGGTTCATCAATATTTTCTAACTCTCTGGTTCAATTCTGGTTCAGATGCTAACTTAGACTGATGATTCAGTAACAGTTTCGACCACTTTGAACCTGTTTGAACTAGTTCAGATAAATTTCCTGCAGATTAGTGTCTTATGCTTACGTTGTAACTCCTAGCAAAAGAAAACAATGATAAATATTTCTTTCAAGATAGAAAAAGTATTTATTTTTAAACAAGTTATTTAGACACACTAATACAGCTTCCAAAACTCTGTCAATCATATTTGACTGCAAGGTGACAAAATGAATTTCAGCCCAGAAAATGCCCTTTCTGCACTGACTTGTGTAACAGGAACAGCAAACACAATGTTAGCCAATTGATATAGTTCAGGTCTCATAATTTTTTATTGCTCCTAGTAGTGAAGAATATTTTCACTTTTATTGAGAGGAGGGTCATCAATAAAAGAATTCAGGAAGGAACTAATATGTTTTTTGGCCTTGCTTTGATCAAAATTTGTCTCTTCCTTCTTGGACGTCTCACATACTTTGAGGGGAAGCTCAGGGTCATCATCTCATAACTGCAATTACCTTATCTGGCATTCCATATGATTTTGTTACTTTCCATAATGCTTTCCCTCCAAATTGAATCAAATGCCTTCAGGAAGTTGATGAAAACAGCAAATATTAGTGCATAGGAACTGAGTAGTATATTTTTTAGTAGTTTGTGAACCCTTTAGTGGACCTCATTGTCGTCTGTGTTCCAGAAGCCACTAGTACTCTGCCAGAGCAACAGTGTGTATACATAATAAGGCCATGCATGTTGTGTATAGTTATTCAGACCCCACTGTGCCCGTGTGGTTCCTTCAGATTACCTTTGTTGTGTAACCCACAACTAGTAATTTGTGAATCTCAGAAATGTTCAACAGTTTGGCTTGGATAAGCAACCAAAAGTCTGCAGGTTTATGTCAACTTATCATCCTCTTTGGCCTAGAAGTCCCATGAGAACAGACATGGAAGTATAAGCACTCTGATGAGTACTTCTCATGAAAATTCTCATACGCCCAGAATTTGGTTGGGTTGTAAATACTAAAATAATAGCTTCTCTCAACATATTTCAGAACTGTTGTTTCTGGTTAATATCAAGATGGCAGGGTCAAGAAAAGAGTTTTTTCAACACAAAAATAGTCCACTGAAGTTTTTGAAACACAGAGGTGGTAATCAAAGCTGTGTAATCAGATGAGATCACACAAGGATGAGGCATAGAGAGAGAAGAGAAAAGGACAAAAATAGATAGAGACCAGGAAGGAGGAGTAGCTGCCAAATGCAAACTGAGTTTCATCCAATATGCAAAACAAATTGAACCTGTGTTCTTTCTGCTTCTTACAAGAGTCTGTAATTGGAATTTAGCTGACAGTTTTGTTGATGATGTGGGAGGCAAAAGAAAATCCAGTTCACTTTTCTGTAGCTATATTGGCTCTGCAATGCTAACAGACGTAACCATTTGTTTTTGTTAATGCAAAATGTAAATATGACTCACTGAGGCTTAGGGAGCAGATATGTAGAGTAGGTAACATTTATAGACATAACCAACCCTCTTTTAAAGACTTTTTGGGGGTTATATAAAGTTGCATTATTAGACCATTTTAAGATTTGAATGTATGCATCTCATATCTAGGAACTCAAAACCGCATAATATCAATAAACAATATTTTGTTTTAGCCTTTTTAAATCAGTTACAATGATAGCTAGCAGCAAATATCTCTAACAGCTGGTGATAGGACACTATATGGGAAGGGTACTGAGTTACAACAGAGAATTCTTTCCCAGGTGTCTGGCTGGTGGGTCTTTCTCACATGCTTAGAGTCTAACTGATCACCATATTTGGGGTCGGGAAGGAATTTTCCCTCAGGTCAGATTGGCAGAGAGCCTAGGAGTTCTCCACCTTCCTCTGAAGCTCACAAGTTACTTGCAGGTTTAAACTAGAGTAAATGGTGGATTCTCTGTAACTTGACGTCTTTAAAGCATGATTTGAGGATTTGAGTATGCATCCGATGAAGTGAGCTGTAGCTCACGAAAGCTTATGCTCAGATAAATTGGTTAGTCTCTAAGGTGCCACAAGTACTCCTTTTCTTTTTGAGGACTTCAATAACTCAGCCAGAGGTTAGGGGTCTATTACAGGAGTGGGCAGGTGAGGGTCTGTGGCCTGCAATGTGCAGTAGGTTCAGACTAGATGATCCTGTTTGTCCCTTCTGGCCTTAAAGTCTATGAGTCTAAAATGTATCACAATGCCATTGCAGAGTATTTAATTATCTGCTTAGATGGGTTCTGTGCACCACCATTTGTTAATATTTAACAATATTTAACTTTTCAAAAACAATTTCCTGCTAATGTATATGGACTTTAAAGACACTTTCCATTGAAAGGCTCTAAAAGTTCTCCCATGTTGGTTGTCAGTGGTTCATATGCCCTTTGCTGATGTATGGCAATGTGTGGTGAGCAAGAATCTTACAATGCAATGTGTTAAGATAATTGAAACATAAATGCTTAAAAATCCAGAAGTTGTAATTGTGTTAAGCATCACTTATAAAATATCTGAAAAAATGACTACCAAAAATTCTGCTTGTCATTTGGATAAATTAACCTTTATATGGCATATCATATTGTATTTTCTAATCTTTATATAGAGCTAGATTGTGCCTTTACACATAGCCTTGAACAAGGTGTGGTGCATAGCTTTGGGAGACACTATGCTTCACAAATATCCCTCTGATTCCCTCTGTTCATGTTGGGGATTGGAGAGATGTGAAGAGCGCAGGAAATCATAGTAATTTACTGCTGACCTAATCAGCCATAACCAGTTGCAACACCTAAACTGGCTCAGCTGTACTGTCCATCTGCTGTGGGTGGGATTGGAGGGATAGAATAAGGAAGCTTGTGGACAGTGCTTGATTACTTCCTGAATTTCCAGACTCAACGTCTGAGTAACCTGTGTAAGGATATAAAGGAGGTTCTCACTCCCCCTTACTCCCTAGAACAGACATGTAGTCCAAGTTACAGGCTAGTTCATCGTAATGTTACTTTAAGTCCCCTTGTTAGTGAAGGGCCATCCTGAAATTTTTTAATTTTTCGTCTGGCATCTGTCACCAATATTAGAAGGTTCACACTTAATCTGCGCTTTATAATATTTTATTGGAATTCATTAACTGAACTGTCAATGTCTACCCATGAAGAACACAAATTTCAGTTCACCCTCATTGTCACGTATAAGGGCCAAAACATCACAACTCTATCCCACATTTGAGCGAAAAATAAAAGCCTGGTTGATCAGGGAAAAACTCAACATCATGTGCACATCAGAAAGGGGAACTGCCAAACATGCTGTAACTGCTGCAAAAAGAGAAAGTTCTGGCAGCACGTGCAGGAGAGCGATATGGCTGATGAACTAATGACTGCCATGTGTCAGTCAATGGTCATAATTGGAGGTAGTATAAGGTTACAATGAGAAAGAAAAAATACAAATCCAGATAGGAAGTTTAAATCCTGCAGATTAAATATGGTGCTGCGAGGAAGCCCTTAGTTGAAAAATACTCCTCAAAGACTTTATGATCGAGAGAAAGGGAATAAAGGGGAAAAGACAAGTGTTGAGTGATTTTGAGCGCCCAGTTTACACAACTTAAAGAGGTCTGATTTTCTGAGGAAAGTTCTCAGGCCACACCACAACCAGTAAATGCAATTTTAAAGTGTAAAACTGCATCTAAACTGGGTGTGAAGTGGTGTGTTAAAGTGCGCAGTTTCATGAGACAGATGTTTGGCTTGCCACTTGGAGTAGGCTGGTTCCAATGTACCTGAGAAATGAAGACCAAGCATATCATGGAAGGAGGCTTTGGACAAAAATGGGATGGGATGAGAAAGAATTTGGGGACCAATCTTAAATTTTTGGTTTGAGAGTTAAAAGGTTTAACTTTGTCAGGATAAAACATTATGGAAAAAGATGTCAAGATGGCCCGGTTTTCAAAGCATTTGAGTTAGAAACCAATATGTTATAATGCTTCCTAGTTTACATTTCAAAGAAACATGCTGAATAATTTTCTGCTAATTCAAGTCCTAAAACATATAGCAGTTGTTAGTCCACAGGTAGCACAAATGGAAACAATGGCGACATAATGGGCTAAATAATTTCCCAGGTAAATTTACTTACAGATTACACTCAATCTGAGTCCAAGAATAACTCCTGACCCCAATTTTTATTTAATCTTTCTCATTGGTTGACCCTTAATGAGTTCCAAGGAATGTGAGACAGGCAGTTAATGACAGTTCTAAAGCTATTACTCACTGACATGATACAAATATGATCATACAAGAAGAGATTTACAGAAGAGTTTGTTGCCTATCTGCACAAGGTAGAGATCTGGGATGAAATCCAGACTCTATTTAGAAATGGCTGAAACTCAGAATAAATTTCAATTTTTGAAGTGTTTTATTCCAAACTGGAACAAAAGGATGACATTTGATGTCAGATCAAAACATTTTGTTTCAATTAAATCAAAAAATTTTGACTTGTGGAATTTTTCATTTTGATTTTGACTTTTTAAAGTTTATGTATATTTAATTTTATTTGTATATTACTGTTTATTTTACATTTTTCAAAATTAGGGTTTGGAAATAATTTTAAACTATAATATGATATAACAATATAAATAAAATAAACAATATAAACATAAAAGTAAAATAAAATAAATGTCAAAATTAAGTCAATCATAAATGAAAAATTGAAACACTTCATTCCAACAAAGTCTGTTTCACTTTGATTTTACTGAATTGCTTCATTTTTATTTTAATTTTCTGAAACAAAATTTCATTAAAATCAACCCATTCACTCAAAAAATTTTGGGGAATCAACATTTTCTGACAGAAAAACATTCAATCAGAAAATTTTCAACCAGCTCTAATGCTGTAAAAGTCAGGTCAAGTGTTATCATTGACTCCAATAGGGCCAGGATTTGATCCCAGATTTTAAAATATTGCAACACAGCGTATCCTGTTTTGATGTCATTTAAAGCAAGAATGACATGATACATCTACATGTCAATGATGTGTACATTCTTTCTCTTTTGAGCTTGAACACTAATTATCATAACCTACCCTGCATACAACATCGTGGAGATGCAATGCTCTCTCTCAGTATAGCTCTCCCCAGAGTTTTTCCACAAACCTTACCTTAGTGAAAGATGCACTTCACATGTTTTAACATCCCTTTACCCTGATCCTGTGAGAAATAGAGCTCTTCCAACCAGGCCCAATGAGAGAAATTTGGGGCCCCAGTACATCATGTTCACTGGAGCCAAACCCCATCCCAATTCACCCCAGTTACAGACATTTTGGAGGGCCTTGAGCTCGGTGCCCTGGTACAGTTGTCATCCCTTCCCCACTCTCATCAGCCCTGCTTCCATCATCCATTCCGTTCAGTAGGAATTGGACAGTGGCCACTCTCAGGATTGCATTAGCACGTGGTTATACTGTAGCATCCCACTGAAATTAGTAGCCCTGTTATTAGTGCACGAATAGCATCACTTCAAGGGTGATCTTAAGCAACACTGAGCAATTTTTAAATAGATGTTAAACACTGGCAGTGCGCATTTAAACTTTTCTTATTTCTTTTCCCTCTTTATCTGTACAAAGCAAAGCTCCTTCAAACTTTCTTCTACCTCTGCAATTCCAAGAGCTCATTCTAGCTGAACCAAATCAAATTCAGACTTCTTGATGCACCTCTGCTCACAGTGATTCTCTGCAGTTGTACTTACTACAATGAAATGATGTCTCTTAAGAGCTGCTCTCTATCCATTTGATCATTTTTCTTTCTTCATCCTTTAGTATACAATTGCTAGCTTCATTTTCCTCACCTCTTTTCCATTTGCCCGTGGAGTGAGTCACAGCTGTATAGGTCCATTACACCATTTTTCTGGATGCTTATGCCAATACTGCCAAGGTTTAAGTAAAGAGGACTCACAAAGCCATTTTCTTACTCCCCTCAATACTGAACACATCACCCATTCAATTTTTTTCTTCTTCTGCAGCAACATACTCATTCTGCCTTCAACATCCCACTTCACAGTGATCTGAATAGTAAGCAGAACAACACAAAATATCATTCAAAGATTCCTTACCAGCATATAGTCCAGTAGGGACCTTACTAGGCCAATCTAATTAATCTTCAAGGCACTCACACCATAGTGATGGTTTCCAGTACAAAACCCTAAGCTAGATGTGATAGTGACAGCTTTTGACATTATGGATGGGGATTCTGTGTTATTTCAAAAGAGTTCTGAAGATTTATTCCTTTTATAGGTAAAAGCACAAACACATCTGTATTAATGTGGTTAATATGTAGTTCCTATAGGATTACATAATAGTTTTTCATTGACTCACACATTTAAAAGTGTTGCCTAATGCTCAGGGTACCACGTCTAAAAAGGAAAACCACAAATCATTAACAAGTCATACAGGCTTTTGACACGCCGGAAAAGAGGAAGTTACTCACCTTGTGCAGTAATGAGGGTCCTTCGAGATGTGTGTCCCTGTGGGCGCTCCACTTTATGCTCCTTTTGGGGTGTCGGTGTGTCCCTGCACCACAGATCAGAGATTTTCAGTAGCAGTGCTTGGTCAGGGCGCCCGTGTGCAGCAGTCGTCTCACGGTGCCGCTGGCGCCTCATGTAGCATGCACGACCCAGCCCATTCAGTTCCTTCTCTACGGCAGAGCTCGAGGCACGAACTCCAGAGTAGAGGGGTAGTGGAGCACCCACAGGGACAAACATCTCAAAGAACCCTCGTTACTGCATAAGGTGAGTAACTTCCTCTTCTTCTTTGAGTACTGTCCCTGTGGGTACTCCACTTCAGGTGTCTGTAGAGCAGTGCCCCACTGTGGACGGTAAGGGCTTCGGAGTTGTGTGTGTTGTTGCAGAGAGCAGGGTAAGGCCTAATATAGCATCTGACCTAAAGGACTGAGTGATAGCATAGTGTTTTGCAAAGGTGTGCTCTGAGGCCCATGTGGCAGCCCTGAATATGTCTATTAGAGGGACATTGTTCAGGAAGGCTATAGATGTAACAATGGCATGCGTAGAGTGGAATCAGATCCCTGGTGGGGGTTCCTTGTTATGTGGTCGATAGCAGAGTTGGACACAAGTAGAGATCCATCTGTAAGGATTTTTAGGGGGCCTATCTGATCAGAAGATTTCAGGGAGCCTTACAGTATACCTCTCGCTGGGGGCCCCCTTAAGCCCATCTATCAGAGCTGGAACAAAAGAAACCACCACATGGATGTAAATTCACAACAACACTTTATTTACTAAAAGAGAGGGAAGGACAGGGAGGGGGGTGGATTAAGGACTCTGGAGGTTTGGAATAGAAACACACACACGCACACACAGTTGATAAGGAAAGTTGTTCTTCTATCTTCTTCAGGTGCTGCTGATGGAGAGGCTGCAGAATCCAGATCAGCAAGGTCAGCAATGGACACCAACAGTGGATCACAGGTGTAGAAGACAGGTATGTAACCCTATCTCAGACGCCCCCCCATCCCTCACTGCATCATCTATGGTTGTAAGTCTGAAATAACTAATCAGACTGAGTCCATGCACGTAGGTCTGCTTTCTAAAAGAAAATAACAAACAAACCCCAAAATGACAGTTCCGTTTAGTGAGTGGCTACTGCAGGTCAGTAACCAGTGTGAAAGGGTGTACCACACCACAGAGAGAGAGAGCGTTGGACACCTGAGCCCCCAAAGACTCAAGAACCCCTGGCCCCTTCCCTCATCTGCCTTTATAGGAACCAGTTGCTTAGCAATAACAGATTCCTGTTCTTTCTACTTTCCTGCCTTTTGCTCAGCGTTGGGGAACAAGAACCTACCACAACATGGAGGTCACCTTGTTCTTATCCCAGACCAAGATGGCCACCTAATAAACAATACCTTAAAACCCAACTTTGGTATGTGTGTCTTTCCCAATAATTTGGCAGGGGCGAAGCTGTGACTAACACATTTAGATTGTCTCTGGGTTGTTATTACACAGCATTCTGTTGTGGAAATAAATAGACAGAGATTTCGAGAAGGGTTTGGTTCTTTCTAAGTAAAACGCTATGTCTCATCTGACATTGAGTGTATGTAGCATGACCTCTTGTGAGGTCCCATGTGGTTTTGGGTAAAATGTGGGAAGGTGTATGGGTTGGTTTAAATGGAAATATGTTGATACTTTAGGCAAAAATTTCAGATGTGGTTGCAACGTGACCTTGTCTTTAGAGAACACAGTGTAAGGGGGGCCAGAAGGTAGTACTCTGTATTGGTAATGGTTGGCCCATACCATGAATCTTAAAAATTGTCTGTGAGCCAGGTGTATGGTAATATGAAAATAAGCATCTTGGAGGTTGAGAGCTGAAAACCAGTTCCCCTTGTCTAGTGCTGGAATAACTGTGGCCAGTGTGATCATTTTGAATCTGTGATTCCATGCAAATTTGTTGCGTTTCCAAAGATCTAAGATGAGCCTCCATCTGCCATTTGTCTTTTTGGTGAGAAAATAATGGGAGTAAAACCCCTTCCCTTTGTACTGAGTTAGAATTTGCTCCCTGGCACCCAATTGTAGGAGATGGTTCACTTCCTGTTGTACAAGGGGCTCATGAGATGGGTTCCTGAAGAGGGATGGGGGAGGTGGTAGTGTAGGGGTAAGGAGAGGAAGGGGATGGCATAACCCTATTTTATAATCTCCAGTACCCTTTGAGCCGTTGTTATTGCTGCCCAAGCATGGTAAAACAGATGCAGGCAGTGGCCAAAAAGTTGGGTAGGATTATCTGACAGCACTGTATTGCAGGGAAGGTCATTCAGACCCTCAACCAAGACTTCAAAACTATGGCCTAGTGGTAGATGGTTGTGAAGAAGAGGACTGAGTTTGAGGAGCCCTGCTTCTTTGTGAGCGGTGTTTATTTCTATTCTGGCCAAATTGCCATTGTGGGCGATGGAAAGAGGAGTCTCTGCCCTTTTGGTACTGTGTGTGTACCGTCTTCGCTTATTAGGTGGTGTGTATATGCCTAAAGTATTCAGGGTGGCCCAAGAATCCTTCACAATGTGAAGGACATCATCTGTTTTTGCAGAGAAGAGCTTTTCCCGATCAAAAGGGAGATCCTCCACCTTGAGTTGGAGCTCTTTCGTACTGTATCCATGAGACCCTGCGTATTACGACAGCTGTGGCCGTCGTTCTTGCAGCGGTATCCACTATATCCATCAAGGCCTGTAGAGCCGTACAGCCAATTAGTTGTCCCTCATTCGTGATGGCAGTGAACTGGGGGCATTTTTCCTCTGGTAGAACCTCAAGGAATTCTCGTAGTTTACTGTAGTTGTCAAAGTTGTACTTTGCAAGAAGGACTGAGTAATTGGCAACCTGGAATTGGAGTGTTGCCGACAAGTACGCTTTTAGGCCAAAAAGGTCCAAGTGTTTGTGTTCTTTGTCCTGGGGAGTGGACCAGAATTGGGGTTGTTTGCTGCGACGGTTGGCAGCTTCCACTAACAGGGAGTTAAGCTGTGGATGGGAGAAGAAAAAGTCCATCCCTTTAGCTGGTATGAAGTACTTCCTGTCAACTCTTTTACTGGTAGGTGATTCGGTTGTGAGGGCCTGCCAAATATTTTCTGCTGGCTCCCTAATGGCATCATTGATGGGGAGTGCAATTTTGGATTAAGTGGATGTCTATAGGATTTGTAGCAACTTGTGCTAGGTTTCTTGCATCTCCTCAAGCAGAATGTCTTGGCTGGTGGCTACTCTTTTAACGTGTTCCTGAAATTATTTCAGGTCATCTATTGTAGTTGGAGGCAGCGTTATGATAGCTTCATCAGGGGAGGAAGATGAGTTATGAAATGGCAAAATGCCTTCCTGGTCTGAGCCTTCTTCCTCTTCATCTTCCACGCCTTCAGGTGCCTCCGACATGTCCCTACTCGGGGAAGGTAGAGCAGAGCAAATTTCCCCTCGGGCTGGAGTTGAGGTTCTAGTATATTGGGCCCTATAGGTCTCCCAAGGGTCCCAGGGGGACCACTGCATAGGAAAAGGCATTGGTGGGCAAATCCAGGGTTGCCCATACCATTGTTGCATCTCTTAAGGTGGGCAGGATTTGGTCTTAACGGCCTCACATGGAGGTCTTCTTTCCATGGGTGAAGAGTGCCAGGAAGAGACCCGGCTCCCATGTACATCCTCTTCTTCATTGCTGGAGAGAGGCTGGGGAGCAGGTGAAGTGGTTAGCTGCTCTGTTAGTTGGCCCAATGATCCCTTAGTGCTGAGCAACGGCAACTGTGGCACCAAAGAAACCACTATGTCTTTCTGGTGTAGAAACTGTTGCACAGCCTTGTGTTTCTGCGGTGGTGCAGTTGGTGCCAATGTGGTCGATACCGTGAGAGTATTGCGGTCAACCTTGGTCGAGATGGTTGGTGCTGTTCTTGGCCTGACTGTCGGCACTGACGACTGAATCAGTGCCAGTGCAGTTGGCATTGTCTGTGGTTCAGCTTTCAGTGCTGACTTCTGCACCAGGGTGGTCGGTGCCATGGACGAGCAGCGTCTCGACTCCATTCTGGAGCTGCGGGACTCCGCAGAGGTCCACGGAGGGATGGTGCTGGAGATGCCCAGAGTTTCAAAGGTGCTCATTCTATTTGAGCTTGGCACCAAGGATAGTAACCTCGCTGGGGACCTCTTCTGTCTCTGAGTGTCCTGTTAGAGGAGGTCATGGCTCACTTCTGTATGATTTGGAAAACTGAGCACTCCCATTAGCAGAGATTTTGCTCAGGGAACTAGCTGCTGATGTTGATTTTTGTCCCTCAGGAGGAGGCTGAAGGGACTTTTCCATCAAAATCATCTTGAGGCAGAGATCTCGATCATGCCTTGCCCTGGCTTTAAGGTTACTGCAATGGGCATATTTTTCAGAGACATGGGTTCCCTCCAAACATGGTGAGTGGCTGTCTGAGATGGGCATTGCCTCATGACAAAAGTCACATTGTTTAAACCCGGGAGAGCTGGGCATCATGGTCATTAAAGTTTCCCAATGGGGAAAGAGTGGGAAAAATAACAATTAAAAGAAAATATCTACCTTTTTTTGAAAAAGAAACAATAACTAACAAAATAGGTAAACTAGACTTACTAAGCTACAGCTAATCTAACTATTTATAGAAGAGGCAGCACTGCCACTGAACTCCATCTGCAGCTGAGGATGGTTGGGAAGGAACTGAACGGGTCGGGTCGTGCACATGCTACATAAGGCACCAACAGCACCGCGAGACTACTGCACATGTGCGCCGCAACTAAGCACTGCTCCCAAAAATCTCTGATCTGAGGTGCAGGGACGCACAGACACCCAAAAGGAACTTAAAGTGGAGCACCCACCAGGGCACTACTCAAAGAAGAATAGTTTTTGTTATTTCAACTCATGTAAACCTGCTGCCATGAAATGATGCCTTAAAATAATGTGATGGCTGATTCCTTGAAAATAGATGAGAAAGGTACTGCATGCTAAAGACTCATGTCTCAAGAATCCAGGATTCAGATACTGTTCTTCCAGCTTAGGTAAAAATTAATTAGAAGTTAAATTAAAATCAGAAAACAAAGCTCCTCTTTTCCTGATACCATGCTAAAAGGAGAGCCAAATGCTCTCTCTGCATATGCTAATCCCAGGAGCGCTATGATATAAAACCAATTAAGGGCTTTATTCATGTTAGGTAAGATCTTACTCTACAAATAATCCCATACTTTTAATGGCACTACTCATGGAATAAACTACTGTTGACTATGAAATAAAGATATCAGAATCTGGTCCTAATTAGTTGATTAATAAGATTTTGGGCCAAATCCTGACTTTAGGTACAGCCATGACAAAGGGGTGATGTATAAATTTCACCACTCCTAGATTAGTCTCAGATATATCTCCAAATCACAATATCTCCCTGTTTTCTCCTAGCTCCTGGTGATGGTAATTTACTATTGACCTATATCAGCAGTAAATTACTACCACCCTCATGGTGGCTCAGATACACTGGCCAGTGAGTGGTGAGAAGGGATGGGGACAAGGCTCTGCACCCATCTCCACCACTTCCTGCCTGTCACAGAAATGTTCTATCTCTGTATATATGTATACTTAGTAGTTAATAGGTAAGGTGGCAATAGGTGGCTCTCAAAAATATATATAGCATAGTTCCTGGATCTTGTAAGACCAATAATTTTGTTGTTGTGCACTGCAAGTGGCTTCCTCTGGCAGCTCCTAACACTATCTATATGCTCCAGGCATGTAGAGCTCCTAATTCCTGCATGCCAAGATTCCAGATCCAGGTAGCCTGAGTAGGTAGGGGAGGGAAAGTTCTTACTTCCTCTTACTCCTTTGTGCAGGAACATAGTCCAAATCACAATCTCCCTCTCATCATGATGTTATAGGATGGAAATAACTGAAGTCAAAAGAGGAATAAATAAATTTGGCCAGATAAAAAAAATTATGTTTAGTAATTTCCAATTGAAAGTAATTTACATTAGACGGAGAAAATATAGTGGAATCAAACAGTCAACAGAACTGTATGTTAATCAATCCTTATTAAACAATATCATATTGAAAATATTATGTACACACTGAACCTCACTTTTTAAGTTTACCATGTGGGAAACATACTGGCTCAAATGTACCAATTATTCATGTGACCTTTCAGTCTGTCAATGGCTGTCTTGCTCTTATATCTCTTTGAAAACACCGTATGTATTTCATTTGTTTTAGGAGTGCTGAATGTAAAACCCCAGACACAGAAATACACTTTGATAAAGGTTTCAGAGTAACAGCCGTGTTAGTCTGTATTCGCAAAAAGAAAAGGAGTACTTGTGGCACCTTAGAGACTAACCAATTCATTTGAGCATAAGCTTTCGTGAGCTACAGCTCACTTCATCGGATGCATACTGTGGAAAATACAGAAGATGTTTGTTTTTATACACACAAATCATGAAAAAATGGGTGTTTATCACTACAAAAGGTTTTCTCTCCCCCCACCCCACTCTCCTGCTGGTAATAGCTTATGTAAAGTGATCACTCTCCTTACAATCTGTATGATAATCAAGGTGGGCCATTTCCAGCACAAATCCAGGTTTTCTCCCCCCCCACCCCCCCAAACAAACCCACTCTCTGGGAGAGTGGGTTTGTTTGGGGGGGGGGGGCGGGGCGTGTGTGTGGGGGAGAAAACCTGGATTTGTGCTGGAAATGGCCCACCTTGATTATCATACAGATTGTAAGGAGAGTGATCACTTTACATAAGCTATTACCAGCAGGAGAGTGGGGTGGGGGGAGAGAAAACCTTTTGTAGTGATAAACACCCATTTTTTTCATGGTCTGTGTGTATAAAAACAAACATCTTCTGTATTTTCCACAGTATGCATCTGATGAAGTGAGCTGTAGCTCACGAAAGCTTATGCTCAAATAAATTGGTTAGTCTCTAAGGTGCCACAAGTACTCCTTTTCTTTTTACTTAGATAAAGAAGAATGGGTTGTTCTGTGCAGAGTACAAGAACTATTTCGGTCTTCTTGACCCTTGAACTAATGTCCCCATGCTTTATGCAGCAGCCTGACAGGTAAGAAATGAGTCATGCCCATGAATGTAAACATTTCTAAAAATGCCAGTGGATCAGCACAAAATGCTAGATTATGCAACTTTTACTCATGTGCTTGAGCACTTACTCATGCAAATAGCACCACTGAAGTTAATGGATCAACTCACAGGTGTAAGGTTGACTAAGGACTCCATAACCTGGCTCCATAATCAAAGGTATTTAACATAATTGCTTCCATTCAGTCTTTTGGTTAATTTCAAGTGAAGTATCATTGAGTAATTGATATGTTTTCTGGTGGGGGGGAAATGTTCTTGCAGGAAAATGGCGAGCTAATAGACTTTGTTATCTAAATATGGGGGGTTTTACATATGAAACTGCATTCTTATTTAGGGAAATTTTCACATTCCCACAGTTACATATAGGTAATATAGTGATGGTTAAATAAAATAAGTTATACATGCCTGCCCCTCATCCATCACTCATTAGAATGGACAAAAAGTCCCATATACAATGTAAAAAGAAGAGGCACATGAACACATGACTTTACAAAATTCAGTGCATATTTCAAAAATTGTACAACACCTCCAGTAACAATGATAGGAAAATAGCGTAGCACAATCACAGTGTAAGAAGTACAAATACATGTTGTGACCCAGGATCCTCTTTGTGCCAACTGGCAGAGGGAACAGGGGGCATAGGGGTTTACAGGGATCTCCTGGATCTGATGTCTACATAATACTGTGCCACAGGGTGACCTGTGAGGTCTCTACCAACAGCCAGTAACACATTGGTCATATTTGCCATTGCGAAATGTTGGTGCAGGAAATATTTAAGAAGTTATGTATCTATACTGGAAATTATATTCTTAGAGCTGTGAAGTTCAAAACAGGTCACCAGGAGGTGACCGGTCTTGGACAGATTCTGTTCAGGCATGGGATAGGAGACGCTTATCTCTCTTTGCCCAGTCAATCGTTTATTGTTCATTGTGCCTCTCACAAGGTAAGCCTATCTGCAGGCAGAGTCAGATGCTAATTAAACATTGAGAAGAAAGGAAGGCTATCAGAAAGAACAATCAGCAGGGTGTCTCCTGTTTACGAATAAAGATCAAAGGAGAATTTTGATATATGTGGGATTGCAAAGAGCCACAGGGTCTTTCCACTGGGGAGGCAGAAGGACAGCCTGACTTGTCTCATGAACAGAAAATCACAGCCAAGCCTGGCTGTAATATGCGGGAAGGATTTTAGGTACGTTTTTGCTCTATATGGCATGACAATGTGTTATTAGGGCTAGTCTACACTGGTAGCGCTAAAGTGCAGCCACGGCAGTGCTTTAATGTGGCTTGTGTGGTTGCAGCACAGCACCTCCCAGTGCTCTAAAACACCCACCTCCACGAGGGGCATAGCTCCCAGCTCTGGGAGCACGGCTCCCAGCACTGGGTCACTGTCTATACTGGCACTTTACAGCGCTGAAACTTACTGTGTTCAGGAGGGTGTTTTTTCACACCCCGAGCGAGAAAGTTGCAGCACTGTAAATGGCCGTTGTAGACAAGCCCTTAGTTAAGTTTAGGCACTAGAAAGCATTATGATTTTATTTTATATGTAACCATTTGTTTCCAGCATTTCTACTTGCTTCTTCTCAAATTTCTGTTCTTTGTCAAACAAACTTCTTCTTGTTTATAGTAAAGATCCTAAATCAGGGGTTCTCAACCTTTTTCTTTCTGAAGCCCTTCAACACACGATAAAAACTTCACGGCCCTGCATATACATGGTTTTCTGCATATAAAAGCCAGGGCCAGCGTTAGGGGGTAGCAAGCAGGGCAATTGCCTGGGGTTCCGCAAAGCTAAGTTGCTCAAGTTTTTACTTCAGCCCTTGGTGGCAGGGCTTAGGGCCCTAGGCTTAAGTCCCATGCAGCGGGGCTTTGGCTTTCTGCCCTGGGCCCAAGTGAGTCTAACACTGGCCCTGCTTGGAGGACCCCCTGAAACCAGCTTGAGGCCCCCAGGGGGCTGGCTGAGAACCACTTTCCTAAATGACCCAAACTGTACCATAGAATTTTTGTGGATAGAAATTCCATGCTTTGAATAATAAGAATAGAGCATTAGGAATATACTGCCAACCACCTGATCAGGATGGTGATGGTGACTTTGAAAAAAGAAAAGGAGTACTTGTGGCACCTTAGAGACTAACCAATTTATTTGAGCATGAGCTTTCGTGAGCCACAGCTCACTTCATCGGATGCATACTGTGGAAATTGCAGAATACATTATTATATACACAGACACCATGAAACAATACCTCCTCCCACCCCACTCTCCTGCTGGTAATAGCTTATCTAAAGTGATCATCAAGATGGGCCATTTCCAGCACAAATCCAGGTTCTCTCACCCTCCGCCCCCGCACAGAAAAACTCACTCTCTTGCTGGTAATAGCCCATCCAAAGTGAGCACTCTCTTCACAATGTGTATGATAATCAAGGTGGGCCATTTCCTGCAGGAATCCAGGTTCTCTCACCCCCTCACCCCCCTCCAAAAACCACACACATAAACTCTCCTTACAACGTGCATGAAAATCAAGGTGGGCCATTTCCAGCACAAATACAGGTATTGGGGACACCATAAAAATAGAAAACTCAATAATAATGGGGGATTTCAGCTATCCCCATACTGACTAATACAGAGGGTCTTCTCCAGACAAATCATGCTATATGGGCTCCACTCTCTCCTCTCTTCCACTGCTTCAGGGTCTGATGAACTCATCCAAACAAAAGTCTTGTAATTATGAAAATGAGGATTTTGGTATGCTACATTTTCTTAAATCTTAATGAATGGAGAATCTGTTTTAGCATACACAGAAAACAGCAAATTACAGTACTTACTGCTTTCCCCTTAAACCATAAACTACGAACTTGAGGATAATGATTTCACTCGAGCTTATAGACTGTAAGACACTAGGTTCCTGAGGCATTCGTTCAATTGATTTTACCACTCTGCTTAAAAAGGATTTGCTATTTTGAATAAAATTTGAATTCAAAATAAGAGACAACTCATTTCTCATTTAACAAAATAAGAGTTATCTTTATAAATAGAAATAACCTTAAACGGTGAACCGAAACAAAAATATTCAAATTAACATTAAGTACGGTTTATAAGGAAAGGAAACTCCAACACCACAGTGCACTACCCCTGCCTCTCCATTTTGCATACATCTCTATTCTTGACAAGAAAAACAAGAGCATGGAATGTCCCATACAATAACCTCTTCTGCCAGAACTCCCATTATCCAAAGAAGCATTGAAAGGCTCAGAGATGCTACACTGGATGTGTGATTTCTGCCCTCCGTGCCAAAAAGCATCTTTTACCCTAAGAATCTTCTAAGCAAATTTAATATGGATTACTTTAGAACTACAGGCCCAAACTCACCATTCCATCCTCATCCATCATCCCCATACCACCTGTGATGCTGTCTGAACAGGTTACCAGTTCTGTGACCAGACAGACCAGCTCAGATCAGAGCAACAGGGCAATTCACTTGTGTATGCATATCAAAGAAGGGTTGAGTGTGTCAATATGTATTCAGGCCTATTCACTTGTGTTGATAGAAATCAAGAGAGATGTTGACTGGATTGTTTTCATCTCTCTGTATCCTGTACTTAATTAGCCTTAGATTGAAATGTGTGTTAGTGTTTAAATGTGAATTTACTTGATGTGTAAAGCTGCATAAAAACTAATGAAAAATTATTTCTGGCTATCACATTGTGTTTACGTTATGTTTACCTATTGGAGATTGGAGCCTTGGAAATGTAAATGAGGGAACACGTTGACTTCAAAGCATGGGTCTTTGTGTGTGCAACAATGGGGAATCTACAGACACATGTTTCAGAGTAACAGCCGTGTTAGTCTGTATTCGCAAAAAGAAAAGGAGTACTTGTGGCACCTTAGAGACTAACCAATTTATTTGAGCGTAAGCTTTCGTGAGCTGTAGCTCACGAAAGCTTACGCTCAAATAAATTGGTTAGTCTCTAAGGTGCCACAAGTACTCCCTTTCTTTTTACAGACACATGCTGTCCTGGAAGCATTTTCCAGACTGTTTTCAACTATAAGAAGGAACCTTGGAAGTGTTTCCGCATCTCTGATCTATTTGGATGCTGTCAGGGGGGCGTTCCAGATACAAAACAGAGGTTCCCAAAACCATTTTGAGCAGTCCTGGGAGACTTATGGAGAATTAAGCAGATACATCATCTCTGTTATCATTTGGACTCACAAACTTTGACTCACCTGTTATGTATTGTACCTGCTTTAACCTCTCAATAATTCTCCTTTCCTTTCTTAACTAATAAATCTTTAGTTAGTTAACTAAAGCTATCAGCGTTGTTACGGGTGTGAGAGCCAGAGAATCCACTGACCTGAAGTAAGGGACTAACCCTTTAAGGTTGGAAGAATGTATAATGTGAAGTGAATATTGGTTTTAATCACCTTTTATCACAAAGTCCAGCTTGTCTGAGTGGCAAGCTATGCTGGATAGCCTAAGGGTACCGTCTGTGGCTCCATGGAAAAGCTATTATACTACTCCAGGAGTGCACACTTGTTACTGGTTTGGTGAAATCTAATGATGGAATATGACACCAGTTTGGAGCGTCAACCCTGTTTTCTGACAGTCTGCTCTAAGATTGGCTCTCTCGGTTGTGGGCCACAAATCAGGCACCGTGACACCACCTCTGCAGCAATATCACTCAAACTGCCCTACTGACAGGGCTTCCCTCTGCTTTGAGTTGCCCCTGAGGAACACTCCAGGGGCAGGAGCCTGGGAGACTGTGAAATATGCAGCAGAGATATGATGCCCAGGAGCCAGAGTTCCAAGAGCATCAGAAGGAAGTGTGGAGAAACAGCGTCTCTCTGTGAATGGTCTTAAACGCTGGTAGATCATTGAGTTCTCTGTGAATGTTATAGCTGAATTCACTGGAGAGGACACAAACACCACTCCCTCTGAAATAATCCAGTGGAAACCACAGAATTCCCAGTCACCTATGTGTGACTTTTCTTGCACAAGCTGTCTCTCTCTCTCTCCTTTTATTTATTGATTAATAAATTTCTAGTCTTGACACAGAGTCATTGGCCCCCTCAACAGTAGGGGAAAGCTGATAATGAGCCTCAAGCTTTTAAAATAGTTCAGTGCCCATTCCTTTGTCTTTGTTAAAGTTGCTCAAAATATCTGGGGTTTTGAAAGTGAAGTCAGTATTGTTTCCTACTTAGAAGAGCAGCACTTCACTGTGAGCTGCCTCATACAAATGGAGGGAGTATGGCACACCCTTTACTACATAGCCTCCAGGGAAGGAGTTATTATAGGAGTAACTGAGTGAAACGTGGATTTGCATATGCAGGGCTTTGAAACAGTTGGGTTTTCTAAGTGTCATTATAGCTAATTAATATATTTCTAAACAGCCAATTTTTTGTTTAATGTACCCTGGAGCATGTGTTTGGGAAGGGTTGTTGTTACCTAAACTAGCCATCAGAATTTATAGGGGACAGCAAGAGATGGAGTCCTGCCAATGTAAAGCAATTAGTGTAGACTTTTCTGTAATGGGGACTGACACTATCTTATCTTGCCTATTACATCAGAAAAGCAACCACTGCAGTAAGAAGCCAATTTGGGCCAGAGCCAACATGAGAAAAATGGGGCCATGATAAGATTTCCAAGGAAGGAGAGGTTAAAGGAGAATGGAGCCATTGCTGAGAACAGAAGCAGTAGACTGGACCAGTTAAGAGAAGCTGGACCAGATTGTATCTTATAAGAGGGGTTAGATTACGTGGAGGTGTTTGTGAGCACCTTGGGAGAATAAAAGGGGTCAGTCCCAAGGAGGGCATGAGGAAACTACACAAGTACACAACGTGGCAAGGCATATCCTCATAAACATGGGTTATTGTGAGCACATCAAACCTGTCCTCTCTCAATATGTTGGCTCCTAATGGAATACAATGTTCAAGATCTCAGTTCTTCTCTAGAAGGCTCATAATGATCTGACCCCAGAGTCAAGGCCCCAATTAGTAACTCCAGTCCTCTGACACAAGGGAATGGTCTACTGAAAAAGTAAAGCTCTTTGGGGAGGAGCTATAGCTTTATCCGGGATTGGTCTAAGGCTGTGGAATGTGCTTCTCCAGGATTTAAGAACCATTTAAAACCTTGATAAGAACATAAGAACATCCATACTGGGTCAGATCAAAGGTCCATCTAGCCCAGTATCCTGTCTTCCGATATTGGCCAATGCCAGGGGCCCCAGAGGGAATGAACAGAACAGGTAATCAAGTGATCCATCTCCTGTCGCCCATTCCCAGCTTCTGGCAAACAGATACTCTCTGTTCCAAGTGCAAGACACATTTTTGCAACCTTGACTTTACTAAAGAAAACACATACCATTTCATAACTAAACAAACAAACCAACAAAAAATCCACCCACAGCATTCATAGATTCCAAGGCCAGAAGGGATCATTGTGATCTTGCAGTCTGGCCATCTCTATAACACATGCTACAGAACTTCCCCAAAATAATTTCTAGAGTATATATTTTAGAAAAAACGCCCAATCTTCATATAAAAATTGTCAGTGATGGAGAATCCAGCATGACTCTTGGTAAATTGTTCCCAGTGGTTAATTATCCTCACTGTTAAAAATGTACACCATATTTCCAGTCTAAATTTGTCTAGCTTCAACTCTCACCTACTGAATTGTGTTATACCTTTCTCAGCTACAGCCCATTATCAAATATTTCTTTCCTACGTAGGTACTTATAGACTGTAATCAAGTCACCCCTAAACCTTCTCTTTGTTAAACTGAATAGATTGAGCTCCTTGAGTCTATCACTATAAATCATGTTTTTCTAATCATTTAATCTTTCATGTGGCTCTTCTCTGAACCCTCTCCAATTTATCAACATCCTTCTTGAACTGTGGATAACAGAACTGGACAAAGTACTCCAGCAGTGGATGCAGCACTGACAATATAGAGGTAAAATAACCTCTCTACTCCTAGTCTAGATTCCCCTGTTTATGCATCCAAGGATTACATTAGACCTTTGGGCCACAGCTTCAGATTGGGAGCTCATGTTCAGCAGATTATCCACCATGACCCCCAAATCTTTTTCAGAGTCACTGCTTCCCAGGATAGAGTTCCCCATCCTGTAGGTATGGCCTGCATTCTTTTTTCCTAGAGGTATACATTTACAATTAGCTGTATTAAAACACATATTGTTTGCTTGAGCCCAGTTTACCAAACAATCCAGATTGCTCTATATCAGTGATCATTCCTCTTCATTATTTACCACACCCTCAATTTGTGTCATCTGCAAACTTTGTCAGAGATCATTTTATGTTTTCTTATTTTAAGATTTTTATTGATAAAAATGTTAAATAGTGAAGGGCTAAGAATCAATTCCTGCGGGACCCCACTAGAAACACACCCGCTCAATATTGATTGCCCATTTACAATTACAAGTTGAGACCTCTCAGCTAGCCATAGCCAGCTTTTAATCAATTTAATGTGTCCCATGTTAATTTTATATCGTTCTGGGTTTTTTTGTCAGTCATGCACTAAGTCAAACACCTTACAGATGCCTAAGTATCAACACTATTGCCTTTATCAACCCAACTGGTAATCTCATGAGAAAAAGACATCAGGTTCGTTCTCCAGGATCTATTTTATATAAATCCATATCGATTGGCATTCATTATATCATCCATTAATTCTTTATTAATTGAGTCCTGTATCAGCCACTCCATTATTTTGCTTTGGATTGAGGTCAGAATTAGAGGCCTGTTATTACCCAGGTTATCCCATTTATTTTTAAAAAATATTGGTACAACATTCACTTTCTTCCAGTCTTCTGGAACTTCCCCAATGTTTCAAGATTTATTGAAAAATCAATATTGATGGTCTAGAGAGCTCCTCAGCCAACTCTTTTAAAATTCTTGGATGTAAATTATACGGATCTGCTGATTTTAAAATGTCTGACTTTAGTAGCTGCTCTTTAACAGCCTTCTCAAGGTCCCCTCCAACCCTATGATTCTATCCTCTGGAGATACTAGTGGAACAGATATGATGCATTACCCTCTGGGGGAGAGGAGAAAATGGAGAAGGGCCCGTATGTGACCAAGAACAGGTTTATTGCTTAATACGTAACCGGAGAATAATAAGACTCCACAGTGATGGGCAAGATATAAGAACCTAAATGGCACAGAATAGAGGAACTTGGCTGGCAGCTTTGGAGAAAACTCAAATGACAATGTAAACTCTATATTTGGGAGGAGCTATCAGGGACCTTAAATTAGCATGGTACAGACACAAGTTATAGCTTCCAAACGGACTGGCAAATTGGGAAGAGTTAATATTTAAATCTAACATTCCTATAAGTTTCTTTAAGAACATTCATTGAATAACCTCACTGCGTGGTAGCAGTGTTGTTAGAGTGGTTTCAGCACTTCTTGTTCTGTGTAAGGGGTGGATAGGCCATCCTCGTACAAATGTCTAACACAAGGGAGAATGGGATTAAACTTCCTGATGTAGCACTGCAAATATTGACACAAAAGAGAAGTCTATATTTAAAGAAATTATAATGAGCCAATTTCATAGGAAAGTAAATCTTTGACATTCATATTCCCTTGCACCTGTTGTTAAAGTTATTAGTCCCACTAGATCTTAATGCAAGATTATTTCAATAAAACAGCAGTTATACACACTTTAGAAACAAAGTGGAGCCTAGGAATTTCTGTATCAAACAGATCAAATTAATTTTTCTAGTCCAATATTCTGTCTCTGACAATGGCCATTGGCAGAAGGAAAGGCATAGAACCTCCAAAATGCAGGAAGTAATATACATGTAGGAAGGAATTTCTTCCTGACCTTTGCTGCTGATCAGTTTATTTCCTACTACATGAGAACTGGAAGCCTTTTAAAAGTGGTAATACATTATTTACAAAGGTAAATCTATTATGGTGCAGGAAAAACACTTCTATTTAAATTGTCCAGGAGCTGTGTACAGGATCTATCCTATTCAGTATATGAAACGGTGGCAATCATCTGTAGTCTTATACACACATTATAAAAGTCATCAATCCCCATTTCTTTTAACCATCGTTTTGGTGATAACTGAATGTTCAAAGTACTTCACATCTATTTTTCTTCAGCACAAAGTGAATACTAATAAATTGTGAGTTCAAGCTTTTATTCCACCAAAGAGTTTGATTTACTATAAACAGGTAAAGAAGAATATTCAGGGCAACTGAAGCACTTGCTTTTATGAATATTGCCTGGCAATGAGTACTTCGTTACATAAGCTTTTAGCACAGAAGAACTTTAGACGATCAGAAGGGCTGCATCCGATTTAGTTCAGACTTTCTTTCTAATTCAATAATTCATAGACTAGACATTGAGAGATGTTTGGTCACATGTACTGCGATAATATGTCTTGTACTTTAAGCTAATGTAATTTTGATTGGAGTTTTATTAATTGTCTCAATTGCTCAGGTATCTCTGGATTCCATGGAACAATATGAAGCTGTTTGGTTGGGGTTTTTTTAGGGCTTTCAGTTAATGGAGCAAAGCAGCAAAAGTTCAAGTCTTTTGAATGGGAAGTTTATTTTTAAAAAACTTCCAGATCGTTCCCTGGATAAAAAGACAGTTATCTCTAGCTATTGCAAGGCTGAGTTCCAATACCACTGAAGTACTTCAAGACTGCAGACCTGAAGTACTTCAATGGTATTGGAAACATGCTTTCTCCTCTAGTTTTTGTGCTACAGATAACCCACTGACAACAAATGAATCCTGCCAGCGGCAATAGAGTACACTTAGAGAGTTTCAGGATCACTACAAGCCCATGGATCAAAAAAGTACAACTTAACTAATGCTATAGCAAAGTGGATAGCTATGGACTGCAGACCATTCAACAGTGTAAATGACAGTGGGCTAAGAGATGTTATTCAAATTGCATCTTCCAATCAGTCATACACCTTGCCCTCCCAAGGAACCATTGCATCACGAATGCACGACCTTTATCACCGTGAGAAGACTACACAGTTGGAGCTTCTGAAAAATGCACTACCTGTTGCTTTCACTGGTGATCACTGGACAGCCATGAGCAATCAGAGCTATCTTGGTATCACGACGCACCTGAGTGATGCTGCATGAACACTGCAGTTGTTTGCTTTTAATAATAATGCATACGAAAGAGAGACATTATGCTGAAATATGTGCAGAGCATTTCTTGGATGTTGCAAAAGCATGAAATAGTCAAGAAAAGGTAACAACGAGTACTGACAGTGTATGAAATATGATCGCAGCTGCCAGTCATTTGCATTTTTAACAGGAGGTGCATCACTCACAGTCTGCAGCAATCCACTCAGTGATGGTGGTTTTGAAAATGTGCTGGCAAAATGTAGAAAACGTGTGGGCCATTTCAAACACAGTACACACTGAGTATGGTTCAGTGCCTGCTTGGAAATAAAGCTGCTATCACAGCCACATTGTGCTTTTGAGCAGCTAATCTATCAATGCCACAAGGAAGTGATTTCGAAAAACTGTAAAAGCTAGAAACACTACTTGAGCCCTGCAAGCTTGTGAGTGAACTCTTTGGGGGAGAATTGTAGGTCTCCTGCTCTGTGGTTTTACTCACAGTCTGCCATATATTTCGTGTTATGGCAGCCTCGGATGATAACCCAGCACACGTTTGTTTTAAGAACACTCACTGCAGATATGACACAATGCAAAGACGGTACCAATGTGAGATTTTTAAGGATAGCTACAGCACTCGACCCAAGGTTTAAGAATCTGAAGCGCCTTCCAAAATCTGAGAGGGATGAGGTGTGGAACATGCTGTCAGAAGTCTTAAAAGAGCAACACTCTGATGCAGAAACTACAGAACCCAAACCACCAAAAAAGGAAATCAACCTTCTGTTTGAGGCATCTGACTCAGATGATGAAAACGAAGGTGCATCGGTCCACACTGCTTTGGATCGTTGTCAGGCAGAATCCATCATCAGCATGGAAGCATGTCCTCTGGAATGGTGATCAAAGCATGAAGGGGAACACGAATGTTTAGCATATTTGGCACTTAAATACCTTGCAAGGTCGGCTATAACAGTGCCATGCAAACACCTGTTCTCACTATCAGGTGACATTGTAAATAAGAAATGGGCAGCATTATCTCCTGTAAATGTAAACAAACGTAGCGATTGGCTGAACAAGAAGTAGAATTGAGTGGACTTGTAGGCGCTAAAGTTTTACATTGTTCTGTTTTTGAGTGGAGTTATGTAAAAAAATAATAATTCTACATTTGTAAGTTGCACTTTCACAATAAAGAGATTGCACTATGGCACTTGTAGGAGGTGAAATACTATTTCCTTTGATTATCATTTTTACAGTGAAAATATTTGTAATAAAAATAATAATATAAAGTGAGCATTGCAAACTTTGTATTATTCTGTGCTGTAATTGAAATCAATATTTTGAAAATGTAGAAAAACATCCAAAAATATTTATAATACATTTAAATTGATATTCTATTATTGTTTAACTGTGCAATTAAAACTGCGATTAATCCCAACTATATTTTTAATCTCGCAATTAATTGTGATTATTTTTTTAATCGTTTGATAGCCCTAATTTTCTTTTTTTCCAGGAAAGATACAAAGAGCAAGATTTCTCTGTTCAAGTTTTACTATTTCTCTTCCATGAAATCTGAGTTTGGTTAAACCAGAGGTTCCCAAACATTTTTTGCTGCATCCCTTGAGAGATTCATGTCCCATGCATACTCCTCTTGGTACAAGGAAAAAGGGGGAACCAGAGGGTGCTGCGTTCGGAGCCCGTGAGATGGGGGAAGAAGGGGAAATATGAGCAGCATGTGTGGGGAGGAGGCTCACGCACCTGTTCAAATCCCAGCTGTCTGGAAAAGTAATTATTGCGTGGCCAGTTCCTGCATGCAAGTGCATGTACTGGGTGCGAGGCCTTTGCTGTGAGACCAAGACACGTATGCGGCAGTGTGGCCATGCTGATTCCTAGAGCAGCCACGAGGAGGGCTTGAGATATAGAAAGAGGAAAGGAGGAAAGGGAGGAAGTTCTTGAGAGGTCAGGGTTGGACCAGCCCACACTGGCTACCCTGAAGAAGCATGAAAAAATTCTTTATCAGTCAGGTCTTCATGCCCCCTGATAACCACACTGCTATTTTTAGGCACTAGCTCAGTCAGAGCTAACACACATACAGCTACCCAAGCTGCAATTTACAGCCCCAGCTGCTATGCAGATATACCGTAAAAGATAAATTATTTCAGGAGATTTTCAAAGGCACAAATAGGAGTTGTACACCCAACTTCCACTAGGGTTGCCAGCTGTCTGGTTTTCAACTTGAGCCCTTGTGCCCAGTTGTCCGCACAGCGGACTAAGGCAGGCTCCCTGTGGCTCCAGGAATAAGCGGTATGTCCCCGCTCCAGCTCCTAGGCATGGGGCAGCCGGGGGCTCAAGCGCCGATTCGGCTGCTCCCATTGGCCAGGAACCACAGCCAACGTGAGCTGCAGGGACAGCGCCTGCGGCCAGGGCAGCATGCAGAGCCACCCAGCTGCACCTCCACATGGTACGAGCCGGAGGGGAGACATGTCCCACTTCTGGGAACTGCCTGAGGTAAGTGCTGCCTGGAGCCTGCATCCCTCACGTCCCCCAACCCCCTGCCCCAGCCCTGATCCCCCTCCCGCCCTCCGAATCCCTCAGTCCCAGCCCGGAGCCCTCTCCTGCACCCCAAACCCCTCATCCCCAGACCCACTCCAGAGCCCACACACCTAGTCAGAGCTCTCACCCCCCCGTGCCCCAAGCCTCTGCCCTAGCCCTGAGCCCTCTCATGCCCTCTGAACCCCTGAGCCCCAGCCCAGAGTCCCTTCCTCAACCTCAAATCCCTCATCCCTGGCTCCACCCCAGAGCCCATAACCCCAGCTGGAGCCCCCTCCCACACCCTGAACTCCTCATTTCTGGCCCCACCCTGGAACCTGCACCCCCAGCCCAGAGCCCAGCCCCTCCCACACCTCAACCCCTTGCCTCAGCCCAGAGCCCCCTCCCATACTTCAAAGCCCTCAGCTCCTCCCCCAGCCCAGAGCCCCCTCCTGCACCCTGAACTCCTTATTTCTGGCCCCATCCCAGAGCCCGCATTCCCAGCTGGAGCCCTCACCCCCTCCGGCATCCCAACCCCCTGAGACAGCCTAGTGAAAATGAGCGAGCGAGTGAGGGTTGGGGAGAGCGAGTGACAGAGGGAGGGGGGAATGGAGTGAGCAGGGGCGGAGCCTCAGAGAAGGGGCACGGCCTCAGAGGAGGGGAGGGGCAGGGGGCGGGGCAAGGGTGCTCGGTTTTGTGCAAGTACAAAGTTGGCAACCCTAACTCCCACTGGCTTTCAATGGCAGGTGAGTATCTAACTTCCCAGTGCACCTTTGAAAGTCTCCCTAATTTCACTGTCAGTCTGAACAAGTTCACATATACAAAGCAACATAGAGTGAAAGAAACTAAACATCTACAAGGAATTACAATACATATATGTGGCACCTTAGAGACTAAAAAATTTATTTGAGCATAAGCTTTCGTGAGCTACAGCTCACTTCATCAGATTCATGCAGTGGAAAATACAGAGGGGAGATTTTCTATATACAGAGAACATGAAACAATGGGTGTTACCATACACACTGTAACAAGAGTGATCAGGTAAAGTGAGCTATTACCAGCAGGAGAGTGGTGGGGGGAGGGCGGGGGGGAAACCTTTTGTAGTGATAATCAAGGTGGGCCATTTCCAGCAGTTGACAAGAAGGTGTGAGGAACAGTGGGGGGTGGGGGAGGAATAAACATGGGGAAATAGTTTTACTTTGTGTAATGACACATCCACTCCCAGTCTCTATTCAAGCCTAAGTTAATTGTATCCAGTTTGTAAATTAATTCCAATTCAACAGTCTCTCGTTGGAGTCTGTTTTTGAAGTTTTTTTTGTTGAAGAATTGCCTAATCACATCAACCACACTATCAGAGGCTCGTCCACCTGCACATCTACCAATGTAATAATGCCATCATGTGCCAGCAATGCTCCTCTGCCATGTACATTGGCCAAACTGGACAGTCTCTACGTAAAAGAACAAATGGACACAAATCAGACGTCAAGAATTATAACATTCAAAAACCAGTTGGAGAACACTTCAATCTCTTTGGTCACTCGATTACAGACCTAAAAGTGGCAATTCTTCAACAAAAAAAACTTCAAAAACAGACTCCAACGAGAGACTACTGAAAATTGAAAAGAATTGAAATGTTTCTGACATTTTAAAAATGAAACATTATAGTGTTTATTTATTCAAAATTACTTTCAAAATTTCCTTCAATATTACTTTTTTTAAAAAAAATTGAAAATGTGAAAAAAAATCTCAAAATCAACATGAAATATTTTGCTTCATGTTGATCAAAATATTTCATTTGACTTGGAACAAATTTTTTTCTTTTTGGAACATGTGAACCCTGCATAGTGCAAAAAAACAACAATACAAAAAACAATAACATGTGAGAGGAATAACTGTGGCAGGGTGTCAGTTTGTACTCCCAGACATTACATGCCACATTAACCACGCCTGACCAAAATAAGCTAATTTATGGTGTTGGTTTATCCCACAGCTATCAATTCTTTATAGAGTACAAACTTTACAGCTTTCATCATCAGAGTACAGTTTTAAGTCATTTGAATCACCACTATGGTCTAGTCCTTTATTCAGTTTTATGATCTAATCTACAGTGTTCTCTGTTGGAGGCAAATTGCATTTGGATGTTAAAAATGCAAGTGGAGCTGCATCCCTCCTCTAAGAAGAAAAAGATTTTTGGCAAACAAGTGTCAAGGATGTTTATTTAGATGGAAAGATATTCCTCAGGAGAAAATAAATTTCAAACTCAAATCTCTCCAAGATAGATTTTGCTAGATATATAACCTACAAAATAAATGATTCAGAAAACTTTAAAACTTCAGGTGCCCTTCTTTGACATGTAATGTCACTCTGAACTGAAGTTCAGAGCAGTATCAAACCGAAGTAATAATTTTTTTATAGCTGTACACTTGGGGAATAGGATAAAATTACCATATTGTCACAGCCATGCAGGGCCACAACTTTTATTGAATATGTTACTTGAACTTATTTAATCATAAATATTTTCTCTCCATTCAGCTGTAGAACTTGTCCAGTGGCTCTAATAGATAAACAAAGCCTCCAACTGGCCCCCGAACCAGTGGAATGAATCATTCCAGCCTGCCTTTTCCCTATGGCCCAGGTCCCGCTCCCACTGAAGAGAATGACAAAACTCCCACTCTGCTGAGTGTCATAGGAGCAAAGGAAAGACGTTTGGGTCCAAGACTGCAGACCTATACATTGTGAGCTGCTCCTGTGTCTGGCTGTGTCAGAAGTCTTCAGAACATGGGTGGCCTTCAAGGACATTTGCATTAGACAGCGAAGATTCAGTCATGCAATTTTTTCCAGACCAATTGTTTGTCTCTGCCCCAAGCCCCCACAGGACTAGTCTGGGGGCTCCCGCAAGTTAGGAAATACTGAATTTCTGAATGCTGAGGGGAAGATGATAAGAACCGCCACTGCACTTGCCCGTCTGCTCACTTCCTGACCTCCAAACCAGGCAGCCGGCATGCTGGGAAACCCAACACCATTAAAACACAACTGAGTCACCCACAAAGAATTACACACAGGTGTCATTGCCAATCAGGAAAGCAAAACTGGGTCAAAGAGGGTGGATAGAGAAACTCTTTGTGATCAAAAGCAGGGAGGCTCTTTTTGCCTTGGCAGGTGAAATTATTTCACCCTCTCTCACAAACCATGGGCTGGGGCAACAAAGGGATAGCAGGCTGCAAACATGCCATCAGACCTGCTCAAGTGCCCCTGATCAATGAAAGCTACTGGGGGCACAGCTCAGTCCTCTCCCACTGTGGGACTGCCAGAGCACTATCCCCATTGAGGCTTTTTCACTCTGCAGGAAGCTATGACTTTCCATAGCACTACATCCACCCATGCTACCCTTGCTCCTCCCCGACCATCCAGAAACCCATCTCCAGAGGTACATGTAGTCAGGGAGCTGAGCTCTGTAGAGCACAATGGATATTGACACTCTGTCCAAATCTCGCCCTATCCTGAAGCCCACTACGTCTCACTTCATGTTGACCCTCCGTGGCTGCAGGGGAAAGAGAATGATTTTACTCAAAATGTATGTGAATAACTCTACCCCAAATGCTTGCCTCCTAAGGATCAGGTGGGCAGAGTATACTCACTGTGTATTTACTTTTTAAACTAACTTTCTCTTGGACTTCAGAAATATTTATTTTAACTTTCAAATTTCACTAAACTGTGAGAGCATTAGTAAAATGAACTGAGAAAGAGAAACAAAAAAGAGGAATCCTGAAAGGCTGGATTTTTTTTTTAGTTTTTCTTAAAAATCCTAGATCCTCAATTTTTTGCATATCTCAAATATTTGTTTGTTGAACAGTGGCTCAGAGCACTTTGGTATGGAGTCAAACAGAGCTGCACAGCCCAGGCTGACTCCAAAGTTAGAATCCTCACAGGGGACTTCTATACTACATCTCAGGTTTCTGTGGAGCGGGTCTGTGGTAGTCAGTCATGTCCCGGGGCTTGAATCAAGTCTTATGCTCAAACCTGTGGAGATGATGTCACCAAAGGCTCAACTGACTGGCTCATGGTGACTTGCCTAGCTGCTCTTTCTGGGCATGGCGGGGAAGGGAGTGAGGTCATCTGGAGGCTGTTACCTTATCTCAGATACTATATCACAGAGCAGAGGCTCGTTCACCTGCACATCTACCAATGTGATATATGCCATCATGTGCCAGCAATGCCCCTCTGCCATGTACATTGGGCAAACTGGACAGTCTCTATGTAAAAGAATAAATGGACACAAATCAGATGTCAAGAATTATAACGCTCATAAGCCAGTCGGAGAACACTTCAATCTCTCTGGACACTAGATTTCTGATCTCAAAGTGACTATCGTTCAACAAAAAAACTTTGAAAACAGACTCCAACGAGAGACTGCTAAAGTGTACTTAATTTGCAAATTTGATACAATTAACTTAGGCTTGAATACAGACTGGGAGTGGTTGAGTCATTATACTAAGTGAAACTACTTCCCCTTGTTTATTCCTCCCCCCCCCCCTTCCTCAGATGTTCTTGTTAACTCCTGGAAATGTGCTGGAAATGGCCCACCTTGATTATCACTTCAAAAGGTTTTCTCTCCCCCCACCCCACTCTCCTGCTGGTAATAGCTCATCTTAAGTGATCACTCTCCTTATAATGTATATTTTTTCATGGTCTGTGTGTATATGTAAAATCTCCTCACTGTACTTTCCACTTTATGCATCCGATGAAGTGAGCTGTAGCTCACAAAAGCTTATGCTCAAATAAATTGGTTAGTCTCTAAGGTGCCACAAGTACTCCTTCAGATATCCTGATTACCTGCAGATATGACAAACTTCAGGAAGAGTTTCTTTCAAACAGCATTGGTCTAAGAGTATTTGTTAGTCAGTTCTGTTACCTTACATTTAGAAATCCTTTTTTGGAGAAGATGAGGATATAATAGGGTTGGCAAGTGTCTGGTTTTCAACAGGAATGCCCGGTGGAAAAGGGACCTTTTGCTGACCAGGCTGTTAAAAGTCCAGTTGGCGGTGATGCAGGTCTAAGGCAGGCTAGTCCCTACCTGTCCTGGCATCACACTGCACCCTGGAAGCATCCAGCAGGTCCGGCTCCTAGGCAGAGGGAGGGGGGGCAGGGAGGCTGCATGCACTGCCCCCACCCTGAGCAGGAACCACAGCTAATGGGAGCTGGGGGGTGATGGCTGCGGGCGAGAGCAGCACGCAGGCCTCCTGCCCCCTCCCTCCCTGGACCTGCTGGTCGCTTCTGGAGTGCAGTGTGGTGCCAGGACAGGCAGGGAGCCTGCCTTAGACCTGCTGTGTCACTGACTGGGAACTGCCCATGGTAAGCCCACGCCCCAACCCTGAGCCCCAACCCCCTGCCCCAGCCCTGAGCCCCCGCCCTGCACCCTAAACCCCTCATCCCCGGCCCCAGCCCAGAGCCCACACCCCCAGCCCAGAGCCCCTACCCCCTCCTTCACCCCAACCCCCTGCCTCAACCCACAGCCCCCTCCCATACCCCAAACCCCTCATCCCCAGCCCAACCCCAGAGCCTGCACCCCCAGCCGGAGGCCTCACCCCCTGCACCCAACCTGCTGCCCCATCCCAGAGCCCCATCCCACACCCTGAACCCCCAGCCCCATCCCAGAGCCCATACCCCCTCCCCAACCCCCTACCTCAACCTGCAGCCCCCTCCTGTACTCTGAATCCCTTGGCCCCACCCCCCCCAGCCTGGAGCCCCCTTATCCATGGCCCCACCCCAGAGACTGCATCACCAGCCCAGAGTCCATACCCGCTCCCTCACCCCAACCTCCTGCCTCAGCCTGCAATCCCCTCCGACATTCCTAATCCATCGGCCCCACCACATCCCAGCCTGGAGCCCTCTCCTCCACCCCAAACCCCTCATCCCTGGCCCCACCCCAGAGCCCGCACCCCCAGCCAGAGCCCTCATCCCCTCCTGCACCTGAAATCCCTGCCCCACCCCAAAGCCCCCTCCCGCACCCTGAACCCCTCATTTCTGGCCCCACCCCAGAGCCCGCACCCCCATTTAGAGCCCGCACCTCATGCTGCATCCCAAACCCTTGCCCCAGCCCAGTGAAAGTGAGTGAGGGTGCGGGAGAGCGAACCACCAAGGGAGGGGGAATGTTGTGAGTGGGGACAAGGCCTCAGGGAAGGGGCGGGGCTAGGGTGTTTGGTTTTGTGCAATTAGAAAGTTGGCAACCCTAGGGTATAACATGATCTGGCAAAACTTTACAAGAATTCACATCCAGCCTCTCAGCAGTCTTCCTGAGAGAGATGATTTCTAGTTTTGTGAAGGTTTTAGTGTATGAATTCCAGAATAGAAGGGCTTGATTCTGAAGCATGCAAGAAAAATCAGATTGCAAGAATCTGAAACTCTGTGCATTTGGAAAGAGAGTTACTGTTTTTAAAAAATGTGAGTGCGCTATCATGTTTACAAGTGTCTTATGCTATGAAAGTCATAATACTGTACAAGTCAATATTTCTTTAAAAATATTATTTGCAAAGGAAGAAAAAAGATGCAGTCGAGGACAGTGGCTCCTATTCTAACACCTATTTGATCGCTCAGAAAGAGTAATGCTGTATGAGCACTCCAAACAATCAGCAGCCTTGTGGAGAGAAATGCCTCAGAAAATAATTGTGCTGAACCAGCAGGCTAGGTGCGAATCTGTTTCCAAAGGCTCTTACATGGGCTTCCAATAAAACCAAAAGTATTGTTTTATGACTGAATCCTGCAAATCCTTTCTCAGGCAAGTTTCCTTACTTAAATGAGTACTTCCCTGGATTTCAGTAGGCCTGCTTGCCACAAGGGTCTAACCTCTGTGAGTCTCCTTCCTGGAAACCTTTATACACATGAAGAAAGTTGCTGAAGTCCTAAAAGTCAGTAGTCACACTTTTCAGAGTAACAGCCGTGTTAGTCTGTATTCACAAAAAGAAAAGGAGGACTTGTGGCACCTTAGAGACTAACCAATTTATTTGAGCATGAGCTTTCGTGAGCTACAGCTCACTTCATCGGATGCATACTGTGGAAATTGCAGAAGACATTATATACACAGACACCATGAAACAATACCTCCTCCCACCCCACTCTCCTGCTGGTAATAGCTTATCTAAAGTGATCATCAAGTTGGGCCATTTCCAGTACATTTCCAGTAGTCACACTGGCCTCAGGAAATGATGTGCATCTGGATGATGGCATCTCTTCATCCTAAATTTGCTTCCATTTTGGAGATCCTTTAACCTCAATCAAAAATTGTAATTTTAACTAACAAAAGCCAGGAAATATAATTCTTGCCTTTTCTTCATGCACAGAGGGATGCATTATGGAATTATCTACCTGCAATGTTAATATCTGCACTCTTGTTTTGTTATGAATTTAACTTAAAATATTTTAAAATAGTGTGTGTGCAGATATTTTATATATATATCTACACACCCCTATACCTACATATACATATGGTCTGAGAATATGCCATTTTAAATCATAGAAAAGATAGATGCTTTTAAAACTAATTATGAGCTCAGGGGAAGACATTATCAAGAAGAGTAAATATTTATAAAGAAAACATTGTTGTGCTATTGGCATAATTTTTTAAATAACCTGGCAGCTGTAGATACCTATAAATGCCATCTGTAGGTTTCCATATTTGGACTTTTTCTCTGAGCCTTCGTGGAATTCTAATCTCATTTCATGATACATAACAGCTGACAACTATGGTAACTACATTTATATCAAATTGTAGGAGCAGGATTTTATAATTGTACTATAATAGCGGTACTAATGTATGTCTTGATTTCATTTTACCAGCCACCCTTTTTGAATAGCAGAAAGGAATGACCCTCTGGGACATTGGCAGGAATGCATCTGACAGACTGCCAGTGTCTGTACTGATGTTAAGGCAGGGACAGACCAGAACAATTCTTATGACTGATTATGGTCACCCTTTTGTTTTAGGATAAGTTATAATGTCTACTATGGTTTCCTATATGTATTACAAATTAGGCACTCTAGTTAAATATACATTTCTTTGTTTTAAGTTTTAGTAAGTAAAAAGACAGGATCTTGTATTGTGTCTATGTTAAGGAGATTCAAAATAAACTGACACTGTTTGTATTCTCAAAGGTCCCTGTAGTATGCAGCCACTGTCACTGGACACTCACAAAAATTATCAGGTTTGCTATCCCCAAAGGAACAGTAGGCACACAGTTTGACTGATACAACTGAGGATCAAGTCCTTTATAACAGCACAACAGTGAGGTATATAATTATAGTGAAAACAATCATAAATTTACTAAAGGCTAAGATTTACAAGATAATGAATAAGGATAATGGAAACAGACATGGTTACATATAAAACGAAAAGGTATAACTCAGAGTCTAAACTTAACTTTAACAAGTGAATATCTTTGTCTAAAGTAGTTTCTCACTGAAAGATATCTCTCAGTACCACCAGCCATCATGGCTGGAATTCAACTTGCATGAATGCAAAAAGTGCCACCCTTTTTGCTTCCTCAGTGAAGAATGATAAAATGTCTTTTTGCTTATCTTTATATTTCCCAAAACTCATCGTTTTTGTCCCCAGAATCAGGATGACCCCCCCACCCCGGTTTCCCTCCTAGTGTGCTGGCTCCAAGTTGCCTTCACATTCTCATGTTGACTCCATATGCAAAATGGGGCTTCCCCAGTGTTGGATTACAATTCTTAATCTACACTAAACAAAGGCAGACAAAGGGTTGTAGATTCACCTGTCTGGCAAAACCTGTTTGTTAACCCTGTCTGGGATACAGATTTTAAAACATTTTCAGAACATATACACAACTCCTTAAATATCATCTGTATATACATCTCACAATGATTATGAGAAGCGGTATGACATAAGCTTTTATTAGATGCCTAACTTGACCCTCTTTGGATAAATACTGTGAAAGCAATGTGTTGGCTGTACTGAGTTTGTCAGTCCTGTCTGGAGCTGCTTTGTTACAAAACAGTGGAACATTTACCAGTTGGCATTGAGGTGTTCGTGGGGTCACACTTTGATAATACATGAAGTCTCAATCTAGCAATACACAATGAAAGTGAGATTCTGTTTACAGACATCAGGATGGTTGATCTGGTTGCCAGTTGTCACTTTAAAATGCATATCAAGTATCAGGGGGTACTCTTGTTAGTCTGTATTCACAAAAACAATGAGGAGTCCGGTGGCACCTTAAAGACTAACAAATTTATTTGGGCATAAGCTTTTGTGGGTAAAAAACCCACTTCTTCAGATGCATGGAGTGAAAATTACAGATGCAGACATTATTATAACATGAAGAGAAGAGAGTTACCTTACAAGTGGAGAACCAGTGTTGACAGGGCCAATTCAATCAGGGTAGATGTAGTCCACTCCCAATAATTGATGAGGAGGTGTCAATACCAAGAGAGGGAAAGTTGCTTTTGTAGTGAGCCAGCCACTCCCAGTCCCTATTCAAGCCCAAATTAATGGTATTAAATTTGCAAATGAATTTTAGTTCTTCAGTTTCTCTTTGAAGTCTGTTTTTGAATTTTTTTTTGTCGAAGTATGGCTACTTTTAAATCTCTTATGGAACGACCAGGGAGATTGAAGTGTTCTCCTACTGGCTTTTGTAGGTTACCATTCCTGATGTCTGATTTGTGTCCATTTATTCTTTTATGTAGAGACTGTCCGGTTTGGCCAACGTGCATGGCAGAGGGGCATTAATAGATGTGCAGATGAATGAGTCCCTGATGGTGTGGCTCATGTGGTTGGGTCCTCTGATGGTGTCACTAAAGTAGATATGGGGATAGAGTAGGCAACAAGGTTTGTTACAGGGATTGGTTCCTGGGTTAGTGTTTCTGTGGTGTGGTGTGTAGTTGCTGGTGAGTATTTGCTTCAGGTTGGGGGGCTATCTGTAAGTAAGGACTGGCCTGCCTCCCAAGATCTGTGAGAGGATCATTTTCCAGGATAGGTTGTAGGTTGCTGATAATGTGCTGGAGAGGTTTTAGCTGGGGGCTGTACATGATGGCCAGTGGTGTTCTGTTATTTTCCTTGTTGGGCCTGTCCTGTAGTAGGTGGCTTCTGGGTGCCTGTCTCACTCTGTCAATCTGTTTCCTCACTTCCCCAGGTGGGTATTGTAGTTTTAAGAATGCTTGATTAAGATCTTGTAGGTGTTTGTCTCTGTCTGAGGGATTGGAGCAAATTCGGTTGTATCTTAGGGCTTGGTTGTAGACAATGGATCATGTGACATGTCCTGGATGGAAGCTGGAGGCATGTAGGTATAGTGGTCAGTAGGTTTCCGGTATAGGGTGGTGTTTATGTGACCATCACTTATTTGCACTGTAGTGTCCAGGAAGTGGATCTCTTGTGTGGACTGGTCCAGGCTGAGGTTGATGCTGGGGTGGAAATTGTTGAAATCATGGTGGAATTCTTCAAGGGCCTCCTTCCTGTAGGTCCATATGATGAAGATGTCATCAATGCAGCACAAGTAGAGGAGGGGCGCTAGGGGACGAGAATTGAGGAAGCATTGTTCTAAGTCAGCCATAAAAATGTTGGCATACTGTGGGGCCATGCAGGTACCCATAGCAATGCTGCTGACTTGAAGGTATAAGTTGTCCCCAAATCTGAAATGGTTGTGGGTGAGGACAAAGTCAAAAAGCTCAGCCACCAGGTGTGCTGTGGCCTCATCAGGGATACTGTTCCTGACAGCTTGTAGCCCATCCTCATGTGGAATATTGGTGTAAAGAGATTCTACATCCATGGTGGCCAGGACGGTGTTTTCAGGAAGATCACCAATGTATTGTAGTTTCCTCAGGAAATCGGTGGTGTCTCGAAGATAGCTAGGAGTGCTGGTAGCATAGGGTCTGAGGAGCAAGTCCAAATAGCCAGATAATCCTGCTTTAAGAGTGCCAATGCCTGAGATGATGGGGTGTACAGGGTTTCCAGGTTTATGGATCTTGGGTAGCAGACAAAATACCCCTGGTCGGGGTTCTAGGGGTGTCTCCGTGTAGATTTGTTCCTGTGTTATAGCAGGGAGTTTCTTGAGCAGATGGTGTAGTTTCCTCTGATCCCACTGAGGAGTACCGAAAGATAGTGGCCTGTAGAATGTGGTGTTGGAGAGTTGCCTGGCAGCCTCCTGTTCATAATCCAACCTGTTCATTATGACTACAGCACCTTCTTTGTCGAACCCTTTGATTATAATATCAGAGTTGTTTCTGAGGCCGTGCGTGGCGTTGTGTTCTGTACGGCTGAGGTTATGGGGCAAGTGATGCTGTTTGTTCACAATTTCAGCCTGTGCATGTCTGCGGAAGCACTCTATGTAGAAGTCCAGTTTGTCATTTTGACCATCAGGAGGAGTCCATGCAGAATTCTTCTTCCTGTAGTGTTGATAGGAGGGTTGCTATGGGTCAGTGCACTCTTCAGTGGTGTGTTGAAAATATTCCTTGAGTCAGAGAAAAGCAGAACTGTATCATGTTTGTGGGGATGGTGGGGCAGAAAGAGAGTCCCTGAGATAGGACAGACTCTTCCGCTGGACTAAGTGTGTGGTTAGATAGAGTAATAATATTGTTGGGTGAGTTAAGGGTACCACTGTTGTAGCCCCCTGTGGCATGTAGGTGTTTAGATAGTTCACTGTCCTTTTTCCTCTGTAGAGAAGTAAAGTGTGCATTGTAAATGGCTTGTCTTGTTTTTGTAAAGTCCAGCCTTGTGGAAGTTTGTGTGGAAGGTTGGTTTTGTATGAGAGTCTCCAGTTTCAAGAGCTCATTCTTGATCTTCTCCTGTCTGCTGTACAGGATGCTGATCAGGTGGTTCCTCAGTTTCTTTGAGAGTGTGTAGTACAATCTCTCACCATATTCATGTCGATTGCAATGGACTTTTTACCTTCAGTCCATTCGGTATGATGGTATGATACATTTGGTATGATAATTTTTTTTTACCCACGAAAGCTTATGCCCAAATAAATCTGTTAATCTTTAAGGTGCCACCGGACTCCTCATTGTTTAAAATGCGTCAACTCTTTTGGGTCTTATTTTATGTGGTTTTATTTAACTATCAATTATACACAAGCACGATGGGCCATTAAAAACACATCAACCAGTTGTTAATATCTGGTGGGTTATTTTAAGATGTTAAAAGTCCAAGAAGGAAATCTCTTACTAAAATTCTCTTTCATAAATCCCAAACCCAACCAAAACCTAGCTGAGTTAGAATAGCTTTCATCCATGCCTGGTGAATATAAACTTGAGGTTTCTGAAACATGGTTAACACTAGAGCTGGTCAAAATTCAGAATATCTGTTCCATAGGAAATTACATTTTGTCCCAAATTGGAATGAAAAGTTGAAATTTTCTACAAAATGAAATTTCTAAAATATTGTTTTGGAAACAGTTGAATGACCTTATCAAAGCATTTCATTTTGATAAGGTTGAAGTGCTTCATTTCAGTTTCATTGTGTTGATTTTATTTTTATATATATAAAATCAATATTTATATATATAAATATATATTTTGACTTCATTGTTTTGATTATAATATAATATATATACAATCAAAACAATGAAGTCAAAATAAAGTTCTTTGATAAGGTTGAAATGAAATATTTTGACCTCGTTGAAAAAAAATGTTTTGATAAAATTTTCAGTGAAAATGTTGACAAAATAGATAAAATCAAAGCATTTTTCATGAGTGTATTGAATCAGCATTGTCAGATGGAAAAACATTCCTCTGGAAAATTTTTGACTAGCTCCAGTTAAAACAATGGTGGATACCTAAAGTATCTAATAACGTGCGGTCAGTGATTCTGTTTACCCAGAGTTGGCAAAAGAGGGAGAAGGGCTATAGTTTAAATAACAAGTTTTAGTAGAGTTGTATGAATAAAACTTATGGCCTTCAGCCTGTGAAGTCTTATACATGCTGATTACTTTTCCTAATACGTTCCCATTTTATCTTTTTTAGTAAGAGCAAATACTCTCTCCCAATATCCCTGTTATGTGTAAACCAGCAGTGGAAGTTTTCATCTTTTTACTTAAAGTTACATGGACTTACTGTGATAGGTGATTATCATTTTGATTACCTTAGAAGTTCAAGAAGTTTAAAAATTACTGAAACTTGAATTAGTGTAGTTCATCAAATTATTTACCAAACCTTTGGATTTAATAAACTCCTTTTTAAGCTGCTCTTCTAGAAGGGCAGTGATTAATTCTTTTAAGGACAACATGGTCATTTATTGCATTTGTATCAATTTAAAGATAAAATATATAAAAGGTATATTTAGATCTAAGAACTGGCTTGTATGACCTTGCTATTCTAGAATGGCAAATATTGGCTTTGATCCCATAGGTCAGTTCAACCTAGTAGTTTTTGTATGGAGAACTAATAAAAGTCTTTAATAAACATGTCACAATTAAGAAATCGCTCCTCCTTCACAACCCTCCCTGAACCCACATTTTTTGTAAAGCATTTGTACTTTCATTTCCTTGCCAATGGTGTCTCCATACCTATCTGTCCCTGAACTGCTTCACTGACTCACATTTGTCTAAATTAGATCGTAAATTCTTTGTGGCTGAAACATTGAGTACAATTTTTGAAAAGTGTTTTACTGATTTAGAAGCCTATGTTCCATTTTCAAAAGTGACTTAGAGAATGTAAGTCTCATTGAAAGTTAAGTCACCTAGGGAGTTTTGAAAATTTTACCCCTGGTCTTTTAAAACATTTTGTAAAATGCCATGTAAATTTAATGTATGGAGTGATTTGTTGAATTTATTTAACAAGAACAATTATAGCAAGAAAGTTAGAAGAATAAGGAAGCAATCAATGTCTGCAACTATTTTTTTAAAAAGTAGATTTGATTTAAAGAAGAGTATTAAAATTTTGGATGATCATAAGAGATTCGGAAACCATGATAAAGCCATCTTTTTGTCTCCGCCTGGTCAGATAAAATGCTGAAAGGTGAGACAAACTGTTATTTTGACTAGTTAGTTTTCTTTCTGATAATGCCAAAGGCCTTGAACAATTAACACTGATACAGAATAAACTAGATACGGAAAATGTGATTGCTACATTTAATTACAGAAAAATAGGAGTACTAAATTTGCTAAGAAATATTGATGTAGCTAAATTATAATCTTAGATAGTGCTGGTACCCACACACCATTCATTAAACTAGGAGAGATAAAATCTAAATATGAAACCTTCACAGAAAATATTTTATGCTCCTGAGTTTATTAAACTTGGCAATAAAACAGCTGGTATTTCCAATACTAGATTATCTTCTTGACCATATGGTATAGGTACAGGAGAAATTTTGGCAGAACTTCATGTCTTTGTTTAATGTGCTTGCTAGATTTGTTCTTGATACAGATAGATACCAACATCAGAACACACTGGCTATTATTAAAGTATTTAAAAGATTTCAGTCTTCATTTTCCTCATTGAACATTTCAGCTTGTATGTGACTCATTGAGGGTCTATCCACTGAAGTCAATGGGAGTTTATCCTTTGACGTCAGTGAGCTTTGGCCCATGCCTTGGGGCTCTATCCAAATCCCAGTGAAGGCAATGGAAAGACTCTCATTGAGTTCAATGGGATTTCGCTTGCTTTATTAATATTATAAATAATATGTAGCTCTTTTCATCATCAGATCTCAAAGTGCTTTACAAAGAGAGGTAAGTATCATTATCCCCATTTTACATATAGAGAAACTAAGGCACAGAGAAGGGAAGTGTCTTGCCCAAGATCATCCAACAGGCCGGGGGCAGAGGCAAAACACAGTGGTGTAGCTAGGAATGTAAGTTTGGGTGGGCCGCAAATTATTATGGATGCACACTATACCTCCCACACATTTCCTTACAGACACAGCTTTGTTTTTGATTGGCTAAGGTCTTTTCAAAAATTGTCTATTTGCCCAATAGGATGCACCATTTAAAAAATCCCAGTATAAATTTACTTGAACTTCGCATTGAACTGGCCCGACATGGGCAGAGGGAGACGGGCTTTGGTCCCAGAGCCCCAAGGAGCCAGCCCAACATGGAGAGAGGGAGACGGGCTTTGGTCCCAGACGACCAAAGCCCATCCCAGAGCCCCACAGAGCCAGCCCGACATGGGCAGAAAGAACCATATTTGGTTGGGCCCATATGCTAAGTGGGTGGGCCGCAGCTAAGACTCAAAGACCAGACTCAAAACCCCGGCTACACCATTGGCTAGAACACAGGCCTTCAGAGGCCCAGTCTAGTTCTTTATCCTCTAAGCCACATTGCCTCCCATATACCATGAAATTTACTTCATTTAACCTGGTTTCTTAGTATTTCAAAATTCCAGCTTTGGTTTTAAATTAAAAGGCAAACATGCTCAAAAGCACATTTTACTTGAAAATTTAGTCTTAAAATATTTTGCTATTTCAAAGAAAGTGTGTATAACTGATTGTTTTGCCACTACAGTTGAAGTTTTACTGAGTTACCAGCTAACCACAGGCATCTTCCTATTGTTAGTATTTGTACTGCAGTAGCACCCAAAGGCTTCAAATCAGCATTGTAGCCCCACTGTGGTAGGTGCTGCAAACACCTAGGAAGGCATAGGGCTTTCCCCAAAGAATTACTCTATATTAACTAAAAGAAAAGGAGTACTTGTGGCAACTTAGAGACTAACCAATTTATTTGAGCATAAGCTTTCGTGAGCTACAGCTCACTTCATCGGATGCATTCAGTGGAAAATACAGTGGGGAGATTTATATACACAGAGAACATGAAACAATGGGTGTTATCATACACACTGTAAGGAAAGTGATCACTTAAGATGAGCTAATACCAGCAGGAGAGTGGGCGGGGGGGGGGGGGGGGGAAGGGGAGAAAGAAAACCTTTTGTAGTGATAATCAAGGTGGGCCATTTCCAGCAGTTGACAAGAATGTCTGAGGAACAGTGGGGGGGTGGGGGGGAATAAACATGGGGAAATAGTTTTACTTTGTGTAATGACCCATCCACTCCCAGTCTCTATTCAAGCCTATTTTCCACTGAATGCATCCAATGAAGTGAGCTGTAGCTCACGAAAGCTTATGCTCAAATAAATTTGTTAGTCTCTAAGGTGCCACAAGTCCTCCAAAGAAAAGGAGTACTTGTGGCACCTTAGAGACTAACACATTTATTTGAGCATAAGCTTTCGTGAGCTACAGCTCACTTCATCGGATGCATTCAGTGGAAAATTTTATAGATATATATAGATAGATATAATTTTTATATTTTCCACTGAATGCATCCGATGAAGTGAGCTGTAGCTCACGAAAGCTTATGCTCAAATAAATGTGTTAGTCTCTAAGGTGCCACAAGTACTCCTTTTTTTATTAACTATAATGTATTTTATAGTCCCCTGTTAGAACAGCTAGTAAAATATCTGTCCCCTTGGTAGACATTATTAAAAGGTTTCACTACATATGGTAATGGTTTGTGATGGTATTTCTAGTGGATAAATTAAGGGTATAAATGTGATAATAGTCTGAGTGAGTTTTAATATACTCTATGGTGCAAACCAAAATCAAAGGTTGCTTGCAGTGTTGGTGTAACTGTGTTGGTCCCAGGATATTAGAAAGACAAGTTGGGTGAGGGAATATATTTTAGTTTAAAACGTTTAGTTAGGAAAAGATACCATGTGACCCAAGTAACTAACCACAGATCATGAATAATTCACAGATGAAGCAAACAGTTCATGAGCAGCCATAGGCCGAAAACTGTTAATCCAAGCTATTTGATGAATACTTATTAATAAATGCATTAGCAGACACCAGGATTGGCTCACAAACAATTTACAAACAGAAAAAAAGTTATGTTCCTCAGACAATTTATTCACCAACAAATATGTCAATACGGACACTATAATTGTGAGAATTAAAATTTCTTTGCAATACAGATCTGTCTAATATGCCTTATGATTACTATTGGACAATCAGTAGTCCTCTCTCCCTAAAATGCCATCCTCCCAGCAGGGATTTGCTGACCTGGAGGTCAAATTCCATAAACCACCACTGAGTTCCTATATTGATATGAGAGAGAGAGAGAGAGAGAGAGAGAGAGAGAGAAATATACTCCCTTCCCACAGTAAATGCAAAATAAATTCTAAGATAACAGGACTGTTATAAGGTAAATTCATCCTGCAAAAGGAAATATTTCAATTCAGAACACTGACATTGAGAGATAGTGGGGAATAAAGATAACTTTTCAGTGACCAATCAATAAAATTGCTTGCTACATGGAATATATGATAGGCTGAGACAATCAACACTGCACGACTAACTAGCAATGGAGCAAATATATGGATAAACTTGAATGTACTCAGGTAGGAGTCACAAAATCCTCAGGGAACTGATGGCATTTCCGTTCATTGCATTTTCACTCAACACAGACACTGCAAGACCACTTGAAGAATAAGTCAGGTGAGAGCAGCAAGATTCACAACAAAATGTGTCATATAAGAATGATACAATGTGAATATTGGAAACCACGCATTTAAATCACAGTAAATAATAGTGACAGCCACAATAAACAGAAATTATGTAGATTCAGATTCAGTGGTGATGAGGGCCAAATAAGTAGTTGGCTATATAGATCTGATAGATCCCAAAGCATTTTACAAACATGTGTGAACATTATAATACACAATTTACAGATGGGTAAAAAGAGGTTAGGTGATCTGCTCAAAGTCACACAAGTCTGTGGCTGTGAGTCCATTATAGAAGCCATCTGTCCTGAGTTCCAGCCCTGTACACAATCCACTGGACCATAACTACCATTGATGCAGAGTTAAGTTGAAAGCTAAAAGTTTTTTTCTGGCTCTAGTGCATATGCCTCAAACATGGTCAATCCATATAGCATTTTAGCTAGAGCACTAGAGACAGCTAGAATCATAGAATCATAGAATCATAGAATATCAGGGTTGGAAGGGACCCCAGAAGGTCATCTAGTCCAACCCCCTGCTCGAAGCAGGACCAATTCCCAGTTAAATCATCCCAGCCAGGGCTTTGTCAAGCCTGACCTTAAAAACCTCTAAGGAAGGAGATTCTACCACCTCCCTAGGTAACGCATTCCAGTGTTTCACCACCCTCTTAGTGAAAAAGTTTTTCCTAATATCCAATCTAAACCTCCCCCATTGCAACTTGAGACCATTACTCCTCGTTCTGTCATCTGCTACCATTGAGAACAGTCTAGAGCCATCCTCTTTGGAACCCCCTTTCAGGTAGTTGAAAGCAGCTATCAAATCCCCCCTCATTCTTCTCTTCTGCAGACTAAACAATCCCAGCTCCCTCAGCCTCTCCTCATAAGTCATGTGCTCTAGACCCCTAATCATTTTTGTTGCCCTTCGCTGGACTCTCTCCAATTTATCCACATCCTTCTTGTAGTGTGGGGCCCAAAACTGGACACAGTACTCCAGATGAGGCCTCACCAGTGTCGAATAGAGGGGAACGATCACGTCCCTCGATCTGCTCGCTATGCCCCTACTTATACATCCCAAAATGCCATTGGCCTTCTTGGCAACAAGGGCACACTGCTGACTCATATCCAGCTTCTCGTCCACTGTCACCCCTAGGTCTTTTTCCGCAGAACTGCTGCCTAGCCATTCGGTCCCTAGTCTGTAGCGGTGCATTGGATTCTTCTGTCCTAAGTGTAGGACCCTGCACTTATCCTTATTGAACCTCATCAGATTTCTTTTGGCCCAATCCTCCAATTTGTCTGGGTCCTTCTGTATCCGATCCCTCCCCTCCAGCGTATCTACCACTCCTCCCAGTTTAGTATCATCCGCAAATTTGCTGAGAGTGCAATCCACACCATCCTCCAGATCATTTATGAAGATATTGAACAAAACCGGCCCCAGGACCGACCCCTGGGGCACTCCACTTGACACCGGCTGCCAACTAGACATGGAGCCATTGATCACTACCCGTTGAGCCCGACAATCTAGCCAGCTTTCTACCCACCTTATAGTGCATTCATCCAGCCCATACTTCCATTCATCCAGCCCATATCTTGCTGACAAGAATACTGTGGGAGACCGTGTCAAAAGCTTTGCTAAAGTCAAGAAACAATACATCCACTGCTTTCCCTTCATCCACAGAACCAGTAATCTCATCATAAAAGGCGATTAGATTAGTCAGGCATGACCTTCCCTTTAGAGACTGTCTAAACACTAGCTCTGTCTAGCTAGAGCACTAGAGACAGTTCAGGCTGTCTAAACATTTCTAACTTACTGATTATTTCCTCTTGAGACTGAAATTTTCCAGGCTTGGTGTCTCTCCAAGCATGAATGTGGGTTGCATGTTTTCTGATAGTTGGGTGGAGGGAGGGGGCGAGTGATAGGTCTGCCATTTTCAAGTGAGAGGAGAGTGGAAAAAAATTAATTAAAAAAATTATTTTAAAAGGTTTTAATATCTCATGTTTTAAAAAAGAGTAGGGTCAAAATTTTAAATTTAGGTAGAAAACAGCCCTCGTTTAGGAGAAGTTTCTTCGATAATTCAAGGGAACTATGTTTACAAAACCCTAATTCTAATATTATGTGCATATCTCAATAGACTATTTAATTACAGATATTTTCTCAAATAATAAATACAATGTCATACAACTTAAATCTACAACAACCTGAGTGTGCAACTGGCAATATGCAAATGAATCAAGGGATCTGGCAGGCCCTAGAACATCAGTGGGAAAATGTGGAGCAACAAAGTGACACATATTCATTTATATATCACCACTAAGAAACAAAATCTAAAATAACTGCAGAAAATGTAAGAGGAAAAAATATGTTTGTAATAGTGAAAGATAAACACTTTCCTGAGTTGATGCCCTTGATTTTTTTTTTTTTGGTTTGGTTTAATTTGGTTTGGTTTTTATTTTTATTTAATTTATTTATTTATTGTTTAGTTTGGGTTTTTTTGGAGAAGTCATGTGTGGCTCTCTATCACATAAATCAGAGCAAATTCTTTGGTAATGAACACCTTGATACTTTTTCTAATGCATCCCAAACAAACACTTCTCTTGCCAAATATGCCATTTTCCATCGCAAAATGGTGGATTGTTTGCTTTGCATAAGGTGATGAACAGTATTCAGAATGGAGGAAGGATATTAGTGCAATACATCATCAGATTACTACTGTCACTGGCAGGGTTTATTATTCAGAGTGCAACACTGACCAGCTGGATCAATAGGGAACCTTGTGCACTTTATTGTGTGTTAAGCTTAAAACTTGACAAAGATATGGAATGTTTTGCATTAGGTAGGAAAGTTGAAGACATCTAAAATAGGCTGGAAAGGCTGCTGACCATGCACAACCTTTAAAAAGTTTTGGACTACCACTGGCTGTTCTGATACTCTACAAGAAAGGGCAAGCTGAAAAGAACTGTACCTTCAGTAGTCAGGACCTAAGTCTGTGTGTATCTAAATTGAAAGGGTTGAACAAGGTCCAATTGTAATGTATTGGATGAAGATAGGGGAATGGAGACTACAGTAAGGGCCCAAAGACATAAGAGAAAAATGAGACCAAGCCATCCAGTTTATTTATGGCACTCATACAAGGGTGAGATATAAATGTGTAAGGAAAAGGACATTCTGACAAAGATATCAGAGCACACCTCAGTCAGCCAGTTGCATTTTGACAGCATGACATCTGTTCCAGTCCCTATGTTTGTCTGAATATGCTGTTTTTTCAGTTTGATGACATGGACACATTTGTCATATTCAACACTGAGGAATCCCTAAATCCCTTCCCCAGAATAATTTCCTGAGCACAGATAGAATGCGGTATCTGCTGAGCAAGAGAAAATTGCAAACCTCTCCCCATCCCTGATGTGAATACCCAGGTTGTGGGGTTTGGTTAGTCAAAGGTTCCCATGGCTTTTTAGGCTGTCTGGCTTTGAATCAAACATAATCCCCTTAGCACTAGAAACTGTGTTCAGCTTGGCTACTAATAGAAAACGTGGACACCAATCATCAGTTCTGAGCTTTTCTCTGCTCTGCCAGCCAATGACCATCTTTTGAATAAATGAGCACTCTCCTCGGCCACAAGAGCAGTGATTGAAAAAAACAATGAATAAGAAAACTGCTGATTGGGCAAGTCCCATGAAATAATATATGCAGAAAAAAACACTGCCGTGTGCTTAATTTCCACACCCTGGTTTAACAACAGAACCATCATTAGGATGTACCAAAATACATTTATAATGTATGAGGTCCCGAGTCGTCCCTTGATATTCTGTATTAAAATAAGTACAGGTTTTCATTTCCAGTTTAGAGATTAGATAGCATCAAATGTAATTAAGGATGAGGAAACTAATCTGAATAAAATTAGAACTGGCTCCAACCTTCACTAACCCTCAGCTGTATCCAAGACACTTGGCTATTATAGTGACAGAACCACATAAAGTGCCTAGATAGATAGAAGAAACCATACCAAGGCCTTTTTCAAGGCACAGATTGGTTTGGTAAATAATTTCCCACAAGCAAGGACTCATCCAACTGGCTCCCATCCTCCCAAGCCTCATGATGTTTTTTCCCTTGCAGGTTTAAACACAGGATCCCATCTGGGAGTTTGTCCGATAGTACAAACTAAACTGCCATAGCCTCAGGTCATTGGGTCACCATGGCACAATGCATCACAATGAAGTTGTGGTGAAACATCAGCACAATTTTATGCAGCTGAGAGGAAAATGGTTTTCCAGTCCTGCAAACATTTTAGAGATTTCAAAAACATTTCCTGTTCTGCATCAGGATGAAAGAGAGACTTGTGGAAATATGTTGCAAAAACCAATAATCTAATAGTAGCCAATAGCCTGGTGGTTAGGGCACTCAGCTGTGATGTGAAGCCTCCACTCTGAATCAGGCGGAGCACGAACTTGAACATAGATCTCCTGCATCCCACAGGAGTGCCCTAACCATTAAATTATGGGCTATTTTCAGGTTCTCTTCTCTCCCTCGCGTAAATTGTATCCTGGATCTGAGAAAACTTCATGACAAAAGTTTCACTGAAATGGGTACAGTTCCACAAAAAGTTCAGTTTTGATGAAAACACATTTAATAAAAAAATTCCCAACCAGCTCTAATCTTTATATAATGCTGCAGTACTTCATGGGCCTCAGAAGTGATTTTGGGATGCATGAATATCCTAGAGTTAAATACTATTCAGCATGAGTAAAGGGTTGGAGAGCTAACTGGGTCCCAAAAAAGCTCCCTCTCTAAAGGCCCAGCTGGAAATGTAGCCAGGGTTGAAAAGAACCGAAATTAAAATGTAAGGTACAAATCTCCTATAAGGTACAAATCTTTTCCTATTGAAGAACTGACAATTTAATTACAGCTTATCTTTGTAATTCTCTTTTTCTTGTTATTAATCTCTCTCCACTGTGTACTGTGCATGAATTGAATGAAACCAATTGCTTTTCTTTTAACTATCTCCCCACAGTTTGCATTTAATATTCCATGCATAGTACCCAAGACACTTCAATACTGTATTCATATTTAATAGACAAAAATTACACTCTGATTCACATGATTAACTTCCTATTTTACAATTGACCATTTTCTCATGCTGTATTATTTGTTCCAGGTTATATCAGATAGGAAGGTCTGTTTAATATTTCCTGTGGATATTATTGGAGTCAATTAATTTCACTCTGATGATAGCAGTATTAGTAACAATAATTTAAAATAGGCTTACACAGAGTGAAACTTGGATTCCAAGACCAAAATGCTGAGTCTCCTCAAATAGACTCTTCATCCCAGTTTAGCTCCAATTATGCCAGAAAGTCTTCCTCCCAGGTACTCTGTCTTGTCTTTCTTCCACTCTCGAATCCTTGATCTTCTTCCCAAGTGAAGCAGTTCAGATAATCCACCCCACCCTAACAAGATGCTAACTGAATTCAATCAGCAGTGAACTGTGCCACTTCCTGGAATTTTGCATATAGGATTCTTCTGACCATCCACCAAGATCCCAAAGATTAATCCACCCTCGAAAGAACAACTTTGTTTCCTAAGATACGTGCATGATTTATGCTTGTAAATGAAAGGTTTGCCAAGTTAAATTAAACCTACTATTCTCCTTATCTCATTCATAAGGACTGCACACATATTTCTCTATGCACAGCTCTAGAAAGGACACTCAAGGAATCATCTTAAATTGAAATAGGTTAAGCCATTTTTTGGCAGATAGATGGATATCCATGTAAAATGACTGAAGCAAAGAACACCATTTATTGTTCTCCCTTCATCTACTACAGCTCTACATCCCTACCATTGATATCTTCATGGTGTATGACGGTCTCTAATCTGGTGCTCAGGTAATCAATTAAATTATCTACCATACACTTAGGCTCCAATACTGCAAAGACTTACACCCCCATTTATCTTTATACACAGGAGTAGTCCCATAGCTTTGAAAAAATGTGTACTTTGTTAACTCTGTTTAGAAATATGTCAGATACTAGTCTATGAGCATAGAACAAATCTCTAAAATACTGCAAGATCCTGAATATTAGTTAGGGTCATTGCCATTAAAAAGACAATGCTTTCCTGCAGGTACCCCACAGCAGTTATCTGTGAGACCATAGGTTTTTGCTCTCCTCAGCAAATAATTTCAGCATCTCCGATAATAATGGGTGGTAATTTTGTAAATTTTTACTTTTTATTGGCAACCATTGTACTTTATTACTCCAATTGTGCTTCCAAAATATATGAGAACTTAATAAAACATTATGTGGCTGTACAAACACTTCAGTCTTTAACAGTTAATTTGTATTCATTGGATGTTCAAAAGTCTACATGCACTAATACATTATACATTAACATTATGGGAAGGGAAATGTTGGGTTATAATAACCAGGAGTGCCACATTTTTTAAATAAATAAAATACAAAAGCGTGATCTGGGAGAAAATGATTTGTAAGCTAAATTATTAAAAGATGTTTCTCTCTTGATTTTAAGATCAGGTGTGCAATCCCTCGGTCACCGGTAGACTAACAATAACTTCTCCTCTCTTTGTGACACGTACACAGAGATCCTTTCTTCCTAAAAGAGTTATTGGAGTGTGAGGGCGGGGGTTAGATACATGGCTTGATTTGGCCATGATTCCAAGTTCAGGTCTGGATTTGGATTTTTAGAACCCCAGTAATTCAAGAGTGTTCAGATACAGGGTTCTGGTTCCACACCATCTGTAGTTACAACTGGAGAAATATTTCAGTTCAGTAATGAAAATCAACCTAACCCTTGCAGGTGCTGTATGCATTATAGGCCTCACCAGCTGAAATTCCGCATTCATTAGCTTTACTATAGTGGATTTGTCTTCCTACACAATAGCACTGTTTGAACCATTTTTAAAGAAGGTAGCTTTCTGCCCTTCTGTCATCTATTCTTTCAGCAGCAGAGTTGATGTCCATCAATTTCAGTCCTGACTTATTTAGTCAGGTGTGACACTGAGCCAGAAAGTGTTAAGCAACTAGCAGGCTAAATGACCCAAATTCAACCTTTAAAGACATATTAGAAAAGTATATAAATGGTAATTAGGGCCATTCCTTATAAATAGCTAACAAAGCCACGTTCGATAGACTAGAGCTGTGAAACGTAGACTTGCATTGTTAGAGAATTAGACAAAGATACTGATTGTATTTATCTGTGCTTGTTTATATCTTGTTAGAGGTTAACAATATAAGCAGACGTTTCCTGTGTTACTATATTCTATTGCTTCAGAGATCAAAAGGGAATATTAACATTTAGATGAAACATGTTGTGTAATATCATTGCCTGTATTTCTCTTTGAAGTTGGTAGTAAACTTATGAAATACTTAAACGGATAATTAACTTATGCTAATCAATGCAACTAATACCTGTGTATACATAGGAAATAGAATTGACTTCAAAGCCACAATGTATATTACCTATTCTTCATCCAATGAATGCCTGCTGTGTGCCAGAGGTCTATAAAAGAACTCTAGGTCCCCAATCCTGCATCTCAGGTCTGCTTTAACCTTATCAGAGGAAGTTTTGAGTCACAAGACTGAGGTCTCCGGCTCCAGTCTGGATTACCCTGATATTTTGACATGACCTTTCTATCTGGACTATAACCTGATGAACTGATTCTGGAAAGAACTTTCTGCATCTCAGCAGCTCACCATCTCTACTATGAAACTGATCAAAGAACTTTATTTGTATCTGTATGTATAATCATCTTTTAACCACAATACTCTCTCTTTTTTCTTTTTTAATAAATCTTAGTTTAGTTAATAAGAATTGGCTGTAAGTATGTATTTGGGTAAAATCTGAAATATTCACTGACCTGGTGGGTAATGTGTCCGATCTCTTGGGATTGGTAGAACTTTATATATGGCGAACAAGATTTTAAATAATCCTCATCATAGCTGACTTGGCTGTCTGGGTGGGAGCCCAAGGCTGGGTTGCTTTAGGGGAGCTGTGTTTTGGGCTTCTGGGTAACCAGTAAGGTATTGTGGTAGCTGGTTTGTTGCTGGCTTGGTGAATCTAATTATTAGAACCACCACCAGTTTTGGGGATCAGCTGCCTCATTCTTTGCAGTTTGCCCTGATTGAGCAATCTCAGTGTGGCCCCTCTAGCAACCATGGTCACACCAGGGCTGGGCTTTTTGGGCCAGTTGTGAAGGATGGAGTTCCATGCAGTGACCTGAAACACTATCATAGCATGAACCTTGGGATGTTTTTGATTTACTTCTCTGGCTAGATTTCATGGAGTTGGAAAAACCTGCTTGATTCAGATGTCCTGGAATTTCTTTATTGGCTAATCTGATTCTCAGGTTGGCTCAGTTTCTTCTGGGGTGATGCATATGGATATATAAGTATATAAAAAGCAGCATTTATATTCAGATACCACAATGATAGGTATGGTACTAAAAACCTAGATTAGATTAAGTAGTAAAATATACAGCATATGGATATTTGTTTATGGAACATTACTGATATGAAATAAGACATGGCCCTTACCTCAAGAAGCCCTTATTTCCACTTCCTGCTCTCCAGTGATGTCCGTCCTGTGGTCTTTGCTTGGTCCCATGGTCTTCTACCCCCTACACACTATCCTGGTTAGACTGTATTTGCTTCTTTGTGCATAATAAAAATAATTTTCTTCAATTGTAGTATGCATTTTTCCATTTGCTTTGCTAACATCATAGATAGACTTCAAATTCAGGTTCTATCTTTGTTCCTTCCTGGATGTCCCACTTCTTGAACTCTTCTACTTCTGAATATAAACAGGATTCAACACCACAGACATAACATGGAAAAGCCATCACTCAGATTTTGGATTTCTTCTTACTCCTACTAAATTCTTGGGGAGTTTTGCTCATCAGCTTCAATAGGACCCACAAAAATCAGAAATGCAAAAATCCCCAAGTACCTAACTTGAGTTTTCTATTTAAGTTGTTAGAGAACAGTTTTTCATTGTTGTTTTTTCAAAAATAAAGTGAGTAGAGGGTCTCCCAGACAGTAAAAATATCCACTTAATTGTTTTCCCATGAAGACCCCTTTCTGCTGTTTCTCCCTGCATGAACTCTCCCATTCCCTCATCTTCCTCTGTTATTTTCTTTTCCCCTTCTTATCCTCCCTCCTCTTTATTTCCATCACTATCTTCTTCCTGATCCCCCCACTTATGTTATCACTTTTAAGTGTTTCCAAGCTCCCAACTTCTTCAATACATTTTCCCAGGGGTGGAAGTAACTTAAAGGATTTACCAGTACACAGGGCCAGGGTCCTGAGCAGGATTGCGGGGCCTCAACTGGAAGAGGTGGGGACTTTAAATCCCCGGGCCCTTTAAATTGAGATTTAAAGGGCCTGGGGCTCTGGCTGTGGTAGTGGTGGCTGGGAGCCCTGGGCCCTTTAAATCATCGCTTGAGCCCCATAATAGCAGTAGCTGCGGCAGCAGCTGGGAGCCCCGGGGCTCTGGCGGTGATTTAAAGGGCCTGGAGCTCTGGCCACTGCCAGGAGCTCTGGGCCCTTTAAATTTCCCCAGAGCCCTGGGGCTCCCTGCTGCCGCCGCTCCCACAGCAGATCCCTGGGTCCTTTAAATTGCCATCGGAGCCCCGGGCCCTTTAAATCGCGCCAGAGCCCCAGGACTCCGGCAGTGGGGCTCTGGCGGCGATTTAAAGGGCCTGGGGCTCCAGCTGCTGCTGCTCAGAACCTTGGGCCCTTTTAAATTGCCGACCTGGGTAAGCTGCCCCCTGCCAATAAGGTCGGCTGTGTACTGGCTTTTGCCGGTATGCCGGACTGGACCGGACCGACTTACTTTCACCTCTGAATTCTCCCCAATTGTCAATTCAGTGCTTAGAAGAACAAGCTTCTAAGCTGTCAAGGTTCCTTCCCCACTTTGAACTCCAGGGTACAGATGTGGGGACCTGCATGAAAACCTCCTAAGCTTACTTTTACCAGCTTAGGTGAAAACTTCCCCAAGGTACAAGCTATTTTACCTTTTCCCCTTGGACTTTCGCTGCCACCACCAAACGTCTAACCAGGTTTATTATTGGGAAAGAGTCGTTTGGAAACGTCTTTCCCCCCCAAAATCCTCACCAAAACCTTGCACCCCCCTTCCTGGGGAAGCTTTGATAAAAATCCCCACCAATTTGCATAGGTGACCACAGACCCAAACCCTTGGATCTTAAGAACAATGAAAAAAGCATTCAATTTCTTACAAGAAGAATTTTAATAGAAGAAAATGTAAAAAGAATCACCTCTGTAAAATCAGGATGGTAAATACCTTACAGGGTAATTAGATTCAAAACACAGAGAATCCCTCTAGGCAAAACCTTAAGTTACAAAAAGACACAAAGACAGGAATATCCATTCCATTCAGCACAGCTTATTTTCTCAACCATTTAAAGAAATCATAATCTAACGCATTTCTAGCTAGATTATTTACTAAGTTCTAAGACTCCATTCCTGTTCTGTCCCCGGCAAAAGCATCACACGGACAGACCCAGACCCTTTGTTTCTCCCCCCCTCCAGCTTTGAAAGTATCTTGTCTCCTCATTGGTCATTTTGGTCAGGTGCCAGTGAGGTTATCCTAGCTTCTTAACCCTTTACAGGTGAAAGGGCTTTTCCTCTGGCCAGGAGGGATTTTAAAAGTGTTTACCCTTCCCTTTAAATTTATGACATAAGTAAACAAAGCAACACAGCAAACTCAAATTCTAAACACAATGAAATATAAGAAGTATATAGGCAGTCTCTTGTGTGTACTGAATCAGTGTTTCCCAAGTAGCAGCAACAGTTAAAGGGTATTTGGTTCCTTATATGGCTCCCTCTAGAGCAGTTTTCAGAAAGGTTATACAGGATATAAAACACATGCTATAGCCAAATAATGAGTGCTATAATTAAATTACTAAATTATTCCAACCCGTGTAAAAAAAAATCCCAGAATATCTTCAGATATCAGATCTGGTTGGAAATGTTTCTCCAAAACAGCTTTCTTTCAGAAAACACTGTTTCAACTAAACCAACATTTTTGCACAATCATTTTGATTTTGAAAAATTTTGTAAATCATAAAAAATACCCAAAAATAATCAAAATGTTCCATTTTGACATTTTCAGAAGGGAAATTTTTTATTTTTCATTTCAAAATGACTTTTTGTTTAGAAATTTACTTTATATAAACATTTTTTAAAAATTATAAAAATGGTCGAAATTGAAATAAAAGGTTTTGATTGGCCTCAAATGACTTTTTTTTCCCAAAATTTTATTCAATAAAAAAATTAACTTTTTTTAAGATGTAAAATCCATGTTCTGATGCACTATAACAGATATTGAATATATTTTTATAAAAACAATTTTTATACAAAATGTTACTGGTTAAAGTGAAAGCAAATTACATCTGAGACACAGTTCATGGGGTTCACTGTTTCTGAAAAAGGGTATGATGCGAATAATCTGTGATGATGGCACACTTGTATTATCTAAATCAAATGATGCAGCTGTAGCAGCCAAAAACGGGAAGTTCAGAGACTCATCAAATGAGAAGTAATAAAGCAAAATCATTTAGGGCCAGATTCATAAGCGGGGTATGACCCCCTTGCACCACTCAGTGGCACAAGCGAACCGTGATCCAGTCACCAAAGCTCAGCAGGGAATCCCCTTGTCAGGGTTGAAATTTCTGATGGCACATCTGAGTTTTGTGCCCCCACAACTCTAACCAATCCTGCATAAGGAGAATGCTGTGGGCAGGGAAAGAGCATAGTAGAGCAGAACTTTAGGACTCTGTGCCAGAGATTGAACTTGGAGTTGCTCAAGAGCAGCAATGAGCATTATCAGGAGGGGCCTAACTCTGAAAAGCAGGGATCCAGTTCTGGCTCTTTGATGTCCAAGCTCTGTCACCGGAGAGAATCTGCCCCTTTAGACTTATTCAAACTTCAAAAAAGGTTTTGTTTAAAGTTGTGTTCAGTGAAACCCTCATCCAATCCCTTGATCGTCTCAGACTGATCCCCTTCAGTCTCCCTGCTTCTCTTCTCTCCCTCCAGTCTAACCAGATCATTTAAAAGTCATTTTCCTTTCCTGCCACTTTGACCATGTCAAACTGCTACCCTCCTCCTTGAGTCTCTGTCTGGGTTTCTTATCTTGTATTTCTTTGGATTCAGGCTCCTTGTCCTCGCTATGTTTTTGCTTCTCCTTACATCTGTGTGCTTTTATAGTGCTATACAAATGCTTAAACAAATAATTATAATAAAGTAATTACATGTTTTGGTAAAAGGTTTAGCTGAACAAACACTGCACAGTGCTTAGTATACTTCTGATAAAAATCTGCCAAACAAATGTCATTGTTCATAAGAACTTGGCAAACCTTACTGAGATAATGAACACAAGCATTACAGCATTCTAAGTGCCTGCTTATCACTGCTCTCCAGTTAATAAGCACTTTTCTCCATGACTCACAGAACCAATGTGGCCCCATGATGTTAATGGTCCAATAAAGAAACTAGGGACCAGATCCAGCTCTTGCTAAGAGTCACCCATGAATGACTTCAGTGGAAGTTTAATTGGACCCTGGGTTACATGCAATGTAGAAATGGATTCATATTTTGAGATTAAAAAAATGAAATGGCTTAAATTGCAGAAAGTGGAACTTCAGTATTGAGACTTGATAGATGTGGATTTAAAATGTTTTAAAATAAACGTATTGACGCATGTTATATCAATATGGACTATTTAGCTTTAAAAGGCTTTGCAAAATTTAAGAGAATGTTGCAGCTTGTGTAATCACTGGACAAGTGACATGCCGTAACCTTTAAACTCATTAAATACATTCTTCAGAAAAGAGCATGTTTATTGTACTTGAGAAAATTAGATGCAATGGAACAAGATGGATACAAAAGTGCTTTGAAAATACAAAAAGGAGATGTAATTAATAAATAAGTAGAAGCAATTAAAAATAGTGACAGGATGGAGTTGGTGAGGTTCCCTCAGGAAACACAACCATGTGTTTTGCCATTTATCTTCTCTACATAAATAATTTAGATAGTAAGCAATAATCACCCTATAATAGTCATTAACAAGAAATCAAGAAAAGGCTATGTTCTTCTGAAGTAAATGAGTAGATGACATTTGCAGATAAGTAAAATGTATGTACAACAGGCAATACCAAATGAAGCTGCAAAATGAAAATAAAAGCTGCAAAATGAAAATAATCAGGAAATTGGAAGTGAAGTGGCCCTGCTAGTCCAGTATAACTTCAGAGGCAAGAAAAGTCTATTGAGATATCAAAATGCTTTAAATACATCCATCTACTCTGTGAAGGAAGAGTAATATTGGCTTTCTGCTATGGTTAGGACCCCAAACAGCTCACAGTTATGAGCAGAATTAACAGATTCTGGCATGCCGGTTTGAAGACTTAACTGGCCCAGTTCTGCTCTCATTTCAGTAAGAATCTGAAATAACTTTACTGAAGTCCATGGAGTTACAGCATTGTAAAAGTGTGGAAGTGAGAGAAGAATGAGACCCATTGTCCTGGAAGAATTCACCATTGCCAACATTGTGCACAGCCTAGGCATCTTCTTAGACTCCTCTTTGATACTGGATATCTAAATAGCAATAGCAGCAAAACAAAAACCAAAAAGCATCACATACCTTTTCCTCTTCATTTGGATAGGAGACTATACCTCATCCTGCCATATTTAGAGTTGGCCAGAGTGAACCATGCATGCTGAAAAGACTGGGCCTGTCTCTCCCTCCACACCAAAGACATACAGCTGTAGTCCTCAGGAACAATGAAACTTTCCGTAGTGGTCAGACAAGAAGATGAGAACATTGGGAACAGGACATACAGCTTTCTCAACAGCTGACCCATGACTGTTGAAATCTATTCCATAAGAGTTAAGACGATAACATCTTACCAATGTCAGGACAAAGTGCAAGAACCATCTCTTCTCCATTACCTATTGAATAAAAAATAAAGACAAAAGCCCTTTACCCAGAATTACCTTTTTAAAAAAGGAGCACAGAAGAAAAAAAATCTAGGTTTGTGTGAAGATCACTGATTGGCTGCATATACATTCATAAAGCACCCAGCTGCTATAGAGATGAGCACAGGATAGACTGACTGGATACAGTAGTTGGAGCTGCTACTAGCCCTTCTGACTTTTTCACTGATTCACTACCCAGGTATTTTCTGAAGGGCTAGGAATTTTTTCCTTTATTGTTTTCACTGAATCTAGTGGGGTGGAAGGCAAGTATTTTGGGCAACAACAGAACATATTGATTGAGGGATCTGGACAGAGGGACATGCAGGGAGACAAGAGATGTTTTGGTTGGGCTGGATAGGAAAAAAAACCCAACAAATTAACAAGACACACACCTAAAACATTGTTTGAACATTTTGCTTGCATATTATTGGTCATCTATTATTGACTGTCTTATCTATTTATAGATTGTGTTAAAAGCTTCATGTAAAGAGCTCTACACAAGCAACCATTGGCAGTGCACAACTTCTACTGGTCCTAGAAAAATCCATGAACAATGCTTCACATTCCTGAGTGCCATCTGCAGGCACTTTATCTATTAAGTAACTATACAAATATACAGACATCTCTTTCATAGAGTGATCTCTGAACAGACTGCAAGCTCTTCAGGGCAGTGACCATGCATTTGTATGCGTTTATACAGCATCTGACATCACAATGGTTTCCTGACCGTGACTGGAGCCTTTGGGCACTTACACTACAGAGATAATCACACACACAAAAAGAACATTATTAAGGTTGCAAAGTCAAGTACTTAAAAATATGAAATGCCAGAATTAAGGTTCCCTGTACAGCCTTAATTTGCCTCCTTTTTGTGTATGCATGATGATACATTCTTTAATTACATGATCACATGCTATTTTTTCCACCGGTCCTAATCTATTTCAGTAAGCAGGATGGACCTACTCTGGGAATTAATAGAAGTTTTGTAGTGAAGGAGACTTGTCTGTAGCACCACTGCCTCATTTGTTGTAGAAGGTGTGTAGTGAATGAGGCAGGGGATTGCAGAAAGAGAAAGGATAGTCTCATGGTTAACACAGTTGAATGCTGCTCTTGAGAACTGAATTCTATCCTTGCCTCTGCCACAGAGTTCCTACGTGGTGCTAGGCAAGTCACTTAAACCAGACTTTTCACAGAAGGTCACTAACTGTGTATTTCTCGTTTTCTGGGTGTGTGACTTGAGACCTTACGGTCTGATTTGCAGAAGTGTTGAGCACTCACTGCTGCAACTGAAGTCACTGGGAGCTGTGGTATAATGCTAAGTGATTTTGAAAATTTTCAACCAGTTTGAGAAATTAGTTTGTCACAACATCTCTTAAAAAAAAGTGGACACATGATACAGTATCAAGAACATTATCTAGGAAATGTGCTAAATATATGGTATATGTTATGGGGGAGGTTAGACTGCATCATCATAATGGCCCCTTTTGAGCTTCAAAGCTATGATCTATAAAGTGTCTATATCTGCTTTCCCCAGCTCTAAAATTAAGCTTTTATATTAAGACTGGAAGTAGTTCTAACATATATGTTCTAACTCAAACACAAGATATTGGGCTTGATGCTCAAATGACCGGATGAAATTCAGATAAGATGATCACAGTAGCTCCTTCTATCTGTCTCCAGATTCAGAACCCCTACCGGCTTGGCGCTAACCCTGTCCCCACTGGCTCCTAGGCCTCAAGCACACATTAGGCAGTCAGTGGCTACATATGAAAATGCTTCACTCACAGCTCCATTCAACATATTTTTGCTTAGCTTAGAATTCATACCATCCAAGCTCAGCAGATCACACACATCATTGCAACCACAAAAAGAGAAGTTATGCTATCGCGGCATTTATATCCAACACATGTCTTGAACATCTTCTACAAGAGAAATAACTAATCTTCTGGGGAGTCTTCCCATCAGCAGAATGGTTGGCTTGAGAATTAAACTCCCTTCATATCCATCTAGATGATCACTGGAGATTTGATCCGGTGCTAGTAATGGCAAAAGGAGTTTTGCCATTCACTACAGTGGCAGCAGGTTTGAGCCCTATATCAACCAATATAGTCCCCCCGAAAAGCTTTCAGATACAAAAATTTAGGTTTCATGATAAAAGCGGCAGCTTTTGTAAACTGGAGAAGTTGAAATGCTTCTTTAAAAAAAAAACCACAACATTTTCATCTGTAGAGAAACTAGTGTTAAATTAATTCTGTAACTTTTTTTAGCAGAATTATACAAGATAGTAATGAAATCCAAATATCTTAGTTCATTATGCTTGTGCGTTTGAATTGTACATACAGTACATTGGGGATTGAATCATATTGCAGCATGCAAAAAAATTATATTAATTAAATATCCACATTATGCAGCTGGGTACTTGAATTATGTCCATGAAATTCAACATACTATACAGTGGATTCTTTATTGTTATTTTTATTATGGCAATACAATCTCTTTTTTGCTGAATTTGAAAGACAATGGTAAAGACAATCACTCAAAGTACATCACAAGTAATAAATAAAGAACACGCTGGTATTTTAGATGATGCAGTAACTTCAAACGAAATACTTGAATGTAATTCATAATCTAATGCCTCAGTCCTGCAGAAAGCTCTACAGGCACATGGATCAGCTCAAACCGAGCTCACCGCAGTATTGAAGCCTAAACAAAAATCATAGAGGGCTCAAGGGAGTAAATTTTGCAGAACTGTGCCCTTGAATTCAATATTCAGCCAATGCTTATTCCTATTGGTCTATGATTAAACACTGTGTAATTATTGAGGTTACTTAGCTAATCTGTCCACAAGTACAATGCCTGCAAGGACATTGTTTACTTTACTCATGTTTGGTCTTTATTCACATACGAAAGTTGTATAAAGGCAATACTGATGTGCTTTCATTCACTTACAGATATAAGAAAGGAAAATAGGCCTACATGTTTAACTCAGCACTTCTCTCTAATGGAAATTACCATAATTCTGTCCCTGAGGCTTTCATTTTCCCCATTGAATTTTGAATATTAAAGCAAGAGTCTGGGCACTGAATGTTGGGCAATATTTTGTTCAGAAGTCAGACATTATCTTCCCATGATTTCTCTTAAACAGTGGGAAATAGCTGCAGAAATGTACAATTTCAACAGAAAGATAGAAAAAACCATAACAAAGCTACCCAAGCCTGGAGCATATTATTTATGGTGCAGATAATATTTAGTACTCTAGATTACATTAGAAATGGGAAGCTGCAAAACATGCATTACAAAGCAAATTCATATTTTACAATATGCTCTGAGGGAGCTAAAATCTTAGTTTTTCACTATTAAGGACTATGGTGTAAGAAGAACAGTGACTAATATGTAAAAAAGATATTCAGCCAAGGATTTCAGAGTACTAGCTGTCTGGATGGGCAATGTCCCATGAGTAGGACATGGGCAGTCATGTCTAGTGTTAGGAGCAGAAGTCAGTCCTAGTGATTAGAACAGGAATTGGTAGCCAGCAACTGGAGCCCAGAACCAGAGCCAAGGGTCAAAGTTGACATCAGGGGGTCAGGAATCAGAACCGAGGGTCAGCATCAGTTTACCTGCAGTGAGGCAAGGCAGGAGCCAGGCTGGGAACGAGGCAGGGACTATCAATCCATTGGCAAATGCTTTAAGCAGCCAGCACTGAACTGCAGCTACTGCTGGGCTGAAGAGCCGCTCTGCTGACTCTTCCAACATCAGGTTCCATAGCCAATCAGGCTACCTACTACAGGTCAGGTGTGCTCGGTAGGTTTCCTGGAAACTGGCGCCGCTGAAGGGTCTGCTTCCCAACATGGTGGAGGATGGTAGAGCAGAGGAGTGATAAAGGGAAATAAAGCCTTTTACCAATATGTCACTGGTTTAAATCCAACCCAAGTCAATAGCCATTTAAAGTCACAGTCGGGTGATAAATGCTTGAGCCTCTGTTCAATTCTCAGAGGAGCAATGTCCAGCATCTGAAAAACTACCACAACTGACAAGCTTGTTTGCAGTCTAAGAACAAAGAGATCAAGGACTGAACACACCTAGATTCCCAGCTATGCTGCTGGAGACCCACTCAGGTCATGGCTGCCAAGCTACATGAGGAAGCTTGTTTTGCTTCTGCCCCATGCTTCACCTATCCTGTGGACAATGTACTTTAGTGTCCACAGCTGCAGTCTGGCACTTTCCGTGAGCACTAAATCTTCACTCAGAATTTATATAAGCAGCCTTTTTAAAAGCATTTTATATATTCAAAGCCCTGTACAGACCCGGACTCTCATAACACCCCTGAGAGATAGGTGGGTAAATATTACTGTCCCCTTTTTACCAAAGGGAAATCAAAGCCAGAAAGGTGAAATGACTTGCCCAAAGCCACACAGTCAGTAAAAGAGAAAGGATGAGCACACAGGACTTCCTGTTTCCCAGCCTTGTGCTCACTCCCCCAGACCACACTGCAATAGACTATTTAAGAGCCTGACTGCCAAATACTAATGCACTTGAGTAACTTTATTCATATGAGCATTCCCATTGAATTCTGTCTATTCAATCTAACTTTGTGAGGGATTTTGTCTCTTTTAAATATTATTCACATTTCTGCACAAGATACAATACACATGTGCTTAAGTATCTTCCTGAATAGGGAACATGTAGTATTCGGTGTAAGTACACGATTAATCCCATTGATTCCAATAGAACTACCCTCATGCTTTAAGGATAGACACGTACTTAAGTGCCTTCCTCAGTAGGGACCTATATCAGAGTCATCATGTTTTGTTTTGCTTTTAAATAAATCATTGGGCAAAACTGGGGTCTACTGTAACTCAGTTGAAGAAAGTAAAGTTACACCAGCAATGCACTTGGTTCCTAGAGATTTCTTTTTAATGGAATATGTAACCCCCATTTGGCATTTGCCAGATCCTGGAGTACCAGACTGAGCCTGTAGGGGACACTACTCTATGAACTACAACAATAATGGCTCTCAGAGCCTTCTGACACAATTTCCTGGCATGCTCGGAGTCAGGAGTGGGGTGAACTGGAACCTCCTGCTGATGCCAACAGAGAGGCTTCTGCATGGGGTGATATGGACAAGCAGTTTGCTGGGCCAGTGATGAGCCAGGGTGGGGATAGCCTGACTCAGAGACAAAGTAACAAGGTTTAGTTTCAGTTTTGAGCTTTTTTGTGTTTAGGAGCTAATAGAGAAGCAGAACAGTTTAGAGAGTCTCTGATTAACTCCCATTCCCCACAAAGCGAGTATTTGAACTTCTGTGGGATCTAATACATGGGTCAGGCAGTTCCAGCCCTACAGAGACCAGTGCCCAGAGTAACAGAAATCCAACCCAGCACTGGCTACTGAGAGCCAGCCTAGATCGCCACAGGATTCCAGAGAGCTAGGAGAGGACCCTGCTTCACCCAGGAGTGAAGACCCAAGAAGGGGACCCTTTTTCATTTAAGGCATAAACATCCAACTTTCACAGTGCTGCAGCACTCATCTCCAGACTCATCCTCAGTGTACCACCTGCTTGGAAAGGTGCCAGGGAGGGAGCTGGGGTTTGGGATAAATTGTGAATGTTGCAAGTTTGGAAATTTGTTGATATTTTAGTACTTGTTAGCTAACCCTAACCCTTTCCCTCCCCAGATCCAATTTTCCTGCTCCCAACAAAGTCCCCCTTTGTTATATGGTTATTAATTTTGCAGGAGTCAGCACCCCTTGTGCACAGTGAGGAATCACCTTTAGTGGAGGCACCAGCCATCACAAAAAAGAACCCAAGGTCCAACCCATGCAAGGAGAGGGGAGAAGTCACTCCAAGTACAAGCACCAGGGAAGAGGCATGAGCCACACCTTGGGGGCAGGGAGCTAAAAATAGCATCCATAAAGTATTTTTACATCAAAATGGAACCTTGGCATTTCACTAGTAATAAAAATTCAAATGCTATATTGTTGTAATGCTATTCAGGTTGCTACAGTGAAGGTTATGACAGCCATAATATTAAGTATACAACTATTTTCAGTGATTTATAACCTAGCTGTAAAACTTTGCTCTAGTCTTGAAACTTATCCAAGATTTCAGCTGAGAACAATATTTTTAAAAACACAGTTTGCTAATAATACCAGAAAAATAACCCACTATTAACAATTTTCTGGATCCCTGTTGAAAAATATGTTGATCATTAGCTCCTAAGCGTTGTTCACCTCTTGTTCATTAGTTCTAATCTGGCCCAAATTAGTAGTGATCTAAATGTATCAATTGATAGCTGATTAGTCAAAGGCTTGGGAATTTGATTTTAATAGTCTCGTTGCATCCAATGGTTCAATAGTAGTTAATAAGAAGAATAATTCAACAATAGTTCACATGCTGACTCTGCACCTTATTCCCAACTCAGACATCTGCAGTGAGATTTTTGTTCGTCTCTAAGGTGCCACAAGTACTCCTTTTCTTTAATCGATGTGAAGTTAGTCAGGTCAGTAGCCTCTGACACAGTAAATCTGATACTTCAGGTTCAATTCTGATCTTTGCTCAAAAAACCACAAGTGAATTGAAAAGAGCATATGACAGCATGCTAGAAAGTCAACACAACTTACCCTTGTATTCCTATATTTGTTTTGACAGAACGGCATACACAAGTTTAGTTAAAAGTTGTATGACTTCCATGTGTGTACTTTTTATGACCATGTATGCATTTCTCAAACATTTTGGGCCAAATACATTGCAGTTGCTTTACATGAGCTATCAATCCATTATGGGCTCCCTAGTCCATAACCATTTTACTAGTTTTCCAAAGAGAGAGAGAGAGACCAGAATAGTAATCACGAAGACCAGGGATGGGTGAGGTTTAACTGCAGAGCTTAGAGACAGCCAAGCAGAACACAGAGTAGGCTAAACCCTCTAATAACTGAAATGGATCAGCCAACTACATCAGGTTCCATGATAAGACTGGGCAGTCCAATTCACGTACAGTAAGTTTTGCCCCTCTGCCCCATACTTCATCCCTTGAACTGAATGTTCAGTAAAGTAAGATGGGAGGAGGTTCCAACAAGTTCCCTATGTCTTTCCACAAGTCCTTATTTTTCCTATGGCAGGTCCTTAGGGAGGGGGAATCTTGTCAGCAGCTTGCTATCCCCTTCCAAGATGGAGATCTTTGATACAACCCAAAACTCGGCAAAAAACTTACCTGGTTTTATGTTTCATTACAAACCCGATAAAAGATCCAGGTTCATGCATTTATCTAATGAACATACACCAACCATCCACAGGTGTCAGAGAAGAATTTACTGTCTGGGGTGGAGATTGTACAAAACAGAGTTGTTATTAATTTTTATGATCAAATGAAGCTGAAACTCAGAATGAACTTCGGTGGGGGGGTTAGAATTATGTGAGCGAAAAAAAGAGTTTTCCAGCCCCAAGAGAACTGAAAAGGCCAAGTTTTACATAGCTCTAGCCTTTGCACACCAAGTTACAGAAATCATTATTCCCCTACTCCAGTATAGGATTCCTGAATCTCATGAAATTTCTTCCCATCCCCTCAAATTAAGTACCTGTCTTATTAAATTAGCAGATGCTATAGGAGAGAGGCAGGAGCCAAAAAAAAAAAAAAGAAAGAAAGAAAGAGAGAGATTCTACAAGAATCAAGGTTTATAATCCTTTCATGCAACCTGCAAGCAAAAATACTCCTGGTTAATACAGGAGTGTTCATAAATTAAGTATACAACATTCCTTGAACTATTGTTCTTGTTTTCAGGACTTCCAAATAATTAAATGGAAGGGAGTTGAGTAACTGACGTTCTTCGAGATGTGTAGTCCATACACATATTCCACAGTTGATGAGTGTACATCCGATACACACACACACACACACGAGAATTTTCTAGTCCGCAATATTCCTTGGAATGGTGTGTGCGCCCTTCCTTTCCTCTTGCATTCCACGAGGGTGTAGAGTGGAGCTGCCCCACACTCCTCGGTTACTTCACCACCTTGAAAGCCCATGACATCAGGACTCTAACGTAGCAGGGATGGTGGGTGGTCATGGGTTATGTATACAGACTACACATCTCAAAGAACATCAGTCAGCGTACAGGTAAATAATCTCTTTCTTCTTCGAGTGCTAGTCTGTATACATATTCTACAGTTGATGACTCACCAACAGTAGCGGGTTTGAGGAGTCTCTGCAACACAGATCTTCCAAATCTTGCATTGTCTTTGGACACTTGCACCATATACCTGTTCACGTTACGCTATATGTTGGATATCCAAATCATGGCCTTGCAAATGTCCTAGATTGACAGGCTCACTGGGGACACCACTGAGCGGACTGTACCCTGGAGGAGAGAGCTTGTACTCTGCCAGATAGCTGTCTGCCCACTAGCCGGCAACATTTCCTGATGCATTGGGCAATGCAGTTCAATAACCTCTGAATAATAACCATCATTCTCACCACATAGACCAGAAACAGCTGGGAGACTTCCACAAGGATTTTGTACTGTCCAGGTGGAACAATATGGCTCTGTGCACGTCCAGCATGCACTGCCTCTGTTCTGTTGTCCCAGTGTAAGGCTTTGGAAAGAACATAGGTAAATAAATGACCTCATTGATGTGGAACTCTGACACTACTTTAGGAAGAAATCTGGGATGAGGCCTCATAGAGACCTTGTTCTTGTACATGACTATCAGCTGGCTATGCCATTAGATCCTATGCATATGTCTGCACTGCAATGTAAACCCAGGCTCAGATGCAGGCTTCAGCCCAAAACCCCCTTCCATCTACACACAAATCTCTTAAACTCAGGTTTGAGTTAAGCCAGGACTCAGGATCCTCAGTCCCTGTGGGGGTGGAGGGTTCACGTCAAAGTCAAGCCAGGACCAAGCATTCAAGCCCTATTGCTTTGCAGTGTAGACCAGGGGTGGGGAAACTTTTTGGCCTGAGGGCCGCATCGGGTTTCCAAAATTGTATGGAGGGCCGGTTAGGGGAGGCTGTGCCTCCCCAAACAGCCAGGTGTGGCACGGCTCTCGCCCCCTATCTGACCCCCCCCCCGCTTCTCGTCCCCTGACGGCCCCCCCAAGGACTCCTGCCCCATCCAACCCGCCCTGTTCCCTGACGGCCCCCCGGGACCCCTGTTCCATCCACATCCCCCCCACCTGCTCTCTGTCCCCTGACCACCCCCAGACCCCCCGCCGCCCCATCCAACCCCTCTTCTCATTCCTGACTGTCCCGTGGGACCCCTACCCCATCCACTTCTCCTGCTCCCTGTCCCCTGACCGCCCCCGGAACGCCTGCCCCTGACTGCCCTCCGCTGCCCCATCCAACCCCTCCTCTGCTTCCTGACTGCCCCCCCCCCGGGACACCTGCCCCCATTCAACCCCCGCCGTCTGACCGCCCCTACCCCTATCCACACCCCTGACCCCTGACCACCCCCCGAACTCCCCTGCCCTCTATCCAACGCCCCCTGCTCCTTGCCCCCTTCCCATGCTGCCTGGAGCACCGGTGGCTGGCAGCGCGGCTGCACCAGGACAAGCAGCCGTACTGTTTGGCTGGAGCCAGCCACGCACCATGCAGCACAGAGCACCGGGACAGGCCGGGCTCTGCAGCTGCTCTGCTCCCGGAGCTCACAGCCCCGCCGCCCAGAGCATTGCGCCAGCGGCGCAGTGAGCAGAGGCTATGGGGGAGGGGGAACAGCTGGGGAGGGGCCAGGGCGAGCCTCCTGGGCCAGGAGCTCAGGGGCCAGGCAGGAGAGTCCCGTGGGCCAGATGTGGCCCATGGGCCATAGTTTGTCCATCTCCCCCCCCCCGCCCCTCGGTAAAAAAAAAAAAACCACCCTTAGGTCCTGTAAGTGTGCCCAAAGTATTCCATAATCCCATGGGCCAACTTCTTTTGTCGTCTCTTTCCCAAGAATTGTCAATCAAATCCAGGAAAATGGAAGCAACCCTTCTTATTGAGTGCAGCTGCTCAGCAAGTCAGCGTTTAACGATTCCATTGTTTTCGGACCACTAAACTGCAAACACACCTTCAGAGAACCTTCTGTGTTTGCAATGGAGACTGACTAGAAGAAATCTTTTGTAAAGTGTGCTGTTTTGTTGTTGTGGGAGCACACCCAGAATTTGGTGACTCTCTGGAGTGAGGCCAGCAAAACAGTGGACTTTAATAAGAGTACCAGGAATGACCACACATACCAGCAAGTAGCAAAGAAGCTGGCAGCATTGAAATTTACCATACCAGTGACCAGTGCAGGGAGTGGATTAAACGGTTCAAGACTGAGTACCAGAAAACCAGGGACCAGAACCACACCTTAGGCAACTCGCTGACACCATGACCATTTAATTAGGAGTTTAACTGGGTGCTGTGTGAAGCATGGAGCCAATGGTGGTGCATGATGACCTGGTCAGCCGGGGTGGCTACCTGCTGGCCCCAGAATCCAACGTTGGTACCAACTGGAGCCAGCAGCAAGCATCGAGTGAGGCCAGCAAAGTGACTGTTGCTGAAACCAGACCCAAAGGAGGGTTTGACAAAGAAGCAGCAGTGGCACATCCTGGGTCCGAACGCAGAGGAGCTTTTTGATGGCCCACTTGAGAAACTGCCTGCCACAGAACTAGCAGCAGACACAGAAGGGGCAGACTCGGTGCTGAAGCCTGGTAAGTTTCCGGCTCCATTTTAATGTTTATTAATACAGGAATGGGAGGGATTTCCATCCTATGAACCAATGCCAAAATTATTAGAAGCTCTAACTAGCAGCATGTATCTGCTAATGGCAAATTGTATGCCAGCGGCTTGGCGTCCCCACTACCTCTCCCCAAATATGGCTGGGGTTTTGTCCAAAATACTGGAGTTTTGTCCAGAAATGTGCTGGGGGTGAGGGGTAATGATGGCAGTTGTGGAGCTCTGTGTGTTTGCATGCAGTCATAACAAGCTAAACCATGTAGAAGCTAATGCAGCATCCTGTGGCTTTCCCATGTTGGGGACGTGTGTATTTTTCAGAGTCACCATGTGCTGTTCAGTCACTATACATTTGAATACTTTCATTGTGTACACTGCTGGTTTCCCACCAGCAGCTTAGAATAACATCCCCCTTTGCCAGCTGGACACCACAATAATTATTACGTCCTCCAAAATGTGGAAGGCCTGAAATGATTTTAAAAAAATCTTTTGTGGCACAGCCACCAACTCACTGATTTTTTAAACTTACCATTGTCTCTGCACTTCTTTCGCTGCGATTAACCAGGCTGTGGCCAGGGAGCGTCTGTGGTCTGAATCATCCATCTCACAATATATTGACATTCAGTTTGGAAAAGTAACATTTCATGTCCTTGAAGTGCCACAAGGATTATTTCTGTGCCCCTGCATTGAGCTATTTGAGACCATCACCCTCTGTGTCTTGTCCTCTGCCAGGCTGCAGTACAACCTCTATAGGCTACAGTACTTCCACAGCTTGACTCACTGCCGCAGAAGCCTAGGCCAATGTACCTTCACAGACCATTCCAATAGGAAATGTTTCTGTGATGAACTTATGGTTGAAGTTCTGGACAGGGCCAACAAGCAGGTCCAGTTCCAAAAACAGAGGGACATGCGGCTAGAGGAAAGGAGTGGTAAGAGGCAAGCAGAAAGGTTCAGGCTGGCTGCAGAACTTGAGGACAGGGTTTCAGCATGGGAGCAGAGACTTGCTTCACAGTTCCTGGAACAGGAATGGGGGCTAAGGAAGGAAGACAGAGCTCAGCAGGAAGAACTGTTTGAGTGGCTGCTACTATTAAAGACCACAAGAGTACTTGTTCCTGCTTCACTCACACCATGGCCTGCATCCCCTACATGGTACCATGTGATACAGTCCAGGAACAGCTTGGACAATTCAATGGATGGGAAGCTCATGCAATCAGGCCCTATGAGTGACTGGGCAGGGCAACTTTGCCCTATGCAGTCCTTCATATTGACCTCTTCCCCTGTGGAGGCCTCCACCAGCCTCTCCCAGCACCAAGTGTGAGGCAAATGTGGAAGAAAGGGAAAGGAGAACAGGGGGTCAGGGGACATGTAACAGGAGGTTCACTATTTCATAAGCCAAGGCAAAACAGGGCACCCATAGTTCCCAGGAATAACGGTGAGGACAGTAACTCCATTTATGACAATGTCATTTGGTGGGAATCATTTCCCAGCCTATCCATGCATGTATACTCCCAATGGACGAGAAACCCTGACATCATGAACTTTTCCAGGACAGGCTACGTTGACGTTCATAAATCAACCTCTATGGTTCACAAGGGCCTGCATAACAATGGAGTGGTGTCCTTTGTGATTTACGTACTCCTGTGCTCCTTCAGGAGGGCAACCTTTGGAAGTCCCATTCTCTCAAAGCCAACAATTACCTCAGGAGTATCTCTTATGCCAGGCACCTTGGGGTAAACCACACGCCTGATTGCCTCAGAAACCTCCACCCACCACTTCTCCCACAGTCAACTTTCCAACACCAAACTAATTAGCAATGAACCTGAAGCAGTTTGAGCCAGCTTCCAGACAGTTATAGCAGCCTGCTTCTAGCCTGGCATAGCCTCATGCAGATGTCTTTACACTAGATAGTTGGGGCAAGCTCCTCACAAAACTCCAGAAATGTAGGCTTTCTTCATGCAAAAGTTGTGGACCCACTGCTGACAATCCCCGGTCTGCAAGATAAAATGTGGTCCCACCAGTCTGTGTTTATAGCTCCAGAAGTGCTGGTTTATGTAGAAGGCATCAGAGGCTGTACAGAGTATCATAAGTCAGTTTGAGTTTGCTATGTCTGTGTCCTCCTCCTCTTCATGCTCCATTAGAAGCTCTGTCAAGAGCCCTCAGTGGAGACAGCTCAGGTTCAGGTGCAAGGTTGCACCCCCATTATGGGCAAGGAGATCGGGAAACTGGGTGAGAGTGATCAGTGGAGCTATGGAGAGGTCATAGAGGTCCCTGACCCATGGAGGTCTCATCCAGGCCAGTGCTATGAGGATTACCCTGGCCGCTCCTGCCTGACCTTCTGAAGAACGTTGGGGATCAGGGAGACAGGAGGGAATGAATAGAACAGCCCTTCTGTCCACAAGAAGAGAAGTGTGTCCAAAAGAGACAGTGCACCCCTCCCCCAAGCAGAAGTGGCAACACTCGTTCTCCATTGTAGTGAAAAGGTCCATGTATGGGACCCCCCATTTCTGGAAGATGTCCTAGAGGAACCTCTGGTACCTCAGCCTCTTGTGATTGTTGGCCATCTGCCTTCAATGGACCCCTGACAGGGTGATGTGATATATGACAGATATTGCAACCACTTGCAGTATCTTTGGGGACCATTGTATTAATTATTATGAATGGTTTTTGTATGATTGTAATCAATGCCATATCTTTTTCAGAAGCTAAAAACAGTGGGGGTGATTATGGTAAGTCACTAAGACTATAAACAACTCCAGAGAGATACCACTGTGACATAAAGAACAGCCCGGGGAAGAGGGCAAGAGGCACAGTTTTATCTAGTCATGCATTTCAGCTGATTTAACCAGTTTAAATGCACCCCAATTCTTTAATGTCATGAAATGTATCAAATAAGTGTCATGCAAGGTGTCAGTGAAGAGCTCATGGCTCACTGGTTATTACTATCATCATGTAATGTACATGCAAGCAACTGATGCAAAGTTTTAGGAATAAAATGTGTTTGCCAGCCAATCAGGAGTTACTCCACCCTCAACAAAGGAATGTAGTTTTTCCACCTGGGAGTTGCTGCCAAAGTACTTTGAAAGACATTGAGAATGTATTTACATATCATGTAAAAAGACCCATCAAGCTAACAAGGGGTGGAGGCAAACCTCACATTATCACGGCGAGGGAGGAGATTGACGGTCACAGGTTTAATATTTATTCAGTTACACCAAAGAGGGCAGAAACCAAATAATTTGCATTTTAGCAGATGACCCCCTGTGGAAGAAGAAGCGGCAGGACACTTCCTTCTAGGTAGATGCCATGTTGCCTACCTCACTGCTGGAAATAGATTTTTATCTGGAGATATCGTTCAGAAGAATCCATTTCAAACATTAATTGGACTATAAATGTGGGACAAAGCAACCTCAGATTGTTATCTTAGGTGAAAGGTAAAGGTACCAGCCTTTTGACTTTGGGGGATAGATCCTGACCCCTGGGTTTGGTCAGCCATCTTGTTAGAAACAAGGTGAGGATTTTACCGTGCACCAATCTAGCTTGTTAAGGTTTAGTTACTAGAAAGCATTTTATCTTTATCTCTGTCTCTATTTCTGTTGTCATGCACACCAGACGTGGGTACACCAACTTGGGAATATAGATACGGACTGTTGGGATGGTGCCAAATTATTATGAATTACTGTGATGGATATGAATGAATATAGTGAACATGAGTTTGGTATGGCTTGGGATGTCTGAATTTGCTAGAGGATTCTGGGAGCTGGATTCTCTTAGCATTAGATAGATGGTGTGAAAATATACTGGAAGTGCTGAAATTGCACTTGTATGGCTTGATTTATGTGGCTTGATTTGGCTTGATTTGCATGTATGTTTCAACATCGAACTTTGGAATATATCAGCCGGGAGATCAGGTCATCAAAGTAAAGATGACATAAAATCATGCGATCGGTGGGCTTGGCACAGGCTGATCCAGGTCAAAATGACCCCTCTGGATGGCATCACGCTAAGAGCTTATGTGAATAATTGATGAGAGCGTAAACATTGATTGAGCTTCGGTCTGTGTCTGTTTTGCAGCCCCCTTCCAAAATATTAATTAGAGAAAACCAGTAATGAACGCCCACAGGGCATATTTCTGGGACATGTGACTCCTTTGAGAACAAAAGGTATAAATGCTAAGCAAAGTAAATTATTTAGTTAGTTCCTCAATTAATATCTGAAGAGGTCTGTGATGCTGTGAGACAGAAGGCCTAGGGGGAACCAAGACCCTGCTTTGGGGGACATTTGACAGGTTCAAGAAGAACTCATCAATTTGCAGGCAGGTTTTTGACAGATATCTGACTGGTTTCCTGGAGGGTAGCTGGGGAGCCCGGCTTCCAGTTCTGCGACTCTGGGGAAGCCATGCCATATGGACTGCTCTGAGCCAGGGATCCCATAGCTTCCATACTTCTGGGATAGCTGGCTCCCTGGGGCGCCCAATTCACACAGCCTAAGGAACCCACTGCTCTGAGTGTCAGGCATCCTAGGGAGGCAGCTGATCCAGGAGTCAGGAAATCCTGGGGTCCCTGGCTTGAGGCAGTCTGCACAGCAGGGCTGCCTCAGAGCCACAGACCCTGGAAGCCTCTACACATCTTCAGAAAAACTGACATAATTCTTGGCCAGGTTCATGGCTGCCCACAACTGAATAGTAGCAGTGAAACTGTCATGTCAATTTCACTCAGCAGTGGCCTGGGAAACATTTGTTTGTTTGTTTGTTTTTGTTTTAGAAACACCATGTGTCAGTCTTTCTAAAAGAACAATTTTTTAGAATTTCAAGTTCACAGGAAATTTTGAAAAAAAAATTGTGTTGATTCTGAATTGGAATGAAACCTAATTCGAAATATCAACGTTTCCCACAAACATAAAATTCCAAATTTCAGCAAGCTCTACTGCTGGTACATATGTGAAAGTGTCTATTGACAAAACTGAAAATGAATCAGAGCTCCTCCTAACCACATGCACTTTTAATAAATCAAAATGGAACAATGAATTGCCTGTCAGCATTTGAAGCCTCTGCTTCCAAAAAAATAGCAATAATAAATATTTTTGTAGTAATGCTATTCAAGCAGTAAACTAAAGTAACTGCTTACACCTTCAGCTAGATTTATTATTCACTCTGACTTTGTCACCAAATATAGGCACAGAACACCGCTAGGAGTGTTCTCATAATCAGAGATATAAAGGCAATGCCATCAATCATGTTTCCTTTTCCCAGCCTCTCCTTTTATTACCTCTCTCTCTCATGTTTGTTTGTGTTGCTTCTTCCTTATCTGGCTTTTCCTTTTTTATTACAGTGGGTGCTGAATGCTGATGAATCAATCACTTGTCAGTTAGTTTCAGGGCAAACATTTTACTTGTTCAAATTGTTCTTTGCTAACAGTTTTGTCCTTACGACAAAGCATGTGGTATTACTACTCCATGGTGTATCCACATTTATACCCATAATAATTACTCTGTCTTTGCACAATTATTCTACCTCGAAATATGTTAGTCAAACTAGAATCACATGTCTTGTTTTGCTTGACTGCTTTTTCCAAGATCATGCAGTTAGTAGAGCAAAAGGCAGGTCAGACACAGCAATAAATGTTTGATACAGATTGCCATCTACAACCTTAACTGGTTATTGGATTTTGTATATTTGATTTTCTCCAGGGACAGCTCAGTTTTGAATGTTGTTAACTATCTGAGTGGTTCATTTCAGGTCTTTAGCACTATTTTCATCCAGACTAAATCTATGCCACTTTCAGAAAGAATTCATAGAATGTGTTATTAAAGTGACTTTACTCCAACCCTCTAGCCTGTGCAATTAATTCATATCACTAGACTAACATTTTGAAACTGGTAGAATCGAGCTTGCCAAGGCCCCAGTCCCGCAAACATGCACATTACTACTTACTACTATGGTTACACGTGTGAAAATGTTTGCAGGATCAAGGCCTGAAGTTGCTTTTCACAATAACTTTTTAAATAAAAAGTTTGAATATCTGGAGAAACCATATAAAATAAAAGAGTAAAATGTATGCTTTCATAAAGAAAACAAGTTCCAGGTTTATCTAAAAGTTGTTCAGTGCAGGTTTCAAAAGCAACCTCCTTTACAGTAGCAGTGCAAATTAATTACACAGGGCCAGACTGTAATCTATTTTACATATCCACCCCAGAAAGTAAAGGGGTGGAAGATGCCTCTGCCTGGGCTACCTGAATTACAAATCACAGCACAAAGGAACATAAGGTTGCCAACCTCTTGTATTGGCCAGGAGTCTACCAGAATCAGCATCAAACTCAATCTCAATCTGACCATTAAAAGCAATCTGGGAGATTTTAATAGGCCAGAAGTCCGGTTGGCAGCACAGCGGGGCTGAGACAGGCTCCCTACCTGCCCTAGTTCCGCAAGGCTCCTGGAAGGGGCCAGCATGTCCGGCTCCTAGGCACTAGGGTGACTAGATAGCAAATGTGAAAAATCGGGACGGGGGTGGGGGTAATAGGAGCCTATATAAGAAAAAGACCCAAAAATTGGGACTGTCCCTATAAAATCGGGACATCTGGACACCCTACCTAGACACAGGGGCAGCCAGGGGGTCTCCACTTGAATGGACTATAAGGTGGATAGACAGTTGGCTAGATTGTCGGGCTCAACGGGTAGTGATCAATGGCTCCATGTCTAGTTGGCAGCCAGTATCAAGTGGAGTGCCCCAAGGGTCGGTCCTCGGGCCGGTTTTGTTCAATATCTTCATAAATGATCTGGAGGATGGTATGGATTGCACCCTCAGCAAGTTTGCAAATAACACTAAACTGGGAGGAGAGGTAGATACGTTGGAGGATAGGGATAGGATACAGAGGGACCTAGACAAATTAGAGGATTGGGCCAAAAGAAATCTGATGAGGTTCAACAAGGACAAGTGCAGAGTCCTGCACTTAGGACGGAAGAACCCCATGCACCGCTACAGACTAGGGACCGAATGGCTCGGCAGCAGTTCTGCAGAAAAGGGTTACAGTGGACGAGAAGCTGGATATGAGTCAACAGTGTGCCCTTGTTGCCAAGAAGGCCAATGGCATTTTGGGATGTATACGTAGGGGCATAGCGAGCAGATCGAGGGACGTGATCGTTCCCCTCTATTCAACATTGGTGAGGCCTCATCTGGAGTACTGTGTCTAGTTTTGGGCCCCACACTACAAGAAGGATGTGGAAAAATTGGAAAACATCCAGTGGAGGGCAACAAAAATGATTAGGGGACTGGAACACATGACTTATGAGGAGAGGCTGAGGGAACTGGGATTGTTTAGTCTGCAGAAGAGAAGAATGAGGGGGGATTTGATAGCTGCTTTCAACTACCTGAAAGGGGGTTCCAAAGAGGATGGATCTAGACTGTTCTCAGTGTTAACTGATGACAGAACAAGGAGTAATGGTCTCAAGTTGCAGTGGGGGAGGTTTAGGTTGGATATTAGGAAAAACTTTTTCACTAGGAGGGTGGTGAAACACTGGAATGCGTTACCTAGGGAGGTGGTGGAATCTCCTTCCTTAGATATTTTTAAGGTCAGGATTGACAAAGCCCTGGCTGGGATGATTTAGTTGGGGATTGGTCCTGCTTTGAGCAGGGGATTGGACTAGATGACCTCCTGAGGTCCCTTCCAACCCTGATATTCTATGATAATGGGTGCATTAGGCTATGACAAATATGCATTAGAGACACAGAAAGCCAAAAACAGTACAAAATATGATTTTTCCCCTCTCATGCAATGTTGCTAAGGCCTTGTCTACACTACACAGTTTTGTCAACAAAAGTCAGCTTTCGTTGACAAATGAATGTAGGTGTGCACACTGAAATGCTCCTCCAGCCAATGTAACTCCCCTGCTACGCCAACATAATAAAAACACCTTGACGAGAGACATAGGGCTTTTTGCAATGTAGTTAGAGCAAGCCAGTGTCAGTGTAGATGCTGCGCTTGCTTATGTTGCCCTAATTGGCCTCCAGGAGATGTCCCACAATGCCCATCATGATTGCTCTGATCATCAGTTTGAACTCCGCTGCTCTGAAGGTACACAGGTATGCGCCCCTCCCCCTTTTAAAGGCCCAGGAAGTTTTGAAATTCCTCTTCCTGTTTGCTCCACATGGACAGTTCACACAGCATCCTCCCAGCTGACCATGCCGGCTTCCTGCCACAGACCTGCTCCCAAATGGAGTACACTGGAGCTGTGGGATCTGCTGGGTCCGTGGGGGGAGGAGGCTGTGCAGTCACAGCTTCACTTCAGCCATAGGAACGTTGATACCTATGGGCTGATTGCTGGTGGCATGCAGGAGAAGGGGCACAAAAGGGACATGCAGCAGTGCCATGCTAAGATCAAGGAGCTGAGGCAGGCGTACCAGAAGGCATCGGAGGCCCAACCGTCACGCTGGTGTGTCTCCGAAGACATATCACTTCTACAAGGAGCTGCACACCATCCTCAGCAGCGACCCCACCTCCACCGCCAAGAGCCCCATGGATACTTGGAAGGGACTGGTTTCAGAGTAACAGCCAGGTTAGTCTGTATTCGCAAAAAGAAAAGGAGTACTTGTGGCACCTTAGAGACTAACCAATTTATTTGAGCATAAGCTTTCGTGAGCTACAGCTCACTTCATCGGATGCATACTGTGGAAAATACAGAAGATGCTTTTATACATATGAACCATGAAAAAATGGGTGTTTACCACTACAAAAGGTTTTCTCTCCCCCTCCCCACTCTCCTGCTGGTAATAGCTTATCTAAAGTGATCACTCTCCTTACAATGTGTATGATAATCAAGGTGGGCCATTTCCAGCACAAATCCAGGGTTTAACAAGAACGTCTGAGGAACGTCTGAGGGGACTGGAAGCAGCAGTCAGCAGAGTGAACCCCGAGGACAAAGTGGTAGACGAGGAAGTGGAGTGGGAGGAGGATGTGGGACACACAACAGGGCTGTCCAGTGGCGCAGCGAGTCAGGACCTCCTTTTGACTCTGGAAGGGTCTAGCCAGTTCCAGCACTCTGTCTCCAGCATGCATGAAGCAGGGGACATGAGCGCAGGTAAGCATGCATTCTGATTTGATACTTCATAGTGAGAGGAGATTGAGCTCTCATGTACTTTGTTATATGGTGGAGGAGGGATAAGGACAGAAATTAACAGCAGAGCCTATGCAGCTATACAGTGGGGGCCCGGCGAAAAAGTGTGTTAATGTACACTGGGATGTCATAAGAACATAAATTATGTCCTGGGAATCCTTCATAGAGATCTCCAGGAAACTTTCCTGTAGGTATTCTGCAGTCCTCTGCTGAAGGTTTCTTGGTAGAGCTGCCTTGTTTCTCCCCTCACTGTGGGAAACTTTGCTGCACCAACCAGCAATTATTCCTACAGGGACCAGAGCAGCACATAGGTGAGCAGCATACGGAGCCAGCCTGAAGCCATATGCAAGCAGGAGATGCACCCTTTCATCCTGGGTTACACTCAGGAGCGAGATACTGGGTTCAGTTACCCCCGCCTGTGGTAAATATTTCAATATTCAGAATATTCAGGTACTTGTAGGAACCCCCTTTGCAGACCTTTATATCTTTTTGCCCATTCCCCCTTTCCACCCCACCAAACTCACCATATTTGGGACTCGTGCCAAGCTGTGTGTTAGCCAAGGAACAGTGAGAAAGAGGTGTGTGTAACTTTTGTGATTCACGGCTGTGAGCGCACTCATGATAGCCTCTGTTCATTGTTCCTTTGGCTTATGCAGATGTGCCCTTGAGGACCCACTCCTCCACTCAGGCGGAGCACCCCCATCAGATAAGACAGTGAACCAGAAGTAAGGAGGATATGTTTTGCAAAGTGCTGCAGTCTACAGATACAACAGATAGAAAAACAAGAGCATGGAAGAAGACAATTAATGAAAAACTCAGGCTGGATAGCCTGGAAAGGAGGGAGGGGCAGGAGCAGATGATAAAGTTGCTGGAGGATCAGATAGAGATGTTCAAGTCCCTCATTATGCTGCAGTCAGAGCACATCCGTGCACAAGTCCGCCTGCAGCCAATACAGAACTCCATTCCACGCTTTCCTCAAACTCCCCCACCACATTCTACACATGTTCACGGTCCCTCACAGTACCACTTGGACTCCACCGCTAGGGACTGGTTTCAAAGTGAAGCTAGAGTTACACTCACCTGTGAAAGCCACAACTGAGAGACTGTTCCTCATTTCTATGTCCCCATTTGACAAAAAAATTCACGTTTTGTCCTGTTAAACTTTATCCTTTGATACGAATTGACTTTTTATTTGTGTCAGACACACATTAATTCGTGCTAACATTCAAACACAGTGGTTGCTAGCAGGAATATTTTCTCAGTACAATTAATGCTCAGGAAGCAAGCACTACAGGGCTCATTCAGGGTGGCAAGTAAACATTGTCTGGCTGAATGCCTCACATAAAGACACATTCCTAGGAATCATTGTCAAAATGCTCCTTCAAAGCCTCCCTGATTCAAATAGCACCCCGCTGTGCCCCTCTAATTGCCCTAGTATCTGGCTGGTCAAAATCAGCAGCCAGCCGATCAACCTCAGCGCTCCACCCTGGGGAAACTTTTCCTCCTTTGCTTCACAAATATGCAGTGTACAGCAGGCTGCAATGACTGTAGGAATATTTTTCTCATTGTGGTCTAACCTGCCAAAAAGGCAGTGCCAGCAACCTTTTAATCTGCCAAAGGCACATTCAATGGTCATTTGGCACCTGCTGAGCTTGTTGTTGAAGCACTCTTTGCTGCTGTCTAGGTTCCTGGTGTAAAGCTTCATGAGCCACAGGAGCAAGGGGCAGGCAGAGTCTCCCAGGATCACTATGGGCATTTCCCCATCCCCCACTGGAATCTTCTGGTCTGGAAAAAAAATCCTAGCGTGCAGCTTTCTATGCAGTCCAATGTTCCAAAAGATGTGTGCATCATGCACGTTCCCTGACCACCCCATATTGATGTCAGTGCAACGTCTCCTGTGATCCATCAGTGCCTGCAAGACCATGGAGAAGCAGCCCTTTTGGTTGATGTACTCTGTCACAAGATGGTCTGGGGCCAAAATTGGAATATACGTTCCATCCATCGCCCCACTGCACTTAGAGAATCCCATTGCCTTCAAGCCATCAAGAATTTCCTGCACATTACTGAGAGTCTCGGTCCTTCATAGCAGAAGGCTATTACTGGCCCTGCACACTTACATCACCGCAATCCCCCTGGTGGATTTTCCAACTTCAAACTGATTCGCCACTGACCGGTAGCAGTCTGGAGTTGCCAGCTTCTACACAGCCAACCCCACTCACTTTTCCACAGTGAGGGCAGCTCTCATTCTGGTGTCCTTGCACCACAGTGCTGGGGTGAACTCCGCACACAGTTCCAGGAAGGTGGATTTGCACATCCAAAAGTTCTGCAGCCACTGCTCGCCATCCCATACATGCATCACGATGCGATCCCACAACTCAGTGCTCATTTCCCGAGCCCAGTACTGATGGTCCATCATGTACAGATGCTCCGTGAATGCCAGAAGCAATCTTGAATTATTTCTTTCCATGGAACATCGCAGGGCAGGCACCACTGATTCACTTTCTGTTATGCAGCTCATGAAATACTGCAGGACCAGCCACATTGTGCTCATAACGCTCATCACCCGACTGGTCCGAACACAGTAGTCCCACACAGGAAGTAGGCCAAAATGACCTTCCTGCTAAAGTTATCTTTACTGTGAACTTACGCAATCAAACATACATCTCAGCATAAAGCTTTCTCCTGAGCTTGGTCGTTCTTTGATATTCGGACCGTTTTATATTTCGTGATGTTGCCAGTAGAACCCACCTGGTCTGCATGCCAGGTGAATCAGCAGAATAGCTCTGCTTCTCTGGGTCCTTTCACCAGCTACCTGATCAAAGACATTGTTGTACTCCATAATTAGTTGCCAAACTGTTGTAGCATTTCCAATAACTATTTTAATTTTGGTCTTGAGATATATAGGACACTAAAGCATTGTAGTATGAAAATATTTGAGAAAAGGTGCAGCAATTTAGGGCTAAGGAATTATTTATTTCCTGTGGCAATAATAAATAGGACCACAGAAATACTTCTGTACTTACATAATAAATGATATTTAACTTGTGCTTTTTGGTATTTTGTATAAGGAAACTTCACCTTAGCCTGAATGGTTATTGATGTGCTGTACCTAAAGTACAGCAAACATAACAGGATTTTACTCAAGAGAAATGCATTGTACAAATAGTCTTTACTCGTCAGAACTTGTGTTTCCATATGATGAGTAAATCAAAGAAAGATCCAAACACCATTGTTATCCCAGAGCAAGATCAGATGAGAGGATAGTACTGGTACACCATTAGTATGGGCCACTTTCCACGTATACCATTCAAAATCCCCAACTATCCAATAAACATTTGTCATAAATATAAAGGGAAGGGTAAACCCCTTTAAAATCCCTCCTGGCCAGAGGAAAAATCCTCTCACCTGTAAAGGGTTAAGAAGCTAAAGGTAACCTCGCTGGCACCTGACCAAAATGACCAATGAGGAGACAAGATACTTTCAAAAGCTGGGAGGAGGGAGAAAAACAAAGGGTCTGTGTCTGTCTGTATGCTGCTTTTGCCGGGGATAGACCAGGAATGGAGTCTTCGAACTTTAGTAAGTAATCTAGCTAGGTATGTGTTAGATTATGATTTCTTTAAATGGCTGAGAAAGGAACCATGCTGAATAGAATGACTATTCCTGTTTGTGTGTCTTTTTTGTAACTTAAGGTTTTGCCCAGAGGGATTCTCTATGTTTTGAATCTAATTACCCTGTAAGGTATCTACCATCCTGATTTTACAGAGGGGATTTCTTTACTTCTATTAAAAGTCTTCTTGTAAGAAAACTGAATGCTTTTTCATTGTTCTCAGATCCAAGGGTTTGGGTCTGTGGTCGCCTATGCAAATTGGTGAGGATTTTTACCAAACCTTTCCCAGGAAGTGGGGTGCAAGGGTTGGGAGGATTTTGGGGGGAAAGATGTGTCCAAACTACATTTCCCAATAAACCCAGTTAGAGTTTGGTGGTGGCAGTGGAGATCCAGAGACAAAGGATAAAATTAATTTGTACCTTGGGGAAGTTTTAACCTAAGCTGGTGAAAGTAAGCTTAGGAGGTTTTCATGCAGGTCCCCACATCTGTACCCTAGAGTTCAGAGTGGGGGAGGAAACTTGACAACATTAAAAAAAAGATGCATCAGAATTGCCTGATAAACAACCATATGGGGGTCTAAATATGGGCACAATGTTGAGGTTAATAGAAATTCTTAGAATATCTGGGAAACGTTATCCAATGTATTAGATAAAGAACAAAATCAAAAAAACATCTAAAGGAATTTAAGAGGAACCAACCCATATTCACTAACCTTTACTTAACCTAAGCAGAAGCACAGATTTCCAATTTCCTAACTATATTTCAATAATCATTTTCATTTTGTAAAATTTTATATTAATGAGAATACTTTCTTCCTCTGTGATGGAACATTTATTACCAAGTAGTATTCAAGTGCTGTTTTTTTTCTAAACTGTACCAATTTTTATTACCAATGATATCCTTGGAGAATTTCCCTTTGAAAAGCCACAGCAGATGAATAAATTGACATTGAAAAACCACAGCAGACTTCAGGGTTGTATTATATTTCCTTCACGAGCACCAATCTTGAACAGTGCAGCTAATCATGTTTTCTATTAGAAACGTGTAAAAAATATAGCACGACTTACATCTGCCAGGGCAATAGAACATTTTATTAAATGTTATATGGGGTTAATCAAAGTGGAACGTATGGTCACCTTGATGCAAGAAAAAGAAAAGAAAAAGATTGCCAAAGTCAAATCAACCTTGGGAAGTTATGCAGTGGTCTTCAATTATTAAAAAACAATGAGTTAATCAGAATTAGAACGGAACGAAATTGCAAAATACTTTCCACAAACATATGTCTCAGTTTTTAAACTAATTCAGTTTGATTGTGTTTGCTTCTCTGTTTTAGTCCAAGGTTTCTGTCAAAAAGGTTCAGGAAAAGATTGAATTTTAAGCCAATATAAGAGACTATCCACCAAAAGCAAACTTTGAAGTGTTATGCTTATACAGTGTGACTCCATTACTTTCTAATGGCTGATCCGTACAGAATACATCTACACAGCCCATGGCAGCAAGTCTCAGAGCCCAGGTCAACAAGCTCAGGCTATTGCACTAAAGATAGCCATGTAGACGTTGTGGCTCGGGCTGGAGCCTAGACTCTGAAGCGTACCCCTGTCCCTAGGCTTCAGAGCCTGAGCTCCTGCCTGAGCCACATGTCTCCATTGCTATTTTTAGTGCAGTAGCCTGAGCCCTGCGAGCATGAGCCTGTTGACCCAGGCTCTGAGACTCACTGCTGCTTGCCGTGTAGACATACCCAGGCAGGTTTATGAGGGCCCAGCTGCACTAGAGAGTTTACTGTGGCGCAGCTGCTGTGAGCTCTCTAATGTAGCTGCTCTACGCCGACGGGAGAGAGATGTCCCATCGGCTTAACTACTCCAGCCCTAGTAAGCAGCAGAAGCTATGTTGGCAGAGAAGCTCTCCCAATGGCACAGTGCTGTGCACATCGGTGCTTATGTTGGTGTAATTTATGTCGCTCAGGGGGGTGATTTATTCACCCTCCAAGTGACATAAATTATGCTGACATAAGCTGTAGCACAGACATAGCCTGAGTCTACTACAGCCTTTGAACTAAGAGAGCAGAGCCTTTTAGTTCAGGCAGTAAAGGTTCATGGGTTTAGATCCAAAGGTCCTGGGTTCAAACCAACCTGCCGATGACTCTCCCATGAGTGTCGCGTTAAATAAAGTTTGCACTCATCCTGCCCAGAGAACAAACACATACAAGGGTGAAAGTCTGGCTACACAAAAGTCAATAGCAAAACTCTCGTTGACTTGAATAGGGCCAGGATTTCACCACTAGTGTCCTTGAAGAAATGTTTTAAAAATATTGAACTGTCTGTATAAAATATATAGACTAGAAATGACTCCCTGAAACTATTTAGTCCCTCAAAATGTCAAAAATAAAAATATAAGTAAAAATTGTAAGCTACTAACAGACTCAAGAAGAGAAAAAGAGGCAAAACATGCCAAATAAATTATTCACTCTGAACTATTCATTCAACTCTAATCAGAATGAAACGGTCTCATTTTTTATCCTTTTTCAACATCACATTGAAAGATCTAGTGCTTCATACTGACAGGCTGTTAACACACAATTCCCAGTGCGTCACCAGCATCCTAACTGAAAGCCAACAGCTGTGTTTACATTTTTAAATTAAGGGATGTGATCTTACTTGCACAACCTCAAAATGGGGGGCTTGACTCTGCTTGCCTTTGCCTTCAATAGCAGTTTGGTCACTGACAGTAACAAGAGTGGAATTTGGCCCTATAACTGCAGCACTTTAGAAAGAGCATTGCTTCTGAAATACAACCAAATTACCTGAGCCAATGAAATAAGTGTAATCCTAGCTTGAGACATTTAAATAATATCAAGCCATTGGAAAAGACATAATGGAATACCTGTATCACAAACTTGAGTTGCATATTTTATGTTTTAGTTAATTTCTTAGATCTTATAAAACATGCTCTTAAAAACCTTGTTTGCTGCTGCTATTTATAGATTTGAGCACTGTTTCTAGAGAAAAGGGAATCACTTCAAATGTTCTCTTTATAAAGTGCTGTGTCTGCCAGTAATAATACTTTATAGAGCTCATTAAAACTTCAAGGCCCTTCACAAACATTGACTGATCTTCATAACTACCTGCAAAGTAGGTATTATTCCCCCTATTTTACTATTAAGAAGGCAAACAGGTTAAGGGCTTGATCCTACAAGGTGCAGAGGGCCCTCAATTGCCAGGACTTCACTTAGAATTGATGGCACCTAACTCCACCCAGGCAGTGTTCCCCATGCTGCAATATCAGGTCATAAGCAATGTGTCCAAGATCACAAACGGGGTGTATCCCAGGGCAGCCCTGCCTGAGACATCCTTCTAAACCAGGCCATGGCACGACAGACACACCTTACTCAGTTTCCCCTTGGTCCATCCATAAAAAGAATATAGTTTCTCTCAGTGGCCATTCAGAACCCACCTTTGGGCATAGTTTATTCAGGTACACACACAATAATCCATAGTAAACACCATTCTCCCAATTCCCACAGTGAAACACAAAAATGTACAGCCATTTATCAAGCTCCTCACCTGCCAGTCCACCATCACTCAGCTCCTAATTCCTTACCTGCCTCTTTCCATGCACCTCCTGTCTGTGCTCCCTGACTCACCAGGTCTACCCTCTCTCTGGGTCTCTCCCTGATCCTTAATAGCCAATGGTACTGCCCCACCCTCTTAATTGGCCAGATTGGACTAACTTTATTTACAGGGGCCAGCCACCCCAGGACTGGGTCCTGGTCAGAACCAGGATTAGCACTAAGGAGCAGAGCTGGTCAGGAAATTTTTGATGAACTTTAAAAAAAAAAAAAAAAAAAAAAAAAAGGGGGGGGCAGAAAATGCTGATTCATCAAAACCAAAACCTTTCATGGAAGCGTACTGGTTTCAACAAAACTTTTTGTCAGGAATCTTTCATGTCCAGGTTTAAATTTCTGGTCAAAATATGAGTGAGATCCACCCCAGAATAGCCCGTAGCTTGGCAGTTAGGGCACTCACCTGAGATATGAGAGACCAGTTTCAAGGCCTTGCTCTGAATCGGGCAGGGCACCAGCTATCGAGTTAGGCCTGGTCTACACTAGAAAATTAAGTCATCTTAACTATATCTCTCAGGGGTGTGATCAGACAAAATTTAGGTAAACAAAGGTAATCTACAAAACTGAAGCCAATGGAGAGAACATTTGGGGATCAGTGTATATCAGTGGTGGAAGACCATCCCCACAATCCCAGTATGAGTTGAGAGGACCCATGCAAAACAGTCAACACCCTGGGGGAAGGGAGCAGTTGGGGGGAAGGGATAGGTCCATACATCATCTGCTAAACAGAATCCTCGGGCTTTAATCAGCCTCTCTGAGGGTAGACCATCAAAATAAGCATAATTATTAATAAGACAATATACTGTTTTAACTTTACAAACCCATCAATATTGTATTGCACAATATGAAATGAAGAGTCATGTCACTGTGCCTTGTCACCTGTGTCTTTTGAAGTAACAACATGGTAAATCCTAGGAAACAAGACAAAAATTAGGGTTTAAAACAACAAGTACAGAACCTGCATACCTAAGTCTGCTGCCCATATTTTATCATTGAAAGTAATATAGTTGAGATTGAAACCATGGACCATCCCATTTCATAGTTGTGAGAGGACAAGAGACAGACCTTTCTCCATGAAGGCCCACAATATTGATATTCTGACTCCCTGGAAAGGTGTGGCATAATTCAGATCAAAGTTCAAATTGTGTTTCTTTTCTGAGGAGCCTTTCCCACATATGAGTTGAAGAGACCCACTCAAAACAGCCTAGGCTAGGAATGCAGCAAGGGAAAGGGAACAGTTAGGGGAAGGGCTAGTTCCACGCATCATCTGCATTTCCTTGATCCTGCAGAAGCCTTTCCGAAGGTACACTATGAATGTCAGGCTTCATGGGTCAGGAAGGAGCATCAACCTCTCCTCTACCTTGTGGAGATTCTCCATGCAAACGGACACTGACAGTATCGGCATTTTGTTATATGGTGACCCACTCTGAAATTTGAAACTGCTCCAAAGACTATGCTGCATATTCCTCACACCCATCATGAATCCACTCCCTATGGTTGGGGCTCCCTGAGCTTTGACTGGAAGGAACATGTTGGATGAAGGAAGGTGAGGTAAAGAAACTAGGGAACAAACTATTACCAGACTCCCGAGACCTTGCAGATTTATTGACAGTCATCCCCAAATTGTGCCTTACTACTCTTCCAAACCCCTTCTGGGCTAAGTTGGTAAAAATACAGCCAGCAGAGTAGTCAACAGCACCATGGGGCTTGAGTGAGCCCTGCAGTGAAGGAAGAGGGAATCCTAGTGAGCAGCACAGAAGAGCTAGCACATTGTTGAGATGCCCTCAAACCAATAAGGGTGGAGTCAACATTCTCTGAGGTAAAGACGCCAGAGCTTCTCACCTCTCCACGGTCCAGCTATTCTCTCCCACCGGTGGAGAAATGCCACAAGTAAAAGTTCATGAAGTTTTCCATGGAAGGGAATATTTGGATCAGTGTCTTATTAAGAAGATTTTGTACTCTGGGTTTTTAATACCTTTCTTTTTGTCATAAAGCTTATTTATAGTAAAGGCATCATTTTAAAAGGGTAAGAGAACCTGTTTCTTAATTCGTGCTGATCAACATTGGAGTTCCAAGGCTGTTTCAAGGCTTTAATTTTTAATATATTCATGTCAGATTCTCCCCCCCTCCCATACATTGTTATAGTTTCCCAGTGGCATCAAGCAATTACTGGTAGATGAACCCAAAAGGTTTGGAAGTTCAATTTGGATGCTCATCTGCACCTTTTTGGTCTGGAAGTCAGACAGAAAATCTCAGGAGGACAAGTTCTGATGCACCAAATGTCCAGTATTTCCTACTTTCTGTTGAGACTATCACTAGCATGGTCTTTCCTGGAAGATATCAGTTACTGTATTGTCTGTTTGAAAGCATCACAGGAAAGTGCAAAGCATGCAAAAACCTCTGTGGAAGGGTAAACTAAAGCTTTTACAGACTTCAGGATTAGTTTGGATTTTGTTCAGTCTTCGTTTTGTTGGTTCTTTAATCGCTAAGAAAATCATGTTTATATTTTAAGTTAACACTACTGCAGGTCTCCCAGTCCTCTCACTATTTGATAATAAGATGATCTCTGCTCCAATGACTGTTAACTCTTGTACAGCACCAAGTACATTGTTAATCTGTAAATAAACAACTGCTAAAGATTCTTGACTTATTATTTCTACAACACACAATATGACCTTTCAAAGGGCAATCTTCCAGGCTTGTACTGGAACCAGTGCAGCAGTTCTGCTGAGCCAGAATACCTCCAGCTCAATGGGGTTCCATCCACAGCTGGAAAGGAGACAGGCCAGAGGAGGAGCAGCAATTGAGTAGGTGGATCAGCAAATTGACAGATCCACCGGTAATTCAACCAGGGCTGCAGTAGCAGCCTAAGAATAGTTGGTGGGAAGAGGAGTTTAACCCTGCTCCTCCATGGAACCCCCTATATATAGAGAGTTACTCAGGCTGTGCACTGAGAGTAAGATTTTCATCTTAAAGATTTGTTCCCTGGAGAAAAAAGGAAATGGAAGGATTTTTGCATGCAACAGGAGATTAACATTCTGGGCTGTAGACAGTATGACCCAATTTTGCCAGAAGAGTCACAGCTTTTCCTCTGATGACCTGGTGTCCCAAGAACTTTTTGAGAAACCTGAATGTCCCATTTCATAAATAAAAATCTTATTTTTTCTTTCTCCCTCCCTCGCTATTTCTTCCTTTTTTAAAAATAGCCACAAAATATTTGTTCAGGACGTAGTACCATACCACATAGAATTTGTTCTGTTTTTACACAGGCAGCTCACTAGCATGAATGTTCAGCACGATGAGCAATGTTTGAAGTGAAGAGAAAAGCTGAAGCAGCATAAACACCGAAAGAGCTGTTCTTTTGTTCAAAGTGAATGTTAATGAAACTTCTTTAGTGTTTCATGACAAACTCCCTAAGCTGCTGGGTAAAAATAAAATTTATCCCTTCCCAGAAACAAGCATTTGTTATTGTTGGGTCAGAAGCTGGCAGTGAAGACACCAGCACACTCACTCCAAAAGACAGTTATTTTTTTACTTTGACAATATGGTCACCTTAGTAAAGTACCTAGATAAATAGAACACAGCCCAAGCACCTGGACAAACAATGAGGGCTAATCTCAGCAATTGCACCTACTCTAATCAGGAAAAATGTCCTGCTGCTAGTATATATGCTTGTCCCATTATTTCTGCAGCAGGTATCTCAGGGTATGTCTACACAGCGAAAGCTGTGCATGGGCTAGCCTGCCCAAGCTATCTTGAACCCTGCTAGCAGGAGTAACAAGAGGAGTGAAGTAAGTGCAGCGCAGGCTTCCGAGTGGACGAGCAAGTCAAGTACGTACCCAAGGTCCATGCCAGGTTTGTATTACTTAGCTGAATTCAAGCTCTCTCAGGTAGGCTACCACATGCACAGCTTTTGCTGTGTAGACAAACCCTTAGTCTTACTAACCTTTGGGAGGTGTGAAAGTAGAATGAATTATATTGAAATTATAATTCATTAAAGAAATGCTGCTTGAAGAGTTTGTTGAAATATAGTTGTCAGGAAGAGAAACATTAAGGAGTGTGAGACAACGGGTCCTCAAACTAATTAACTTAGAGCTCCTGCTGAGCTAGGAGATTGGTAAACGTTAGTATGCAAATAAGATATGTATGTATATTTGTCAGTTTCTGCTTTCTTTTGTCTCCTATGTGAGGAGAGGCTGTGAGGGGAGGGCTCCTGCCTCATACTGGGAATGAGGGGCGATCAACAGGTTATCTCAAGTGCTTATATACAAATGCACAAAGCCTTGGAAACAAGCAGGGAGAACTGGAGGTCCTGGTGATGTCAAGGAACTACGACGTGATTGGAATAACAGAGACTTGGTGGGATAACTCACATGACTGGAGTACAGTCATGGATGGTTATAAACTGTTCAGGAAGGACAGGCAGGGCAGAAAAGGTGGGGGAGTAGCACTGTATGTAAGGGAGCAGTATGACTGCTCAGAGCTCCGGTACGAATCTGTGGAAAAACCTGAGTGTCTCTGGATTAAGTTTAGAAGTGTGTGCAACAAGAGTGATGTAGTGGTGGGAGTCTGCTATAGACCACCGGACCAGGGGGATGAGGTGGATGAGGCTTTCTTCCGGCAACTCACGGAAGCTACTAGATCGCATGCCCTGATTCTCATGGGTGACTTTAATTTTCCTGATATCTGCTGGGAGAGCAATACAGCGGTGCATAGACAATCCAGGAAGTTTTTGGAAAGCGTAGGGGACAATTTTCTGGAGCAAGTGCTAGGGGAGCCAACTAGGGGGGGCGCTTTTCTTGACCTGCTGCTCACAAACCGGGTAGAATTAGTGGGGGAAGCAAAAGTGGATGGGAATCTGGGAGGCAGTGACCATGAGTTGGTTGAGTTCAGGATCCTGACGCAGGGAAGAAAGGTAAGCAGCAGGATACGGACCCTGGACTTCAGGAAAGCAGACTTCGACTGCCTAAGGGAACGGATGGGTAGGATCCCCTGGGGGACTATCATGAAGGGAAAGGGAGTCCAGGAGAGCTGGCTGTATTTCAAGGAATCCCTGTTGAGGTTACAGGGACAAACCATCCCGATGAGTCGAAAGAATAGTAAATATGGCAGGCGACCAGCTTGGCTTAATGGTGAAATCCTAGCGGATCTTAAACATAAAAAAGAAGCTTACAAGAAGTGGAAGGTTGGACATATGACCAGGGAAGAGTATAAAAATATTGCTCGGGCATGTAGGAAAGATATAAGGAGGGCCAAATCGCACCTGGAGCTGCAGCTAGCAAGAGATGTCAAGAGTAACAAGAAGGGTTTCTTCAGGTATGTTGGCAACAAGAAGAAAGCCAAGGAAAGTGTGGGCCCCTTACTGAATGAGGGAGGCAACCTAGTGACAGAGGATGTGGAAAAAGCTAATGTACTCAATGCTTTTTTTGCCTCTGTTTTCACTAACAAGGTCAGCTCCCAGACTGCTGCGCTGGGCATCACAGAATGGAGAAGAGATGGACAGCCCTCTGTGGAGATAGAGGTGGTTAGGGACTATTTAGAAAAGCTGGACGTGCACAAGTCCATGGGGCCGGACGAGTTACATCCGAGAGTGCTGAAGGAATTGGCGGCTGTGATTGCAGAGCCCTTGGCCATTATCTTTGAAAACTCGTGGCGAACGGGGGAAGTCCCGGATGACTGGAAAAAGGCTAATGTAGTGCCAATCTTTAAAAAAGGGAAGAAGGAGGATCCTGGGAACTACAGGCCGGTCAGCCTCACCTCAGTCCCTGGAAAAATCATGGAGCAGGTCCTCAAAGAATCAATCCTGAAGCACTTACATGAGAGGAAAGTGATCAGGAACAGTCAGCATGGATTCACCAAGGGAAGGTCATGCCTGACTAATCTAATCGCCTTTTATGATGAGATTACTGGTTCTGTGGATGAAGGGAAAGCAGTGGATGTATTGTTTCTTGACTTTAGCAAAGCTTTTGACACGGTCTCCCACAGTATTCTTGTCAGCAAGTTAAAGAAGTATGGGCTGGATGAATGCACTATAAGGTGGGTAGAAAGCTGGCTAGATTGTCGGGCTCAACGGGTAGTGATAAATGGCTCCATGTCTAGTTGGCAGCCGGTGTCAAGTGGAGTGCCCCAGGGGTCGGTCCTGGGGCCGGTTTTGTTCAATATCTTCATAAATGATCTGGAGGATGGTGTGGATTGCACTCTCAGCAAATTTGCAGATGATACTAAACTGGGAGGAGTGGTAGATATGCTGGAGGGGAGGGATAGGATACAGAAGGACCTAGACAAATTGGAGGATTGGGCCAAAAGAAATCTGATGAGGTTCAATAAGGATAAGTGCAGGGTCCTGCACTTAGGATGGAAGAATCCAATGCACCGCTACAGACTAGGGACCGAATGGCTAGGCAGCAGTTCTGCGGAAAAGGACCTAGGGGTGACAGTGGACGAGAAGCTGGATATGAGTCAACAGTGTGCCCTTGTTGCCAAGAAGGCCAATGGCATTTTGGGATGTATAAGTAGGGGCATAGCGAGCAGATCGAGGGATGTGATCGTTCCCCTCTATTCGACACTGGTGAGGCCTCATCTGGAGTACTGTGTCCAGTTTTGGGCCCCACACTACAAGAAGGATGTGGATAAATTGGAGAGAGTCCAGCGAAGGGCAACAAAAATGATTAGGGGTCTAGAGCACATGACTTATGAGGAGAGGCTGAGGGAGCTGGGATTGTTTAGTCTGCAGAAGAGAAGAATGAGGGGGGATTTGATAGCTGCTTTCAACTACCTGAAAGGGGGTTCCAAAGAGGATGGCTCTAGACTGTTCTCAATGGTAGCAGATGACAGAACGAGGAGTAATGGTCTCAAGTTGCAATGGGGGAGGTTTAGATTGGATATTAGGAAAAACTTTTTCACTAAGAGGGTGGTGAAACACTGGAATGCGTTACCTAGGGAGGTGGTAGAATCTCCTTCCTTAGAGGTTTTTAAGGTCAGGCTTGACAAAGCCCTGGCTGGGATGATTTAACTGGGAATTGGTCCTGCTTCGAGCAGGGGGTTGGACTAGATGACCTTCTGGGGTCCCTTCCAACCCTGATATTCTATGATTCTATGATTCTATGTTAAATTGGCTTTGGCTTATCTGTATAAATAAGTTAGCTTGAGCTTTTGCAGGAGGCTCACATATATCTGGGTGCATTGGCAAAGCACTTTGCTAATAAACAGAGTGGTCTGACAAATTCAGTGAGTCTTGAATCTGATTTTGACAGAGGGGTGGGGAGGAAAAATTAAAAAGAGTCTCCAATGCATTGACAAATCCTCAGGAGCCTCTAAACCAGTGGTGGGCAACCTGCGGCCCATTAGGGTAATCTGATTGCGGGAGCTGCGGAAAGCGGCAGGCCGCCAAGCAGCAGCCTGTAAGTACAGCATGACCCTGGAGAAGCCTAGAGGAAGGCTCTAAGTCTGGTGCTGGCTAAAGAGGCTTGTGATTGTAAGCAAAGAAGCTATCCCCTTTTCTTTTGGTTTCTCCTGCAATCAGAGAAGCAAGACTTTGGTATTTTACTTGACGCAATCTTGTTTCTTTGCAAGGAATGTACAGACTCCATCAATTTCTACTTCCCGCTGCCACATCCCCAGGGCCCTGAACTTTGGCTCACCACTTGTGTCAAAAAGGAACAACATTAGTTTATATGTTCAAAGAACAGCTACATAGCTGAGCTCTCAGTCCTTCTGGAAATCTGACCTCAGGTGTTTCATGTTGGACATACAGACAATGACGAATGTACAATTAGAAGCCAACTGTTGATATTTGGTTTAAGTGACTTAAAATAATATGTAGCAACAGAGGGGCCAATTTTCTCATTTCCCCAGGGATGCTCGACCCCTGCTCCACCCCAGACATTGCCCCCACTCCAACCCTTTCCCCAAGACTCCCTCCTGCCCTGCCTCTTCCCACCACCGCCTCTGCCTCACCTCTTCTGTCCTGTTCCCCTCCCTCCCCCGAGCGCCCCACCCTCACTCTTCCTCTCCTGCCCCTGCTCTTCCCACACCAGCACCTCCTGCATTCTGCTGAAGGAGCTGATCACCGGCAGGCGGGAGATGCTGCAGGGGAGGGGAAGGAGCTGATCAGTGGGGCCACCGATGGGTGCTGAGCACCCACTATTTTTTTTCTGTGGGAGCTCCAGCTATGAGTAGCAATGCTGTAGCAGAGGCAGGGATAGAATCCAGGTCTCCAGGGTGGCATTCAACTTCCTTAACCATGAGACCATCCTCCTATCTATTCCCCTCTTGCTCTGTCCTGGCCCCTGGCCCCTTTCCCTCTGCTTCTGTCCCAACCATCCAGCCTTAAGCCCACTTTGTGCCTAACCCCTCCCTGCCACTTGCCATCTTCCCCTCTGCTCCTACCCACCCTCCTGGCTTCTGCTCCCTTCACTCTCTTATCTATCCCTCTAACCTGGCTCCTGCTGCTCCTTTCCCTCTGCTCAAATCCTTCCCCCAGCCCATCTCCCTCCCTCTCTGATGCCTGTTGTATTAAGCTAGATGGACTATATGAGCCAAAGGTGTAAACATAAGCCAGTCACCCTGTCCATCATTAAACAGTGTTAAACAAGGTCTGGGGTTTGGTACACAGAGACCTCAGCCTGCTTAGTACCATGGCAAACACATCATTCAACACCCTTTTAATCTTTTATTAAAGATAAAGAAAAGCAGGAAAAAAATTAAAACCTTTCAAATGTAAAGCATTAGGCCTGGTTTACACTGAGAAGTTGGATCGACCCAGCTACAGCGCTCAAAGGTGTGAACAATCCACACCCCTGAGTGACATAGTTAAGCCTACCGAGCCTCAGAGTATAGACAGCACTAGGCTGACAGAAATATTCTTCCATCGACTAGCTACTGCCTCACAGGGAGGTGGATTATCTATGCTGACAGGAGAACCCCTCCCGTCCACATAGGCAGCATCTACACTGAAGTGCTGAAGCTCTGCTGCTGTATTGTTTCAAGAGTAGCCAAGGCCCCAAGCAAAGCTTTCATTTTAACAATGTCCCTTGTTCCCTTTAGCTGGAGAGAGTTTTCAGAAGGAAAAAAAAACCTCTTGTTCAACAGTCTCTTCGATGGTATCCAAGATAGTAATAACTGTCCTTTTAGGTAAGAGAGAAGAAGTTCACTGAGATGAGCTGGAGCTGTTGTTGATGCTGCTGCTGTTAAAGTCTGATCCCCTTTCACCTCAGGTGGTGTTTGGGATTCAGCTAGAGCTGATAGAGGTGGTAATGTCATCTGGATCTCTCTCTGGCCCAACCTGGTCAGGATATCCTACAGAGTTAGGACAAAGAAGGTCCAGATTCCCAGGAGACAGTGGGGGTGGCAGCCATGATGGTGAAGCTCGCTCCAGTAGCCTCTGTTCTGCGGCCTTTCCCCCCCAAAAGTCTCTTTCTTTATGGACCTAGAAAGGGAGTGATGGGTGGAATAGCCCATCTGCTTATTATGTCTCCACCGATTAGGACTAATATGGTTGATTTAGTTAATTAATGTCCAGTTCCACACACACTGTTTTTACCTAACATGATGTCAACACAGTCCTTGAATTACACCACTAGGACTTTTTGTTTAAACTGTCTCTCTTTCTGACCTTTTCCCATCAACATTTGCTATGATAGGTTATTGTGTGAGTTCATAAATTGCCACATACTTTTTACAGGTTTCAGAATAGCAGCCGTGTTAATCTGTATTCGCAAAAAGAAAAGGAGGACTTTTGGCACCTCAGAGACTAACAAATTTATTTGAGCATAAGCTTTCGTGAGCTAAGGTGCCACAAGTACTCCTCTACTTTTTACAGTTGAGCTCACAATTAGAGTAAATTTGCAAGCCAATTTATCACAATAGTACCTGCCTTCTGGGCCCGGCAACCCCCTCTCATTCCCACCTCATCCATTTCTCATCCTTCTGCATTGCAGCAAGTCCATTCTCTCCTTCTCGCTACCTGGGCACCACCAGCTGGAGGATTGAGAGACTATCCCTAATCTCAATTATGGCACACAGCATCACAGAGGCCCCTGGTGGTCATAAGGAGCAATTGCATGGAAAGTCCTGAAAAATCCCTGAACCCTGGGGCTGGAGCATATCCAGTACGACAGTCTTCAGAGAATTTAGCTACCAAACTCTAACAATTCTCTGCTGAGCATGTTCAAACTGAGATTTTCCAAGGGCTCATAACTTGGACACATTTTCACAGGATTGGCAAAAGGCACATTCCTGATACGAAGGTGATCAGCCTGCCAAATTTCAAGTCCTTGCTCAAAAGCATGGAGGCACTGGAGCATCTAAATTAAATGGCTGTAAGAATGTTTTTAACATAGAAAAACAATGTATTTCCTCCCTAAACTTGTTCTTGGAAACAGCCAAAGCATTTCAGCTGAACTTTTCCAAAAACACTCAGCCTGAGGCAGACTCAAACATGGAAAATTTCAGCACAAACAGTTAAAGATTAGCTACATGGTTTTATAAGGGACAACATTAATTACTCTCAACTACAGGCCATGCTACCAGCTCTGCCTATAATAATTGCCAGTAGCAGTTTAGTTCTCACCTTGTTTCTCAAGTTCCTAAAATATTGGACTGCTGGTACTAACCTCCTTTTAAAGAGAATCTTCATTAGGCATTGACACAATATGGTCCGTCGCTTCCATGGAGTGATTTTGTTTCTAGGTTTTATTCAGCTGAAACAGTGGAAGGTGAGTCTCAGGCTGGCCTCCAATGTTCTGGGGACATATCTAAAACCTCAAAATATTGGGGAACTCCCAGGTCAGAGTGTGTTACAGGTCCCTTTCTGTGCATGATCCACACAGGATGCAATCTTTTACTGCCGCCAACCTCTTTCTGGAGCAACTTTGTGCTTTTTGCTCTGGAAATCCTAGATCAATCCCTGGTGTGTCAATTACGAGGCTAGCCATCACAATTGATGTTGCAATGAATTTTGGGCACAAGTTTTTACACTTAGAAATCTCTCTACTAATATCTATGTCTATAATGAACTGTGGATGTAAAAATGCACATGCAATTTTTTTTTCTTGTGCAAAATTGCTCCTGGAACAACGAAAGGAGCTTTTGAAAGTCTTGTCCTTGGTATTAGCATAGATAAAGAATAAAAAAGTATAAGAAATTGTCAATTCTTTCATGTCTCTATTATCATGCCTGGGGTAAAGAAGTGGTGTTCCTAATCCAAAGCAAAGGACCATTACAGGGAAGCTAAGCCTTCACTAGAAAAGATTCCTAAAGCAAATAAATGGTCCCTCAAAATGTATTTTAAAAAATTGATGTGAACTGACCTGAGATTTCTCCAGTCAGAGCTGCAGTGCATATGCAGAGAGAGGTAGTTGGCATACTTCACTTTGTGCTGTCATTTTTTTCTGTAAGGTGCAAATACATTGTGACATGTAGCAGTGTGATTACCAATTTAATTACTCATATTTTAATAACAGGTGGTCACTGCAATACAATTGTGATAAACACCTTTTCATCTGCCAGTTTTTCTGAGAGAAGGAGTCAGAGAAGAAAAGACATTTATTCCTTCCTGAAGCCCAGCCGACACTCAAGGTAAATCCATCCACCTTCCACTGTTTCTTCCTGGCCCCTGTCAATTTATCAGCCCAATAACTCCTACCAATCAATACGAAAAATGGGCAGGGTAGTGAGAGGATAAGTGACATCATGTCACTGACACTAAAATATCGACCCATAAGACGATAGAGGGGAACTAGATTGAATCAGACTCAGATGGCCCAACAATAGTTCCTTCTTCAAACTCTTCCTTCGTCATGGTTGGCCTGATTTGTGGTTTCACCTATAACCAGGACTGGGTATTTGGATAACCTGTCAGGAACATACTTCATACCTCACTTGCCTGTGATCCCAAAACAAAATGGCTTTCCCACGAAAGGGGCATCTCCCTCTGTTGTTGTTTTTTTTTAAGCCACTTATTTCAGACAGGACCCTGGTAATCACACAAAGGTCAAGAATTAATCGATCTTGAATATCAATGCCCGGTGGCAAGTTGATCTATTGTATAGAACTCAATTGTATTGTGAATTCATCTTTTGTTTGCCTATTATTACAATTAAATTATCTCTTTACAGACATGAGCTACCGGGAAAGTATCACTTTAGCTTTACCAAAATAAGTCTATCATGTTTAATAATTATTTTCACCCTAAATTACAAAGAAGTATCTAAAATGACACCAGGAGACTATTGTTTAGCTAAGAAAAATAAAGCCAATAAGTAAATTGTTTAGAAACAACCTCTCAGCCTCAATAATCCATGCAGGTATCTGCAGCTGCAAGTGAAAGGGAAGTGGTCTATTCCTAATATCAATCTACTGGAATTTAGTCAAAATAGACCACAAACAAAAGTGAAACTAACTAGTCTATTTTCATTGTTTAAGCTGAATAAAATGCGAAAAAGTAAATGTACTGCAGAAGTAGCCAAAAGGAAGTTACAATTTTAGATACAATTTTTAATAACCGTAAGGTATTAGTAGCAGAGGCAAGGAAAATAGATTTTTCAAAATGTATTTCTTTTTTAAACATGACACTGTGTCTTTAATAAGTGAAGCTAATGTCTCTCCTGTAGTTCACATGAATGAAGTTCTTTCTGGGCCAGACTCCAATCTTTTATACAAGTCAGATTCTGTATCTACTTACATGCCATTAGCTGAAGAGACTGAAGAAGAGCTCTGTGTAGTTCAAAAACTTGTGTGTCTTTCATCAACAGAAATTGGTCCAGTAAAAGGTATTACCTCATCCACCTTGTCTCTCTCATATCCTGGGACCAACACAGCTACAACAACACTGCACACAACAACAACTGAGCCATGTGTCAGTTCTCAGTCCTAAAGAACAATACTGATAATTTAGACCTTCCTTGCTGTCCTGGTTGATATGGCTCTACATGGTGAATTTAAAAAAAAAATTTATTTTATCTTTTCAAGTAAAATAAATGAGACAAGGACAGATTTAAAAAAAAAAACCACTATATCCAGTAGTCTTTCACTGAAATAAAAGAAAACGAGTAAAGAAGCCAATGGCAGCTGACATTTGGCATGTAAGAACAGCTTTCACTGGCCTCAGCAGGATGTCATGGCAGTGAAGGGACAGCAGCACAAAACATCAAAGTTTAAAAAGTAACAGATCGCCAGCTGTACCAGTAATGGGTATAGAAACTTTCACCCTAGGAAACTGATGCTGGCACAATTTGAATCAAAGTCACTGTCATCTGGAAGCATTCTGATAGCTCTGTGAAGTGATTTGGTGACAGAGCTGGCAACCATGGCCAGATTTGAAGGAAAGGAAAATCTCAGCTTTCATATAAAAAAGATTAGACATTACCTTTGGGGAGATAGCCTTGGAAAAGTAAACCCTCAAACAGGAACATAAACTGATCATTAGGACTGACAGAAACAAACTGTGGGCGGCTCCACTTCTGCTCAAGGAAACTGGCCAGCTGCGGGCAAGCACCAAATCACACAGAAGCTCTGACTCTGAGCTGCATCTGGCACAGGCAAAGGTTGCTTTAACTCACCTTTGGCACCTCCCAAATTTTGAGTTTGGCTAGGTGTCTTCCTGACCTCCAGTAAAATTTAGAGCAGTCCCACAAGCGCCTCTAACTATCGCTGCCTGTAACAGCTTCCTATGGAGTTGTCTCACAGCCCAGATGAGTTGGAGTACAGAACAAAATAACACATCCCATTCCTTGACATGCCTCTAAACCAGAAGCTACAAGGGAAGAAGCATAGCACTGTTATGTACAGCTACACAAATAACTAAAATTTTGGTCCACTGAGTGGACTGGAGGAAAATAGAAAAATTAATCCAGGCTGACCCAAAACTAATTTGTTTAAATTTTTTAGTCAACCCAAAAAGTAAAAAAAAAAAAAAAAAGAAAAAGAAAAGTTTCCAGTTGAATGAAACATTTTGTTCGACATGAAATATTTTTATTTCTTTTTTAGTTTTAACCATTCTTAAAAATAAAATTGAAATAAAATTCAAAATAGAGTCATTTTGAACTTTAAAAAAATCAAAACATTTCATTTTAAGAATGTCAAAAGGAAATATTTCGATTTTTTCAGAATAGGTTAATGGATTGGTTGGGTTTTTGACCCAAACAATTTGGTGAAACCAACACCCAATCTGTGAAAGGTTTCAGTCAACCTGAATCTGCATGTGTCAGCAAATGTAAGTTTTGTTCAAAATATTTAATCTGACTCTACTGTTATGTCTTCCCTATGCTAACTGGAGACGCTTCCATGCCAGGGAACTTCCTAACTCGAAGGATCCCATTAGATGCAGTTACTCATATAAATGGGCCAGACTGAAGTCCAGAATTGGGGACATACACTTTATTAAAAAAAAAAAAAAAAGGTCAGTTAGGGGTAGGTTGTATCCTGAAGAATCACATCACTAACAATCCTTATGCCAGCCCAGTACATAGTGGCAAGGTCATAGCGGGCAGGAATCTGGTCTTTTGGGACGAAATAATATTTTGCAGACCACCTAAATAATCCTAAGGCTATCTCAGTTTGATTGTCTCAGTCCAGATTCTAGTGCAGATGGGCTAAAGATTCAATGTTTATTTAGAATTGTCAGGGTTCACTCCCCACTCTGAACTCTGGGGTACAGATGTGGGGACCCGCATGAAAGACCCCCTAAGTTTATTTCTACCAGCTTAGGTTAAAACTTCCCCAAGGCACAAATCCTTTCCTTGTCCTTGGACAGTATTGCTGCCACCACCAAGTGATTTCAACAAAAATCCAGGAAAAAAGGGCCACTTGGAGTCCCTGTTTTCCCAAATTATTCCCCCAAGCCCCTTCACCCCTTTTCCTGGGGAGGCTTGAGAATAATATACTAACCAATTGGTTACAAAGTGAGCACAGACCAAACCCCTGGGTTTTTAGGAGACTGAAAATCAATCAGGTTCTTAAAAGAAGAATTTTATTTAAAAAAAAAAAAAAGGAAAAGAATCACACCTGCAAAATCAGGATGTAAAGTAACGTTACAGGGTAAATAAAAAGATTTAAAACACAGAGGATTCCCCTCTAGACTTAGCTTCAAAGTTACAAAAAACAGGAATAAAACTCCTGCTTAGCATAGGGAAAATTCACAAGCTAAAACAAAATATAATCTAATGCATTTCCTTGCCTTTACTTACAAGTTCTGTAATTTTAGATATATCATTTCAGGCATCTTTTCAAGAGATGGTTTACCTGCTTGGTCTCTCTCTCTCTCTCTCTCTCTATCCAGAGAGGGAACAAACAAAGAGTACAAACAAAACCTCTCCTCCCCACCCCCAGATTTGAAAGTATCTTCTTTCCTTATTGGTCTTTTTGGTCAGGTGCCAACCAGGTTATTTGAGCTTCTTAACCCCTTACAGGTAAAGTAATTCTGTACCTCTGACCAGGAGGGATTTTATGTTACTGCATACATAAAGGTTGTTACCCTTCCCTTTATATTTATGACAAGAATGAACTATACTCATCCCCAGAAAACATTTATTTAGGTCTGGATTGAGACACAATGGTAGTGCTAAGGGACGTCAGAGGAAGCCTGCAGCACTGCCAACTATGTGCTTTATCTATTCTGTCCAAAGCTCTGATTGGGCTGGTATGTGATGATAGAGTGGACCAATGCCTCTTTCATGTTGCTTTATTCTCCAGAACCTAAGCTTTCACTTGGAGAAAAGAAATAAGTGAGTCTCTAGCTGTTGTGGTTGTTGAGGTACACTCATACACTCAACTAACATTTCTGAGGCTAAGTGATGCAGCAACATCTGCCTCCATTTGCAGAATCTGAAACAATAGCTCTGAGATATGAACTTCCCCATTCATGTCAGTGAATGCTAACTCAGAGATTGCCTACAGGACATGACAAAGTGCTCTAGAGGGGTGTGATTTGTAGAGCACTCCACCATACTGCACTCTAACTGCCCCATGTAGACCCTGCCAGTGCAAACTAAAATGAGAACTAGGTATCTTTTATGCTCGAAGGAGTTAAACCCAAGGACCCCAGAGGGGCATATGAGCATTGTGGAGGGGAAGCAGAGCCCCAAGATCCCATTTGATTCCATGTGCATATTGAGACCCCACTAAAGAACAGCCATACCCAAGGAGACTAGAAAGCATGTGTGATCATGTTTGAAACATTACTTATAGAAAACAGGGTAGATATCTTGTGTGACACAGTTTATTTTCAAAAAGAAAAGGAGTACTTGTGGCACCTTAGAGACTAACCAATTTATTTGAGCATAAGCTTTCGTGAGCTACAGCTCACTTCATCGGATGCTGTAGCTCACGAAAGCTTATGCTCAAATAAATTGGTTAGTCTCTAAGGTGCCACAAGTACTCCTTTTCTTTTTGCGAATACAGACTAACACGGCTGTTACTCTGAAACAGTTTATTTTGTGGGCAGAGCTTGGAATAACTCTGCTATCTTTTTTCCCCCAGTTCTATCCCTGGTACTGTCAATTTGGAAGGACTAAATTGTCACTTACATTTCTGATTTGTTTGATGAAAGCTGAGAAGAGTCAAGAGATCCTTTTTCTATGTAGTTGTTTTTTTAAAAAACCTGATAGGTATAATATTGCAGGTGAAAGACAGTGAGCCAAATCCTCAGTCTACATTTGGAGTAGCTTTACCAAAGTCTAATGTGTTACTCCATATTTAGACTTATCTACCTGATATCTGAATTCAGCCCATTGTGTCATCTCCAGATTTAATTTCCTGGGGTTTGTTTATTTTTGCCACAAGCTGAATCTTAGTTAAATATCCAGTAGTTTACTCTACTTGAATCATCTAATTGAATACAAGTTTTCCATGTTACAGGTGTATGCATTCTTCTTGAATACAATTTCATCCTATGACATTGTCTAGAAGAAGTATTCACTTTAGCAGAACAGAAGCTTAAGAGCTTACACCACATATACCTTTACCTTGAAATTGAAACAACAATCCTTTTTCTAGGTAAATTATGCAACAGTTTGTTATGAATCAGACCTGTCAACATTGCCTCACTGTTATTATCATTATAAATAATCCGTTGTTAATTAAATATTTTCTGTGAACATTAACAGTAAGTTGGGGGGGGGAGTTGTTGTTATATAGAACTAAATAGGGCTACCATTAGTTTACAAGCGCCCAAAGGAAATAAGATTTATAATCTAAAGAGAGCTTCTTTCTATACTGATGAAACAACTATGTTGAAGTTACAGCACCGTGTAGCTTGTGAAAACAATTAATCTGATAAATTATTGAGATGTTCAAGCAGCAAACTATTCAGATTTGGCAAGGATTGTTTTCAGCACTAGAGCAGAAAACGAGTGCAAAATCATGAATAAATCTTGAACACAACCGTTTATGGTACTTGATGGTTCTATCAATCATAGACAGAGCCTAGTCTATAAGACTTTGTGGGATGTCTACACTGCAGTTAGACACCCACGGCTGACCTGTGCCAGCTGACTCGGGCGCAGGCTGCGGGGCTATTTAACTGCACTGTAGACATGGGGGCTCAGGATGGGACCCAGGCTTTAGGACCCTGCGAGGTGGGAGGGTCCCAGAGCTCAGGTTGCAGCCCAAGCCAGCATCTCTACACCACAATTAAACAGCTCCGAATTCCGAGCCCTAATAAGCTGGCACAGGCCAGTCACAGGTGTCTAATTACAGTGTAGATACACCCTGTGACTGCAGAAGGTTTGACTAGAGGGTCAACAGTACCTAGAACCCAAGCAAAACCAGGAAGATTTAACTAAAATTCTCCTTCCTCCCCACACTTTGAAAATAATGTTTCTCTTCACATTTACTGCAAATACTGTCATCTGTACAATACATCCGTGATGCCAACAATGCATGTTTATATACATAGCAATGCTAATCTAAAGGAGGATTTTAGATCTCCAAGACCTCTCCTAAAACTGCAGCAATTTGCTGTAATCCTTCCATACTCACTTCTTTCCCTTAGTCTCCATACGGATAAAGGTAAGCTGTACTTTATTTTTTAAAATATAATTTTTTGTGATATATTGAACATGCCTAATCAGTACCCCAGAAGTCACGGCAGCTTATTAGCATTTTGAAAATATTGTCTGCTGTGGGTCTATGAATTGTTATCCCCTCTCAGTCACCAGCTTGGCTCACTGTACACTCCACCATCCACTCTTCCCATGACATGATACAAATTCCTAGCCCTTACTGGGGGCAGCCTACTGGGGAAAAGGAAGCCCTGCTTTCCACTGCTCAGTGGGTTTTAATTTTAATATTTTTTACACTTGATAATACAACTTATAAAACTGCATAACTCTAAAAGCAGGAACTGCAGAACAATTTTTTAAAAATTTACTGAGCTACCTAAAACAAAGAAAGTCTGAGGTGACGTCCTGGCCCCACTGGAGACAAAGGGAGTTTTGCCTTTGACTTAAATGGTGTCAAATTTACACCCCTGGGCTGAGATTTGGGTCAGTTCCTATTTCAAATTAACTGATTCATCAGCCTGTAGTATCCATCTCGGGACAACACCATAGCACACCAGTATGTAGAAAGGCATCCACTGTATAATGCATTACTGTGAGGCCTTGTACAACCTAAGAATTTTATCCTGCAAATATTTACAGCCTACCACATGGTACTTCTAATAGTCTTGCTAGTAAGTGCTTTTAGGATTATAGCCTGATAGTAGCATGATTTCTACCAACAGTGGGTAAAAGTCTCTGCTGGTATATCGAAGTATAAGAGCACTCAAGTCCATGTAGCTGCACTTCTTTACTTTAGCAGATCATTTGGCCCAGTGTTTATATAGCATTGTGGCTATCACAGTTTCAACTATTGTATAACAAGTTTAAAAGAAACTCACATATTTCTTCTGTAAAATATTTAGCATATACATGGTGTGAGACATAAAGCATTTGGCACTAATTTGGCATGACCTATGTAACTCACTCATGGCTTCATTCTTAAGTAAGGCTGCCATCCTAAATTCCTGGCAAAGAGCGAACTACTGGCCCCACTGAAGGCAATGGGAGTTTTGCCGCTGACTTCAGTAGAGCTAGGATTTCATCCAAAGCCTTCATACCACACTGTTCCACCATTTATTTTGTATTTTATATCTAGGAAGAGAGAGAACCTGAAAATCTGATTGCAAAAGAACAATTCACTGGTTTCAGAAGACCAAAATCTATGCACCTGCACTGATTAGAAGTGATTTGAGCTCTAGGGCACGTGAGTAGAGCATTAAAGGTTTGAGCTCCATACAGCATGTGCATTCAGAAAAACTGAACAATGAATTTGTCACAGCAAAGGAAAACACATAAAACAAAAGCCACATTACATCGCTCCTAATATTCACCCTTTAAGAACATTCTTCCTTGCAAACAAACCAATAATTTCTTGCCATCCATCAAATCTTATTTTATCAAAAATAAGATTAATCAATTTAAAAATCAACTCGTGAAATTTAAATAAGCAAATTTGTGGAGGAGGAAGAGGGGATTTGTGGGAGGTGATGATAAAATGAACTTTTTAAATTTATTTAGTGCTTACCAACATTTTAATTTTGCAAGCAGAAAAAAGTGGTTTTACTCTCAAATCACCCAAATAAAAATAACAGTGGAGGGAATGAAATGAAATTTAAGATGAAAAATGCCACAACTCATGTTTAAACTTAAACAACAAATTGCTATGCTGTGAAACATAATATGGATAGAATATATTTCACCATGGGCAGAAATATAGCCTATGAAATCACTAATCCATAACTGCGTTAAATTTGCAACCAATGTTATAAGACAACTCACAAGCAGTTTTGCAAAATTACTTTGCATTTCAGACAAGGAAAAGCCGAGTCTACAAAACAGTTACTGTAGTGTGCATCTTCAAAGGGACATTAATGCACAACAGCGTACTCTCCTCCAGAACGCAATACTCATCGGAGTTTTATTGGCTTTGCTACAATGCATATCACAGCTTTGTCTGTGAGAAAAACTTTGCTAAAAAACAGCCATTTTGAGGATTTGAGTCACTGCACAATCAGAAAGTATTACTTTTCAAACTTATAAACAAATCAGTGACATTTATTGCAGTATAGTTTAAATAAGAATGATGAACATCATACACACGTACTTTTTTCATAGCAGTGGGGAAAGAAGCAGAGTACAACTGTTAGGTCAATAACAAAATATTGAGATAGGACAGAACCATAAAATTCAGATCCAGATTTCAAACGTCCCAAACCTTGCAGGTGTTCAGCTCTGGGAATTTAGATCAGACCCATCTCTGTAGCAAATATTTGGACTTTCTTTCTATTACTGAATGAACAAGAATTTAAATAGATTATTCTCTCCACTGATCCCTGTGTGAATCCTTTTACCCCAACTGTGAGCATGGTGTCTTGGAATGGAGGGCAGGGGTTCTAAGGTATTCTCTTTTTTCCTACTATCTAACCACTTCACCTTTTTAGATTCATCAGTTGCTACTGATGGATATCGTAATGTGTAAATGCGTAGCTTATATTGCAGACTCCATGTTATGAAGAGACATTGATTATCAAATTACAAAAGATTTTCATTGCAAATAAAATATGTTCAAAAGTGTCCATGCCTTTGTCCTCATGGAGAACTACATCCATGACAAGTGAAATCTTTTAAATGTTTTTCTATTTATACAAGAGCAAAAACATAGATTAGAGAAGCCATCCACTTTAACAACCTCATTACCAAAAGTGGCTTGCTTAAAACCTCTTCCCCACTATTTTTTCTCATTCTCTTTCTAGGAGATACTTTTCAAAGGGGAAGGATAAAGCATAGCTCCACTTTCCCACCTGAAAAGCCATCCTTTTTAACATATGCATTCTGATGTGGCTTACTGATATATTAAGCCCTTTATACCATCTAATGGCTGCAGTTACAAAGCCAGCATTTGCCAACATTTACCACAGTTATATCTTTAACACCACAGATTTCTCCTATATTTATAATGGGAAACAAATGCTTATAATCTGTTGATGTTTTAACTGTGATCACTATAGGCAATTCCTGCATATTCCACATTTCTTTCAATGATTAGCTGAGGTGAAGATATTTAAGTAGCCCAGGGTTCTCCATTCATGCATTATCAATCTTTAAGCAGAGTCTTGGCAGGGATGGGGAAGAACTCAGATGATAATAGTCAATACCAAAGGGAAAATCCTGCCCTCCCTCCCTATGTGGAAATGGAGGACTTGCTTGTGCTATATGTAGGGGGAGAGAGTCAGAGACTGGGGACTAAGAGTGCATTACTTGGATGTTGTTCCCTGTGCCCCACATCATGGTGGATCCTGCTATGCTTTGTGAGAAGCACCATACCAATTGGCTTTTTGGGACACTGTCAACTGAACCAGAGGGTTTCCTCTTGCGGGGTTATATCAATGGCTACAAGAGGTGGAATTGTTTCTCTCTCCCACAAACATCAGTGCGTTGAAATTCAGTGGGGCCTGAAACCATCCAGACTCCAACCCTACCTCCCACTATTGCATTCATATATTTTCCATTAAGCACAAAAAAAGTATGTGTTTACACTTGCAATACAGTGAAAATGTATTTATTTTGTGCGTTTAGCAGCCAAATTACTGACTATTCATGGTCATTAAAGTCCCCTTGTTCTTTACTGAAGAGTAGGGATATTATCCCAAGTAGGTTGACCAAATGTCAGCTGGGTAACTATAGTTTGATTACTGATAATTCCCCCCAATTCAGCTGAATAAAATATTCCTCATTGTTTGGAACAATTGTGTAATACTACTATGTGCTACATAAAGACTATCAGTTTCTAACACATAGGTGGTTGCAGTTCAAAGATGATAATACTAATACTTTGCACGTATATACATAGTGCCTTCTTGAGAATAGCAAATTTCTTTTCAAATACTAATGAGTTAAGCCCCATTCCTACCTCATATGGGTGTGAAGTACTGTCAAGAGACCAGGTCTCTATTCTCAGCTCTGGCTCTGGCCTGCTGGGTGAACAAGGGCAACACACTTCTCTCTGTGACTCAGCTTCTGTAAAATGGAGATAATGATACTTACCCACCTTTGTAAAGTGCTTTGAGATCTACTGATGAGGAGTGCTACATAAGAGCTAGATATTATATTTATTATTATTATTATTATTATTGTAGAGGAGAAAACTGAGGCACATCAAGCATAAGTGACTTGCCCAAGGTTACAGAAGAAGCTCACGGTACAGTCTGGAAGGAAACCCAGATCTTGCATCTTCTAATCCTGCGCTTGAGGTGAAGTGATCCTGGCATCGATCAAGCCTGATTCTGGTCCCCATGCACAGCCCAAGTACATGACCTCTAGCAAGGGAACTATATGAGGTATAAAGGTTTGGTGCCCCCCCCCGTGCCCCAAAATTGAAGCCAGTGTTCAACTTGCTCAACTAAGAGGCAAGGCCACCAGAAGATTTATAATTTGGAGGCACAGTATATAATGACCAAATTAACCTCTAGAACCTCAAGAATGGCAAAGCTGTCAGCCTAGAAAACATTTGTACTGAACAAATCAACCACTTTGGACCAGCAGTAAAGAATGAGTTACTCAACTTGTTTAACACATGCTCAGCAAAGTACCCATGATTTGGCAGCAAGCACATGTTCTGGCACTCCTGAAGCCAGAGAAGGATACAAAGGAGCCGAAGAACGTCACTATATCACGAATATGTCACCTCTGTAAACTGTATGAGTATCTCATTCTAAGCCACCTGCCACCACTGGAAGAAGCTCTTACTCCCAAAGAAAGCTGGATTTTGCTCAAGCAAGTCATACACTGGTCCAGTGTGGAACATCACTCAATAACTTGAAAATGGCTTTGAATAGAGTATGGTAACAGGCACCACATTTGTCAACCTATCAGCAGCATACAAAACAGTAAATCACCAAAGGCTCCTCACTAAAATATACAACATGATGAAAAAAATCACCATCTCGTACAACTGATATAATCTCTAGTATGAAATTGATTATTTTACATCAAATTATTCAGGAAGTGGAGCTAATGGCAGCAATAGAAGAACTGCCTACCACAAGGGAATGTATTCTCACCAATACTTTTCAACATCTATACGAATATTCAACCAATCCATCTTGACTTAAGACGTTTTATCCATGGCAACAATATGCATCACTGCCCAAGCCAAGAATCTTGCCCAGATCAATGCTACGCTAACATCAGAGCTGTTGGTACAAGAATCAATTGTGCACCAACCCATTCAAAATGCAAGTGAGTCTCTTGCATCTTCAGAATCCTGAGGCCAACTGACAACTTAACATCTTTTGGAATGGGGTATCACTTCCCATTGCTGGAATCCTGCCTAACTTGGAGTGACACTAGACCGCACTCTCTTCTTCAAAGCACACACGAAGAAGAAAAGAGGCAATGTTATCCAGAACAACATACTCAGGAAGTTTGCAAATTCAAAATGGTGAACCAACCCAGCAACACTAAGAGCCACCACACATGCACTTCGCTATTCGATGACTGAATGTGCATGTCAGATATAGGAAAGATCAGCTCACACGAGGAAGCTGGACTCTGCGCTGAATGACAGCTGCCATTACATCACAGGATGTATAAAACCAATAAATGTGAACGGCCTTTATGTGCTTGCTGGAATCACTCCACTGGATATCAGGAGAGAGGTCACAAGCAAAATGGAATGATTACAACAGGTCAAAGAAACCAGACATCTACTATATGGCCACACCGTGGCAGTTACCCACCTGAAATCATGGAAAAGCTTCGTAGTAGAAAATGAACTGTTCAGAAAAATCATCAATGGCTACAAAACTGTAAATCATAGAATCATAGAAATATACGACTGGAAGGGACCTTGATAGGTCATCTAGTCCAGCCCCATGCACTGAGGCAGGACTAAGTATTATCTAGACCATCCCTGACTGGAGGTTTTTAAAAACGGGTTAGAAAAACACCTATGATGGAGATTCCACAACCTCCTCAACTAATTTGTTCCAATGCTTAACTACCCTTAATAGTTAGGAAGTTTTCCCCAATGTATAACCTAAATTTCCCTTGCTGCAATTTAAGCCCATTGCTTCTTGTTCTGTCCTAGTGGATAGGGAGAACAATTTGTCATCCCCTTCTTTATACAACAACCTTTTACATACTTGAAGACTGTTACGTCCCCCCTCAGTATTCTCTTCTCCAGATTAAACAAATCCAATTTTTTCAATCTTTCCTCATATGTCATGTTTTCCAGACCTTTTATCATTTTTGTTTCTTTCCTCTGGATTTTCTCCATCTTGTTCACATTTTTGCTGAAGCATGGTGCCCAGAACTGGACACAGTAGTCCAGTTGAGGCCTTATCGGTGTTGAGTAGAGTGGAAGAATTACTTCTCAGGTCCTGCTTACAACTCTCCTGCTAGTACATCCCATAATGATATTATCTTTTTTGCAACAGTATTATACTGATGACTCATATTTAGTTTGTGATGCATCATAACCCCCAAATTCTTTTCTGCAATACTCCTTCCTAGGCAGCTATTTGCCATTTTGTATTTGTGTAACTGATTATTCTTTCCTAAATGTAGTACCTTGCATTCATCCACACTGAATGTCATCCTATTTCTTTCAGACCATTTCTCCAGTTTGTCAAGCTCATTTTGAATTCTAATCCTGTCCTCCAAAGAACTTGCAACCCTTCACAGCTTGGTATTATCCGCAAACTTTATAAGTGTACCTTTTATACCATTATCCAAATCATTCAAGATATTGAATAGAACTGGACCCAGGACAGATTCCTGCAGAACCCCACTCTATATGCCCTTGTAGCTTGACTGCGGACATTGATAACTACCCTCTGATTACAGTTTTCCAACCAGTTGTGAACTCATCTTATAGTAGGTTTGTCTAGGATTATATGTCCTTAGTTTGGTTATAAGGTCATGTGAGACAGTATCAAAAGCCTTACTGAAGTTGACCTCTATCACATCTACTGCTTCTCCCCTATCCACAAGGCTTGTTACCCTGTCAAAGAAGGATATTAGATCAGTTTGACATGATTTGTTCTTGACAAATCCATGCTGACTGTTTTTATCACCTTATTATCTTCAAGATGCTTACAAATTGGCTGATTGTGCTCTATTCTCTTCCCAGGTACCAAAGTTAAACTACTGGTCTATAATTCCCTGGGTTGTCCTTATTCCCTTTTTTATAAATAGGTACCATATTTGCCCTTTTCCAGTCCTCTTGGATGTCTTCCATCGTCCATGAGTTCTCAAAGATAATTGCTAATGGCTCAGAGATCTCTTCAGTCAGTTTCTTAAGTATTCTAGGATGTATTTCATCAGGTCCTGCTGACCTGAAGTCTCTAACTTGTCTAAGTAATTCTTAATCTGTTCTTTCCCTATTTTAGCCTCAGATCCGATCCCATTTATTGATGTTCACTGTGTTAGTCATTCAATCACTATCATCCTTTTTGGTGAAAACTGAAACAAAAAAGGCTTTTAACATTGTTGAGTTTTCTGTTACTGTTTTGCCCTCCTCATTGCATAATGGACCTATCTTGTCCTTGGTCTGCCTCTTTGTTTAATGTATTTGTAAAATGTTTTCTGTTACCTTTTATGTCCCTAGCTAGTTTAATCTCATTTTGTACCTTAGCCTTTCTAATTTTATATTCATCCTTTGTAATTTGACCTAGTTTCCACTTTTTGTATGACTCTTTCTTGAATTTCAGGTCATTGAAGATCTCCTAGTTAATCCAGTGTGGACATAGGATACATTAATATAAGTAGGTTAATAATAAACCTGCTGAGCTTGTGTCTTTGTGATAGCAGCTATTTTCAAAACATCAGCATGAGTTTGGATAATATCTACGTGAGATCAAAAAACACCACAAGATGACCATTGGTAGCTGGAGTGAAATGATGGAGCCTTCCTTAAGGTAACCACCTGTTACTATGGTGATAAAAAGATGTAAATGTTCAAGAGTACAAGGGGAACTAATGAGTTAGTCTATGAAAAATGGGGCACCCCAAAAGTAGTGGGGAGTGGACATTTAAATAAGGAAAAGGGGTTAAAGCCTTTATAAATATGTAAGAACCTCAGTGGGCATTACCCTAACACATTATAAAAGCTGTATCCCAGCAGCATGCGTTGTTGCAGGGGTTAACAATGAGGTTAATACCATTCCTCTATCTGGAGATCAAAATGACTTGTTACAAGGATGTATTTCAAATCACTGTTTTTGTAATCAGATTTTAATTCTGTCTGATATCCCCTGTACAAATGTTCTTGCTTCATAATAACCATCTCCTAATAATTTATTTTATGTTTATTTATTTAAACAAACACTTCATATTGCTACAGTAAAGTCATTCAAGTCAGCCTTGTGTTGCTTCATCTAAGTTATTACTTTTCTGTAGTCTAGCGGTACAGATTTGTATGCTGAAATAATTCCTAATCACAGTCAAAACAATTTTGGCCAATTGAACTAAAAATAGATTTGTACTGACAGTCTGAAAATGCACAGAGATTGCAAATTACTATTATAGCTCAAACAGAAGCTTATGAATGTGATTCTCCACCAAAGAATTCTAATGACTAGATGCTTCATTTGAAATAGTGATTTTGTTATAATCACCGCAGACCCAGCAGTGCATAGATAACAACAAACATTTTGAACCTGCATTGTGCTGGGCACTCAATTCCATTGAGTAACCTCAGAGTTGAGGATTCTCAGCACTTTTCAGAAGGCGCTCAGCACCTCACAGGATTGGACCCTTTTTAAACTGTGTAGCTAAGTAAAGAGTAGAAAGGAAGTTTTATACTGTAAATCTTGGGAAGTATTTCCCCTAAAACAGTTATGTACATGCCAAAATTGCTTCTTTCATGTGTTCTCCTTCAACAGCCTTTGATGTTAAAGTACTTTTCCAGAAAATTTTAAATACAAAGCATGTTAGACAAGAAGACTGGTTTACGTCTGACTGACTGACAGAGTAAGTCAGCTCCATAGAATGAACTTCTCTCTCTCTCACACACACACACAAAGCAGCATAATTTAATAATTAGATGGATCAGCAATCTACTTATTATTATCTTATCTAAAAGAATAACTATTCTATTATAAAATTGCATATATTAGGGGACCTTATGTTAGTCACTGGTGTGAAGGTGTTTTAGGGCACTTTTAAAGTAATTAGTTGCCTTTTTTAATATTAGAATATTTGCTGTATTGTTTTAGTGGTAAAATACCTAAAATATAATCTCCTAGGTGCTTTCATATCCTCTATTACCATGGTATCTGGTATCATGTGTATCACATCTGTGCCTCACAATCTATATCCTCACAACACCCTTAGAAGGTAGGGAAGTGCTGTTATATGCATTTTACATAGGGGGAACTGAAGCACAGATTCCCAATTGCAGTTAGGCACCTCAATGCTTTTGAAAATCCCTCTTTGTACCTAATCTGCATTGCAGGGCATCTAAATACTTTTAAAAATCTGGCCCTAAGTAATTTGCACAAGATTACATAGCAAATCTGTAGCAGACCAGGGAATCAAACCCAATTCTTCCAAATCTCAGGCTAGCATGCAAATCACTGAACCTTCCTTCCTTTCTAGCCTATAACTTCCGTATTAATAAGTATTATTATTTCTAAGGGACTGATTTTCACTAGGTGAGGCCCAAGGTCCATACCTTCTTTATTAGCATTTACTTTGGGAAACACACTTATACATGACAATTTATTTGAGCATAAGCTTTCGTGAGCTACAGCTCACTTCATTGGATGCATTCAGTGGAAAATACAGTGAATTACACTGTATTTTCCACTGAATGCATCCGATGAATTGAGCTGTAGCTCACGAAAGCTTATGCTCAAATAAATTGGTTAGTCTCTAAGGTGCCACAAGTACTCCTTTTCTTTTTGCGAATACAGACTAACACGGCTGCTACTCTGACACTTATGCATGTATGTAAATCTGCCAATTTCAGAATGCATGTGGCTCAATAGAAGCCCTGCTAGCCTAGCAAATTCCCTAGTCCTTTGCACACTTGCAATAAGTAAATTCAGCCCTATGAGCCTTCATAATTTGGGATTGACAATAGATTTCTAAGGGTGCGGACACCTCAAATTCACATGATAACAAAAAATTCATAAGGAAGTCTCTGCAAAATATTGATTTGGAGCTTTAAAATTACTTTGACAGTAAGAGTCTCTGAATAACTCTTCGATCCCTTGTGGCATTTATAAATTTAGGGATTCCTCCATATTGGGAAATTCGCAGCTGACAAAGCCAGAATTGAGGGTTCCTATTCTATCCTCCTTTCTGTCCTTGCAGCCCCCAGCACAAGGGTCAGGACCGGAAAGGGCACTGTGGCCAAAGCATGACATATTTTGGCTAACCCTAGCTGATATAGTCCATTGGGGACATTGCCAGATGGCATAAGTTATAGCAGGCCCCACACTGCTCTAACCTGTGCCTAGAACCTGGTAAAGAAGCTGAAGTCATAACCAGGTTTCTCCTCTCTGCTGCACCCAGCCAAAACTGGACACAGCAGAGAATCTTGCCCTCAGAATCTGTCATTGTAGTAGCACTATACCATGTGAAAGAGCACTACATTGCATCTACAGAATGAAAGGATAAATTAACTCTAGCTCCGAAAAATGAGTCTTTGTGCAGAAGTGTCATTACAAATCTATAATGTATTACTTGTGACAATAAGAGCTGGTGCTTCTGTAACGCCGACAGACCCTGGTTGTCGGCAGATCGGATCGAACTAGGGACCTCTGGAGATTAGTGCATGAGCCTCTACCACATGAGCTAAAAGCCAACTGGCTGTTGGCTAAGGGTGTAGTGCAGACTCATTTTATCTCTCTCTCTAAGTGGTCTCAGTGCCACTAGATGGGACAGAACACCACACCCAGGAGGTGTGTGTGTGAAATTACACTTCATTTCACTAATGGACGAAATGATCCAAATACATAGTTTATATTTCTGCTTTAAATTAGAAAAGCTCTGCCATTATCTTTTGGAATTAAATGTGTGATGTAATAAGATATTAATATTATATGCAAGTTTTAAAACATACATGTGCTGGGGGGAAAAAAAACTACGAAGCCCATAAATCCTTGCTTTAAGAATACCAACAGTGATTTTCAGTGTTAATATGCCTCTCACCCTCACTCCTCAGGTCCTCTGTCACTCAAAGACCTGAGGGGGCCATTCAATTTTTTCAGCTGGAACCACTGACCAACCAAGTCTCAAGGCAACCACACAGAGGGTCAAAGATGACCGGACAATTCTTTTTTGGTGGGGTAAATAGAATGCTTTAATCGTCCAGAGATTATAGGGCAATGCAAAGCACTGCTTCTCCCACAAAGCAGGAGTGGGCCATTACCATAGGTGCATTGGCCTTTGATTTGGAGGGCAAAGGGGAGAACAGAGCTTGGGTCTCTCACGTAGCGGTGCTGAGCAGCAGCACAGTGAAAGCTTCTAGTATCTTTTGAGAGTCAAGTCCCAGTCAAATTCCTACTTGGGTAACCCAATTCTGCCTCTTAAAATTACACCTGCAATTTCCACTGTGTGTATTCTTCATCATTTGGGGCCTGATCCAAACCTCACTGAACTCAATGGAAAGACCACAATGGATTCTGGATAAATCTCTATCTTAAATGGTGTTACTTATAACGCTCACCAGAAGCGGCTGTTCACGGCTGGGTAAAGTGATATCTGCTTATCCTTTACCTTTCTCACAGGGGTGGTGTTAGGTTTAATCAATATTGGTAACATACTTTGGAATTCTTAGATAAAAAGCAACTAGAAATGTAAAGTTTTATTACTGTGCGTATGAAATTCAAAAAGACTAAAAAAACCATTAAGATTACAAGTGTTCTGTCCATCTTCTCTTTGATTAGAAATTTCTTTAATTCATTTTTACTTATGCACCCATGTAATGTAAGTACAGTATTTACAAGAGATGAACCCAGAGAAAGAGAGAAACAGTTTTGTATTGTTTTTAGTACATGTATATGGTATAAAGAACTTAGCTCTTCTGAAGGATATTAGTCTACAGTTTGCTTAACCATCAAATAAGAATATTTCAACTGGAGAGGTTTCTTATAAGACAATTGAAACTATTTATATGAAATAACCACATTAAAGGTAAACTCCTTATGGTGGGGTTTTTTGTTCGTTTGTTTGTCACTACCATTCTGGCCATGATACATTATTTCCTCATCATCATGCTTCTTATTAGCTCATTCCCTAGATCTGCAAAGAGCACAACATAACAATGGATCACAAAACTCAATACACCCATATCTATTTCAGTAATTAGATCACTTGTCAGTGTCTAAAAATGCCTACTATGAGAAAAATGATGCAACAGAAATGTGATTGGCACTAGATGAAGTTTGAGTGTTTTTCTGTGCTTCTTTTGATCTAATACCCCTAAACAGAAAATTCAATAATACTTTTAAATAAGGCACAGCATTGCATTTTCTTTCAACTCCAGTACCATAATTATATGTATTAAATGTATGAAGCACGTGCAAGCAAGAAACAGTTACACAATTTGTTCCACACGCATTCCTTTCAACCACAACACCTCTGAATCAACCACTTATATTGTCACACCTAATTCATAATTACAGCAATAAGAAGCAACTCCAAAATATGGGAGGCAAAGGGACCTATGAATAAATTAGGGGAGGGACAGAAAATTGCTGCCAATCTTATGTCCTCCTGGAATGATGACTGATCATTAGGAAATAAAAATGAAGAGGAATGAAACCTGTGATTCAGACTCTGTAATGTGGATAAGTCCTATTGGTAACATCTGAGACTGAAGAGATAGTGTTGGTCAACCTGCTGAATGCTCTTGACCATCTAATAATTTCTGTTCTTGAGATGTTTATGGTTCACCACTTTGGGATCACCAATTTAGCTAACCATTTCTAGCTAATTAGCCTGAGTTCAGAAAAACACTACTTAAGTCTTCTAATTTTCTTGTAACACTGGTCCTGTATTATCATTCTTCTGCTCCATTCCCTCATTCTTGGCACTTCTTTGTACAGCTAAGGCATGGTTTAACGTAGACATTAAAAAACCCTAAAATGCATAGCTGCATTTAATCTTTCTTAAAATAACTTTCATATAATGATATATGAACCATTTGTTTTTTATTTACAATCACCAGGAAGAAAAGAACGTTGGAATACTTTCAATTACTTCAATGCAATGTTCTGCCTTATTGATCAAAAACCAGAAGCGTAATCAATATACAGTAGTGTGGATTGATTTAATGTACCTTATCCCACATGTAATAGCCCCATGAATTATAGGGGATGCTCTTTAATAAGACATACATCACAATTTCTCTTCTCTGTCTTAATCAGGAAATACACTGCAGCAGTAAAGTGCACAGTACATGTAATTTTCTATTTCAGTGGCTTTAAAAATGTTTTTTCCAAGAATAATTTTATTTAAACAAATTTATTCAAAGCTTGTAGCTATGAAATAAAGATCTCAGTGTTGCTGGTCAGAATAAAAATTATTTCCATTTTAGCAAACCGACAGCAGCACTGAAACTTAAGATGCACATTCCAAGGCACAAACTAACAAGGACATAACAGGATAAGAATTGCATTATGCTCCTGCAGGGGCTACCCAGATTTTGGGTATTGGTGTGCCAAGATAAGGAAGTGCTGCATGCCTGCTGCACACACATCCCCACAAGTAGGTGGGTTTGGAGTAGGCAGGATATGTCAGGGACTTTAGCTTTACTCTGTGCTGGTCTGTATGGAGAGAGCAGGAAAAGGGAGTAGTAACTTGCTGCTGATATAGACCAACAGAAAATTATTACCTCCCCTGCAACAAGGGAAGGTAGGAAGAAGGAAATCACAATTCCTTCCCTAGGCTGGCCCTGCTACTTGCCATCTTAATGTAGGCTATTTCCTTGGAGCACAATCTAGTCCTAACTCAGAGCTTTACACACACAATACCTGCCTATGCTACAAATAGTCCTATGAGCCAAAAGAGGAGTATACTTTTTTGTGTTTATTCTGAAAATAACTCAATCATCTGTAATCAAAAAATAGAAGAGTAGCAATGCCTTGGAGAAATATCTATGAATATTACAAATTCTGATGTGGCTCAGAAATAGAGAGAGGTAAAAAAAGAATCACCCAGAATATTTCATTTGTTCAAAGCTGTTTTTCTCACAAGCATTCCAATTGCCTCATGGTTTGTATTCTGCATTACTATATAAGGGACCTCGTTTGGTCCCCATGTCTGGTCTTCACAATATGTGGGACAGGACAATTTTGGAAGGGTTGTGAAGGGAACACACTCAAACCGTTGTGGGCTTTTGTTCTGCAGTGTAGCTTTACTGATGGATAGGTGTATTGATTACTGATTAACAAATCCTTAACCAATGCAGTCTAAGAGATTAAATCAATAACCAATACAGCCATCCATCAATAAGGCTGCAGCAATGACCTCTCTGGCCAATCTAGGAGCCACGGACAACTGTAGTCATTTGTTTTTGATGGTGGAAAAGCATTTTGCCACCAAGCTACCACCCCTCCCTCTCCAAAACATTACTAACTGCTGCCCTATCTTCCACACACACACACACCCCACTAAAAATACTGATGACTTTTCTCAAGCCATGGTCGTTGCACCCTACTCTGTATTAATATGAATGAACACATTTAGTTTCTGTTTTATAAATAAATAGGGTAATCACTGTCCCTGAAATTAGAAATGTTCCCTTTTTCAGGGTCTGGTTCTATCAGTTTCACAGAAAGCAGTGTTTGTCCTGGTAAACCCCAGCACAGCAATACTGAACAGAACTCAAGCAGAGAAGACAGAATTTGCTCCTCAAAATCTTTCCCTGACAACACACATGCAGACAGATGGCTCTGAAACTGACTAAGCTTATCTGTGAAACAAGAAATTTTCCTTTCAGCAGGAGGGATTCAGACTAGCTACTAAGTGAAGACAGTCAGAGTAACCAGACGATATATATATATATAACCCTAATCTGCTGTCCGAAATTCTGACAGTGCTACAGAACCATTTCTTTGCTTCCTGTGCAGCCACAGCTTAAGAATTTTTAAATATATGTTGTAACTGAACAGCTTTGCTGATGCCATGGGTGCTCAAGCAGCCTTCTCTTTAGATTAATTTCTAACACGTCATCCATTAGCAAGACTGAGCCATGATGATGAAGCTGAGGAAAAGAAAAGCTAGAGGCCACCATCTCAATGGTGGAGGGGAAAGTCCTACCAATCCCTCAACAGAATGGTTTATAGGAAAAAACAGTATTTTCCTCAGAGCCTTCTGAGTCCATTAACCCTTCAGGGCAGACCATCCAGACAAGTCTCTTCTCATAACAGGAGAGACATGCCCCAAACTCAAAGTGCAGAAGATAATGGTCGGAGGATGATGTATGTCTATTTTCCAATCGCCTCTAATTCCAGCCCGTGCACCAGATCCAGAATGAGGCCAGATGTCTGAATTGAGCCTATAGCTACCTGGATGGTCGACAAGAAATCCTTAACTGTCTTAGGAGATTTATCTTCTATGTGGATATTAAAAATCACTGAGCACAATCACCCTCACTGTAGTTTGAGAACATAAGAACAAAGACCATCTCCATGATCACTCCATACTCAGTGATTCCAGTAACAAAGTAATAAGAATTTTAAGTAGCAAGGTCTTTACAGTATGCTGGGGCAATCAGTATAATAACATTCATCTTATCTTAACCCCTTACTAGAACTGCCTCACAAGATGAGGATACCCACTCAAGTCTTAGCTTTGGAGCAGGAGAGCTCCTGCAATTGGATGCAAACCGTTTGTGTGAGTGAGTGAGATTGTGATGCATTTTATGTTCATTAAACCTATGCACTGTTTTTGTCAGATACTTGCTGTCCAAGGAAAATCCTGTCAGGTCCAGAACAAACGTGACAGAAAAGAGTTAAAAAAATACGATATTTTAATTGACCTCCGTTCACAGATTTACATTCAGGGAATAAAACCTATAGTACAATAAGTTTAGTCATAGCTTAGTAACTTCTGATGTATACTTGCAAACCAAAACCAGAAACAAAATGAATGATGACTAATATTCATTTCCTTTCTCCCTCATTCTCCAGGATGTTTGAAAGAACAAAACATCCTTGTGTATGTACCAGGGTAGCATGGTTCTTGAAAAGGCAGCATAGCACCAGCCAATTAGTATTCTGTATTCTACCAAATTGTTCCCCAAACAATTGCTACAAGCATTAGCTTGATGATTCAGGTGGTGCCTATGTTTAATCAGTCTCAAGAAGTTGGGATCAGTGTTGGATATTAAGCAAACGAAATTGTGCACATTTCGTTAGCCTCTATAAATAATATTTGTAAAGTTTTTCTTCATTAGTACAAGCTGATCACCACTATGGAAAAAGACTATCAAAAATCAAAAGAAAAACATGTACAAGGAAATGTTAAGACTAATCCATTTAAAGAAATTAATTTAATCAGATTACAGTCAGAAATTGCAGGAGGCATCATAAATCTATATTGTAAAACTGATGGCATGTTTCTCAAGGATGCAAACTAAAAGAAAGATGCCAATTACAGGCCAGTTAATCTCCCTGAAGACATCATTGCTAGAGCATTCCATCAAGTAAAATTAATGTTACCAGCATGAAATGAAACAGACAATAGAACAAGAGCAGAAAATTCAAACCATTGTGATATTACAATGGTTGAACAATAAAGAATATTCATGAATATTTTTGCAAATAAATGGGGCAATTTTGCCCCACCATTGCTCATGAAGGTCATATAATACACACTACGGATTATCATTCAGACAACCTCCAGTTTAGTCATGATAATGATTGCAAATCCAATACATTTCATGAATTTTAGCACAAATAATAATTCATGCAAAAATCTGTACCAGAAGTGTGTTGTTGCTCAATTATCATTTGTTAGTCTTCTGCAAAAAAAAAAAAAAAAAAGTTTCAGAGAACAGAAGCAATACCATGCAACTTGGATGACCAATAACATATTATGAATAACAACCAGTGAACAGTTTACAAACAACCCACAGGCTGGAATTCATTCACAAATTAAATTGGCAAATATTTAAAACTACATAAATAAAAATAAAGATCACATTTTGAATGAGTATCAAACAGGAAAAAAGCTAAAATTCATTAGTTTTTTCACTAATCCATTAGTTAATGGATAATTAGTCTAACTATACCCCTAAATTCAGAAACAGTCTACATTTGGCAGTATTTTAAGGAACATTAACTTTTCTACTGTATGAAGGGTTAATGAGAGAGACAAGAGTAGTTGAGGTATTACAGATTAGTGTCTACAGCTCAAACCACCATCAAAATCAACACAGATTGGCATCCTGTTGAATACTTAGGCCAAAAAACCAAGAATTGAATGGAGGAATAGGAATGAATTTCCTTCTGGCCACTTAGAGGTGATGCATGGGACCCATCTTTAATTATTCTCTTTTTTTAAAAAGTATCTTCCTTTTCTATACCTTGGCTTTATTTGTAAGAACTTTCTATACTATATTTTTATTTATATAGAGCGAGCTTGATGACAACTTCATTTCCTAAAGAACGTTGTGGAAACAACTTTATATATAGCATCACTCATGCTGTGAAAGAGCGGTATGAATGGTTATCTTATTTCAGTGACTGGCTTGTAAAGACATAAGTGCCCAATAGATTATTCAGTTATCGAGGCTATGCAATATCATGCAACTGTCCCAGATTTTTTAAAGCAAAATTTCTCCTCTCTCCTTTGCAACTTCAATATTTTATTTGACGTGTTCTTGAGCTGTAAATAAAGCATGTCAGGCTGTAATATAGTAGCTTAGCTTCAGCACCATATTATTATTTCCTCCAAGAGTCAAAGCCACCTTTTCCAGAGTGCCTAGATTTCTTTTAATCTGTACCACTTTCCTCAGTGTGCCATCTGAAGCACTCTGCATTTAACAGTTCCTCAGTGCTGTGATTTTTAAACCCTATTTTTAGCGCTGTGTATCATGCGTGTGGCAAGATGGTCTAGTCTTGTGAAGTAGTCTTTCTAAAATTATAGGCTGCCGAAACAGTAGACTTCAAGCAAAAGTACACTTATTTGTTGCCATAAACATGCTAATTAAATGCGGTTTTGTTGGAGAAACAGATATGTACAAGCTCACTGAAAGGCACAGCATTTGATAGATGTAAATATGTATGTCTCCGTAACAGAATTTGGGCCTAGTCCTACAGTCTAACTCATGCTGAGCACTGCTACTCATGTGCATAATTCCATTGAGTTCAATGTGAATACGGTTTGCAGAATGGGACCCTCTGTAAAACTTTTGCTAATTCTAGTCTAGATCGTGGCTCAGATTTAAGGGGGATATTCTTCTCTCAGGGTATCAGGTTATTGGGTCCTTGCGCATAGGAGTAAGCATAGCTGCTTACTCCCACCTTGCAGCAAGTAGGTGAGGAAGGGCAGGGAATAACTGAAGATTTGGTTCCACTCCTTTCTTCCGGTCACTGACCAAAGCAGTTGCACCAGCAAGGCATGAGTAGTTGTTTGCTGCTGGTACAGCAGAACCAAGGAGAAAGCAGGAGACGAACTGTGACTTAGAGATGTATCTGAGTCACAGTGCCTCCTGGTGATAATCCTGGGTTTATGCAGTGTATCCTCCAGCCTTTGCTCAGGTTGTGCCTAAAAAAAAAATCAAATCCAGGCTTCCGTGTTGGGTGACACCTATGAGCAGCCAGGAGAATCTTATTTCAATTCTCACGACTACGTGACTTCAGCAATGTATTGAGTCCAAAGCAATTACCTTTACTGATCCCTGTGTAGATTTAAAGCCAAAGGTTCCCACAGAAATGTATGCTCCATAGGTGCTGGAACTAGGGGTACTGGGGGTGCTGCCGCACCCCATGGTTTGAAGTGCTTTACATTATATACAGGGTTTACAGTTTGGTTCAATGGCTCCCAACAGCCCTACTATACAAAATTGTTCCAACATGCCTGGTATGCTCATAAGAACACTTCAGAAGCTAACTGTTCATTCAATCTGGTGGTCACACCATCACAATTAGTGAAGTGCCTCCACCCTGTAGACAAATTGTTGTAAATATGACCTGTATAATATTGCTGTCATGGCTTGAGCTAGGAATCTTTCAGTTCTTAAACTAACAGCTGAACAAGAAGAGCTGAAAGGAAGACTCTTTATGATCCAGACATTATGAGTAATAGTAAGTTTTTCCTCAGCTCGAAGCAGATCCTATTTACTATATAAATCCAAAGTTAGTTTGAAAAAAACCCATAAAGTGTAGTTGATGTTTCCTTAAAACATTAGGTGTTAAAAGCCAAATAATTTCTGAGAAACATGCCAGCACCACAGCCAGACATTGCTATAGTACAGTGCTCTATCAAGTTGTACACTTCCTTTTATCTATTTGGGGAATACCTAATGTATCAGCCCTGGGTTTCATGGGATTAAAACTCAAAGGGGTTAATGTAGCTTCAAAGTTTCAGCTTGAAACTGAAAGGTGCACCTGAGAGGTTAGTCATAAAAAAGTGTTCAGCAATTGAGATACAAGAATTCAGTCCAGTCCTGTAACCATGGTAACATTCCTTTCCTGACATTGCAACAGCAAATACAGGAATGTTCTGTTATGCTAATACCAGTGAGAAAAAAAAAGTATTTTATTAGCATCAGTTTGTGAATCTTACTTATCTTAGTGAGCTGTTACTTATAGGATTAGCTGGATTGACTTCACTGGGATTATTCCCTTGAGTACAGAATTTATAATCTGGCTTTTAGCTCATTAAGTATGTTAGACAACATTCACTTTTAAAAAAATCAAAGTTTATAAATTGTTTTAAGATTAAAGTAGTATACATTAAACCTTAATTTCATATTGATCTCAATGGGTCTTAAACTTGTATTCAAAAGCCAAAAATTAAGTATTAATATTTCAGCTTAATTTCTCAATATTAATTTAGGACCAGATTCTGCCACTTTTACTCAGGATGAGTCTCATCCTACTATGCAAGAAATCCCATTGACTTTGGTGCTTATGTGGTTAGGAACGGTCATCAAGTGTGGCAGAATTAGACTCAGGATAGATTAAAACCTCATCTCTGCAAAAAATTATGCAAACGCTTGACAGCCCACTGTGCATAAAATTAAGCATGTGAGTAAACCTTCGCAGAACTGGGGCCTAAATTGACAAAATTTAGTAAAAAACTTTTCCTAAAAAGAGAAAAAACATGGCAAAGTGCTCAATTTGTCTAGACAAATCGTCAGAAAAAACTGGGCCTTTACATTTAAATATCTAAAGTATTCCCTTAAAAAAAAAAAAAAAAGACCCACAAAGAAAGCACTACAGGCTGGCTAAAACATATTGCTTAGTTAATATAAAGCAAAAGAGCACAGGTTACTATACTATTCCAAATCTTCAAGCAGAGAATCTACTGTAGGGTTGTCCTCTAGTCCATTAAGACCTTTTTCACTAACGTTTTTCTAGTTCAATCTGTAGGGAAGTAAGAGAAAATGGTTTTAGTGAATTTATTTCCATCTGCAATCTTCCTGAGTTTGGCAGGAAAAAGGACTGGTAATTCCAAAGTAATAGATTCAAAGTCAGGGCTCCATCCAATGCCAACTGATGTCAATGGGATCAGGCACCTTTTTCCCCTGCAATTTTGTGCAGCTGTGAAGAGAGAAAAGTTTTTCGTGAATGTGACAGGTTTGGCATTATCTTCCGCTTATCAATAGGAAATCCAAACATAATTATCAAGGTACAACATAAAATTCAATTAAAAGTTACAGAAGATCTAGAACATGGAGTTGGTCCAGAATTTTCTGTTCAAATGTTTTTTGGATGGAAAATGCAGTTTCTATAAAACCAAACATTTCCCATGGGAAATGTATATTTTGTCTGAAATAATTGTTTTTCCCACTAGGGAAAATCAAAACAAAATATTTCATTTCATGTTGGGTTGAATCAAATTGAATTAAAACATTTCATTTCAGAACAGTCTGACATGAATCTGTGCCCACCGCAACTGCAATGGTGTCTCATGCCCCCATTCTTCTCCACAGGCCTGGCTCCCTGGCTGGACTACATCTCCCAGGATGCATATTGGTGGTTCACTAGAGGAAAGACTGCAGTGCATAATGGAAGGCCCATAGAGGAGAATGGGGAGCATGTGGTACTTGAATTACAGTTTCCACAAGGCATCACAGCAGCTCAGGCAGACATATTTCGGTGTCAAATTGAGAAATAAAGTCTTGAGTTGGTTCAAGAAACTGAAATGAAACATTTTGATTCAGGAATGTTGAACTGTTTTCTTCTGATTGAAAAAGTAAAAATGACAAGGTTTTCCTGACTTTTCCATTACACAAAAATATTTGATATTTTGACTCTTTGTCCTGATTCAAGAGGAAAGCATCTATCAAAATTTCCCCCCGTGATGCAAATTCCTATTGTCTACCAGCTCAACTAGAAAATAAGTGAAAAAAATTAGTAATCTGAATTTTACAAAAATTATTAACATGAAAACAAATAGAAATCTTCTGATATAGACCTATAGTTAAAATATTAGAAGATTTGATATTCAATAATTTCTGATTCCCTGGGGTGTAGAACATTATCTTTTAACATGCCTACCAGATTCTTAGGACCATCAAATGTAATTTGCAGTTTGTTAGTTTTCTCTCGTAGCTGTGTGACATTTTCTTCCAAAAGACGTTTTCAGGACCACCAGATCCAATTTGGAGCCAAAGAGATCAAAGCCTGAACAGATTCTAATGCCTGAACAGCTGATAAGATTAAACCGAATAATATATTAGAATACGACAGGCTAGAAAGAACAGCAAGCAACTTGTCTGCAGTATGAACAGCTTCCAAGTCAGCAGTAGTTAAAAAAGATTGCAGTGGGTCGGGGAAAGAAGGGAATTTTTTGTTTCTCCGCATCAATTGTAGTTCCCAATCACATAATTTCTTAAAATAAAATAAAAATCTTTACCCTGTTCTTTTCCCTTCTCAAACCACCAGCTGGAAAGTATTTCTATACAGTAAAGGGAGAATATGGGTATGTGTGGTGAGAAAAGATTTCTTAACAATGCTTCCTGGGGTGCAGATTCTGTCTCTCGGTATTGTCACTAAATGGTCTTCTCTTCCGCTTGTCAGCTTGATGGCTTTGTTTACCTTATATGTAAATGTGTCATCATTTTCCTCTGACTGAGAATCAAGCTGGTCAGACAGGTAAATATACATTCCTTTGTCTAAGGTGGGCTGGGTTTATGCACTGCCTCCCAAACAACACACACACATACTTTTTACACAACCCATGCATACATCATAATTTAAATTACATGGCACCTTTTAGATACATATTATGGCAACAGTGTGTTGGGGGGTAATGAGTGTGTCAGGCCTGATATGAGTTACAGTACCTTGGGCCCTTTGCCAGTTGTCACTGAGGTACTCTCAGGATCACAGAGGCCTTCCTTTCATAGTATAGATGAGCAAAAGGGTGACAAGTCCAAAGATGTTTGGTGAATGAGAGGCATTTAAGCTTCTACTGTCATAACTTCAACAAGGCAACAGTTAGCCCAAATACCAGCATTAGCTGCCACAGCAACAAACCGGGAAATATCTGTATTATTTGTTATGAATGTGATACGCGCCTCTGTGCATTTGTTTATGATGGGTTATTTGCTATAGAGTTAGTTCAAAATGGTTGATAAAGAATCCCATGAGGAAAGGTAAAACAATGGCCTAGATAAGGAATATCCCAACAAACATTGAGACATGACAACTAGGTTTATCTATGAAGAGGTAAGTCCACAGCTGTTTTGCCAAGGCTGAGAAGAGAGAAATCCAAAAGGGAACACAAAGCTACTACAGGACCTAGAGGCCAAGAAAAGGGAGGGGGCTGAGTGAATGTCTGGTCAAAGCTGACAGGCTGGTGAAGAAACATACAGTGAGAGCACACTGAAAGCAGAGTAAGTCTGTTTCTCCAAGTCAGAGATGGGGGGTAGCTGGTAGGGCGGCCACTTCCACAGATCTTCCCAGGATTGTCCCTTTTTTGAGGTAGCTGTCTTGGGAAATCTGTAAGGGTGGTCAGTACACACTGCCAGCTGTCCAGTTTTATGGGCTCAGGATTAGGGTGAGCAGATAGCAAATGCGAAAAATCAGGACACTGTTACAGTGTCTACCTTTTGCTCTATGTGCTTTGTACCTTTGGGGGACTGACTGCATAAATAATGCTTTTTGTTTTGAAGATGCTGTTTTTGAGGCACTTTAATCAACCTGCTGGCCATAAGTCCCTGGAGTGAAAGGGCTTACAGGTGCCAGTCGCAGTTGGGCCCATCACAACACCACAATTTAGAAACAGGGCGAGTGATACCCAGAGACCTGGCCGCAGGGTGGTGGAATCAAGCACAGTCCCACTCAGTGTGAGGGGTAGGAAGCCAGACCTGCCATATAGGGGGTACGTTTAAGAGAGATTAACAGTGGTCTAAGGTGCATTTCACTCAGTAACTGTGACACTTGCTATGATGGAGCAGAAAGTTTTAAACAAAGGAGTAACAGATCAAAACAATAACAGCAGTCCCTGGACCTGAGCAACAGCTAATGACAACATTAGAGAAGAACAAGTAGTACCCCCACCCCCCAGTCTTTTAGATGTCACTTCCAATTAATAGAAATAGATAAGAATCCATAGGCCAGTAGCGCCCTCTTCCCTGGTCACAGTCACTTCAAATAGGCCAGGCCTCAGTGTGGGCGGCAGCAGCAGCACTTTCAGTAGTAGCAGTGGGGTTTTTTATACTCTTCCCCTGCTTTCTGCAGCTCCTCTTTCCCCTACCTATTGACTGCCTGCCCACTTGCCTGAGAAAGTGTAACATACTACAGCACTGAACAGAATGCAGTCAGGTTCATTCCAAAGCTATATTTCAGAGACAGCGTTCAAGGTGTAATTTCTTACAAATATATTTAATCTATTGCTGACCATTTCTTTCTATTTCATGAAGAGAAGAGGCATCAAAAACTTATTTGCCTAGAGCCATAGGACACAAAAGCACAGTGCTTTCAGCACATACCAGCAGAAGCCATTTAAAAGTCAGCATATGCTAGCTCTTAGTATTGAAAGTATCTGGTAACTGTGATAAGTGCAATACATGGAATCTAAGGGATTTGCCAGGTGTTAAAATCTGACATTTAAGTGGTGACCATCATATTTTAAGATTTAATTCTGTTTTCTTCATTTAGTCCTACTAGATTTTAAGAGACTTCCCCTGCTTTCCTTTATTAATTACTCTAAAGAAACTCCCCCAGCGAGTTTAAAGTTTCTTTCTACAAGCTACTACTTAAAAACTTTAAAAGGTGCTTCAACTAATGTCATCCCTGTTGCTTTTGCTTCATTGATCAAGTCACTCTGCTATTCAGAAACTATTAAAATGTTTATCTGTAAAGTTCACTCAGGGACAGCGACATACAAAAGCAGCAAATGTGTATATCGTCTATAGGCATCCAAACATTAAAGACCTTACAGGAACACACCACTCTGTACAAGATGTTCTTTCCACAAATGTTTTTATAAAGCAGCTGTGACAGAATATCTCTGTGCCCACATCCTACATGCTCCTGTAATAATCTTTGTACAACCTATGCCTTTTGAGGGACCATCTGAAAACTTGCTGCTCTGATAAAATAAGTGTGACAACATTGTATGTGAAGTTATAAAATTTCCCTGTATGATGTTAACACCACATGTTCCAAACCACAAAAGAAGTTGGCAAAGAGGAATGTGTGCTCTACTTAATTTGCATTTAAGCAGTAAACAGAGTCATCAAGCAGGAAGAGTAGACAAAGAAACCTCAAAACAGGTGAGGAAAAGCCTCAGGGAACATCCTTCTCCATGGACTTTTGTCTCCAAAATCTCAGCTGAAAATGTTTTCCCAGAGGGGGACTGACACTATAAAAAAGAGGGACAAAGATCCCTCCCCTCTCTCTCTCTCTGTCCATCAATTCACTTTACAAGAAGAGAGAAAGGAAGCAGCTATTGAATTGGAAAAGGGGTCCTCAGCTAAGAAGTTTGGTCAGTAAGACTGCTGAGAGCATGTGATGAAAAAAAACTTTACTTTGAATTTAACATAGTTTGTTAAGTTAGGCACCAGTTGCATTTTATTATTTTTCTTGTATCCATTTCTGACTTTTATACCTCATTACTTTTATTCACTTAAAATCTCTCTATTTGTATCTGATAAACTTGTTTTATTGTTTTATCTAATCCAGTGTGTTTAAATTGAAGTGTCTGTGAAACTTCATTTGGAGTAACAAGTTGTGCGCATACTATTTCTCTTAAAGAAAGTGGACTTTTATAAATTTGTGTTGTCCAAGAGGGGGCTGGGCAATACAAGACATACATTTCTGGGGGGAAATATAAGACTGGGGGTGTGTTGTGGTCACCCTGCAATATAACCCAGGCTGGTAAGAGCCAAGGTCTGGCTTGCTGCGGGGGATGGGGGGAAGAGAGAGAGAGAGAGAGAGAGAGAGAGAGAAATGACTTGCATGCTGCAGGCTGTGTGTGAGCCGTCCAAACTGGAGGCTACTGCAGCAAAGCAAAGCAAAGAGCATGCCAGGTGAGAGGACAGGTGTGACAGATACTCATTAGTCTTGATTGTACCGTGGATATGTCATAGCAGCTCATTCTACTCTCTCTCCCTCTGGTGAGAAAACATTAAAGAAGCTTTATACCAGACAATTTTCAATAGTGGCACGAAAATGACTAACCTGATCTTTCAACCTCAGATACAGTGAAAGCATCTGATGGTTTCCAGTGCCAGAACTCCCTCATTTTGAAGAGGCTGCTGTGACAGACTGACATCCTGTAATATACTGAACAAACCTTATGGAATTAAGAGAAGCTTTACTGAGGTAAGTTCAACTTGATTTAATTAGGGTTAATACCTTTGGGGTATGTTGTACGAAAAATGCAAGTGTGTATGTGTTATTGTAGAATTGTATGTACCTTCTCTAGGAGGGAGGGGGGATGCTAATGAACATCCACAGGTATCAGACTTTGAAGCCTTCCTGGGGAAGATATGCATATATTAGTTCAAACTGGATTCTCCAAAGACCCACAGACAAAGAAAGGACTTTTGGATAAAAAGCCAAAGTTTAGGCTGGCTCAAGGTCTTCTTCCTGATCCAGCAAATGGACAGGACCCCTTGTCCACATAAGGCCCCAATCGTTAGAGAAGTATTGGAAGAACTTGGCCTACTGAGGCCTCATAAGACTGCACTTGTTCTGAGCTGCAACTCTGATGCACTTGTGATCACAAAGAAACCCCTAGGGAGGGGTGATACCTGGTAAACTTATTAGCATGCGTGTAGGTTCTTTTATTGTTTTTAAAAGTTTTCTCTGTTATGCTTTTTACCTTAAGAATAAAGTAGGCTTGCTTAGAAAGAATTGTATGGTAACTTATATCTCTAGCAATTACACTGCTATGTGTCTCTGATGAGAAAGCAAGCAGGTCTGTTTAGGAAGACTGTCTGTGCTAGGAATTATACAGCGAAGGCAGGAGACTGTCCAGCCAGGAAATACCCCAGTCAGAAGGGAGACATACACATCTCTCCACCCAAGAGGGGCCACAGCTGGGGAGTGGGCAGCCTGAGGGTTGGGTGCCCTGAACCAGAAGAGAAATACAGGTGCAGTTGTCCTGAACTGTGACATATAGCTGGAACAGACTTAGTCTTTCCCTAGCTTAAATAAGCTTAGCTTTGATACATGTTCCTTTCTAACATTGCAGGGTTCATTCTATAATTTGTTTTAAAATTCTCTGCTAACCAGAATTATTGTGTTATAGCAGAGGAATAATACAAATACCATAGTTCCAAGAAAGCCTTTAAAATCCATTTAGCAGGGACAATGTACTGCCCAGGAGTATTTAATCCATTAGGGCTCAATCTTGTGACCAAAGACCATCAACTCCCATGAAAGTTGAGGAACATCACGCCTCAAAGTCTCAGGACATGAGTACACAATTAACCTCTATGCCAAAGGAACCTTGAGGACCAAGCAGTGGGTGAACCTCAAAAGATTTCAAGCTTAGGTTGGAATAAACACACATTAATTGCAGTAATTGAATATAAAACCTATCACATTGGGTTGGTTATGTCAAATGCATCAAAGATGTAGACTTATGTTTTGGATCACAAGGTTTGGTACAGCATGTCAGGAAAAAACAATGAGCTACATATGAAAGATATTATTGAGTCAGATTTTTTTCGTGCATTTGTGTACACATTTGATTAACTAGAATCTCAATGGGTTATATTTTAATGTAATTTAGGCACAAAAAAGCTCACTCTTCTCATATTTAAAGAATGTTTCACAGCTCTATTGACATTCTCACAGAGTATAAGCAAGGTGTTTTCAGGACCCAAGACACTTGGAAGTATGGGGATTTTGAGAAATTTATCTTTCCCATTGCTTTTGCCTTCACCGTCTCCTTTTCTTTCTGCTCCTCTTTACTAGTATTTATATTTCAAAGTTTTGTATATAGTGTATACAAAATTTTGTATATTGTGTATAGTTATTTTCAAATGCTTAGTGGTGGCTTCCTCAACTTCCCTCACCTTGAAAGGATTGCAATGTAAACACAGCTGATGTTATTTCTTCTTTATATCTTATTGTTATGTATTTGTCATGTTAATGTCACAAAAATGTTTTTTTTATTTCATTTTTTTTACTGCACCAAAATGTGTTTTCAGCTCAAAGCTGTTTGTATTCCCTCCAAACCACTTTCTGCATTTGAACTGACTTCTTGGGAAGCCAAGTAGCGAGTTCTCAAAAAGAATCCCAACAAAACTTTATTCTAAGGGTAGGCAAATATTCAGGGACATTCTTGTTAAACAGCCTTGCCTAAGTTTCCTGGTTTATTTGTAAAAGAAGGAACACAGAATAACACAACTTTGCAAACCTGTATGTATGGATGTTGCTTCACTGTACCATAGAGCTTGACTTTGCAAGTTTTACTGACCACGAGTAGCACTTATTTATACTAGTCCCATTGATATCAATGAACTTACCAGACTCAGTATGTGCTACTCATGCAAAGGTTGCAGTATCTGACCCATGGAAAGTATGCAGGGGAGTCTCTTATCCTGTTCTAAGAAGCCATGTGACAAGAAGGGAACAACTATATGAAGGGATATTCGTTTCCTCATTCAGGTTTTTCATCCCTAAGCTTGTCTTGAACAATGACTGAAGTTGAGAGGTCACAACTCACATCACAGGATAATAATATGCCGGCCAAACAAGAAGTTGAGTTCTGACTTGCCATCCAATACAATGATCTGTGGTGCACTGTTAAGAAATAAATGAGAAAAGAAGCCTGGGCATGATAACTAGGGCTGGCCAAAAAACAGAAAATAATTCTGTTGCCATGGAATATTTCGAGGTTTTGACATGTGTTTTCATTTAGACATGGAAGAAAATGAGACTGTTCAACATTTTTCATGAAAAAAGGGGAGGAGTAGCAACCCACTGCCGAACAGTCAGTAGCCTGATGGTTACGGCACTCTGTTTGGATGTGGGACACCTCACGTTAAAGTGCCTGTTGTGCCAAATTTGGATCTCTCACATACATATGGTTCGATCATTCACCTGGGTTATTGGCTATTCTGGGGGGTGTCATTCTCTCTCTCAAAATTCCATCCTGGACCTAAGAAACCTTTCCAATTAAAGTCTCAGTTAGACTCATATGCATCCATGAAAAGTTTCATTTTCGACAAACTTACATTTTGGAGGGTTAGTATCACCTTCCTTCCAGGCAAGCATCCTTCCATAAAACAAAACAAAGTCAACTGCACCTGCCAGATGCCAGAGAGAAACCTAGAATGCTGTCAGCAATTGGTTTTATACTGTGTGCCTTCAGGCCTACGATGAGATGACTTGTTGGGATATATCTAAGAGGAGGCATAAAAGGGTTGCTTAAAACAACAAAAAATAAAAAAACTAGTATTATATAAAAGAAACTAACCAGCTATGCTATTCATTGTTCTGTTCATTACCGGAGGATGGTGGGGAGGATGTCTGCATGCACATACACATGCTTATGGCCGGAGTCCATAAAAGCTTGCTAAGAATTTGGATGAGCACAATTCACAGAGTGCCACCCCAAATATTTCTGTAGCCATATTTAAAGATTTAGATCCTACTTATGCAAAGTCCTAAGTGCCTTCTAACAGTGCTCAGTAACCCTAATCTCCCAGTCACTAACATGGAGTGTTGAGAGCAAGGAAAACACCCATATAAAGTGCTAGCCCCCTCAGGTATACACTGCACCAACAGTTTGTAACTAGGGACATTTTTGCTTTATTACTTTCCTTTATTAATGTTATCATGCAGCCTCATGGTTTTCCTCAACTGTTAAGCCATAGCTGTCTGACAATTCCTTTCAGCATTGTAGCTTATTGGAGACATGCACTATAACATGCTGATCAAATAGGTGGCACTATCCCTCCTGTTACAAGAATCCTCACTGAAATTAAAAGATGGTGCAATGAAAAGAAAGAGAAAGTCATTTTTCCTTAAACTAAAGCATGTGTGGAACTCCCAACCACAAGGTATTACTGAGTCAATGACCTTAGAAGGATTCAATAAAGGATTAAACGTTTATACAAACAAAGTAGCTGCAGTTAAATGAAATAGGATACAAATTTATGAGGGTTATAAACCTTCATGTTTCATGACATAAACCTACCACTAATTGTCTGGGATCAGGAAGATGTTCCAAGTATATCTTAGCATATAAGTGTCCATTATGGAAGGTTTTTGTACACATTCTTCTGAATCATCTCTCACTGAGCACAGTCTATTATGGAATTCCATTCTAGAGCAAAGCTATGTTCCTAACATTTACTAGCATAGTTCCTTTTCACCACAGATGGCCTTAATCCAGGATATATTTTAATACAATCCATAATACTATGAGATAAGGTCAAATGCCTCATACATTGAATGGCACACTGGATAGGAAGAAAAACTAGCAAGTCTGAAAGATACATTAAACAAAATGTGACTATTATAGAGTCTTACATGAAAATGCTGAAAGCTTTAAAATACCATTGTAATGACATTGTTTGAAATCCCAAAGCAAGCACTGTATTTAAGAAATTTTATCATTAAAACGAATGACTCATACATACAGGAATAGAAAATTCACTCTCTCAGAGAATTAAAGCAATTTGATCCAATATGGCAATAAATATGTGTCTAAAAGTTTCATCTCATCCACCCAGAGAATTTATTTTGCAATCTCCTCTTTTACAATATGCAGACAGTTTTATACGGAAAATGGTTTACTCGTCATTTATGTTATGGCTTCATAATGTTGAACCTCTGCACTATGATATACGGTCCCTGGAGCCAGACTAAGACCATTAACTTATTTCATACAAACCCCTAAACAGCCATTAGAGAAGTAAATTGTCACACACTGAAACATGGGCAGTCAGGCCTAGGAGTAAGAGGCCAGGAATGACACAGAGGGTCTGTCATAAATATAAAGGGAAGGGTAAACCCCTTTAAAAATCCCTCCAGGCCAGAGGAAAAATCCTCTCACCTGTAAAGGGTTAAGAAACTAGGATAACCTCGCTGGCACCTGACCAAAATGACCAATGAGGAGACAAGATACTTTCAAAAGCTGGGGGGAGGGAAAAACAAAGGGTCTGTCTGTGTGATGCTTTTGCCAGGGACAGAACAGGAATGGAGTCTTAGAATTTAGTAAGTAATCTAGCTAGATATGCGTTAGATTATGATTTCTTTAAATGGCCAAGAAATTAAGCTGTGCTGAATAGAATGGATGTTCCTGTCTGTGCGTCTTTTTGTAACTTAAGGTTTTGCCTAGAGGGATTCTCTATGTTTTGAATCTAATTACCCTGTAAGGTATTTACCATCCTGATTTTACAGAGGTGATTCTTTTTATTGTTACTTCTTTTTTACTGTTTCTTCTATTAAAATTCTTCTTTTTTTTAAATTGTTCTTAAGATCCAAGAGTTTGGGTCTGTGGTCAGCTATGCAAAATTATGAGGATTTTTACCAAACCTTCCCCAGGAAGTGGGGTGCAAGGGTTGGGAGGATTTTGGGGGGGAAAGACGTTTCCAAACAATGCTTTCCTAATAAAATAAATCCAGATAAATGTTTGGTGGTGGCAGTGGAAGTCCAAGGGCAAAGGGTAAAATAGTTTGTACCTTGGGTAAGTTTTAACCTAACCTGGTAAAAGTAAGCTTAGGAGGTTTTCATGCAGGTCCCCACATCTGTACCCTAGAGTTCAGAGTGGGGGAGGAACCTTGACAGGGTCCAAAAACAGAACTGAAGAGAGCCACAGCCAGGGTACGGAGTCAGGAACTAAACAGGAGAATAGGGCTGGAGTGGACTGGAACAGGGCAGGAGTAAGGCAAGTACAGGAGTTGTCACAGCTGCAGGCACAACCATTGAGCAGCCAACGACTTATCTGCTGCTGAGATTAAATACTGACTGGTAAACTCCTTGCAGCCAAGTGGGCAGGTCAGCCAAACAGGCTGAGGCCTCAGGCCGGTTAATGAGCCCAGCTAGGCTCATTAGGAATTCAGGCCCATAGTTCCTGGACATGACCACTACTGGGGACAAGTGTTTTAGAAGTTGAATTCTGAGGATGAAAATTGCCCAGGCACATCTGTAATAGTACGTGCAAATTGGCATTCATACACACAAGTACCTGCTTGTGTGTAACTGCTCAATTTGCATGCAAAGAACCATTTGTGAAGACTATTTTCATTTGCTGACCGCCATCTCTATTTTGATTCAAAGGCACCGCTGGCAAGGGATGGATTGAACTAGTGACCTAATGAGATATCCCAGCTTGCCATGAGCAATATTAATACATAGTTTCAGCCACTTCCATTTCTTTGGAAAGATACTCAATTTCTCTTTCCATTAGTTTGCTGTCTAGTGGGATATTTTTGAAAATGAAAACATTTTTCATATTCCATCTTTATGTAACCCCTCATAACAAATTCCTTACCTTTCCTTTTGTGGAAAGAGGGTAACCTGATGCTTCTATCTGAAACCTTGCAGCAAAGAGATTAACCTTCCTCCCCCTTCCGCCCTCCCAAAAAAACCAAAACAAAAAACAGAAAGAGACTGACTGCTTGCTGTGGTGATTAGAGGGTGGCTCAAACCCAGCAAGGGATAAGATGTTAGCAAAACCTTTCTTTACGGTTACAATATTAATCCCTGAACCACATTTAACTGTTTTGTACACACGGGATCTCAAGTTTGCTGGTTTATGGTAATTATAACAGCCATCATTAAAAATCTCTCAATTTTTATTAGAGATACAGAAAAAGAAGGAAAAGCAGTTAAGGCATTTGAAATGTAAGTAAGGCTGTCTTTTTAACAATATCCCTTATTTTTTTTCATTGTATAGAGTCTTTTACAGGTCAGACCTCTGTTTGACAGCCTTATACATAGTCTTAATGGTCCTTTCTAGAAGGAAAAAACTAAAAGTTAATTTAGATGATCTTGAGCTCTTGCTGTTGAAGTCTGATCCTGCTTTCTTTAAAACAAAAGATGACAAAAGGCACACAAAAGGGAAGAGAAAAAAATGCAGCTTCTCTCTCTTGTGCACACTTTCCCTTGCAGCCTCACAAGCTCAGCACATGGTCTTATTGGCCACTTCAAGACCTGGAAAACATTTGCCAAAGTTGGGCCATTTGAGGCGTTGTTTTTGGCTGCCTTTCTGGCCCATGGTGTAATTACAATGGGACAACTGAAGCTGTGCTGGGACCTATGAGGTTATGGAGGCCCAACCAGTGGGGCTTCTAGAGGAGAGCTGGGCCCAGGGTTGAGAGTGAATCTACCCTGCACGCTCACTCCACATCAGCAGCTTGTGTTACCCACAGGGCTGGGCTCAGCTCCCTACTCTAGGCATTGTAACCTGAAGTGGGCCTAGGGCAGAAGATTGTCTTGAGTTACCTCTGAGAGGTAGGCAGGAGCTAAAGGACAGGGAGGCTTGATTGAGGCTGGGGGCAAATTTCAGAATCAGGAAGGGGAGCCCTAATCCATTCTTGCACCAGGGCTCTCGTTACACTACTATTGTGGTAACAGGCTCACAGCCCTGTTGAAAAAGGAGAAGTTGTCTTGGCCTACTAAGCCAGGCTCTTATTAGAAAGAAGGCAAAAAGAGAAAGATAGGACGGGGAAGTAATAAGGTGGGGAAGGGAAAGGAAAGGCAGAAGGTGATGACTGCAGGAATCCAAGTCTCACATTCCAGGGGGGTGTTCAGGATTCAGTCAAAACTGGTGGAAATGGTGATGTCATCTGGCTTCCTTTCTCTGGCCCAGTCTGATCAGAATGTTTTTCAGGATCAGGACAATGAAGTTCCAGTAGTATCATGGCGGATCCCAGGGATAGAGAGGACGGTGGGCATGGCTGCCAGGAGGGCAAATCTTGGTCCTTCTAGTTCACGCATTCCATTGTTCTTTAGTGACCCTAGACCGGGGTGGGCAAATTTTTTGGCCCAAGGGCCACATCTGGGTGGGGAAATTGCATGCAGGGCCATGAATGTAGGGCTGGAGCAGGGGGTTGGGGTGTGGGAGGGTGTGGGGGACGGGATGTGGTGTGTGGGAGGGGGCTCAGGGCAGGGGGTTGAGGACTCAGGGCAGGGGGGCAGGAAAGTTTCAGGCTGCAGCCAGGTGCCACTTACCTTGAGCAGTTTCCGGGTGGCAGCAGTATGTAGCAGGGCTAAGGCAGGCTCCCTGCCTGCCCTGACCCCGCACAGCTCCCGGAAGTGGCTGGCACCATGTCCCTGCAGCCTCTGGAGCCCTGCGGCCTCCACCGAAGCTCTCATTGGCCTCAGTTCCCCATTCCTAGCCAATGGGAGCTTCGGGGGAGGTACCCACAGATGAGGGCAGTGTGCAGAGCCCTCTGCCCCCCTCCACCCTACCCCAAAGGGCAACAGGGAGGGGGCTGGCAATTCAGTGGGCCAGATCCAAAGCCCTGATGGGCCAACGATGTTCAAGAAGGGGTAGCAACCTCTGCCTCTTATAATTAGGCAATTACAATTAGTTCATTATAAACATCCCCTCCCATGTCTAGATTCTTTCAGCTCATTGTTATGCCAATGCATGACTTCAGCAGGAGTCTTGAAGACCCCTTTCTTTCTTACAAACTGGATTATTTAAACAAACGTGGAATCCAACTTTTGCTTACTTTTATAAACAATTTTATGCAACAAGCAGAGTTGGACGTCTATTACCTTGAACAACCCAGAGTACAAGTGTTGTACAGTGGCCTTTACTTCCTCCAGAACACTGCCACATGGCTAGGGTTTCCTCTATGGCCATCGCAATGCTATTTCCCTTCCTCTAGGGCAGTGGTTCCCAAACTGGGGTTTGTGAACCCCTGGGGGTTCACGAAATGTTACAGGGGTTCTTGGGAAAAAATTCCCTAAAGGTGGACAGAGCTGTCCCTAGGGACCCCAGGCAGCACAGGGCCAGCAGCCCAGAGCCCCTGGACTTCCAAGTGCTAAGCAGATCAAAGCAAGCACAGCTATCACACCGAGAAGATTTAAACGTCAAGACTCCTTCTAAGAAATGGAAAGGGAAGTGGATATTTTTTGCTGTTTTTAAAATTAAATAGGCAGCTAGTACTGTTTTTTTAAATTATTATGAAGAACAAGTTTAAGCTTTGGTGTAACATGCATTGTTTGCCTGGACTGCTCAAGACCTGAATGTTTGTATAGGAGGAACTCTTTGAGTTGGCTTCTTAAATACCTGCATGCTGTTTCACATCTGATACTCCTTGATGAAACATAGGAGCTTTGTCTTATAACAGGCTTATTCAAAGTGATACAAGCTACAAAAGTGAGATCTTGCAAGAGTGTTGCCTTTTTCATACTGCAATAAAAATACTGTAATGATAAATCATTAATAATAAATAGTGTGTAATCATGTCATAAAAACATTTTATATTTCCAAGATCACTGCTTTTATAATTTATACTCAGGTAAAGGAGAAAATCCCTGGAAATATTCATTTTTAGGAGGGGGCTCACAAGACTTGACGTTTTAGTGAAAGGGGTTCACAGGTTGTTAAAGTTTGGGAACCACTGATCTAGGGCCTTTTAAAAATTCACACACTCACCAGTAACTTTCTAAGTTCAGTCCTTTTATTCCCCCAGTTCTCCTCGCAGGCTGCCAACAGTCAGTCACAAAAATAGAACTCAAAAAGTCCAAAACAGTTTTTCAATTCACCTACCCTTCTTTAACTCCCACACTGAGGCTGTATCCGGCTAGGGCTCAGCAGGAGCCAAACTTGCTCCTCCCACCAGCACCAGCGTCTCCTGAGCTTCCCTAGCTTACTGCCAGGCTTCCTGCCTGTATCAGCCTCTGCTACTTTCTCGACCATATCCTTCCCTGAAGCTTCCTGCTGCCTTTTATATTGGAAGCACCTGATTCCTGTCAGGTGGGGCTCATCTTGTAATCGGTAATGGCTTAGCCCCAGGCTCTGCAGCCCACGGGGAGCCACCTGTTACAATATCCACCTCTGCAAAACAATGCCTCTTTTTATAAATTAAACCGCTTAGTATTGGTACAGATGTAGTTCATGAATTACAATCATGAAACAAAAAACTCAGTTGATTTTAAGCACGTAGAACAAAAAAGAAAAATGTAATTTTTGTAATGTACAAGTTTTATTTATAATTCCTAATTTTGAGATAACTGTTAGTCCTTTCAGTTGTTAACACAGCTATGAACCTAAAACTCACTGTATTCGGAGCTAAAAAAAACTGCTGTTAGTTATATATTTGTACAAAGTTTATTAACACACCAGTTTATATTACTTTTTCAGCTATATGCCCAGAATGGGTAAGGACAAACAAAACCTTCTCCATCTTTTGGTGACTTGCACATTTACACAAAACATGAAAATTCTACACACAAGTTATTAAACTTGCTTACTTGGGTAAAAAGGTGAAAAGATCTGAATTTCCAAATGTCTTGCTTCTTTCCTGAAGCAGCAGCAAGGTGATGTTTCTGGGAACCATTTCACAAGCCAACCCCAAAAATCAGTAAAAATATGCAGGACGTTTTAGCCCCTGTGATGGAGTGGGAGTAGCCTAGGGAGTGCACTCTGTAAGCATCCACACGCATAGGCCAAACTGGGAGATAATTGATTAGGACTTGGTGGTTAACCAGTTAACAAGGGGATTTAGCTAGTCAGCTAGGTACTGTTAAATGGGAGACAGGAAGAGAGAAAAGAAGGCTGAAAGGAAGGGTAGAGAACCTCAGGATCTCAAAGAGGGGAGACCTTTCTTCCCACATTCCCCTGTGCCTAAGGTGTAAGCTGAAGCTTGGAAAAAGCCTTATGGTGATTGGACATGAAACTGCATAAGATGTAAATACAGTACACTGAAGTAAGCCTATGTAAGAGGTGTGAGGACTGCTTGAAAAGAGAAATTTCAACTGAAGGAACTTGCCCTGTGATTCTGGAGGCTTGTCTGGGATTTTCTTTCTCCAGTGTATGCAACAGACTAGAGAGAGGAGCAGACAAGAATGTGTTGAGGACCAGGCAGTGTGGATTTTGGATTGGATGGGTGTGTCTTCAGAATGGTGTAGGCAGAAGTTTCTAGTGCTAGGGTGATCAGAGTGGACACGACCTAGGACATTTGCCCAAAAGTTATGAGACTGGACCAGTAGGTGTCTGAGGCCAGACAATCAAGGAGTTGGGGAGGTCATGAACTCACTTATTTTGGAACAGCAGTTGCAGTGTCTCCCCAAGGGTCACTAGGGTTTGGGTGCAGAATCACCAACTCACTACTTTAAAAGCTGCCATTGCACTCATTGAGGAGTTCATGGAAGCTGGTGTCCCTAGTAAGAGCACCTATCCATTTAAAGGACATAATCCAGGGAGGAAAGCAGGGAACTACCAACAATAAGCCCACCTGGAAGGGGGAAAAAAGAGAGGGAGAGGAAAGAATTTGTTACCAGTGTGGGGGCCCAGGGCATCTGAAAAGGGATTCCCCTAGATGAGTTCTGTGGGCAGACAGGAACCCTCAGGAGGCTGCCTAAATGAACACACACCATCTCTGTGAGGGTTGGACAAGGCACAGGCCTGATGTAAACCAATGATCTCCCTACAGTAGAGTCTAAGAGACTGGATGAAGTCCTAATGGATGATACTTGGGGAAAAAATTGAAGCTAAGATGTATTCATGGGGAAGGGAAAAAAAAATCTGTCCAGTGGCCAGGGTGCCTTAGAGATTCAGTGACTATTTTGGTGGAAGCAGGTTGGGACTCTTTTCCTTTAAGGAAGGGGAGGAATGCCCGGAGAACCAAATAGCTAGAGAGGGAAGGATCAGAGCAGGCAAGGTGCTGAGAAATAGTTCAAGAAGGCAAAGGGGGCTAGAAAAGGAAGAAGTGGGACAGACTCCCACGGTAGAGAGGCATTAAAAGGAAGAAGTAGAACAAGATTGCGTAAATAAAAAGGGAAGGCAAATGGATTGAGAGACAGAGATACCAAAGCAAGGGCAACAGCTGTGACACACTGTCCCGCAAAATAGCACCCTGTAACCCCCATATTCATCATTCATATATGGTTCAGATTGTGATAGGTTACCCCCGGGGTGCCACTTGGAACTGGGGTACCACTACGCCTACATGACCCACCAGCCTGGGCTCCCTTTACACTGTAAGGCAAGCCTGCCAAGCCCTTTCCCAGGCTTCAGACCACACTTTACCAGCACACATACAGATAGGGACATACTCAGCTGCAGCTACACACACAGATGCTGAGATCAGCTCTGCATGGGAAGGCTCAGCTAAGGAACTGCCCACTTACTCAAGTGCACATCTTCTTCCCCCCTCCCCAAGAGTATAAACCCAACATTATACCATCTTGTGCTGCACAGAGAATTGTACAGCGTGAGCTCATGAAACTTGCCCCCTCCCTCAACATGGAAAGGGATATACACATCTTTCTTCCCCAAGTTATGATTTCCACACACACTGGTTTTAGACAAAACAAAACAAGTTTATTAACTACAAAAGATAGATTTTAAGTGATTATAAGGGATATCAAACAGATCAAAGCAGATTACCTAGCAAATAAAGCAAAATGCAATCTAAGCTTAATATACTAAATAAATTGGTTATAAGTAGCAAATTCTCACCCTAAATGTTTTAGGCAGGTTGCAGAGATTCTTGAGGGCAAGCTCTACTTGCTTGCAGCTTAAAACTCCAGGTATTCCTTTCACAGGCTAGAAAACTCTCTAGCCAGGGTTCAACCCTTCTCCCCCAGTTCAGTCATTGTTTCCAGGTGTTTTCACACAGTCATCTTGGGCAGAGAGTCAGTGGAGAAGAACAACGACTATGTCACTCCCCGGCCTTAAATAGTTTTAGCATATGGCGGGAACCCTTTGTCTCCCAGTTTGATTCCAACACCCGGTCAGCGGAAAAACACTAGTATTATGATGGAGTCCAGTACCATGTGACTTGGTCACATGCCTCTGTAGGGCCATAGCAGGATGAGACAGAGGTTGTTTGTAACATCCTCAGGAAGGCTTCCAGTGGGAGATTAGCACTTTCAAAGGCCTGTTGTTTTCCCTAATGGCCCTTCCCAGCCAGCCATCTAGACTGATTGCATTCTGTCTAGTGGGCATTCCCCAGCTGTAAACACATTTTTAATAGATGCACAGACAATATTCCTAACTTCAGATACAAAAATGATACATTCATACAAATAGGACAATCATATTTAGTAAATCATAACCTTTCCAATGATACCTTACATGACCTATCTTGCACAAAATACATCATAACCATGCCATACTCATATAATATTACTATGAAGAATATGGGGTGTAATGCCACAGTGATATTTCATACAAAGCATGCCATTTAAGATATTATATGAAACACTCCAGTCCAAGCCCAGAAGTCTACATAGCAATGAAACAACCCCACAACGCGAGCCCAAGTCAGTGGGCAGAGGCCAGCTGCAGGTTTTTCTTTGTGTAGAAATACCCTCAGACAGCAAATTTTAAAGAAGCCTTACTCATGGGAGGAGACAGCACCCTTAGAGGAAATGAAGAGCCAAAGAGAGAAGGCCCTAGTAGGAAACAAAATGGGGAAAGTTTCAGAGTAGCAGCCGTGTTAGTCTGTATTCGCAAAAAGAAAAGGAGTACTTGTGGCACCTTAGAGACTAACAAATTTATTTGAGCATAAGCTTTCGTGAGCTACAGCTCACTTCATCGGATGCATTCAGTGGGGAGATTTATATACACAGAGAACGTGAAACAATGGGTGTTACATACACACTGTAACGAGAGTGATCACTTAAGGTGAGCTATTACCAGCAGGAGAGCCGGGGGGAAAAAACCTTTTGTAGTGATAATCAAGGTGGGCCATTTCCAGCAGTTGACAAGAACATCTGAGGAACGGTGGGGGAGAGGGGAATAAACATGGGGAAATAGTTTTACTTTGTGTAATGACGCATCCACTCCCAGTCTCTATTCAAGCCTAAGTTAATTGTATCCAGTTTGCACATTAATTCCAGTTCAGCAGTCTCTCGTTGGAGTCTGTTTTTGAAGTCTTTTTGTTCTAATATTGCGACCTTTAGGTCTGAAATCGAGTGACCAGAGAGATTGAAGTATTCTCCGACTGGTTTATGAATGTTATAATTCTTGACGTCTGATTTGTGTCCATTTATTCTTTTACATAGAGACTGTCCAGTTTGACCAATGTACATGGCAGAGGGGCATTGCTGGCACATGATGGCATATATCACATTGGTAGATGTGCATGTGAACGAGCCTCTGATAGTGTGGCTGATGTGATTAGGCCCTATGATGGTGTCCCCTGAATAGATATGTGGACACAGTTGGCAGTGGGCTTTGTTGCAAGGATAGGTTCCTGGGTTAGTGGTTCTGTTGTGTGGTGTGTGGTTGCTGGTGAGTATTTGCTTCAGGTTGGGGGGCTGTCTGTAAGCAAGGACTGGCCTGTCTCCCAAGATCTGTGAGAGTGATGGGTCGTCCTTCAGGATAGGTTGTAGATCCTTGATGATGCGTTGGAGAGGTTTTAGTTGGGGGCTGAAGGTGATGGCTAGTGGCGTTCTGTTATTTTCTTTGTTGGGCCTGTCCTGTAGTAGGTGACTTCTGAGTACTCTTCTGGCTCCGTCAATCTGTTTCTTCACTTCAGCAGGTGGGTATTGTAGTTGTAAGAATGCTTGATAGAGATCTTGTAGCTGTTTGTCTCTGTCTGAGGGGTTGGAGCAAATGCGGTTGTATCCTAGAGCTTGGCTGTAGACAATGGATCATGTGGTGTGGTCTGGATGAAAGCTGGAGGCATGTAGGTAGGCATAGCGGTCAGTAGGTTTCCGGTATAGGGTGGTGTTTACGTGACCATCTCTCATTAGCACAGTAGTGTCCAGGAAGTGGATCTCTTGTGTGGACTGGTCCAGGCTGAGGTTGATGGTGGGATGGAAATTGTTGAAATCATGATGGAATTCCTCAAGAGCTTCTTTTCCATGGGTCCGATGATGAAGATGTCATCAATGTAATGCAAATAGAGTAGGGGCATTAGGGCACGAGAGCTGAGGAAGCGTTGTTCTAAGTCAGCCATAAAAATGTTGGCATACTGTGGGGCCATGCGGGTACCCATAGCAGTGCCACTAATTTGAAGGTATACATTGTCCCCAAATGTGAAATAGTTATGGGTGAGGACAAAGTCACAAAGTTCAGCCACCAGGTTTGCCGTGACATTATTGGGGATAGTGTTCTTGACGGCTTGTAGTCCATCTTTGTGTGGAATGTTGGTGTAGAGGGCTTCTACATCCATAGTGGCCAGGATGGTGTTTTCAGGAAGATCACCAATGGACTGTAGTTTCCTCAGGAAGTCAATGGTGTCTCGAAGATAGCTGGGAGTGCTGGTAGCGTAGGGCCTGAGGAGGGAGTCTACATAGCCAGACAATCCTGTTGTCAGGGTGCCAATGCCTGAGATGATGGGGCGTCCAGGATTTCCAGGTTTATGGATCTTGGGTAGCAGATAGAATTCCCCAGGTCGGGTCCCAGGGGTGTGTCTGTGCGGATTTGTTCTTGTTTTTTTTCAGGGAGTTTCTTGAGCAAATGCTGTAGTTTCTTTTGGTAACCCTCAGTGGGATCAGAGGGTAATGGCTTGTAGAAAGTGGTATTGGAGAGCTGCCTAGCAGCCTCTTGTTCATATTCCGACCTATTCATGATGACAACAGCACCTCCTTTGTCAGCCTTTTTTATTATGATGTCAGAGTTGTTTCTGAGGCTGTGGATGGCATTGTGTTCTGCACGGCTGAGGTAATGGGGCGAGTGATGCTGCTTTTCCACAATTTCAGCCCGTGCACGTTGGCAGAAGCACTCTATGTAGAAGTCCAGTCTGTTGTTTCGACCTTCAGGAGGAGTCCACCCAGAATCCTTCTTTTTGTAGTCTTGGTAGGAAGGTCTCTGTGGGTTAGTATGTTGTTCAGAGGTGTGTTGGAAATATTCCTTGAGTTGGAGATGTCAAAAATAGGATTCTAGGTCACCACAGAACTGTATCATGTTCGTGGGGGTGGAGGGGCAGAAAGAGAGGCCCCAATATAGGACAGATTCTTCTGCTAGGCTAAGAGTATAGTTGGATAGATTAACAATATTGCTGGGTGGGTTAAGGGAACCACTGTTGTGGCCCCTTGTGGCATGTAGTAGTTTAGACAGTTTAGTGTCCTTTTTCTTGGAAGGTGAGTGATAGAGTGGGAGTAGTCTAGGGCTGGCTCAGCTCTCTGTGTATTTTGTAAGTATTTCTACATGGGCCAAATTGGGAGATAATTGATTAGGAGTGGGTGATTAACCAGTTAACAAGAGGATTCAGCTTGTCAGCTGGGGACTGAAATGGGAGAGAGGAAGGGTGAGGGGAAGGCCAGAAGGAAGGGCAAAGAAGCTCAGGAGCTCAGTGAGAGGTTTCTCTTTCCCACCCCCTCCACGCCCCCGGGGCCTAAGGTTTAAGTTGAAGCTTGGGAAAAGCCTAATGGTGATGGGACATCAAACTGCTTAGGACTTTGTAAATAAAGTACAATGTGGTGAGTCTACATAGGAGTGTGTGAGGACTGCTTGCAAAGAGAAATCCTGGCTGAAGGAGCTTGCCCTGTGACAGTCCCTGATAGAGCTTGATCACCTGTTTCACCACCACCTTTTGGGAGCCCAGCATGGACATTATAGCAATTTATTCCATCAGGAGGGCCTAACCCACAACATTAGCAATTCATTGGTTCTCATACACAAACCCCCACCAAAAACCAGGCCTCTGCAGAACACCTCCCTACTGGGGCAAAGATAGAAAAACAGTTTTCAGGTGTGTCACTCTCTGGTGCAGTCTGAAATACAGTTATTGCTTAGCAAAGAACAGTTTATGAGGCAATTATTTACCTACAACATTCCCTCCATCACCATATAGAAAGCCATTAACTGCTATTATTGCTACAGTATAATAGAAAAAATTATGAACTACCCATTCCTCTGTGGAATATAGCTGGAAAGTTTTCTTATATTTGATTATATTATAGTTTTTCACCCTTTCTTGGGTGATTAAGAAGTTTCATTATCTTTTACCTTCATGTAATAAAACAAATTAAAGTGTTTTTCATATCAGTATCAATCCACAGGTCTTGCACAAAAGCAATCTGGGAGAAACAATACTACGTTGTATCTTATTTCCTTAAAATACTTAAAGAAACTAAGATTATCACTGAAGCTTGCATAATGTCAGATGCAGCTTTCACATGTCAGATGGAATTTAAGATCACTTCAGTTTAGACATCAAAGCAATGCATTTGTGTAGTTTCTTTAAAAATATTTATTCAGAAACGGTCTCACTGCAACTAATCATCTACTTTGTAGAAACGCATCCATTTTTGACAGGACATCAAAAGCTGACATTTATTTAGCTTATAAATTGAAGATGTTATAAAAAGTCAAAGAGAATTGAAGCAAAGGGTAATAAATATTTCTGAAAAGAAGTGTGATACAGCATGGCCAGAAGGCAGCAGGAGAGTGATATAGGAGAGAGATGTAAATCCCAGGATGAGCAGAAGCCTTATTCCCTGTAGAGGGAAGAAAGGTTTCTATAGATTAATTAAAAGCACCTGAAGCCAATTAGAGCACCTGAAGCTAGTCACCTGATAAAAACTCCCTGCTCCAAGCAGCCAGGGGAAGGAGTTGGAGCAGAGTGGTTTGGAGTTGGAGCAGATTGAAGGAGTTGAAGTAGAGGAGAGTTTGGAGAAGTGCTGTGGCTGGCTAGAAGACCAAGACCCTAGGTAAAAAGACACCTGGCTTGTGCAGAGAGAGGGGGCAGGAAGCCCCACAAGCTGAAGAGCAGGAGAGGGAAGTAGCCCAGGGGAAGGAAGCACTAGTTCAAGTGGTTTACCACTATCCCTAGGGCCCCTGGGCTGGGACCTGGAGTAGAGGGCGGGCCCGGGTCCCTTCCTCTCCACTATCCTTCTCTGGGTTACTAGTGGGACAGTAGATACCATAGTTCAGGGGCAGCAAACTGTGCCCTGAACCACCCCCCGCCCCCAAGAAGAGGAAGTGTGGGATCCATCATAACCGTACTGGCTATTTGCCACAGAAGCTTCCTGAGAGAGAACTCCAGCCTTTGTACTTTCTGAAGGGACTATATTGAATTTCAAAGTGTAATAGAAATATTTGCATCTAGCCCAAATATTCCTGATTAGAGAATTAAACTGTTAATAGAGATATAATTATGAGGCGATAGTAATTTTGTGAATGGCAAGAGTCTTCATATCATTGTCTCAACAGCACACATGATTAGGATCCAAAATTTACCACTCTTCCTGAGTAGGGACCCTGTGCCCAGAGGCCCTGGCCAATTGGGGCACTGCAGAAAAATGGGTGCCCTTGCAACCTGACCCACTCCACCTGCCCAGCACTCCTCCTGGGGAGTAGGGGCTTGCCCAGCAGGAGCACTGGGCAGAGCGGAGCAAGCCCCCGCATCCCAACCCTGCCCCAAAGCTGGAGCACCAGGTGGATGGAGCAGGGCAAGCCCCCACACCCTGACCCCATTTCCCTGGCAGGAGAACACGGGAGGGACAGGGTGGGGGTACTGCAGGCAGAAGGGGTGGGGAGGGGACCCCCCCACTTGCTCTGGCCCAGGGGCCCCACAAAACCCTAATCCACCCGTTCCTGCGGTTTGCCTTTATTTTTCATTTAAGTACTAAAAAATAAGCCTCAACTAAAGCTTTCTCCAGATCTAAGATTTTTCTAGGGTTTCTCCCTGAAAAGTCCTTTTGTCCCTGCCTTAGTTACTACTTCCGCCTCTGAGAGACCCCTTTTATATAATCAGAATTGTAGTTTGAGCCCCCTCTGGTCCATCTTCCAGACTAAACCAGCATGAGTCAGCAGAATAGTCCTCCCTCTTCCTGTCAGGGCCTAAACTTCAACATCTTGCGACAGTTGTGTGTGTGTGATATTTTATTGTACACTCTGTTTTATCACTTTTAATCAAACCTAACACATTCATCCAGTTCAGACCATTTAAAACAGAACTGCACTGTCAAGATAGCCGAACACAGATTTTGAGGTCATACATCCTGTAACATTTTTAAATAACGAAAAGCCCTATTTCAATGGAAATATGTACTAAAATGCCTCACTTCCCAAGGATAGCCTCTTATTTGTTTATGCGCAGTGGTGAAAAATACATTGTTTAAAAAAATCTCTTCCAGAGGTGATATTCTTCAAGATACAGTATGTATCAGCTGCAAATCCACCAACATTTTCCTAAAGGAGCAGATTTATTGGTTGAAAATTCTACAGGCCAATTTTTCTGCTGGTGTAAACTGCTAGATATCTATTCAATTTGATACATCTTCAGAGTTTGGGCCAGTCCTTTTTTATGTGAATGTTCAAACTTGTTTTTAATTTACTTTACCATAATTGGCAAGGGAAGGATGAAATAAAATATTGATGGTTCACAAAGAAAAGAAATATTAATATAGAACATACATATAATATTCATGTTTCCACCCAAGCCTCCTCACTTCCCTCCATCTTCTTTCTGCCACTTTTGATAACACCATCATCCATCTTATCATTCAGACCCATAACTTTGGTGTCATCCCTTGCTGTGCAAATCTAGAGCATGTCCACATCTACTTTTTTCCTCCGTAATGTTTCTAAACTCTAATCTTTTCTTTCTATCCATACAGCCAAAATTCTCTTCCAGGTCCCCATCTCCTGCCTTGATTTTGTGATAACTGTGCCTACAAATGTTGGCCCTAATTATGATCTCAACTGTGAGAAATGAGCGAGAGTTCATAAAGTGTCACAATAACCTATAAAAAATGCTGATGGTGAAAGGTGCAGAACAAAGATAGACTGACTAAATTAATCCAAAACAAAAAGGCCAACTGATATAACAGAAGGGCTGTGTTAAGGTCATGCCTGGTGAACACAAGTGTGGGATCAGAAATCTATAGACCAAATGTGGTGTCAGAAATTAAGCCTAAAATAATGAAGGGATAGGCTATTCTACCCACCACACCCTTCTGGGGTCCTCAAAAAGAGACTTTGCGAGGAAAATTAGCAGATACTGGCTGACTGAAAGATAGGGGAACAGGAAGGAACAAGCTTCATCATCATAACTGCCATCTCCACCATCTCCTGAGACCCTGGGATCCATCATGACATCACTGAGCCTTCATTACCCTGATCTGAGAGATGTCCTGACCCAACCTGGTCAGAAAGAGGACTCAGATAACATTACCACCTCCATCAGCTCTGGCTAAATCAAAACACCACCAGGGATGTGAGACTGTCATTCTCTTCCCCCACTCCCATGTGTACTTTTCCTTCCCCACCTCAGTTCTTCTCTTTCCTATGCCTCGCCTTTTACCTTCTGACTAATAAGAGTAGCTTAACCAGCCAAGACTGCATATTTTGCAATGCTGCTGTGAGCCTGTGACAAGGGAGGCAGGTAAAAACACTGCCCTAACCAACAGCCTGATGCTGTTACAAGTTTGCTAGGTCTTGAAGTGACTGAGACGACCATGCTGTGCCTGTGTTTTTCCAGTAGTTAGGCTGCAAGTGTGAGTCAACACCAGAGACAGAAGCTGTATTTTCTATCTTTGCTATTCTTGTCTCTCTCCCTGTTTTGTCTTTTAGAAAGCAGAATTGGACACTAGCAATAACAGCAGCTCCAGCCCATCTTGCCAATTTTTTCCCTTTTCCCCAAAAGGACAGTTATTACCATTTTTAATACCACCAAAGAGACTGTCGAGCAGAGTTTTTTCTTTCTAAAAATCTCTATAGCTCAAGGAAAAGGGAACAAGGGAAGCTATTAAAATGACAGCCTTATTTAATACTTTACATTTCAAATGCTTTAACTATTTTTCCTTCTTTTCTGTATCTTTAATAAAAGGTTCACAATATCTTTAATGGTGTGTTTGCCATCATGGTAAGCAGGCTGAGGTCTCTGTACCTGAAGCCCCAAACCTTATTTAAAACTATTAATGTTGTACAGTGACAGTCACATTAACACCTTTGACTCCTTGGGCCCATTTATTCCATCAAAAATAATACAGCATTGATTACCACAACTTTTCTCCCCCGACTAACCCAATCCCACTCCACACATAGCCCAGCTCCATTCCATTCAAAACACCACTGCTAAGATCGGCTTCCTTGACCATTGTTCTCAATATATCACCAACCCATCTTCGATACCTCTGCAAGCTCTCCCTTTTCTGCCAGTTTCTTGTCTTTACCTTCAAGGACCATCATAAACACACTGCCACTCCCCATTCTTGTCTCTCCCAATGTACTCTTCTTACCTCCTCTGTCAATGAAACTTGTCTTGCCTGCTTCTCGAACAGCCACCTTCTTCCATGCCCCTACACATGGAATCCCCTTCCCCCAACTTATCCACAAGACCACTACTCCCTCCTCCTTCCAAGATCTCGTCCCATGACACTTACATGTAATTAGACATCTAATTAAGGACAGAAGAAGCAGTCAGTTCCAATAGTATGCATTTAAATTTTGTTAAACAATGTATAGAAATAGGTATAATATTGCATAAAAGTTGTACTTGCTTGTATCCCTCTGTGATTGGGGTATATGCTTCAAAGAAGGCAGAAAATGGTTAAAGAGCTTATTTGGGCTGGAGTGACCCTGCCCCATCGCACCTGCAAGTCATGTCAAGAATGGAAGAGGACTTCAAGAGGAGGGAAGCCCAGCTCAGTAGTGGCAACTCTAGGAGGAGAGCAGAGTGCTGAGCTTCCAAGCTCCTATGGAGAGGTCAAGGAGACAGCAGAGTCTACTTCCTTGCCTAAAAGAAGTTCCAAGACACCCAAGGCAAAGGGGGATGTACCGTATTCCTCTGCTGATGAGCCAGCAGACTTAGAGCTAGACTGTGGCCCATCCAAGGCCCCTGTTGTGACCCGCCTGCCCCCAAATCCCCACCAGACCACAAATTTGAACTGCTTACAGAGTCCTTTCCCTGTTTGGGGCACACAAGGGATTCTCCAAACAAAAGAAAACAAAAAGGTCCTTTTTCTTCTCCTTCCCTTGAGTGAGAGAGAATCAGAGTAGAAAAGAAAAACCAAGGTAGTCAGTCTTATGCAGTTTTAGTCACCCTTTTGGGGTTTGGCTTATCTGCAGGTATGGTGTCTTTACTCAAGGTTAGGACCTGCCTCCGGCCCCTCCTTTTGGGTCACCCCTGCTTTATATCTGGTCTATGCAGTCTCAAGAGTGACAAGGTCTGTGATTGTCTTCCTCTTTGCTGATCTGACCCTGTAGCCAGCAGTCTCTGAGGTTCAGCAGTCTACTGCCAAGTCACCACCCCTTCCTGTGGCAGGCTTTCCCTTTTTAAGCTGCTTCTCTCCAGGCAAAGCAGGACTTACAGTTGTGCCTGGTTAGTGCTGGCTGGGCCCAAAAGAGCTCATTAGCCTTCTCTCTACTAGAGTGAAGATGTTCACCCCTCACAGCCCCTCTGAAGGAAGAGAGGCCAATGGCCTGGCTGGGACTGACAGTATTCCTTTCCTTCATTTGTTTTCCTGTTCCTAAGGTGCTTGTTCATTCCGCAGGACCCCAAAAGGGGCAACCATCCAGAGGAACTCAGCCAGAGGGCTGAGAATCCATCCCTTTCAGAGTGGGGCCTCTGGACACAACTCCTATGACAACAATAAGCAATAGTTTGCATTTCTATCAATGCCTCTCATCCTGTGGTAATACCCTTGCGTCATCCTGCCTCCCTCTAACAGAGGATTAGCACCAAAGATAAAAGGACTCAGGAGAGAATGCTCTGTGGACATATTTGTCATTGGGGAAACTTAGGCCTGGTCTATAATACAGAATTAGGTTGATGCAAGGCAGTTTACATCAACCTAACTATGTAAGTGCCTACACTAAAATTTCACTCCCACAGATGTAACTGATCAGCTACGCTGACTTAACTCCACCTCCACGTACAGCACCAAGTTTAAGTCAATGTAGTTAGGTCGATGCAGTGCCAGTGTAGACATTGCATTCCTTACATTGACTGTAAGTGGCCTCCAGGTGTCGTCCCACAATGCCTCACCTTGATTGCTTTGGTCTTTGTTTTGAACTCTGCTGTCCAGCAACCTGGGAAACAGGAAGCTTCCCCACCCCTTTAGAGCCCCGTGATTTTTTGGAAATTCCATTTCCTGGTTGCCTGGCTTGGAGAGCACAACTCTGATCCAGCCATAGAAACATTGACATCTATGAGCAGATTGCTTGGGGCATGGAGGACAAGGGCTACAAGAGGGACCAACAGCAATGCCTCTTGAAAGTCAAGGAACTGTGGCAGGCATAAAAGAAGGCAAGGGAGACCAACAAGTGCTCTGGTGCAGAGCTGCAGACCTGCCCCTTTTACGAAGAGCTGCATGCCATTCTCAGAAGAGACCCCACCACAACCCCAAGAGCCCTATGGAGACTACAGAGGAGCCCAAGTCACAGCCCCCTGCCATGAACTGTGAGGAGGAGGTGGATAAGGAAGAGGAGGAAGTGTATGGGGGACAGGCAGCAGGGAAAATCCAGCAGCACAGTGAGCCAGGACACATTTTTGAGTCCTGCGCAGTCTAGACAGTCCCTACAGTCCAGCATGGGCAAACATGATGCAGAGAAAGGAACCTCTGGTAAGTGTGCTGTTTGCGTTGAAATTTCAGAGATGGAACCACCAAAATAGCAGGACAAATCTGTTGATTTACTCCTTTTTACTTACAGTAGATGAGGTAGAGAAACAACCAAGAGAGGTAGAGTAGCTATCTGCTTTTCATTCCCCCTCTAGAGTTAGGTAGAGAGACCCCACAGAAGAGTTTGTTTATGTGTACTGGGATGTCCCATGAATCCTCCATAGGGATTTCAAGGAAACTTTCCTGGCTCTCTCTGAGGTACTCCGCAATCCTTTGCTGAAGGTTTCTGGGAAGGGCTGCCTTATTTCTTCCACCACACTAGGACACTTTCCCATGCCACTCGGCCATTACTTGAGCAGCACCATTGCAGCACACAGGCTAGCAGCATACAGCCCCAGTCAGCAGCTGAACACCTGCAAGAGTTGTTCCCTTTCAGCCTCTGTTACCCTCAGGAGTGAGATATTAGCTAAAATCACCACTGCCTATAGAAAACAGTGCCAGTATTCATATCAGTTGCCCTATACACATCTCCCCTCATTTCCCCAACTCCCCCCTTTCCCCAGGACCACATTCACCACGGCTAATGCTGGGACTGCCGCCATGCTGTATCAGTCCGAAGGAGAAGTGAGAATGTAGTGCTTGCAACTTGTGTGGATCAAGGAGAGCGAGTTCAGTATACCCAGTTTCCATTTATCTTGTGAATACACTCACAATCGTACCTCTGCATTGTTTCCTTTGCATCTGGAAATCCACATCAGCAGAGCGGCTCAGCCAGATGAGGAAGAGACAGAAGAGGATGCAGGGTGACATATTCTAAGAGATCCTGCAAGCCTCTTCTGCTTCAGATACCAAACACAGGGCTTGGAGGATCACCCTTGCATTCAGCATGGCCAGGGATAGAGCAGAGAGGAGAAAGGTGAAGGAAAAGGAGAGAAACCTGCAACAGATGCTAGCACTTCTCAAGCACCAAACAAACATGCTGCAAATTCTTGTTGACCTTCAGGTTCAACAGGCCCATAAAGAACTGCATTCCGGGACCTCTCTATACCCCCTACACACACATTCCACATGGCATCTGGGGCTTTTGCACTACCCTGGCCACTCCGCTCCAGGGAAGGGTACAGGCAATCACAACTGCACATACACTGACCTGTGAAAGACAAGGTTGATGTATGTGTTTATCAAATGAAAATGACTGTTCTTTCCCCTTCACCTTTATTTATTAAGTATTATTCAGTTACAAATCTCTGTTTGCATGGGTATGGAATAAAAGTCTATTTTTAGAAACTTAATTCATCTTTATTAGTTCACAACAATTGCTGCCTGGGGCTGACATCATTTGCAGATAATATCAATAGGTGCATTTGCAATGTTATTACTTCACACACAGCACTCCTTACAGGGATCTTACTGGGGTGCAAAGAAGCAATGCCACATAGAGCACACTACAGCAGGACATATTACTGTGGCTCACTATTGAAATGGTCTTTCAAAGCCGCCCTGAGCCGAATAGCTCCGTATTGAGCTCTTCTTATTGTCCTGGTATCTGGCTGCTCAAAATCAGCAAACAACCACTCCACCCTCCACGCAGGCAGAAACTTCCTCCCTTTGCATCACAGATAGTATGCAGGACACAGCAGGCAGCTACAACAATTGGGATATTTTTCTCACTGAGGTCCAATCTCAAGAGTAGACAGTTCCAGGGCCCTTTCAAATGACCAAATGCACATTCAACTGTCATTTTGTGTCTGCTGAACCTGTAGTTGAAGCGCTCCTTGGTGTTGTCGAGGTGGCTGGTGTACAGCTTCATGAGCCGGGGTCTCCTAGGATCGCTATTGGCATTTCAACATTCCCAGGGGTAATCTGCCGGTCTGGAAAGAAAGTCCCTTCTTGCAGCTTTGTGAACAGTCCTGTGTTCTTAAAGATGCACATGTCATGCACCTTCCCTGACCAGCCCGCTCTGATGTCGGTAAAGCATCCCCAGTGATCCGCCAGCGCTTGCATTACCATAGAAAAGTAGCCCTTTGTGTTGAGGTATGCTGAGAAAAGGTGGTCTGGTGCCAAAATAAGGATATGCATGTCGTCTATCATCCCACTGCAGTTTGGGAGCTCCATTGCTGCAAAAACATCCACTATGTCATGCACATTGCCCAGAGTCACAGTCTTTCATAGCAAGATGCGATTAATGGCCCTGCACACTTGCATCACAACAGCCCCCCAGAGTGGCTTGCCCAACTCCAAATTGATTGATTCCTTACTGGTAGCAACTGGGCGTAACGATTGCCACATGCTTCTGCACGGTCAGTGCAGATATCATTTTGGTGTCACTGCACTGGAGGGCTGGGGTGAGCTCTGCACCCATATCCAGGAACGTGACCTTGTGCATCCAAAAGTTCTGCAGCCACTGCTCATCATCTCAAACCTGCATGACAATGCAATCCCACCAGTCAGTGCTTGTTTCTCAGGTCCAGAACCAGTGCTTCACCATCTGCAGCTGCTCCATGAATGCCACCAACAACTGTGTGTTGTTTCTTTCTATGCCCCACAGCAATCTAGGCTCCAAGAAATAGTCACGTTCCCCACGGCTCCTCCTGTGGCTCTGCAAATAGTGCAGAATCAGCTGCCCGATACTCACAATGCTCATCACGGTGGAGCCTACACAGCTCTGCACTATGCTTTTGACACCATCCCTGACGGGTGTTTGTCCAACCTGCTCTTAAAAATCCCCAATGATGGAGATTCCACAACCTCCCTAGGCAATTTATTCTAGTGCTTAACCACTCTGACAGTTAGGAAGTTTTTCCTAATGTCCAACCTAAACTGCCCTTGCTGCAATTTAAGCCCATTGCTTCTTGTCCTAGCCTCAGAGGTTAAGAAGAACAATTTTTCTCCCTCCTCTTTGCAACAATCTTTTATGTACTTGAAAACTGTTATGTCCCCTCTCAGTCTTCTCTTCTCCATACTAAACAAATTCAATGTTTTCAGTCTTCCCTAATAGGTCATGTTTTCTAGACCTTTAATCATTTTTGTTGCTCTTCTCTGGACTTTCTCCAATTTGTCCACATCTTTCCTGAAATGTGGCGCCCAGAAGTGGACACAATACTCCAGTTGAGGCCTAATCAGCATGGAGTAGAGGGGAAGAATTACTTCTCGTGTCTTGCTTACAATACTCCTGCTAATAGATCCCAGAATGAACCTTCCCAAAACACCCTGCACAACATGGTGGCAAGGGATACAGTGGGATAGCTACCCACAGTGCACCACTCTCTGCCTTGATGCAAGCTCTGCAAGTGAGGGCACATACTCCTGACACAAGAAGCATAGTGTGGACATGCAAAAGCAATGTAATATTGTGGCAGCTGTATGCCAACATAACTTAGGTTGAAAATTTTGTAGTGTAGACATGCCCTTACCTAAAACTCCAAAGACCCTGGGCTTTGATTTTCATTCTGGTTCAGCAACAGCCAAAATCTCTCAGGAACAGCTCTATCAAATCCTAAAACAAACCCTTGCCTAATCTGGATCTCCATGAGACTGTCTTACAGTCCATCTGTGCAGTACGTTCTATCAAATGCCTCATATTTAATCAAAGAAAATACATCCAGATCATTAATAAAGTGATTTACTCTATGCAGGTGGAAATCTAGTTAGATATTAGAAGGTGGCAACATGTATTTCGGTATTCTAGGTCATTTTTGGCTACTGCTGTCATATTTAATATTTTTATCTCATTCTGATACCCAGGAATCTAACTCCCATTAATTAGAAGGATCAGGGAGGTTACTTGATTAAATAAATGGAGGTGGGTAACATTACTTTTGAAAAGCTTTAACATGTCTGACATTTAATACACTCATTAAGGATTTGGAAATGTGTGCTTCAAAACTTAAATTTCTGAGGGCATAATTATGGGAAGGAAAAAAAATCAGTGGGAGGAAAAAAGCCCAATATATCAGTAACTTCATTCCTCAGAGAGGAAAGAGTTTCAGGAGTCACATTGATCTAAGGTGAGATAATTGTGCAAGGCCCTTTTTTATCATGTACTCTCAGAAAGTAAGGAGCACTCCTTGTCCAAAAAGTTAATGTTTTCTTTGTAGCAAACAAGAATGGGAATCTCTTAGTAGGTATCCAATTACTGAAGTATGACCTTTTTACAGTTTAACAAACTGAAAATTTCATTTTTAATCTTGGTTGATATATCAGATGCCAGTCATATTCCCTCTACCCCTCTCAACCTGGTACAGACTGGAAATTAAATTGATCAGTGCAACTAATTTCAGATCTGGGTTATTTTTTTCCTTTTAAATTGTCAGCAAACTGTTGCCAAAAGCCACATAATGAGAAAGTACTGACAAATTCCTTACATGTTATCAAAATTAAATTAGCAGCCTTCCACACACTCAATACAATCTCATCATTTTTTTCGGTTTGTGGCCAGTTTGGGAAAAAATTCATTAAAGTGTCTGACAAAAACTGGCAAAAGCCGAAGAAATATAGAACACAGGGTCACCCTCAATGATTTACATGCCCTATTTGGCTTAGGCATGGCAAAAGTCCCAGAACAGTGTGTGATGTTTTCAAGACCGCAGTAACACCTAGACATAATAGAGAGAGTTAGCTGAAAGCTGTACTCATTTGAGCATTCTCGAGTATCAGATGACAAGAAACATTTCTAGCTATGTATGTAGCCAAAATGCAATTAATGTAAAGTTTTTTTACTTAAAATCAGTACTTTGCATCCACCTGCAGCTGGCCACCAAATAGCTGTAAAGTTACTACTTTAAAAATAAAAAACAAAACACTGTCAATATTTGGCCTAATGGCAAGTCCTAAACTACTTTCCAACCTGTTCTAATTTTGCTTTTAATAACCTGCTTTTAAACATAATTTCTAATTATCTTGATTCTTTATCTTTATCATCTTGATTATCCTTCGTTAATTTCATATCCTCATATATAATTACTACTTGAGATAAGTATATGAAAACATCTTCTTAAGTCCTTTGTCCTTCAGATCTTACAGTGTGAACCTTGTTCTAAGATGGGTCTTATCAAAACAACTTTAAAAGAGATCTCCTGTGGTCGACAGATAAATGAAATCATAGAAACAATACCTTTCATATATCCACAAGACAAATTGCATTTCAGATCATTTTTATAATTGAGATTCTTTCCATTAGCATGCTCATAATCAGAAAGGCTAACATTTTACAAGAAGCACTGTGGTGTTTCTTCAAATCGGAATACAGCTTCTCTGTACTGTATACCACCTAAGTGATTTAAGGAATGGACTGCAACATTTATTTGGAGGGTGAGAAAAGTGACAATGCAATTAAAAGGAATTATCTGAGTGAAGCAAAGCAGGACTTTTAACTTCCTAAATCTCTACAACTGTTGTACATCTTTCATCTGCGATCAGAGCTGGGCAAAAGGTTTTCCAGCCAAAACTTGTCTTTGTTGTACATTGTTATAAATAAAGACACATTGGACCCAATTCAGCATTGCCCTACAACTGGTGATGTAATTTACACCTCTGCAGAGTAGAGTCAAATGCTACCACTCTGATTTGGTAGCACTCTACATCCAACTTTGCATTCACTTTGCAGAGGTATAAATTATAACACAAGTTGCCTGGAAATAGTGAATTGGGCTCTGAGTGTTCTTACTTCCATGTCCACATCAGGCACTTCCCAGCTGATATTTACTGCTCTGATGGGCTATATCATAGAATCATAGAAGATTAGGGTTGGAAGAGACCTCAGGAGGTCATCTAGTCCAACCCTGTGCTCAAAGCAGAACCAACACCAACTAAATCATCCCAGCCAGCGCTTTGTCAAGCTAGGCTTCAAAAACCTCTAAGAATAGAGATTCCACCACCTCCCTAGGTGACCCATTCCAGTGCTTCACCACCCTCCTATAATATCCAACCTAGATCTCCCCCACTGCAACTTGAGACCATTGCTGCTTGTTCTTTCATCTGCCACCACTGAGAACAGCCTAGCTCCATTCTCTTTGGAACAGACTGTACCGGCAGGGCTGCTGATGGGGTCGGGGCAAAAGGGGCAGCTGCCTCGGGGCCTGGCGATTTAAAATGGCCCCAGGCTACCGACCCCCACAGCCGCTACCCCGGGGCTCCAGCAGCAATTTAAAGGGGCTAGGGCTCCCCGCTGCCACATCTGCTGCCAGAGCCCCAGGCCCTTTAAATTGCCAATGAAGCCCCGGGCGGCACAGGCCGGGCAGCGCTGAAGGGCTAGCTGGGGGCGGATTTGGCCCCAGCCCTGCCCCTTCCACCCAAGGCCCCGCCCCTTCCGGGGGCCCAGAGCCACCACACCCCACCTTGCCCAGGATCCCAGCCGCCCTGCATACCAGTAAGTCATTTAAGTTACTTTCATCCCTGAAGCTGCTGACTCGAAGCAGTTGCCCGGGCTCCGAGCCTTCCCTCCAATCAACCACTCAAGGCCCACCTGGAACAAAGCACTCCCAATTCATATTTTTCAAACAAACACACACACAATCAAGCAGTCCTTGCAAGTAGCACCAGATGCACAGCAGACAGACACTATAGGGTGAGAAAATCTCTCAGACCATTTGGTGCTTTGAAGATCACCTTTAGACTCAGATGTGAATAGAAAGCTTTAGAAAAGATTTAACCAAAAACCAACCTCAAAACATTAAAAAATGGGGCTTTCCCAACAAGTGTCAAATTGATGGGGCCAGATTTTTAGTCATCCTGTAAAACTGAGCCTGCTATACTTGTAGGCACAATAGATACTGCACACAAATGTGCTATTCTGCCTTGGCAAAGGAATAAGTGTGCAAATATTGTGGGAGCAGGTGTGAAGGCCAGTTGAAAATATAGCTCATGATGTTTATCTTAATGCATCTCTACCATCCATAGAAACGACTTCTTCTCTATAAATAGCCTATTTGGAGCAGAGAAATACATCCCCTACATCAGTAGGTAAATTGAGCAAGAAAACAAAATATCTATTTTAAAAGGAAGTGTGATCTTAAGAGAAGAACTAAAAGATTGTCCATGATCCAAATACGTATCTGCTGTGGTTAAAATTTATAAATTGTACCATCTCTCTTTACAAGTCACTCCAGGAGAATACTCTGTGGTCCAGTATTGCTAAGTAACCTTGCTCGTCAGCAGCAGCCATTCCAGTAGTAAGCAGTGGCCAGCTTCAAAAATCATTTCTTTGTATTCTATAATTCATTTCTTTAAAAATAATACTGAATATTTTACTATGATTAATCAGATTCATTGCCAGATGTCAGCTATTGAACACACAGATTTTTTTCCCCAGATTAAATAGAACATGTCCAGTATGAGTTATTTTTCTTCTTTTCCTACCTATTTTATCTTTGATCAAATATTTTTATTTTGTTATCACAAACTTATCTCTCTCAGAAACATCTCTTTTTTTTAAAAGGTCTCCAAGTTACTATTCCCTTTTCTTTTTAGTGACTTTAGGTGACATACCAATAATATTGTATTATTTGTAATAAATTCTGTATGTCAATAACGTTTCTGCTTTCTACTATGTGATTTCATAAGAGCAGTATTAGATGTTAAACAGGAGTATTTTTCAGCTGAACTGACTACTTGATGACATTGTCACTTTGTCTATTTCAAATGCAATTGTCTGTAGCAGGCTCTAGGTGCTTTAAAACGCCTTCTGCATTTCAAAAATCTCTTAGCCCCAACCATGATTAAAATAATTGGCAAACTTAATACCTCTGCAACACATTAGATTCCAAGTATTTTTGCAAAAATTGTGGTTGTTTTGCCAAGTTTTATAATTTTATTAAATATAAATAGTCAAAATTCATTTACATAAGCAAAAACAGCTTTTCAAGCTGGTGAAGATAGAAGTAGGGCAAGTGGCTCAGATAAAAAGCGGTTTCTATAGAATAAAACCTCAGACTTCTTACACAGTAGAATATATTACGTTGTTTGCTTTTGACCCATTTTTGTCAGCTAGCTCAACCATCTAGCACCTTAGGCCCCAGACTTGCAATCAGATCCAAACAGGAGGACTTTCTCACCTGCAGAGTGCCCCATTACATTGATTGAAGCTCTGTATAAACTAGGGTTGCCAATTTTGGTTGGATGTATTCCTGAGGGTTTCATCACATGACATAAATCTTTAGTTAAAGATTAATCTTTAATTCCTAGAGACTGCAGGACAGTCCTGGAGGGTTGGTAACCTTAGTATGAGCACAAAGGCCCACTCACACAGATCTGATTGCTAGTTCAGGCCTCAGTTCTTGAGTCAGGATCAAATCCATATTCCACGAGTAGTCCCATCCGCCCCCAAAACTGACAACTACTTGCAGAGTAAAAATGCTGAGGAGTAATATTGTAATCTGGCCTTTTGTGAATCTGATGAAATAATGATTTTTTTCACCAGAAATACAAGTTTTTTCTCTATACATCCATGTTATACCTCACACACACACACACACACACACACACACACACACACACACACACACACACACACACAAGTGATTTTGTGTCCATATACAGACCTATACATCTTAAGAGAATCTGAGCACTGAAGTCAAAGGCACCCATCCTGTTTTCCTTTACATTGGTGTAAATCAGGAGTAGCGCTATTGAACTCAGTGGCATAACCCAGTTTAAAAATCAGTAAGAGGAAAGAACCAGGCCCAATGGCTTTTGCTGGTACAAAGCACATCTTAGTATTTGGCTCAAAAAGCCTTCAAAATGTTACCCTCTTCCACTGTGGGTGGGGGTAGGTGTGGGGCAGAACCCATCATGTAAGAGTGTAGCTACTGACTCAGACTTTTACCTCAAAGTGGTATTGCTGGTCTCATATCCAGCTATGATGTTCTGCTAAGATGGATAACGATTAGCAAAAAGCAGGTGATTAGTCAGAGCCTACCTATCCTGAAACTCCAATGTAGATATTGGAACAGATGCCTGTCCATGAAACAACAGCCATCATACATTTTCTTGAGTGTACAGCAGTGGTCTCCAAAATGGGGTGCGCAAGACCATCCCTGGGGGTGTGCGGCAGGAGGACCGCTGCCCAAGGAGCACCGCCGGCACAGCAGCAGCAGCGCTCCTGGACCTTTGACCTTCGGCGGCACGCCGGCGGCAGCTCTCTTTTTTTGGCTTCCCTAGAGCTGGCCCTGGGGGTGCGTGATCCAAGAAGTTTGGAGACCACTGGTGTAGAGAAGTTTCTTATAACTGTGGACTTCCCTTCTCCCTACCTCTGCTTTACTGACTTTTTCCCTCTTTAAAAAAAGAAAAGACTTCTGGATTCAGCCACCATAATGGCTTGATATTAAAATATACGTTAATCCTTGAAGTGGCTTTTGCTGAAGTTTGCCAGCACCACCACATAAGTTCAGAGTTCAGAGATAGGGGTGCCACCATCAGGCCAAGCAAAAAGTGAAGTAAACTCCATCAATTAATTGCAAACATATGAAATGGGAAATGACTGCCTAGGAAGCAGTACCGCAGAAAGGGATCTGGGGGTCATAGAGGATCACAAGCTAAATATGAGTGAACAGTGTAACACTGTTGCAAAAAAACTAAGCAAACATTTTGGGATGTATTAGCAAGAGTGTTGTAAGCAAGACAAGAGAAGTAATTCTTCCACTCTACTCCAGGCTGATTAGGCCTCAACTGAAGTACTATGTCCAGTTCTGGGTGCCACATTTCAGTAAAGATGTGGACAAATTGGAGAAAGTCCAGAGAAGAGCAACAAAAAAATTATTAAAGGTCTAGAAAACATGACCTATGAGGGAAGATTGAAAAAAAATTGGTTTGTTTAGTCTGGAGAAGAGAAGACTGAGAGGCGACATGATAACAGTTTTCAAGTACATAAAAGATTATTACAAGGAGGAGGGAGAAAAATTGTTCTTCTTAACCTCTGAGGATAGGACAAGAAATTGCAGCAAGGGCAGTTTAGATTGGACATTAGGAAAAACTTCCTGTCAGGGCGGTTAAGCACTGGAATAAATTGTCTTGGGAGGTTGTGGAATGTCCATCACCAGAGGTTTTTCACAGCAGATGAGACAAATACCTGTCACAGATCGTCTAGATAATACTTAGTCCTGCCATGAGGTCAGGGGACTGAACTAGATGACCTCTTGAGGTCTCTTCCAGTCCTATGAGTCTATGCTTTATTCATCCCTTACATCATGAAATGCATCTTCTCAAATTATAGTTGAAACTGAGTAGGGCAACTGAGATCTCCCATCCTTCTGACAGCTGGGAAGGAATGTTTTTCCACCCTGCATTGGTTACTGGAAATACAAGACTCTCTCACTGTCCAAACTCTCTAGCCTATTACACTCACCCTTTCTTCTAGTGGCCAGGAGATCTTTCCCCTTGTAGAAAGGGATTTCTTTTGAATGGGAGGGGGACTTTTTCCTTTCTCATTGCTTTGTAGATTAACTCAAATAACACCAATCAATTGCAAAGCTTAGCAGCAAATTGAAAATCAGTAATGGAACACTGCAATTGATTCTTTGTATTAGGAGCCAAGAATGATGCATAATGTAACAAGTATTGTTAATTGCTTAGCTGCTGTCATTTAAAGAGGTTTTGTAGATATTTAAAATGCATGGCAGGACAGTACATTGAATACTTTATCAACCTCTCTGTAACAGGAGCTTTCCTGTAAGTAGCACTGCAATTTTCATATGGCATTGCATGAAACAATTCAGGATGTCAGTATTCAGTGAATTCCACTATATCCAAGTACCACTTTATTTCATTATCTTTTTATACATTATATTTTAAAAGGTACTCAATTAAAAAAACACCACACACTTTTTTTCTGAAAATGTTTTACTTATTATTGTTAAACGTAAGGCCCAAAAGAATTATAACTGAAAAACATTAGAGGAAAAATATTTTTTCCTGTTTTTTTTTCCAGTTTGTTACCTTTGTGCATTTCAGAGTACTATATGTGGTCAGCGTATTTGTTTTCTTCTCCCTAGCCATTCAGTCTGTCAGTTTCCCTTCTTGCTTCTGTTGCTTTCACACAACCAAGGGAAAAAATCATTTATGATAAAGGAAATGGGATTGTAAAAGCACAATGTTTAGCAAAAATAAAACCTGTGACTGAATTCATATTTTTTAAATCAGTTAATTTCACATTTGTTGTGGGGAGCCTTTTAATATCATAATTGTATGTATGTGTAATACAGGTTATGTGATATCGAATCTATCTTAACAAAACATAATATTTCTACATATAGTTCAAATTTTCAAATGAAGTAGTTGGTGTTAGGGGGCTTATCCCTTCACCCACTTACTTCCCTGGTCCTTCTCGCATGAACAGAGACGAATAATACCCGAAGTCCAAAGGTGCAAACAATTCGATGTTTATTGGGGTGAACTTCCAGCAAGCATGATTCCAGTTTCCTTCTTTAGTGTCCCCCTTCCCAGCTCTAACACCACAGAGGCTTACCTGTGTCCCTGTTCCCATTTCCCCCCCCCCTTAGCAAAACACGATTCCAATTTCCCCACCCCCATTCCGTTCCCATTCCCTCCCTTAGCAAAACATGATTCCAATTTCCCCACCCCCATTCCGTGTTCCCATTCCCACCCGCCACTCACTTCCTGATTGACTGCAGACTATATTGTAAAACTTGAGTTCTGCTTAGCTATACCTTAACCAATCATTTTTCTGAAATTTAACTAACCAATCCTAACATATTGTAACATGATTATGTAACCAGTTATATCCCACCACCTTAATTAGTTTACACCCAGCAAAATTAATTATACAGCAGACAGAAACACTCACAGAACCAGGCAGGGACCATGCAAATAAACAATAGCAAAGTGGGAACTATAATGACAAAACAATACAGAAGTGAGGATTTCACATCCCAGCTATTGATAAGTGAGTTCTTGCCAGACAGGATGCTATCGAACTAAGTTTCCTTTTACATCTTCTAGGCACTTCCCTTTCTCTGGAGGCGATAGGCATTATCAGGACAGGATTGTATTCCTAACAGCCCAATAGCACCTTATTTCAATGTGACTAGTTTGGAATGTGAGGATGTGACCGTTCGCTTCCCAGCTTATGGCTGCCACTGCTGCTTAGCCAAAGGCCTTAGCCTAAGAACAGGGCCTCAGACTGTCACAGTAAGAGAAGGCTCTTACATCGGCAGACAGTGATTTTGATTCTTTCTTTTATACCGCTATAACTAGCCAGTGATAAGAATACACCTAAATTCTTAGAGTATAGGCCTTTACAGACAGGCCTGAATATCTATATCCTAACAGTTGGTAGGAACAAAGCAGAGTTTTAAAATAGCTGTTAAATGTCAAGAATGTAACACTGAAGGACTGCAACTATTGCTAATTCATATTACTAGAAGTGGACTGAGGTGATGACTGTTTAATGCATATATATTAAATGGATTTCTTTATGTAGACATATAGACTTCAGGTGATGTAACTTAGTCTAATTACACAAAGCACCAGATTCTGCTATTCTTATGCATATTAATAATTTACACCATACCTAGAACTATTTAAACCAATGGGACTATTTGCACATTACTCAACATTTTGTTTTGAAGACTGTTATATTAATGAGAGATAAGCCAAAGAGGCAGCGTGTGGATCTTGACCAGGTTTAGGCCAAGTTCAAGGACGAATGAAGTATACAGTCAGCTGGAGTCTGATGATACCAAAAAATTTCTGAGAGTTATCATAAGATGTTGAAAAATGGAGGAAATCCCAAAAGACAAGCTATTTTCATAAGGATCTCTGCCATCTTGGGAAGAATGGCCATTCTCAAACAATTTGAAGTGCATCCAAATAAGAACCACACTACTTCTGGTTTTGGATCTGACCTAGAACCATTGAAGCAGGTTAGGTGATGAAGACTAAAGCTGGGATTCTCAAAGGTGTAAGGGGATGTAACCACCCAACTCCCATTGGAAAAATGAACAGTTAATGAGATTTGGCCTTTCCCATGCCCACCCTAGAATCTTACCTTTCTGAAATTTGAAAGAGATCCAATTTTGGATCACTCAAATGTCCACTTTTTAAATTTATGATATATTATTTGATATTTTTATTCCTATCAAAATCAGAGCTGTATAAACACACAAAGTGGTCTTTTACCTTCCAGTTTGGAAGAATCAGTGTTTGAATTTGGATATAGAAGGAAAGGATGTTTCAGCTTCATAAAGTTATGACTGTGTTGAACAGAAATGTATTGTTGGCTGCATAGTTCTCTATCTAGGCATTTATAACATGCTCATCGTTAGAGTGCTTGAGTGCAAACATGTTTGCAGAAACCATTAAGGGACTGATTCTGCCACCCCTATTCAGGACATTACTCCTTCTGAAATCAATGGGATTATTTATAGGTAAAATATTGTTTGACCTAGGGCTGGAAAAATTTGGCCCCAAATTTGTAAGTCAAAGTTTTAAAAGAAATTGTAACAGAAATAGTTTATGTTCAGCAAGAAAAATACACTACCAGCTTTAAAAGGAAGTTGGATGCAAGTTTATCAGAAAGCATGTTTTCCCCTAAAACTGTACATAAACGGAAATCCATATGGCAAGATGGGTGGGTGTCTTTAAAGGGCTCTCTTGTTCCAAACTGGGGTGTGCACTTTGTAATGAGAGAGTTTTCAAAACTAGTAACTTTCTGTTTAATATTAAAAAGCATCTGAAGGAGAAATATTTTAAATCACATTAAACTGTTTGTAAATATACTGTAAATTATCAGAGCTATGGTTGGCATACATTTAAATAGTTACACATTTTTATGATTGCTTCTTCATCCTTTCTGTATATTAGTCCCTTCTGAGCACAACTGAAAGGTTTAGATTTATCTGCTAGGGGCAAAACTGTCTTATGAATATTGGAAATCCACACTTTAAATTTACTCTTATTCTCCCACAGGAAATGGTCAGCCTGATTTCATTTTATATGAATTTAAAGATTAGGTAAACTGCAAAGGACATAGTTAATGGAATTCCAGTATTTAGAGCACAGAACTGTCACTGATGACTCAGAATATCAGCAGAAAATTAGACAAGAAATGTCACATTTTGGGAGGGAGTCTATCTTCAAAGTTAGAAGCAGCTCAATTCTCTTTTCAGGAGCAAATCAGTGCTTTTCCTTGCCTGCCTTCACCTTCATATTAGTCACTCTTTACTTGGCATCATAGCATTCACCCAACATGCCATCTTTAATCCACAAAATATTTCCCTTGATAGCAAGAAATTGCAAAGAGCAGTAAGGCCTGCTTAAACTCAGCTAGTAATAAAACCAAGACTTCTCAAAGAAAACTATATGCAGAGTTAATTTATTTTACATATGGGTTAGATCATCTACTCTCTGTGGGGAATGCCCAGGCCAGCTGAGGATGGGGTGTGCAGAGACGAATCTAAACCATTTACATACTGCTATGATCTTGGCCATTGGCTGGGGATCTGCCAGTTCTCTGGGAACAGACTGCCCACCTACCCCAGGCGCGAACAAGTTATTTTGCCAGACGGGCCAACAAGGCCAAGACATTCTAACTATCACACCTTTGTTCCTGGAATACCCACTATTCTAAGGGTCAGGAGCAGGCAGACATACAGGTCCAACACAGGCTCTATGCCACCGGGGATTTGCTTGACATAAAGAGAATCCTTATGATACCAGTTAAACTGGTTTCTAGTACTGTAAAGCAGCCCAAGCAGACCCACGCATCAGGGCTATTATAGTAAGGTCCAAAGTCTCATGACAGCCCTATGGGGTAGTTAAGTACTGTTATATGTATTTTACGGAAGGGTAATTTGAAGCACAGGTTGATTTCAACTCCTGGTGTGAAGGTGACAGGAGTTGCATATTACTACCCTTCCCAGGTTTTCACCAGGCGAGGGAAGTGTATCTTAGGGTCTGAACTGCAGGAGAACTCTGCTAGTGGAGGCTGACTTGGGGGTGCATTAAATCAACTCATCTATGCACATCTTGACTGTGTCATCTGTCCCTGAACTACCCTGCTATCTTTTGGGGATGCTCTGTATATCTGCAGCCCTCCTGGTGGCCCTGAAGTCACAGGTACCCATATACTGCACCACTATAACCCCTCTTTCTCCACAGCCTCCAGCATCAGTTAGGCTTTCTGATGCACAGGTCTCTGCAACCTAAGACACCAGCACCACAGGGTTAGATGTATCAGGGATCAGTATGCTCCCTATTGCAAATTCCAGCAGTTTCTCAAGTGGCCCTTGTTACCTCCTTCTCTGGGGCTAATTAGACAGAATTTATAAACTACAGCAACTCATACCACCTCTTTAAACTGCTGCTATTCGTACTTTGCAGCTGACCTTTTGGCAAGTGCTAAGCATGGAAAATTTCAGCCTCAAAAATGAATTGATGTGGAATGTTAGACGTTTGTGAGATTTTGCAACCATTACCCTATCAGACCCTGCTGGCACAACTACTATAAGTTCATAATTGTATTAGCAAAAAGAAAAGGAGGACTTGTGGCACCTTAGAGACCAACCAATTTATTTGAGCATAAGCTTTTGTGAGCTACAGCTCACTTCATCGGATGCATACTGTGGAAAATTCAGAAGATGTTTTTATACACACAGACCATGAAAAAATCGGTGTTTATCACTGCAAAAGGTTTTCTCTCCCCCCCACCCCACTCTCTTGCTGGTAATAGCTTATCTAAAGTGATCACTCTCTTTACAATGTGTATGATAATCAAGGTGGGCCATTTCCAGCACAAATCCAGGGTTTAACAAGAACGTCTGAGGAACGGGGGGGGGGGGAGGAATAAACAAGGGGAAATAGGTTACTTTTTATAATGAATCAACCATTCCCAGTCTCTATTCAAGCCTAAGTTAATTGTATCCAATTTGCAAATTAATTCCAATTCAGCAGTCTCTCGTTGGAGTCTGTTTTCGAAGTTTTTTTGTTGAAGGATAGTCACTTTGAGATCAGAAATTGAGTGACCAGAGAGATTGAAGTGTTTTCCGACTGGTTTATGAATGTTATAATTCTTGACATCTGATTTGTGTCCATTTATTCTTTTACGTAGAGACTGTCCAGTTTGACCAATGTACATGGCAGAGGGGCATTGCTGGCACATGATGGCATATATCACATTGGTGGATGTGCAGGTGAACGAGCCTCTGATAGTGTGGCTGATGTTATTAGGCCCTGTGATGGTGTCCCCTGAATAGATATGTGGGCACAGTTGGCAACGGGCTTTGTTGCAAGGATAGGTTCCTGGGTGAGTGGTTCTGTTGTGTGGTATGTGGTTGCTGGTGAGTATTTGCTTCAGGTTGGGGGGCTGTCTGTAAGCAAGGACTGGCCTGTCTCCCAAGATTTGTGAGAGTGTTGCATCATCCTTCAGGATAGGTTGTAGATCCTTGATAATGCGTTGGAGGGGTTTTAGTTGGGGGCTGAAGGTGACGGCTAGTGGCGTTCTGTTATTTTCTTTGTTAGGCCTGTCCTGTAGCAGGTGATTTCTGGGAACTCTTCTGGCTCTATCAATCTGTTTCTTCACTTCAGCAGGTGGGTATTGTAGTTGTAAGAATGCTTGATAGAGATCTTGTAGGTGTCTGTCTCTATCTGAGGGGTTGGAGCAAATGCGGTTGTAAACACCACCCTATACCGGAAACCTACTGACCGCTATTCCTACCTACATGCCTCCAGCTTTCACCCTGACCACACCACACAATCCATTGTCTACAGCCAAGCTCTGCGATACAACTGCATTTGCTCCAAACCCCCCCACACACACACCCCCCGTTCCTCAGACGTTCTTGTTAAACCCTGGATTTGTGCTGGAAATGGCCCGCCTTAGTTATCATACACATTGTAAGGAGAGTGATCACTTTAGATAAGCTATTACCAGCAGGAGAGTGGGGTGGGGGGAGAGAAAACCTTTTGTAGTGATAAACACCCATTTTTTCATGGTCTGTGTGTGTAAGAACATCTTCTGTATTTTCCACAGTATGCATCCGATGAAGTGAGCTGTAGCTCACGAAAGCTTATGCTCAAATAAATTGGTTAGTCTCTAAGGTGCCACAAGTACTCCTTTTCTTTTTGCGAATACAGACTAACACGGCTGTTACTCTGAAACCTATAATTGTATTAGTGTTAGGCAGACTGTTAACATGAGCAATTTCAACACTTTTTAGATTTAGTCTGGTATTTAAATAATAGTACAAGCAGTCTGATGACAAGTCTGCCAAAACAGACTTAATTAACCATCTATTATTTCCAAGGTTCTTATCTGCCTAATTTCAAAAATAAAATACTTCATGCACTAGACAGCAGTTTTGTAATTTAAAATGTTTTAAAAGAAAGAGAGTGGATATTTTTAGGTGAGTTCACTCCAGATGGCTTGTTAGTGCTATACAGTCTATAAATTTAGAGCAAAAGGGATATCAAATTAAATTGAAAAAATAATCCAAATAATACTGATTCTATATGTGCAAGCAAACTCATTCAAGGGCAGTTAAGTGCACTTCCATTTTATTCACATGCCTGTTAGCAAGAAATATTAGTAGCACTGTAACATTTTTATTGGCATGCCACACTATGCAACTGGAGTCTGTACTGAGATCACTGGAGCAAAAGCAAAATCGGAGTCAGCCTTTGCAAATTAGGATGCCCTAAAAATACAAGAGAAAATCTCTAGAATATGGGTTTTTTGAGTAGGCAGGGAATGGTTAGGAGGGTTTGGCAGTGGAAGAGAGTAAGGCTGCCCATTACTTCCCCATATTTCTATGCTTCTCTCTTCACCCATCCTCCCTTCTGCCTCCCCAGTTGTCACCCTCACTTTCTCTGTAAGACTTATACATGCCTGCTCTCAGTCCTTCATCTCCCACTCCCTTTTGTTCCACCACCAATTCTTTGCCACAGTTCAGGGCTTGCTTGTGGCGCAGGGGAGATGAACTGCTGCATGGATTCCAGCCCCAAATCTAGGCCAGGAGTTGCCTGCATTTGGTAGTTGTTCAACAGAGCTACCTGTAGATTTTCCCCCAAAGCTTGGGGGAGTCTGGGTCCAGTGACCCAGCTGGGGCTCATCGGTAATTCTAATTATTCAGCAGAAGTTCCTTAATCCTGACAGACTCCCCATGTAACTAGATGGCCAATCACACTTCACTGGCAGCAGCAATAATGAATATACCCAGTGAACATGGTCAACACATACTGAAATTTGTTCTTGTGAAATATTTAATCAATAATGCCTAGCAACTGAGGAATTATGGTCTGACAACGTACTTGATCTTGTAAGGGATGTGTCAGCTTCCAACTATAAAAAGACTGTAAATTATACAAACATATGCCATGTGTGACAGTCTGTACCCCTATATTCACCCTTTCTACAAGACTATGATAAATTTTGTACAAAGTATACCTTGTGAGGTATCATTTGACAGCTCAATCTGCTGAACATTATTGTCCTGATAAAATGTGTGGTAACAGCGTATGTGAAGTTATAAAATTCTACCGTATAAGACATGTTCCAAGTCTGGGGAAGCAGCTTCAAACCAGTTCCTCAGGGACAAAAGGCTAGCGAGCTCCTCAACCAGGTGTCTGCATAATCAAATGGACTACCACCTGGTTAAACGGCCATTCTTTCTCAGACAGAAGGGTGTGAGCGAGAAATTTACATCGTGGCAAAGGAACAGCTCGTGGTTTCCATGCAAACAGACTTTCTGTCTCCTGAACCTCAGATATTCAGATAGGAAAATATAAGAAGCAAGAACAGAGGACACAAATCATCTCTCCCTTCATCTCTACTCACGGCATCGATAACACTTGAAAGACAAAGGAAGCATCATTGGACTGGGGGGAGATCCTGTCTGAAAGAGTCAGCCAGTAAAACTGCTAGAACATGAGGTGAGAGACCCCCTTTTGCTTTAAGTTGACTTTGCTTGTTAAGATAGATATTAGTTTGCATTTTACCTCTTATTTCTTTGTAACCAATTCTGACTTTTATGGCACACTACTTCTAATCACTAAAAATCTATCTTTCTGTAGGTAATAAACTTGTTTTACCTAAATCAGTGCGTGCTTGGATTGTAGCATTTTGGAAACTTAATTTGAAATAACAAGATTTATGCATATCACTTTCTATTAATAGAATGACAGACTTTCTATGAGTTTGTATTCTCCAGGAGGGTACTGGGCAGTAGAAAATGCACATTTCTGGGGACAAATCTGGGAATTTGCTGGTGTCACTCTGTAATATAATTCAGGAGTGGCTGGCTAGAGCACTCATACAGTATAGGTGGGGATAATTTACATGCTAGAGGCTATGTGTGGGCAGGTCAGGAGTGGTTGCTCGCACAGCAAAGCAGTGTAAAAGGCACCTCAGGTGTATCTCCATCATAGGTACTGGAACTAGGGGTGCTGGAAGTGCTGCTGCACCCCCTGGCTTGAAGTGGTTTCCATCATATACATAGTTTACAGTTTGGTTCAATGGCTCTGAGCACCTCCACTATACACATTGTTCCAGCACCCCTGATCTCCACTGAAATGAATAGAATTACTGGTATAAAAATAAATATCAAGCCCCTTATGCACTTTCACAAAAGTGGAGGTCAGCTATTATACTTTTACTCTCAACCCCTCGATTTAAATGTCTGTGGCTTGAGGGGAAAAATACCCAGTGGAAACCCTGGAGTTGGGAATTAAAATCCACCCCTGGTTCCCCAAAGTCTGGCTTGTAAAAATCCTCATGGCAAGCTCTAAGATGCCTGTAGCAATGGAGGTTTTTGTCTGAGGCAGTGTTTGGGGAGGGAGAGATGACATGTACAGAGCCAGGCTTAGCATCTTTGGGTGGACTTGCTAAATAAAAAATTATTCAAGAGGCCCATTAAAATATTTTGTTAGGCAGTATGGCAGTTTGATATGCATTTATATTCCATGTAACACTTCAAATACTTGTTGTACTTAGTTGCTAGTTGATAAGGAATGTTGATTGGCAGCCAGCATCTCAGTGATTTTCCTGGTTGCTAATAGCTTTAACACACTGAAAAATTGTCTCCTATTGGTGAACAACCTACTGTTACGAATTCAAAAGCAAGTAGTGACAAAACACATTAGCATGTTAATAGGACTTTGCACCCTAAGGTTCTGGCTCTTCAGATATTAAGAACACCTTAGATATTCACAGACACTGACAGGATTCATTACCATGCAAATGCTACCTGAAAATATACAGCCATTGTTGTATGAGGCTTTAAAGTCAGCTGTAATGATACAACATTTTAAAAGTAGACATGAACTTTGCAGCTAAACAAACTCTATCATGACTCTCTCACCAACAAAGGTCGGTCCAAAGAAAGATATTCCCTCACCCAGCTTGTCTGTCTAATATCCTGGGACCAATATGGCTACAACACTGCATACCAACTATATCTGTAATTTAATTTGCTTAAAAAGAAAAAAGAAAAGGAGTACTTGTGGCACCTTAGAGACTAACCAGTTTATTTGAGCATGAGCTTAGTGAGTTTTGGGTGCCTCAATTTTGGGCTCCTTACTCTGAAACTTATCTTGAGATGTCTTTTTAAAAGGGCCTGATTTCCAGAAAGTACTGAGTACCTACCCTCTGAAAATTAGGCTCCTGCAAAGTGTGTGAGGTTGGTCATCCCAAAAAAATATCAAGGCCAATGAGAAAGGGCTTTACAAAACAGATTGGCATTAACAACTTGATTTGTATCAACAAACAAGAGCAATCAGAGAAACAGTGAAACAAAGAGGTCATCGTTGCTTTTGAAGAATTGGTATTATATGTTCTCGTTGGATAACATGAAAGGTGGCAAACCAGTCGTGACACTCTGCATCAGCTGCAGTGGTAATTAAGGGTCATGTCATATGGTGACTAGGCTGGGTGAGAACTGCAAACCTGTCTGGTTCTGGCACTCATAATGTGAACAAGTCAACACTCTTGGGGCCAGTTAGGCATAGTGTATTTCTGGTGCAGAAAAGGGAGAGGTTGTACAAGATAATACAAACAAATGATCGGCCATGTAGAGCAGTATATGCCATGAGGGCATAAAGAGAAACTAGGGACAGCAATTGTGATAAGCCCTTGAGCAATGTGCACCAGGTAAGGTAAGGGCTTTTGCACAGTCCTCACTCACCCTGTGATCTCATACAAGGCCGGTCAGAGTCTTGTCCTTGCAGTGTAAATGGTGTCCTGACAATGTTTTATATTTTAAATGGAAGATTGCAATATTATTTTCTCACATGCAACATCTCTGCTGTTTCAATCGTGAACAGAAATGGATAGGGGAGCTCAATGTTTAGAAGGTTTTGTGATGTGGATTAGGGTAGAGTGAAAAGTAGAAAGACATTCTTTGTGAAAACCATTCAGGTGCAAATTTTAGTTCAACCTCTGCATGACCCTTTTGTGTTCAGTTTCCCAAGAACATTTGAGAATTCAAGCTTTAATAGGTCTCTCATTCATTTTTTTTCCTGAATTTTAAGCGCATATACTGAAATACCTGCCAACACACAAATTTTGTTTTTTATATCTACAGAATCTGCAATTTGTGCAGTGCTGTTTAGTTAAATGAGTCATCAAATCAGGGAACAAACTCATTAGCACATAACATTAATTGCAAACAGTCGCACAATAAACTGTTAAAATAATGACCAGCAGTTAAGAAATTCACAGATGTTACATCGTGACTAAACCTGGGAATTTTGTGACTTGTCTGTCAGCCATTCACAAACAGAAAAGAAGACGACATTCAAATAAATTATTTGTTGGAAATTATTTGCTCAGTTCGATTGCAGACAAATTTCCAGCAGGTACTAAAATGAGAACACTGAACTCATTTTTACTTGCATCCTAATTAGGAGTTGAACCTAGGACACCAAGGTATTACTTCATTACATCATCTAGCTCTCTTGATCCCAGCCTCCCTTAAAACATTGTTAATAGAAACAAGCTGACTGGTCATCAGCATGATAGGCTGCTGTAGTTATACAAGACCTCAAGAGGAGCTGTGAATTTATGGTCCCCTTTGTGTAAAATTCCAGGTTTTCATATTCTAACAAAGAAACCACACTCAAACTTTGGTTCCTTAGAACCCGCCACTTGTCTGTGAAAGCCTTAGACTCTGCTTGGTTCTGTTCAACTGTTTTTCTCACATCATCCTCGTTTGGGGCATCGGGTCGTGCCTTTAACAATCCAGCAATGTTCAGTTTAGTATTCATCTGTTTCCCATGCAGTAACTCTGCGGGTGATCTTTGTGTTGTGGCATGTCATATAGCCCAGTATGCTTGCAAGAAATCAGCAGTGAAGGGTATCCACAATCGCCCTTCCAGTTTAGCCGTTTGCAAACTCTCTTTCAAACTTCTGTTAAACCGTTCCATTTCCCCATTGGCTTGAGGGTAATATAGGGATGACCTTTTCTCAGAGTAACAGCCGTGTTAGTCTGTATTCTCAAAAAGAAAAGGAGTACTTGTGGCACCTAAGGTGCCACAAGTACTCCTTTTCTTTTATAGGGATGACCTTCTGTGTAAAATGTTCCTCTGTGCTAGAAAAGTTTCAAACTCCAGGGAAGTAAATTGGCTACCATTATCTGAAACCAGTTCTTTTGGGGTTACCTTCCCTGCTAAAAACTGAAGAGAGGAACTTAATTACTGTAGCAGAAGAGATTTGCAATGTAAACGCTACCTCAGGTCATTTACAGAAATAGTCTATTAAAGTGATGGCATAACGGCAGTCAATTGGAGCAGTATCAAAGGGTCCTACAATGTCAATCGCCACCTTTTCCCATGCAGATTCAGGAAGAGGAACAGGCTGTAATGGAGGGGTACATGTCACTGCTGTCTTATCATGCATTTGGCAAGTGACACAGGATTTTATGAGTGCTTCAGTTTGAGAGTCCATCCCTGGCCACCAATACAGATCCCATAGTCGTTGTTTGGTTCGGACAATTCCTTGATGAGTATCGTGTGCCAGCTGCATGAGTTTTGACTGTAATTCTTCTGGCACAAGGAGCCGGTGTGTACCTCATAGCACACAGCCATCAAACAAAGAAAGTTCATCCCAAACTCTAAAATAAGGCAGCAAAACTGGGTCAAGGTTTTTAGGGTGACTGGGCCATCTCTTTGTCAGAAATTCCCGTAGTTTTTGTTGAATTGGACACACTGAACAAGCAGCTTGAAATTGTTCTCTTATAACTGCAGTGAGAGTGCTTGTAATAAGTGCAACCACTACATCCTCATCCTCCGGTGGACCATCTGGTGAAGGAAAAGACAGGCAAGAAAGGCAATCAGCGACCACATTTTGGTTTCCAGGCTTATATTCCAGTCCATAATTGAAAGAGAGTAGTCTTGCAGACCATCAAGCAATACTGTATCCTGCTCTTACCAGTCCTTTTGTGGTGAGCAATTTCGCCAAACGGCTGTGATCTGTGCGCAACTTGAACGTGCGGCCCCACAGGTAAGTTCTCCATTTTTCAGTAGCCCAGACACAAGCAAGTGCTTCTTTTTCGACTGTAGAATATTTTCTCTCAGCATTTCGACTGTAGAATATCTTCTCCCTTGAAGCAAATGCAACAGTCCTCTCTGTGTTATCCTCATGCAGTTGTGTGAGAACAGCCCGAAGTCCATAATCAGAAGCATCAGTAGTTACAATTGTGGGCAATGCAGGACTGAATAGTGGAAGTACTGGACTATGTACAATCAAGTCTTTCACCATTTCGAAACTATCTTGTGCCATCCATTGTCCACACTAAGGTTGAACTTCTCCATAGTAATTCCCGTAATGGTTCAATGACAGAAGCATAATTAGGAATGAATTCTGCATACCAGGAGGTAAGACCCAAGAAGGAACGTAAGGTTTGCAAATCTGTTGGAGGAGGAGCACTTGAAATTGCCAGGATATGATCTGGATCAGGTTTTAGTCCAGCCTGTGAAATTGTATGCCCCAGAAAGGAGAGTTCAGTTTCTCTAAATTTGCATTTGGACCTATTGAGCTGGAGGCCTGCTGTGCTGATGCAGTTTAGTACAGACTGCAGGTTATTGTCATGCTCTGCAGAAGTATTTCCAAACACGATAATATCATCCAGATAGCACTGAACTCCATGTTGATTCTTCAGAATCAATGACATCATTTTTTAAAGGCACTTGGGGCAGATGCGAGACCGTATGGAACACGTTTAAAATGAAATAGTTCCTCATGTGTAATAAATGCTGTGAGGTCTCTGCTATCTTCATGCAACATAACCTGGTGGTATGCGCTCTGCAAATCAAGAGTAGAAAACATCTTTGCTCCATGGAGTTCTGAAAATACTTCTTCTATGTGAGGAAGAGGATGGCTGTCAATCACAATAGCTTTATTTGGCTCCCTTAAGTCCACACAAAGGCGAATGCCTCCACCCTTTTTCTGCGTCACTACTATAGGTGAAAACCATTCCGAGGAGTTGATCTCTTCAATAATGTCCTTTTGAACAAGTTTTCTAAGTTCCTCTGAAACAGCTTCCCTGACTGAAAATGGTAAGTGGCGTAACTTCTGTCGTACAGGCATCATATTATTCCACATTTTAACTTTATGAAGAAACCCATAAGCACAGCTGTGTTTCTCCTCAACCTGGTGTTGGGTCCCAGCTGAAACTGGTGTGTGTACTGCAAGAGTGCTTTGCTGAGGAAGATCAATTCATCCATTAACTACCCTGAGATTTTAAAGCAGCCAATAAATCTCTGCCAAGGATAGGAGTGCCTTTGTGGACAATGTAGAACTCTGCAGTTACACAGCGCTCACCAAAAGTAACTATTGCTGGCAGGCAGCCATGTACTGGAATATGGTTTTTCAAATAGCACCTCAAGTGAAGTTTGGGTTCAGTAAGAGGCACATCTTTAAAGTAATGCAGATAGATGGAATCAGGTAGTATAGATACTGCTGAGCCAGTGTCCAACATTAGCTGAATAGAGTGTGGTTTGCCTGAGGGTATGGCGGAAACGTTTACAGTGCATTTTATCTGTTCTGGAATATGTGCAGTAGTGATTTTGTCCACACTCAGCACAGTAACATCTGGTATTGTAACTGTGTGCATCTGTTGATTGAACTGGTTACTGCGACATACTTTAGCAAAATGTCCAATCTTTTTGCAATGATTGCACTGAGCTACTTTTGCCGGACATCCTGTGTAGCTTGCAAGGTGTTGTGGGGATCCACAGCGAAAAAATGCTTTTACTGTATTTTGAATTTGCTGATTCAGTGGTTTTTCATTAGTTTTCCTCTTGCAATTGTCTGTCTGCAGTGGTAGTGAACTTTTCTGCAAAGGAGTCACAGCCTGGACTGTGCCTCCTGTATCCATGCTCTTTATTTTGGCTTCAGCTGTAGCGTACTCAATCTGAGTAGCAATGGTTACTGCTTTTTCTAGTGTAAGTTGTGGTTCTAGAAGCGTTCTCTTACATGAAGCATGGTTGTTTTCTCAATGAGCTGGTCTCCAATCATCTCATCTGCCATATTCCCAAAGTCACAAATTACAATCAGACTCCTCAGGGAAGCAATATACTGCATTATAGTTTCCCCTGCTTTCTGCTCATGGCGAAATCTGTAGCGATTAGCTACTACATTCACTTTTGGCACACAAAAATTCTTTAATGCAGTGAGTGTAGTCTCATATTTATCATCTGCAAGGGGAAAAGTGTAAAATATACGCTGCCCTTCTGTTCCAAGGCAGTGGATTAGCAGAGCATGCTTTCTTCCTTCAGAAATCTCTGTAGCACTGGTTGCAAGCAGATAAGTCTCAACCATATGGATCCAGGTAGTAAAAGCAATTGGAGGCTCACCTGGGCTTTGCGGAAAGGGTGCAGATGGGTTCAGAGGCAGAAGATCCATCCTCATTGCCAAAATGTTGTATCCAGATCCATCCTCGTTGCCAAAATGTTGTATCAACCAAGCAAGGTACTAACAAGCTTCACCAGGACTTTATTTTCAAAGTGGAAACCTCTTTACCAAGCTGCTGCTGCAGCCTCTGTAGCTTTCTCCCAGCCTCTCAACTCCTCCCCCGTCCTTCCTGTTTCCTGTCCTTTCAGACTCCCAACAGCCAGTGCTCCCAATTCGAATAATTACAAGCAACATCTAAACACCACAATAGGGGGAGCTCAGTCACTGCTACACCCAATTTTTTTTTTTTACTACCTATCCCATAAGGTCATGGATAGAACTGGGCAAACTATTTGCAATAATTTAACCATCACATTTATCCCACTTTTCTATTCACAGATTTTTCCATGAACAGAACAAGCGACCATTGGAAAGGAACTCATGTCTTCAGAGGTTAAATATTAAAACATACATGATGGCCACCATCTTGACCCACACACCCAGGAGTGAACCAAGAACCTCCACAGCTGAATGCATGAATCTCTACTACTTTAACTAAAGAGGCAATCTCACAAGCTAAGAGCTACAACAAGCCCATATCCTCTGTGGAACACATACTGACCAGTAGATCCCATTTGCACAGCCCCTTGCTCTTTAAGCCCCTGTTATAAGCCACTTCCTCCAGAAAAATATATGGCCCCTTCTTAAATATGTTTGTAACTGAATGTCCATCCTATAAGCTGGGTTGTGCAATCCTCGCTCATGTTGGTGAGCAGCAGCTTACTCCCCTCTTGAAACAGACCCACCCTGTTGGCTGGATGTGGATGGAGGGAAGCCATGGATCCCTCCTGCTCTATTGGGAGCCTTCAGGGAAGTAAGGACAACCCCTGTACTCTCCAGAACACAGGAACTACAATTCTACATGACTCTTACTACAGGCTTTGCAAGGTAGAAGTCACCCTATGCCCTTGCTCCCAATACTGGGCACTGGTGGTAGGGGAAGCAGAATCTGGCCCATTATACAGCAGGTTGGTCAGTAAGCACCCACAAGAAGAAAACGAATTTGCATCTTTTTTCAGTCCATTATGAACAAATTCAGCAAAAGTTTAAAAATTAATATGAAGCAAGTCCTTGTATCACAGATTTAATGTGATGTTACTTACTTTTCTATTCTGTTCAGTTGTTTCAAGTGGAAGCAGCTCTGGGGGAAGAATACATCAACTTATTTAACACACTCTATGAAGCTTAATATGCTTTATTAATCTGCCCCATAGAACCCTGATCCCCCAGCTACAAAATGGATAAAGGAACGTCAGTAATCACCAACTTGTCAGGAACTTGAACACACATGGGGAAAAGATATTTAATAAAAAGCCATCTCTAATGGTGTTCAATTTTATTCCCCTTTCAATTTGAACTGCAGGTCTGTCAAAGGTAAAGTTGTCACTGCAGAGCAATAACTGCTACTTTACATTTGGAAAAGTAATATCAAATATTTTCCTTTGATAAGGTCATTTGAAAAGCATACTATAACAATTTGGATGTAGTCAAGAGAATAAGCTCATTAAAGTTTAACTGTTCAGCTAATTCTTTAAATTCCATTCTTTAAATAGCAAGCCATGAAAGAGCATAAAGATAGTGACGGGTGACCATCAAAAGATCTGGATGTTTGGAAATGGTCAGATTACCCTCCCAAAATTCTAGAAAGGAATAGAGATAGGATCAGACTTTTTTTGTGAGATTTTCAATACAGCCTGATTTGGAATGCTGGTCAGTAAAGCTGCTTACACAGCCTCCACAACTATTTTACTACTTTCACTTCAAGCTGACACAAGCAAGGAATTGTGAGAAATTCAAACATGCACAAATAAAGGTTAATCCCATTTGTACAAACCTGAAAGTAGGTTCACATGCAAGTTTAAATTCTGGGCAGAGGTTAATACAAAACTTGCATGGAATTTATAGAGAGGATCATGAGCTGGAGGAGGCAAAATTTTGGAGAAAGGCATCTGCACACAAAAATTCCTCGTGCTAAGGATGTTAAGCTGCTGTTGAAGCAGTCTTGTAAATAATTGGTTTAATACAGAGCCAGTTTAGTTTAATCAGAATGGAAGCATCTCATGTTATTACCCAGCACTTAACACATGAATCAGTTTTGCTCCACTCTTAATTTAAGATGTCTGCTCTCTGAGACAACCTCATGATTATTTTGTGATAGCCCCAAGGGAAGATTGGTAATGCAACCTTACAACAGAATGCTTCAATACCAGACAAACAGTATAACACAAGACACTCAATTCGAAGAGTAGAAAATATTTAACACCCACTATTATAGGGTGTGGGGAATGGGGCTATGTTGGTTCACCCCTCCCAAATAGCTTTACTATATTAAAAAAAATCTGATTCCATACTATTGAAATCAATAGGAAAGTCCTTGCATTTAACCTTCCGTAGAAGAAGTGCAGGTTAATGTAAATCATTGCAGTTGCTCCAGCAAATTGCTCAACCTGTAAAAAGCTAGTATGGTTCTTTAATTGACCCACCCTATCAGCAGATGTTCTTAGAACTGTGCACATAGCTGCTGACTCATTGTGGAAGGTGTGACTCATTAACTACACTAAGAATAACAGAGAAGTTAGAGTGGTTTTCTAGAGACCAAGTATCTGGAAACAAGAGAATTAGATCAGAGGATGTCCTGGAGGGATGCTATAGGGAGAGAGAAGCTAAGGGAGGAAGTTTAGCCTAAGGTTCCACATTATTATTTTCTAAATTTCCAATACAGCTATACCTCAGGATGTTTCAGTAGGGATTCAGCCTGTTCATAGAGCCATATAATTCACTCTCTGCATGACCGTTTAGAGGTGTAAGTTTTAAAAATACCTAAGGCTTGGGTCTACGAAGGGACTCTGGTGGTGTAATGCTGAGTGTTGCAGAGCCTAGAAAATCCCAAGAATGACACTTAGATCCCCAATGCCTGAGTTACATGCCTAGGCTATGGTACTGTGACTCACAGCCCTGACACAAACATACAGCCTATAAGCATGTGGGTCACACCCAGGCTTTCACTGACCAGTTACTTTTTGCATAATGACCCCAATGCCCCAACTTTCCCCAGACTGTCTGCCCTATGTGACAATCTGCTGAAGTTCCCAGAATTGAGTTACTGTTACCCCCTCAGACTTAGCAAATGAGAGTTTTGCTACTGCTAAGCTGTGTGACAGCTCCCTGACACACTAGCTTGTCTGCATTGCCAGCAAACTCACCAGAACTCTGCCAGTCCAAACCTTGCTTTGCAAGTAACAAACCGTGAACCTGATCTCCCTGCAGCATCCAACCATCTCCTGGAACACCCACACAAGCTGCTCTTTTAAAGAGCTGATACACTGCAGCTCACTAATTTATCTGCGGTTTGACAAACACTCTTCTTATTTCAGTCGTGGCCCTGAACTGGTTGACAATAAAAGTAAAACAAGTTCATTTAACAAAAAGACATAGAATTAAGTGATACCCAGTATAAGGAATAAAGATCATAGAATCATAGAATATCAGGGTTGAAAGGGTCCTCAGGAGGTCATCTAGTCCAACCCCCTGCTCAAAGAAGGACCAATCTCCAACTAAATCATCCCAGCCAGGGCTTTGTCAAGCCTGACCTTAAAAACCTCTAAGGAAGGAGATTCCACCAGCTCCCTAGGTAACCCATTCCAGTGCTTCACCACCCTCCTAGTGAAAAAGTTTTTCCTAATATCCAACCAAAACCTCTCCCACTGTAACTTGAGACCATTACTCCCCATTCTATCATCTGGTACCACTGAGAACAGTCTAGATCCATCCTCTTTGGAACCCCCTTTCAGGTAGTTGAAAGCAGCTATCAAATCCCCCCTCATTCTTCTCTTCCACAGACTAAACATCCCCAGTTCCCTCAGCCTCTCCTCATAAGTCATGTGCTCCAGCCCCCTAATCATTTTTGTTGCCCTTCGCTGGACTCTTTCCAATTTTTCCACATCCTTCATGTAGTGTGGGGCCCAAAACTGGACACAGTACTCCAGATGAGGCCTCACCAATGTCGAATAGAGGGGAATGATCACGTCCCTCAATCTGGTGGCAATGCTCCTACTTATACAGCCCAAAATGCCATTGGCCTTCTTGGCAACAAGGGCACACTGTTGACTCATATCCAGCTTCTCGTCCACTGTAACCCCTAGGTCCTTTTCTACAGAACTGCTGCCTAGCCACTCGGTCCTTAGTCTGTAGCAGTGCATGGGATTCTTCCTTCCTAAGTGCAGGACTCTGCACTTGTCCTTGTTGAACCTCATCAGATTTCTTTTGGCCCAATCCTCTAATTTGTCTAGGTCCCTCTGTATCCTATCCCTACCTTTCAGCATATCTACCACTCCTCCCAGTTTAGTGTCATCTACAAACTTGCTGAAGGTGCAATCCACACCATCCTCCAGATCGTTAATGAAGATATTGAACAAAACCGGCCCGAAGACCAACCCTTGGGGCACTCCACTTGATACCGGCTACCAACTAGACATGGAGCCATTGATTGCTACCCATTGAGCCCAATGATCTAACCAGCTTTCTATCCACTTTATAGTCCATTCATCCAGTCCATACTTCTTTAACTTGCTGGCAAGAATACTGTGGAAGACTGTATCAAAAGCTTTGCTACAGTCTTTGCTAAAGTCAAGGAATAACACGTCCACTGCTTTCCCCTCATCCACAGAGCCAGTTATCTCATCATAGAAGGGGTCACAAGCAAACAAAAGCACAAATCCATTTATAAGATGAAAAATTAATTTCAGCAAGTTACAATCTTTGCCTAAGCAGGTTTTTCACCTAAACTCAGTTCCCAGAGACTTCAACCCACTTGGCTGAAGGATCCCATTTTCTGCTATTTCAAGTGCTCTGGCCCCTTTCGTCCCCCAAGTGACGGATAACCCTCAAGTGTCTCTCCCTACCCCCCATGTCTCTGTTTCAAGAGCCAGGACAGCTTCCTGCTGTTCTTCCCTTCCTGATGACTTCCCAATTCCCTGCTGATTCATATGTAAATTGAGCTTCCATTGTTTTGATTCCTCACTGCTTACTTTATATTGGAGACAGGTAAAGAGCTGCCTTCCCTCCGTCTGTGAACAAATCTGTTTTCCCTGTGTTTGATCACAGATTTTAAAGTATAATATCAGTGAGTAGCCATAATTCTTCCTATTGTGTTAATGCAGACATTTCATAATTATATTAATCAACAGGATGTCACAGATTTTCATAAAAGACCTTACTCGATACACTCTTATAATACAGAAATATTGTATATAGTTGATTCAACTGCTTATTATATTATTATTCAACTGTCTTTATAGCCCCCTAAACCTTTGAAATGTATTCTTTGAAAAGTAAGGCCAGACCAAGCTTCTCTCGCCTACTGGGTTATAGCTGCCATGCTGTCTTCCCAAACTTCATTGACCCTGCTTTAAGGGGCAGAAAGGTGCCCTTGGGGTGCAATCGCCATCTCCCTTTGAGATTGTTAAGTATTCATCTTGCCCTGGTTGCTCTCCTCATGGCTCTTTTTACCTTGCATGCAAATGTGCTTTTTCTTTGTCTTTGGTCATACCTTGTATAAGTTACAGTAGAGACATATTCAAGTGGGTGGAACCATATTCCTTTGTCTAGAACTGGCATGGCTTAGACATTACTTGCCAAATACATTTTAAGAATATAACTCTAGTACCTACTTATAACATGATACATACATCACACAATGATTTTCAGGACCAGCATGTTACCAGTTTGCACACAATACCTTACATGACACCTTTTAGATACATATTGTGACAAGTGCATTAGGTGTAGTGAGTATGTCAGGTCTGACAAGAGTTGTGAACCAGCAATGGACCTCTGTGTCATAGAGACCCAGATTCAATTTTCCCCTCTCTGCCTGAAGGGAAGAAAGCATTTGAACACGGGTCCCTTACCGCTCAGGGGAGTGCTCTAACCACTCAGCTATGTGATATTCTGATGTGGGGATCCCTCCAGCTCTCCTGTTAAAGCTGTGCCACTGTGGATAAATAACTAAAGAGTTATTGGATGGGAAGACTCTATGCTGGGTGCCCTAACTATCAGACTATAGAGTCATTCCCACAGTCAGTCTCTGTCCCAACGATTAAGTACCGGGACCTACTCAAATCCTTTTACCCCATCAAGCAGAGGGGGGAATTAAACCTAGGTCTCCCTCATCCTGGACTAGAAGTTACAAGGTGAGCAGGCACGCCATCTCCTCCTCCAACCAGATTTTTTAATGGGATCGCCTACTGTATTGGGCCCCACACACAAGGTAGACATTCTTCTGCCTATCCTACCTCGTTCATGGATTGTGTCACGGCTTAGGAAGGCGATAGGAGTACAGACACCTACAGTGAGGCAGCAGTGCTCATGCTCACAGGCAGGAACACCTGTGCCCTGAAAACTTAGGGGCTGAATGAGTTTGGGCACCTACAGGTTCAGCAGGAGTTTTGTGAATCACTTTGGAGCCTAAAACTGGCACATAGGCTCGTAAGTCTGGAGTTCAGGTACCTAAGTATCTTTGTGGATCGGGGCCTAAGGGGCTAAATATAAGTCAATGGGATGTATGCTCCTAAGTCATTTAAGCCCTTGTAAAAATCCAACGCTAGATGGCTAATATTTAACTGTGTATATGTGTGTGACCTAGAATGCCGAATGAATTTTTTCTTGCCTTATTGAAATCATATTATCACCTATAGATTCACAGCGAACCATAGATCAAAATAGAGATTGGAACCTATACATTAACACTGCCATTTGTTCTGTATTTTATTCACTTATCAGCACTTCTCTATGCTTACTCTTTTCTACAATAAAACCTCATTTGAATTAGACTTTATCATGTAAATTCATTTAAACTGTGTGTAGGTTTCTTAGCTTATGGAGTTTTTATCACTCACATAATTAACTCATGTAATATTGCATGCTCTCAATAAGATTTAAAGCTTCATTAACCTGTCAGGATTCTTTCCAAAAAATAAGAATTTCAAACAAATTAAGTCAATTTGTTCACTGATAAACTTGTTACGCAATTAAGATTTCAAATTTTCACATATGCTGGGATGGGAGAGAATTGGTAAACACACACTATACAGTGAAAAAAAACAAAATACATATTTCTATTCTGTGGCAGCACTTGAAGGTATATCTTATAGATATATAATAGAAATAAGTCTGCGGTGTCTTTTGTAAGGTACTGTTTTGCTGTCTAAGGGACAAAATAATAATTTAATCAGTCAACCGGAAGATAAGGCACTCCAAGTCTAGGGAAATACCTCTCTCACACCAATAATCCAGTTATTTAGCTTTTAAACTCTGAGTTTTGTGAGATAGTTGGGACAAGTGTAAGAGCTCTGTGTAGCTCAAAAGCTAGTCTCTCTCACCAACAGAAGTTGGTCCAATAGAAGATATTACCTCACCCACTTTATCTCTCTACTGTCTACACCAGTTATTTGTGTGGCATCTTTTTCTCTCCAGAAAAAGTTTTTCTGTGCCAGGATGGGATGGTTTACAGGGGGTGGGAGTCAGGGAAAGGGCTGCCCCATAGCCAGCCAAACAAAAGTGGAGAAGGTGTCATTAAGCAACAAAAATTTTAATTAAGGGGGTTGGGATCCAAGCAGCTCACCTAGAAAGAGTGTTAAGTGCCAAGTGTAATTTCCTGAATTTTAAGCCACGTCTACACTACAAACTTTGGTCGACACAAATCACATCAGCATATAGCCACTGAAGTTTGTATATTGCTTGGGCACATGCATACTTTGGCTGCTTGTGTTGGTGCTGCACATACTCACCAGAAGCACTTGTGTCAATGCCAAGTGCAGTGCACCATGGGTAGGTATCCCACTATGCCATGTGCTGCCAACCGGCACAGTACCTTTGGGGAATTTTTCTCAATGTGTTGTGGGATCAAAATGACGTGCCCAGGGATTGCTGGAAGTCATGTTTCCAACATGCAATTTTCAGCAGTTGCCATCCACTGATCTAAGCACTTTGCTCATGCATGTTACAAATACAGGACACGCAATCCGCCTGTATTTCCATTCCTGCTAGAAGTACTGCAACAATAGAGAACATGGTGATTTCTTCAAAGATAGTTTGCTGAGGGACACTGAAAAAAACAATTCAAGGTTGTTAGTGGTGTTCATGGAGCAGCTGCAGATGGTGAAGCACCACTCTGGGCCCAAGAAATGAGCACTGGCTGATTGGATTGCATCGTAATGCAGGTTTGGGGATGATAAGAAGTGGCTGCAGAACTTTTGGATGCAGAAGTGCACATTCCTGGATCTTTGTGCAGGGACACCAGAATGAGAGCTGCACTGACAGTGGAGAAGCAAGCGGTGATCACATTCTGGACACTTGCAATGCCAGACTGCTACCATTCACTGGGAAATCTTCCTCCACAGTGGGGGCCATTGTCATGCAAGTGTGTAGGCCCATGAATCAAAACTTGCTATGCAACACTGTGGCTCTCATCAGTGTGCAGGACATAGTGGCAGCAATGGGGTTCCCGAACTGCAGTTGAGCAATAGACAGCACACATATCACTGTTTTGGCACCAGCTTACCTTGCCACAGAGTACATCAACAGAAAGGGCTACTCTTCTATGGTCATGCAAGTGTTGGTGGATCACCGGGGACACTTTACCGATATCAGCATGGACTGGTCAGGGAAGGTGCATGATTCTCGCATCTTTAAGAGCACAGGATTGTTCAGGAAGCTGCATGCAGGGACATTCTTTCCTAAGCAGCAGATTACCATTGCCAATATTGAAATGCCAATAGTGATCCTATAGGATCCTGGGGAACCTAGCCTACCCCTTGCTTCCCTATATCATGAAGCCATACACCAACCACACACAGCAAGTTCAACTGCCAGCTCAGCAAGTACAGAATGACAGTTGATGTTTTTGGTAGAATGAAAGCACACTGGCAGTGTTTACTCACTAGATTGGATCTCAGTGAGAAAAATATCCCAATGGTTAAAGCTGCCCGTTGTCTCCTGTATCATATATGTGAGACAAAGGGGGGAAAGCTACTGCAAGGGTTGTGTGCTGACTTTGAACAGCCAGACACAAGGGCTATTACAAGATCGCAATGTGGAGCTATGCAATTGAGGGAGGCTTTGAAAGAGTGCTTTAACGGTCCTCCACAGTAGTGTTCTGTGCTGGAATGTTCTCTGGGCCGGGAGCTTTGAGTACTGCTGAGAACTATGTTGTGCTTGCTGTATATTTATAAATACAACTGGGTGTTTTCCTGAAGCTATGAATTATATGGGGCTTGCTGTACATTTACAAGTACTCTTTGCTTGGAGTACCGTAGGCATTCTCCAATATGTTTTGTAAACCAATAAAGACTATTTTATTCTCCAAAAATAGAAATGTATTGAGTAGGGGAAAGAGTGCAGAAAAACAATGTGCGAAAACACAATGCACTACAAATGTTTAACATAAATTAATGGAATGGAACTTTAAAATTGGAAAGGCAGCAAACGTTTCTGTCCATGTCAGTGCACAAATGTAATCCATTGTGGCTACACATATGGACCTGTGAGAGCCACAGCTGGCGTGTATGTGAAGCTGTGGTTTTCCTTGCTCTCCCCTAGCATGGAGTGGAAGGGGTAAGGATTTAGCCCATGATACAATGTGGTATGTTGGCAGGTGTAGGGAGCAGCAACCATGGAGTTCTTGAATGACTGCAAAGGTGGGAAGTTCAGGATTTTTGGACCGGCAGCTCAACCAAGGTCTGCACCATTTGGGTTTGCTGCCTGAGAAGACCCATAATGTTCTGGTGCATTTCCCTCTCCTTGTCCTGCTGGGACTCCTGGGACTCCATGTTCTGAAGCAACACCGGCTTGCAGGAGCTCACAGAACATGCCCTCCCTAGTTCTCTTTGTTCTCCTAATCATCAGGGTCAGGCGTTCTGCAGGTGTGCAGGGGACAACCTACAAGGCCGCCATGCAAAGCAGCTGCTGATAAAAACAGAAAGATGTAGCACTGGATTTACAGTCACAATGAAAAGGAAAAGATAAGTTTCAAAACTCCCTTCCCTTATTGGCATGATGTGATGAGTCATCCCGAGTTACCTCTGAACCTGCTTAAGCCTGATGAGTTGTCCCTGAGCCAGAGAATGTGAAGAGTCATCAAAGGCAATTACCTGCAAGTCTTGGGATAGGCTCCACACCATTCAACCAGTGTTCAGTCAATCCACAGGCCAGGACCCACCCAGGTGACAATGCAGGTTATCTCAAAGCAGATAAATAGGCTCCTAAGGAGAGCAGTCTCTCCAGTCTGCTCAGTCCAGGCTGAGATCATTCCCATTGCCAGGATGCTCTGACAGATACCCCTTGCTTCTGTCCCCATTCCAGCTAGCCCTTCCCCTGCTCCAGCATCAGCTGGCTGCCCAGCAATTCTGACAAACACTTTTAATAAGCCTTGCTTATTGATGCTTCAACTTTGGAGCATCTCGGCACAGCACCAGTCTCCAGCCCATGCCATGCTGAATATGGCCTGCCTGGGATGTGGGGGCAGCAGGATTTTCTGTTGCATGAAACAGTAAAATGTTGGTCCCTATTCCAGAGGTATGAGAATAGGGCAAAGCAGTGAATATTGGCGTTATTACCCGCAGGTGGTGGTAGTTTTAGCTAATATATCACTCCTGAGGGTAACAGGCACAGAGAACGCAGCTGCTACTGGAGTCCCGAAGTCGCACAGGCCCATATGCTGCTAGCCTGTTTATTGCAATGGTACCAGCCAAACTCATCACAGAGTGGCGTGGGAAGTGTCCCACTGCAGAGGAAGAAATAAGGCAGTCATCCCTAGAAACCTTTGGGAGAGGACTGCAAAGTATCTCCATGAAACTTTCATTGATACTCTCAGGAGGATAAAAGGGACATCCCTATGTACATAAACAAAGTGCTCCGCAAACCCCACCACCTGCCTAACCCGACAGGGGAATGAAAAGCAGATGCCAACTCTAATTCTGTTCATACCTGTATTTCTTCTCGTACAAGTAAAACAATGAAAAGTCAATACCTGTGTCTTGTTAATTTGGGGATGGGCTGGGAGTCATTTTTAAATTTAAACATTGGAAGGAAAAAATGCATACACACACTTACCCAATGTTCCTTCCCCTTCATCAGGTTCATCCGTGCTCACATGGCACAGCTAGACTGTAGAGTCTCAAATAGGTCTTGGCTCACTGCATAGCTGAAGCTGTCTGCTGCATCTACCCCCTCCTCCTCCTCCTCCTCGTTGTTTACATCATGGATCTCTGTCCTGGGCTTCTTCAACAGTTCCCTGGTGATCTGTGGGGTGCTGGTGGGGTCTCCGCCAAGTGAACTGTAATGCAGCTCATTGTAAAAGCAGCAGCTCTACAGCTCAGCACCACATCTAATTGTTGGCCTTCCTGGCTTTATGGTATGCCTGGTGTCATTCCTTCGATTTACATGGCATTGCTGCTGATCCCTTTTGTACTCCTTTGTCTGCATCCCCTGTGCAATCTGGTCATAGATGTCCACATTCCTATTGCTGCTCCTTAGCTGTGCTAGCACAACCTCTTATCCCCACAGGCCCAAGAGATCCAATACTTCCTGTCTACTCAGACAAGAGCATGTCTAGTGCGTGGAGCCGGCACTGTAGGTTGGAAAGTTGCACATAACAAGGGTGAGCTGGTAGGTGTGCTTGCCAAGGTGGGCAGTCAGGGAAAGACATTTCAAAAACATACAGGGAGATTTAAAGGGAGTGGCTTCCAGTCTTCGTGATCCCTGGTGTCAGGGACCAGACAAGATAGGATCAGCTGCTGGCCTACTCCCTGACTGACCTTTCTGCAAGGGTACCAGTAAGCCCAGCTGCACTGCCTTGGAACTTAGAGTGGCCACAGCCCCTGACTGGCTCCTAGTTTAATCAGTCCTGCTGATAAGCCTGGCCCCAGAGCAGATCAGCAGCTGCTCAACATGTACCAAGCCTGCAGCTGCACTCGCCCATATTCCAGCCCTGCTCCAGCCTGCTTCCATTCCCAGCTCCCCCTCCAGCCTCATACCTCTGGCTTCAATCCCCAGCTCTGCCTCTGGCTTATGAGTCTGGTTGACCCTTCAGTTCTGGCATTTGGCTTCTATCCCTCTGGACAGCTTGTTTCCTAGACTCTGGCCACTCTGCCCCCAACTGTAACTGGCTGAACTCTCACTTCCACACCTAGGCATGATTGCCCATGGCCCAGTCGGCTACAGTTTGAGCACCCCAATACAAAAGCTAGGGGCCCACCTTGCCAGCATGGACCCCACTCAGGCCAATTTTTCCCTGGTGCAGCTGGTGTGGGACATACAGAACTTGCAGATGCAGGTGTCCATGCTGTAGATGCAGAATGAAGTCCTACATGCCCAGGCAGCTTTGCTGGCAACCCTGGGTCTTGTCTCCTGGGAGACGAAAGTCTCACTGCCAGATAAGTTTAGTGGTGATCATGGTCAGTGCTGAGGCTTCCAGAACCAATGCCAGCTTCTCTTCTTGCTACACCCCCCAATCATTCCCCAACAAACCAGGCCCACATAGGGCTTATCATTAGTTTGCTCACCAGGGACGCCTTGGCCTGGGCTCTCCACTCTTGGAACAGTCCAGCCCCCTTCTGGGCCAGCTGGAGTATAGAATCATAGACTTTATGGTCAGAAGGGACCATTATGATTGTCTAGTCTGACCTCCTGCAGGCCACAGAATCTCACCCACCCACTCCTGTAACAAACCCCTAACCTATGTCTGAGCTATTGAAGTCCTCAAATCGTGGTTAAAAGACTTCAAGGTGCAGAGAATCCTCCAGCAAGTGACCCGTGCCTCATGCTGCAGAGGAAGGCGAAAAACCCCAGGGCCTCTGCCAATCTGCTCTGGAGGAAAATTCCTTTCCGACCCCAAATATGGCGATCAGCTAAACTCTGATCACGTGGGCAAGACTCACCAGCCAGAGACCCAGGAAAGAATTCTCTGTAGTAACTCAGATCCCACCCCATCTAACATCCCATCACAAGCCATTGGGCATATCTACAGCTAATAGTCGAAGATCAATTAATTGCCAAAATTAGGCTATCCCATCATATCATCCCCTCCATAAACTTATCAAGCTTAGTCTTGAAGCCAGATATGTCTTTTGCCCCCACTGCTTCCCTTGGAAGGCTGTTCCAGAACTTCACTCCTCTGATGGTTAGAAACCCTTCATCTAATTTCAAGTCTAAACTTCCTGATGGCTGGTTTATATCCATTTGTTCTTGTGTCCACATTGGTACTGAGCTTAAATAATTCTTCTCCCTCCATGGTATTCATCCCTCTGATATATTTATAGAGAACAATCATATCTCCCCTCAACCTTCTTTTGGTTAGGCTAAACAAGCCAAGCTCGAGTCTCCTTTCATAAAACAGGTTTTCCATTCCTCGGATCATCCTAGTAGCCCTTCTCTGTACCTGTTCCAATTTGAATTCATCCTTCTTAAACATGGGAGACCAGAACTGCACACAATATTCCAGATGAGGTCTCACCAGTGCCTTGTATAATAGTTCTAACATCTCCTTATCTCTCCTGGAAATACCTCACCTGATGCATCCCAAGACCGCATTAGCTTTTTTCACGGCCATATCACATTGGCGGCTCATAGTCATCCTGTGATCAACCAATTCTCCGAGGTCCTTCTCCTCCTTTGTTACTTCCAAGTGAGGCATCCCCAGTTTATAACAAAAATTCTTCTTATTAATCCCTAAATGCATAATCTTACACTTCTCACTATTAAATTTAATCCTATTACTATTACTCCAGTTTACAAGGTCATCCAGATCTTCCTGTATGATATCCCAGACCTTCTCTGAATTGGCAATACCTCCCAGCTTTGTGTCATCCGCAAACTTTATTAGCACATTCCCGCTTTTTGTGCCAAGGTCAGTAATAAAAAGATTAAATAAGATTAGTCCCAAAACCGATCCCTGAGGAACTCCACTAGTAACCTCCTTCCAGCCTGACAGTTCACCTTTCAGTGTGACCTGCTGTAGTCTCCACTTTAACCAGTTCCTTATCCACCTTTCAATTTTCATATTGATCCCCATCTTTTCCAATTTAGCTAATAATTCCCCATGTGGAACCGTATCAAACGCCTTACTGAAATCGAGGTAAATTAGGGTTCCCTAACCCTAACCCTAGAGCAGTTCATTCAGGCTATGTCACTTATCTTTGGTGACCCCCACTGCAGCCAAACTACTACAGCTGCACTGCAAATGCTACAGCAAGGGCATCAATCAGCTGCCCAATATGCTGCTGAATTCCAATACCTCTCCATGGACACCAAGTGGAATGAGGCTGCACAGCATCATCAGTTTCAGATTGGGCTGAACAATGATATTGTAAGGGGACTGTTGTCCCCTTACTAAAACTCAGTGGGGGTGTTTTTGTTGGCTAGCTCCCAGTACCAAAAGAAAGGGGATGGGTCGATCGGAAATCAGGACCCTGAGACTGACAGTCCCCAGGAACAATGGGGAAAGGCCAATGCTGTAGGTCAGCCTGATTGACGGGGCGGGTAGGCTAATCAGGGAGTCAGGAGGCCACGGAGGTCCCGTGCTCTGTGTGAGCTGGAATTGCCTTGGTCAGACAGAGCGGGGCCAAGCTAAGGAGAAAGCAGGGGCCCAAGCTGAGCAGGGGAGCAGAGCTTTGCCAGATCCAGAGGGGGCCAGAAAAGCAGCCCAGGGAGCAGATCCTGTGTTGGAAGTGGGGCTGCAGCCACAGAGCCAGAGGGGCCAGAGAAGCAGCTCAGGGGGCTGGAGGCAGAGCAGTAGCATCAGTGCTGAGGCAGAGTGGAGCCAGAGCTAGAACAGTAGAGCTGGGGCTGGGTTTAGAGCTGGAGCAGTCTGGAGCCAGGTGCGATGAGCAACTGGGGCCAACCAATGAGGGGATCCTAGTCAAAGGGCTCAGCACAGAAATTTTTACAAAGTTAGACCTCTGTGGGGCCTGTAACCTGGTGCAAGTGTGAGGAGGAGATGAGTGGAAAACCACCTTCCACACCCAGTATGGATACTTTGAATATCTGGTTACGCCGTTCAGTCTATGTAATGCTCCCGCAACCTTCCAGCACTTTATCAGTGACATTTTCTGGCACATGCTAGATCAGTTCATTATTATCTATGTCTATGACATTCTTATTTTTTAAGCGACCAAGCACAGCATGACCAGCACATATGGAGTCTCTTTTAAAGGCTTTGCCAACACTTCCTGTATGCCAAGTTAGAGAAATTCCAGTTAGACTGGAACACTAGGTTTCTCAGCTACATCCTCTGCCCTGAAGAGTTGGCCATGGACCCACAGAAAGTAACAGCCATCATTGACTGGTCAGCACCGAGGGACACCTGGGCCGGGAGGAGGTACAACACTTTTTGGGCTTCACCAATTTGTATAGACAGTTCATCAAGAGTTTCTTAGGAATGGTCAACCGCAATCACAACCCTCCTGCAGCCAGGAGCCCATTTTTCCATGAGTCTAGAGGTACTAGTGGCATTTGAATGCTGAAAGCAGAAATTCATCACAGTCCTAATTTTTGTTCATCCCAACCTGGGCCGGCCATTTACACTAGAAGAAGTTGCCTGCAACTTCATGCTGGAAGCAGTCCTCTCCCAACCAGCAGCTTACAATGGTCAGCTTCACTCTTGCACTTTTTATTCACACAAGCTCACCCTAGAAGAGCAAAACTATGACATCCTCAATAAAGAGCTACTGGCCATCAAAGCAGCCTTTGAGGAATGGTGACATCTCCTGGAGGGCACCTAGTTCCCAATCCAAGTCCTCACCAACCACAAAAATGGCTTGGCATCTAAATCAGCAACAGGCCTGCTGGTCCCTCTTCTTCACATGATTCAACTTCGTGGTGACCTACCATTCCAGGACCAGGACTGGGAAGACAGATGCATTATCCCGCAAGGGGGAGTATTGTAACTCTGACAAAAGATTCCATCCATAATCATCAAACTGTCAAATTTCATCTCTAGTACCACTCTCCATGACCTGTTACCCTCCATATGTTCCCTGCTGTCCAACAATCCCTTTGCAGTTCAGATACATTAAGCTCTAGACAACAGCAGTGCCCAGACTGCCTTGATCTGCATCCTCCGTGATGGAATTCTGTGTTTGAAGGGGCACATCTACGTACCTGATGGCCAACCCAGGTTGCAAGTCCTCAGAATCTCCCATGATGTTCCTCTAGTGGGTCACTTTGGTCAATTCAAGATCCAGACCATGGCGTTGAGGAGTTTCTGGTGGCCAGCCCTCTATGCTTCAGTAGCAACCTACATCCAGTCTTGTGATCTCTGCACCCTGACCAAAACCCCCCATGCAAAATCGCTCTGTCTCCTTCAGCTCTTGCCCAATCCCCCTCAGCCTTGGACCATCATGTCAATTGACTTCATTGTGGAGCTACAATCCTCCCAAGGGTACACCATGATTCTAGTGGTAGTTGATCGCTGGAGGAAGATGGTGCATTTTATACCATGTTGCAGCCTCCTCACCATCCAGGAAACAGCCTGTTTGAAGACAGCATCTTTCATATTCATGGGTTGACAACAAGCATAGTACCTGACCAGGGGTCCCAGTTCGTTTCCCACTTTTGGTAGGAATTTCTGTGCTTCTTGGGCATTGAACCTTCTACCTCAACCACTTACCATTCTAGTACCAATGGTCAGGGAGAGAGAGTCAATCAGCTCCTGGTGCAATACCTATGCTGTTACCTAAATTATCACCAGGATGATTGGCTGGCATTAATTCACCTATAGCAACTCCACATATACTGGGAACCAACAGATCCCTTTCTTTTAAAAAGGGAAGAAGGAGAATCCAGGGACTACAGACTGGTCAGCCTCACCTCAGTTCCTGGAAAAATCATGGAGCAGGTCCTCAAGGAATCCATTTGGAAGCACTTGGAGGAGAGGAAGGTGATCAGGAACAGCCAACATGGATTCACCAAGGGCAAGTCATGCCTGACCAACTTGATTGCCTTCTATGATGAGATAACTGGCTTTGCGGACATGGGGAAAGCGGTGGACATGATATACGTTGACTTTAGTAAAGCTTTTGATACAGTCTCCCACAGTATTCTTGCCAGCAAGTTAAAAAAGTGTGGATTGGATGAATGGACTATAAGGTGGTCTGATAGACCCAGACCAGTTGGGTAAAGCAGAGTAGCCCTATTGGGATCCAGGAAGTGGGCGGGCAGAGCTGTCCACCTTTCGATGCTGTGGCTACAACACCAGCCACGGAGCCAGAGCCCGGCATCACGGAGGGCCCCCTTCACACCTCCTAGATTCCTGAGCTTGACCAAGAGGGGCCATTTCCCAGCGGCCTGGCTACTGGGGTCCAGGATCCTGCCTTTGCCCCTCTCCCTGACTCTGCTCCCGACCCCTGCCCTGCTCCTACTCTGGATCACCAGGGAGCAATGGTCAACTATCTCCCGGAGGATGTCCGTGGCGGCCGGGCACTGCTCGGTCCCGCTCCTCGAGGGTAGTATTAAAGTCCCCGTCCAGGACCAGGCACTCGCGAGGATCCAAGGTGCTGAGGAAGGCAGACGCCTGCTGAAAGAAACGCAACCGCTCCGGGCCCGATGTTGGGGCACAGACGTTAACAAGATTGACCATGAGCCCCTCCATATTGGACCCAGAGGTGCAGCAGGTGGCCCGGCACAGCCTCAGCGACCCCCAGCACCTCAGGCCGTAGGTCGGGGGAGAACAGGGTCGCCACTCCAGCCATATGAACTGTGAGATGGCTAAAGCAGACCCTGTCCCCCCGGTCCAGCCGTCAGCTGTCTTCGGCAGCCGAATCCGTATGGGTCTCCTGCAGGAAAACCACAGAGTACCCCCCCTCCCAAAGGAAGGAGAGCACCTGGCTCCTGCAGAGACACATCCTACAGCCCCAGGTGTTCAACGTTGCGATGGTGAGAGGTGTCAAGAGGAGGGCTGGGGGCGATCCTCGCCAGCAGGGACGCTCGCGGCTCCCAACGGGTTACACAACAATCCGTGACCTACCCCGTAGGTGAGTAAGGAGTCACGGAAGAGGTGGACCCGCTGGTAGGCCACGGCAGCCGGCTTCCCGGTCCTTTTACCCTCCCCCATGAGGGCCCTCGCAGCCCGGAAGATTTGATTGAAGTTCCCCCATCGCCAGAGAGCGAGCTGCACCTTGTTACGGGAGCCACGGACGTCCTCAAGGAACTCCCGCAGCTCCTCTTGCAGCGTATGGGGGGCTGGGGTCACTAGTCCCCAGCTTTTCCTCCGGGGGGACCACTGACATAGCCCCGTGGCCCACCGAGACAGGCAGGCAAGGGGCGGACCCCCGATGTGGTGCCCGATGGGCTGGTGCCACGCGGCCCCCCTCAAACCCCGGCTCAATTGGGGGCGACGGAGGGAAGATAGCAGCCCCTGGTGAGTCGGGACAGGGAAATACAGAGGTCGCTCCCTGGGGGCTATCCTCTAGGAGTGAGGAGATGACAGCCCCAGGGGCAGCAATGGTATCACGGGAGGTGGAGGGGACAGGGACGGGGTTGGCATCAGGGGCAGGGCAGGGATCCAGAGTAGGAGCAGGGCAGGGGTCGGGAGCAGAGTCAGGGAGATGGGCAAAGGCAGGATCCTGGGTCCCGGTAGCCAGGCCACTGGGAAATGGCCCATCTCGGTCAAGCTCAGGAATCTGGGAGGTGGGAAGGGGGCCCGCCATGATGCCGGGCTCTGGCTCCATGGCCGGCGTAGTAGCCACGGCATCTTCAGTGGGGTCCCCGCCCGGGAAGGAGGTCGGTTGCCCCATGCCCACGAGGGACATCCCATGGGGCTCAGGTCCCAGCCGCATGGCACCGGCTGTCGCCTCAGTGGGCTCAGCCGGGCAGATGGAGGAGCCCAGGGAAACCTCGGAGGCGGGAGCAAAAGCAGCGGTTAGGGGGAGGGAGCATGGAGAAGGCAGGGCCGGGGTGAGGTCGCTCAGATCGAGGCCCGCTGGCAGAGGGTCGTCCTCCCCCTGGGTGACCAGGGTCAGACCCAGGGCCTCGATCTCCTCGTAGATGGAGGGGAGCTCTTCTTCCACCACCCTGGAGGTCTCCCCGCCAGTGCCCGAAGCGACGCTCGCCCTGGGGCTCACAGGGGCTCCGGATGGTAACGGGGAAGATGGGGCTCCATCGGGGGCCTTGGAGGGAAGGGACTCCAATGGAGGGACAGTACTGCCCTCCCGTGCTGCCACGTCTTCCCCAGCCAGTACCGGGGGATGGCACACGTCCGCGGGCAAGGCAGAGGGCTCGGCATCGGTGCCCCCCTTTCTGGTCTTCCAGGGGGCTTCCGCATCAGTGGAAAGGAGCAGAGCTCGAGCCTTCTGCTTGCCCTGCTTCCCCTGGACTAGGGCCCAGCCCTCCATGGCATCATCGGGGGGCCGGCTAACAGGGGTCAGGTCGGGGGGCGGGGACGATGGCTCAGGGACCATGGGAGGCAGCAGTGGGGCCGCATGAGAGAGGGAAGATTCCCCCTGGGGCGGGCCCGCTCCCATGCTCGGCGGTATCCCTGCCGCACCCTCCTCTAGGGGCCCCACCGGATTGAAGGCAGCAAAGGCGGGGCTCTCCCGCTCGTCTGGGCGCGCTGGGGGGAGCACCCCTTGGGCCCAAGCAGGAGCACTGGTGGACTGAGTAGGAGGAGGGGCGGTTTCAGGCACCGGGCAGCCAGGAGCGCTGACGATGACGGGGCTGGTGGCCCGCCGGAGCTCGGGGGTCCCGGATGCCCCTCCTTGCCAGGCCAAGGGGCAGTCCCTCCAGACGTGCCCCTTCGCCCGGCAGAGGTAGCACCAGGCCTCCCCCGTGGAATAGTGCTGCCGGTAATGGGCCCCTGGTAGGGGATCAAAAATGACCCCTCAAGCGCCTCTCCATCCCGTGCCGCTGGCAGCAGTTGCAGCTGCACTTGCTGGCGGAACAAGAGGACGTGACGGAGGGCAGGGTCCTTGCAGCCCAGGGAGAGAGGGCTCAGGACAGAGATGGGCTTCCCCAGGGTCGAAAGGGTGGGTAATAGGGAGGCATTGGGAAGGAAGGGAGGGACGGAGGTCAGGACCAGGCGGACGCACAGGTCGTCCAGCGGCTCCAGGGGGACGAACACACCCCCCATCGCCAGGTCCTTCTCCACCGCCTCCTGGGCGGCGGCCTCCGATGCCAGGAAGAAGACCACCTTCCAGTACATTTTGGAGGCCACCAAAATGGCCGTGGGCCCCACCACCCTTGCCAATGCCCGCACATACGTCTCCACGTGGGACGAGGTGGGCACCAGGAGGCAACGGACGCCGTGCTTCCCGGTCATGGTGGGAAAGGGGCCCCAGCCGCTATAGCTGGTTTCAGAGGCGGTGGGCGGGAGAGATGACGCAGCGGCAGACGGGGGGGCTGCCGCCACCTGGGCATACGCCCTGGGGGCCGGGGGAGGGACACCCGCAGAGCTGGTGGAGGGAGCAGCGGGGAGGGACGCCGCGGCTGGTGGCAGGGCCGCAGCAGTGAGGTCAGCCCCTGCCATGGAGGGCCTGGTCTTTTTGGCGGGGACCTTCCCCTTCTTCTTACCCTGGCCCTTCCCGCCGGCTGGGGGGGCTCCCCCAGAATCTGAGGGGGCAAGGGACGTGGCAGCAGCGGAAGGGTCTGAGGGGTTGGAGCTCAGAGACAAACACCTACAAGATCTCTATCAAGCATTCTTACAACGACAGTACCCACCTGCTGAAGTGAAGAAAGAAATTGACAGAGCCAGAAGAGTACCCAGAAGTCACCTACTACAGGACAGGCCCAACAAAGATAATAACAGAACGCCACTAGCCATCACCTTCAGCCCCCAACTAAAACCTCTCCAACGCATCATCAAGGATCTACAACCTATCCTGAAGGACGACCCATCACTCTCACAAATCTTGGGAGACAGGCCAGTCCTTGCCTACAGACAGCCCGCCAACCTGAAGCAAATACTCACCAGCAACCACACACACCACACAACAGAACCACTAACCCAGGAACCTAGCCTTGCAACAAAGCCCACTGCCAACTGTGTCCACATATCTATTCAGGGGACACCATCATAGGGCCTAATCACATCAGCCACACTATCAGAGGCTCGTTCACCTGCACATCTACCAATGTGATATATGCCATCATGTAAAAAGAAAAGCAGTACTTGTGGCACCTTAGAGACTAACCAATTTATTTGAGCATGAGCTTTCGTGAGCTACAGCTCACTTCATCGGATGCATACTGTGGAAACTGCAGAAGACATTATATACACAGAGACCATGAAACAATACCTCCTCCCACCCCACTCTCCTCCTGGTAATAGCTTATCTAAAGTGATCATCAAGTTGGGCCATTTCCAGCACAAATCCAGGTTTTCTCACCCTCCGCCCCCCCACACACAAACTCACTCTCCTGCTGGTAATAGCCCATCCAAAGTGACCACTCTCTTTACAATGTGTATGATAATCAAGGTGGACCATTTCCAGCACAAATCCAGGTTTTCTCACCCCCCCCATCCCCCTCCAAAAACCACACACGCAAACTCACTCTCCTGCTGGTAAGGAATTCCACCATGATTTCAACAATTTCCATCCCACCATCAACCTCAGCCTGGTCCAGTCCACACAAGAGATCCACTTCCTGGACACTACAGTGCTAATAAACAATGGTCACATAAACACCACCCTATACCAGAAACCTACTGACCGCTATTCCTACCTACATGCCTCCAGCTTTCACCCTGACCACACCACACGATCCATCATCTACAGCCAAGCTCTGCGATACAACCGCATTTGCTCCAACCCCTCAGACAGATACAAACACCTACAAGATCTCTATCAAGCATTCTTACAACTACAATACCCACCTGCGGAAGTGAAGAAACAGATTGATAGAGCCAGAAGAGTTCCCAGAAGTCACCTACTACAGGATAGGCCTAACAAAGAAAATAACAGAACGCCACTAGCCGTCACCTTCAGCCCCCAACTAAAACCCCTCCAACGCATTATTAAGGATCTACAACCTATCCTGAAGGATGACCCAACACTCTCACAAATCTTGGGAGACAGGCCAGTCCTTGCCTAAAGACAGCCCCCCAACCTGAAGCAAATACTCACCAACAACCACATACCACACAACAGAACCACTAACCCAGGAACCTATCCTTGCAACAAAGCCCGTTGCCAACTGTGCCCACATATCTATTCAGGGGACACCATCACAGGGCCTAACAACATCAGCCACACTATCAGAGGCTCGTTCACCTGCACATCCACCAATGTGATATATGCCATCATGTGCCAGCAATGCCCCTCTGCCATGTACATTGGTCAAACTGGACAGTCTCTACGTAAAAGAATAAATGGACACAAATCAGATGTCAAGAATTATAACATTCATAAACCAGTCGGAGAACACTTCAATCTCTCTGGTCACGCAATCACAGACATGAAGGTCGCTATCTTACAGCAAAAAAACTTCAAATCCAGACTCCAGCGAGAAACTGCTGAATTGGAATTCATTTGCAAATTGGATACTATTAATTTAGGCTTAAATAGAGACTGGGAGTGGCTAAGTCATTATGCAAGGTAGCCTATTTCCCCTTCTTTTTTTCCTACCCCCCCCCCCAGACGTTCTGGTTAAACTTGGATTTATGCTGGAAATGGCCCACCTTGATTATCATACACATTGTAAGGAGAGTGGTCAGTTTGGATGAGCTATTGCCAGCAGGAGAGTGAGTTTGTGTGTGTATGGGGGTGGGGGAGTGAGAAAACCTGGATTTGTGCTGGAAATGGCCCACCTTGATTATCATGCACATTGTAGGGAGAGTGGTCACTTTGGATAAGCTATTACCAGCAGGAGAGTGAGTTTGTGTGTGTGTGTTTTTTGGAAAAAAGCGGGGGGGGGGGGGGCGGGGGGTGAGAAAACCTGGATTTGTGCTGGAAATGGCCCACCTTGATTTTCATACACATTGTAAGGAGAGTGGTCACTTTGGATAAGCTATTACCAGCAGGAGAGTGAGTTTGTGTGTGTGGTTTTTGGACGGGGGTGGGGGGGTGAGAAAACCTGGATTTGTGCTGGAAATGGCCCATCTTGATTATCATACACATTGTAAAGAGAGTGGTCACTTTGGATGGGCTATTACCAGCAGGAGAGTGAGTTTGTGTGGGGGGGGGGGCGGAGGGTGAGAAAACCTGGATTTGTGCTGGAAATGGCCCAACTTGATGATCGCTTTAGATAAGCTATTACCAGCAGGAGAGTGGGGTGGGAGGAGGTATTGTTTCATGGTCTCTGTGTATATAATGTCTTCTGCAGTTTCCACAGTATGCATCCGATGAAGTGAGCTGTAGCTCACGAAAGCTCATGCTCAAATAAATTGGTTAGTCTCTAAGGTGCCACAAGTACTCCTTTTCTTTTTGCGAATACAGACTAACACGGCTGTTACTCTGAAACATGCCATCATGTACCAGCAATGCCCCTCTGCCATGTACATTGGGCAAACTGGACAGTCTCTACGTAAAAGAATAAATGGACACAAATCAGATGTCAAGAATTATAACATTCATAAACCAGTCGGAGAACACTTCAATCTCTCTGGTCACTCGATTTCAGACCTAAAGGTCGCAATATTAGAACAAAAATACTTCAAAAACAGACTCCAACGAGAGACTGCTGAATTGGAATTAATTTGCAAACTGGATACAATTAACTTAGGCTTGAATAGAGACTGGGAGTGGATGTGTCATTACACAAAGTAAAACTATTTCCCCATGTTTATTTCCCCCACCCCCCACTGCTCCTCGGACATTCCTGTTAACTGCTGGAAATGGCCCATCTTGATTATCACTACAAAAGGTTTTCTGCCCCCCCACCCCCCCCCCGCTCTCCTGCTGGTAATAGCTCATCTTAAGTGATCACTCTCCTTACAGTGTGTATGATAACACCCATTTTTTCATGTTCTGTGTGTATATAAATCTCCTCACTGTATTTTTCACTGAATGCATCCGATGAAGTGAGCTGTAGCTCACGAAAGCTTATGCTCAAATAAATTGGTTAGTCTCTAAGGTGCCACTACTACTCCTTTTCTTTTTGCGAATACAGACTAACACGGCTGCTACTCTGTTTCCAGAGTAGTGGCTCCCACAAAAGCAGAGAAGACTTCAGAGAGCTGCACAAGCCTGTGTAGACCTGATTGTAAAGTTAATTCCCATAGCTAATAGGAAACTGCAACAAATAAGAGACAAAACAGAGAAAGATGAATCATTGGAAATCCTTAAAGAAGTGATAATTAAAGGGTGGCCTGAAGAAATAAGCAGTTGCTGGCCAAGTACAAGAGACAATTGGAACTGCAGACATGAATTTACTCTGATAGATGGGGTGATTTTCAAGGGCAGTAAGGTTGTAATTCCAATGAGCCTCTGAAAAAAAATGCTATGGAAGATCCACAGGAGTCATTTAGGAATTGAGAAGTGCCTACCACAAGCACGAGAGGTGCTATATTGGCCGTGGATCAATCATGACATCACTAATGTGGTAGGAAACTGCTTTCCATGCTTGAAATATAAGCTATGCCAACATGCAGAGCCACTGAGACCTCATCCAGTTCCACAAAGGCGTTATGAGAAGGTAGGCACTGATTTATATACCTGGCAATCAAAAGATTATTTAACAGTCACAGATTATTATTCTCTGTATCCAGAAATTTGCACACTACACAGTACTAATAGTAAATCAGTGATAGCCGGCATGAAGGGAATCTTCCCCAGACATGGAATTCCAGATGAAGTCTTTAGCAAAAATGGGCCACAGTTTTCCACTTCAGATTTTAGGGAATTCGCCATAGATTGAGATTTTCATAAAAATGACTTTTTTTCAACAGAGGGAGTGATTTGTATAAAGCTCTGTTGGTTTACCGAAGTACACCTCTGGAGAATTGCTTTTTTCCAGCTCAGCTGTTAATGGGAATAAGGATCAGATCTAATTTACCAATTACTGATAACTTACTGAAATCTCATAACAATGAAACCATATGGAAGAAGAAAGAGAAAATCAGAAGAGGAAGCAGAAATATTATTTTGACAAAAGGGCCGGTGATGTCCCATCTCTTAAGTCAGGTGATAGAGGTGTGATTCCTCAGGCACACTCTAATACTTGGGGTCAAAGGGGTACTATTAAAGAACAGCTGCATCCAAGGTTTTATGTAGAGCAGACAGACCGGAGGACACATTTCGATGTAATTGAAGAGATTTATGAGTAACCCCAGAAAGTTACAATGCATTGACAGCAGATGTGAACTCTGGCATTTCCCATCTGACTGATCCTTTATCAACGCATAAAGGAGAAACTGTCAAGGAACAAGAGAACAACCCAGATACTAATGGAAAGCTGATACTGGGAAGATCAGAGTGGGAGATTAAACATCCTGAAAGACTCAGAGATTTGCTAATCTGTCTGGAGAAAGGGTATTTGAGGAAAGTGAGCGTTAAAGTCTCACTCAATAGTGATGTGCTCGTAACCTCTCCTCTCTAGGTAGTTGACACATTGGGTTTATGGAAATATACTACATTGGCTTCAGAGTAGCAGCCGTGTTAGTCTGTAGCCGCAAAAAGAGCAGGAGTACTTGTGGCACCTTAGAGACTAACAAATTTATTTGAGCATAAACTTTCGTGGACTACAGCCCACTTCACTGGATGCATGCAGTGCAAAATACAGTAGGACAATTTTATATACACTGAGAACATGAAACAATGGGTGTTACCATACACACTATAATAAGAGTGATCAGTTAAGGTGAGCTATTACCAGCAGGAGAGAAAAAAAACCTTTTGTAGTGATAATCAAGATGGGCCATTCCCAGCAGTTGACAAGAACGTGTGAGGAACAGTAGGGGGAAAAATAAACATGGGGAAATAGTTTTACTTTGTGTAATGACACATCCACTCCCAGTCTTTATTCAAGCCTAACTTAATGGTGTCCAGTTTGCAAATCAATTAAACATGGGTTGAGAGTTTAATGCATGTGTTATTAGAGAGTTGTTAGCTGTTTATATATGTATATAGGAGTTAATTTGTTTTTCTTTAAGAGGGAAGATTTAGAGTTCTATTTGTAGAAGATTATAACTTAGAGACACTCCCTCATAAGGGACAGTATTATGAATATAGGAATTTGAAGATGCACCCTGGAGGCAGGGGTTAGTAACACCACATGGTTGTGTGCAGCAGCTTGCTGCAGAAGCTCTCTAGTGTTAAAGTTTTATTCCTTTCTCATTTACTGGTTTGTTATTTAATGAACCCCAAGATCATTACACATGTCAGTGAGTGTCAGGGACTGAAGAATTTGATCCAGTCTATTTAATTAAACTAGAATTGCCTCCACAATAAAAGAGATCATTGCTGCTCTTCTATTTGAGAATAACTGCCAACGTCTAGCTCCATACATATACATTTCAGAGCCTCACCTCTTATATTGTGCCATTTACTGAGAATAGGTGACAACTATCAGATTTCTTATCATCCCCCAGCAATGTTTTCTAGCATTTGCATCTCTTCCTTTTGTCACTTTTAAACATGGATCAAGGTCTTGCTTTCAAGATCCTTAATGCAGAACCTTGTATCTGCATGAGTGTCCCTCTTGAGAGTCCAAAGATCCTCCGCTGTGACTAGCATAACATTCTAATTCTCAGCTCACCTTTGCTCTTCCACAAGGTGCTCTGCCTGAGAGAATGTGAGAATCATGTCAGAGGAAATGTGTAGTGTGATCAAACAGTTTAACTTGCTGAGGGGTGTAATACCTTGCTCTAATTCTGGTTGTTGGGATTAGCATGTGAGTGGCTGGACAGCGTTAGTAGTCTGCAACATATGGATCTGACTAGATAATCTGGTAGTGCCTGCTGGCATTGAACTTTGTGGCTCTGGCTCATTGAGGATGTATGGAAATTGCTAACTTCTGAAGGTGGTGACAAATTTAAAATACAGGGTGCTCTGAAAGAAAGGTAGAAGGACTAGCTATGAACTGTGAATCCAATACAGAAAATCAGTGCAAGAGGAGCTAGTAGATCAAAGGTCAAAATGAATTATAGGGCTCCATCATGGACTAAGTGAAAGAGACACCAGTAAGAAGCAGTATATACTAAAACAAAGCATAAATAAAACAAGATTGAGATTATAGGTGACTTCAAACTCCCAAATATTCTGGACCTGATCCTGCAAACATTTAATCGAAAGTTGGAGAGTTTTGCAAGAGTAATGATTGCAGTGCTGGGTCCTCTGAGAGCATCTTACCACAAAAGAATTTTTAATCTACCACCATAAAGACAGGAATGATTAAGTCAATAAGTGTTCGTGTTTTGAGCAAATCTTTTAGACACCTTAATCTGACTACTGTTAGTCTTGGAATGTAACAGGACTGCAAAGTTGGTGACTCACTAGTATCAGATGAGTTAAACTTTGCCTCCTATCAGAGTTTAGTCTACTAGAAACAAATGAATGACTCCTAGAAGATGACCTGTGGCCCAAAAAAGATACAAATAGCAGAAGGTGCAACTCAGGATAATAGGTGAAGCTATGCTTGAAAAATGATGGACATGGAGTGAAAATATGTACCTCCTTTATAAGGATAAAGAGACAGGTGTCCATGCAGAAGAATTAAACGGAGTAATATGGGCTCATGCCACAAAATCTGATTGCTCCATTTCAGAGACGTGGAAAATCCCTACGATCTCTAGAGATGAGGTTTGGTGGAGGTAGAATTTTGAGAACTGAACCGTTGCCCTGGGCAGGCAAGCACCTGGGTCTTCTGGCTCTAAATGCCATGTTCAGCCACTAGGATTATCTGGAAACAGCTGTCACATGAGCCTATGGTACCCAGCCACTTCTGTGCACATTCAATCATTGATAAATGACCCATCACACTTTCCTACCCTGGGCTGCAGATACTCAACAGGAAGACATGCAGTGGCAACCGGTAATAGGAACAGACCACACATACAGAAGAAAAATATAGAAATGAAAGAGCTACATGATAGATAAGGGCAAATAATATATTGCCTAGCTCAGAGTAGTGACAAATGTTGCAGGAAAAGAATTAACGGGATAAATGGCTGCTGAAACATGCTTTTGCCACAAAATCATTCATATTCTCTTCCAGGTCCAGTTTCTGAACACCATCTTCATACTGAGCCCCTTCTCCCCAACACCTCATTTGCAGGCTTCCAAAAAAATTAGCAAGATCAAGAAGCGAAAGGATGAGAGTGGAAACAAAACCTCACAAGAATGTGGAAATAATGCTTAAGAATAATACTGAGCGATATTAATCAATATTGGTTTTTTGCATTCTGATTTTTCTGTTAACAGATATTTAATAAAATGGGGAGAAGCATTTTTGAAAGGAAGAACAAAAACATCTGAGTCAAATAAGGAATCTTTTAAATTGCAGCAGCAAATTCAATATTATGACATATTTTCCTCACTTTTAAGGTAAAAGGAAATATAATTATGTAGCTAATGAAAGCAATTTTACTTTCACAGGTGGAGGAGAGTTCAGCCGGAAAATTCACATAATTAAAATGTTCTCTTTCTGTCTTTGGTGTAGACCATATTTGCTCTGAGAGCATAGAGAAGTATATGTAAAACAAGCACAGTCCAGCACTGAATATAGCTATTTTTTATTCAGTTGGTATTTTAGCACAAAATGATAACAGAAAAATAAATGGACTCCAATGCACCTAGATTCTGCCATATCCTTAAATACACCTGCCTTCAAGAAATACATTTGTAAGATGTTTTTAGTAAAGGTGACAATATATTATTTTTGGGGGTGCTGTTGTTTTGGGATTCCTTGCTAAAAATGGCTCTTTTCTAATGATGGAGAGAATACTTTAAAACAATTGCTGTGCTGGAGGTGTGTCCTAAAGACGACACTGGAAGTGGTCCTACTCCTGGCTATAAAAAAAGACTTATTGTGTGACCTTAGGCACATTGAAACATCTATGATTCACTTTACCCATCTCTCAAACAATACTTACTTTCATAGAATCATAGAATCATAGAATATCAGGGTTGGAAGGGACCTCATGAGGTCATCTAGTCCAACCCCCTGCTCAAAGCAGGACCAATCCCCAATTAAATCATCCCAGCCAGGGCTTTGTCAAGCCTGACCTTAAAAATTTCTAAGGAAGGAGATTCTACCACCTCCCTAGGTAACACATTCCAGTGTTTCACCACCCCCTTGGTGAAAAAGTTTTTCCTAATATCCAACCTAAACCTCCCCCACTGCAACTTGAGACCATTACTCCTTGTTCTGGCCTCTTCTACCACTGAGAATAGTCTAGAACCATCCTCTCTGGAACCACCTCTCAGGTAGTTGAAAGTAGCTATCAAATCCCCCCTCATTCTTCTCTTCTGCAGACTAAACAATCCCAGTTCCTTCAGCCTCTCCTCATAAGTCATGTGTTCCAGACCCCTAATCATTTTTGTTGCCCTTCGCTGGACTCTCTCCAATTTATCCACATCCTTCTTGTAGTGTGGGGCCCAAAACTGGACACAGTACTCCAGATGAGGCCTCACCAATGTCGAATAGAGGGGAACGATCACGTCCCTTGATCTGCTCGCTATGCCCCTACTTATACATCCCAAAATGCCATTGGCCTTCTTGGCAACAAGGGCACACTGCTGACTCATATCCAGCTTCTCGTCCACTGTCACCCCTAGGTCCTTTTCCGCAGAACTGCTGCCTAGCCATTCAGTCCCTAGTCTGTAGCGGTGCATTGGGTTCTTCCGTCCTAAGTGCAGGACCCTGCACTTATCCTTATTGAACCTCATCAGATTTCTTTTGGCCCAATCCTCCAATTTGTCTAGGTCCCTCTGTATCCTATCCCTGCCCTCCAGCGTATCTACCACTCCTCCTAGTTTAGTATCATCCGCAAATTTGCTGAGGGTGCAATCCACACCATCCTCCAGATCATTTATGAAGATATTGAACAAAACCGGCCCCAGGACCGACCCCTGGGGCACTCCACTTGACACCGGCTGCCAACTAGACATGGAGCCATTGATCACTACCCGTTGAGCCCGACAATCTAGCCAACTTTCTACCCACCTTATAGTGCATTCATCCAGCCCATACTTCTTTAACTTGCTGGCAAGAATACTGTGGGAGACGGTGTCAAAAGCTTTGCTAAAGTCAAGGAACAACACGTCCACCGCTTTCCCCTCATCCACAGAGCCAGTTATCTTGTCATAGAAGGCAATTAGATTAGTCAGGCATGACTTGCCCTTGGTGAATCCATGCTGACTGTTCCTGATCACTTTCCTCTCCTCTAAGTGCTTCAGAATTGATTCCTTGAGGACCTGCTCCACGATTTTTCCAGGGACTGAGGTGAGGCTGACTGGCCTGTAGTTCCCAGGATCCTCCTTCTTCCCTTTTTTAAAGATGGGCACTACATTAGCCTTTTTCCAGTCATCCGGGACTTCCCCCTTTCGCCACGAGTTTTCAAAGATAATGGCCAATGGCTCTGCAATCACAGCCGCCAATTCCTTTAGCACTCTCGGATGCAACTCATCCGGCCCCATGGACTTGTGCACGTCCAGCTTTTCTAAATAGGCCCTAACCACCTCTTTCTCCACTGAGGGCTGGCCATCTACTCCCCATGCTGTGATGCCCAGCGCAGCAGTCTGGGAGCTGACCTTGTTCGTGAAGACAGAGGCAAAAAAAGCATTGAGTACATTAGCTTTTTCCACATCCTCTGTCACTAGGTTGCCTCCCTCATTCAGTAAGGGGCCCACACTTTCCTTGGCTTTCTTCTTGTTGCCAACATACCTGAAGAAACCCTTCTTGTTACTCTTGACATCTCTTGCTAGCTGCAGCTCCAGGTGCGATTTGGCCCTCCTGATTTCATTCCTACATGCCCGAGCAATATTTTTATACTCATCCCTGGTCATATGTCCAACCTTCCACTTCTTGTAAGCTTCTTTTTTATGTTTAAGATCCGCTAGGATTTCACCGTTAAGCCAAGCTGGTCGCCTGCCATATTTACTATTCTTTCGACTCATCGGGATGGTTTGTCCCTGTAACCTCAACACGGATTCCTTGAAATACAGCCAGCTCTCCTGGACTCCTTTCCCCTTCATGTTAGTCCCCCAGAGGATCCTACCCATCCGTTCCCTGAGGGAGTCGAAGTCTGCTTTCCTGAAGTCCAGGGTCTGTATCCTGCTGCTTACCTTTCTTCCCTGCGTCAGGATCCTGAACTCAACCAACTCATGGTCACTGCCCCCCAGATTCCCATCCACTTTTGCTTCCCCCACTAATTCTTCCTGGTTTGTGAGCAGCAGGTCAAAAAAAGCTCCCCCCCAGTTGGCTCCTCTAGCACTTTCCTCAGATGTGTTCTTGGGCTTGAACTGGGTGTACAGACCCTTTCAGGCTTTTGAAGGGATCCCTTCCAGACCAGTACTACCCCCAGTTTGAGAGTTAAGACCATTGGGTCCAGGAATACAGTCACTGTGGGAGAAGGGAGAAAGTGGTTCAAGGAAGCTTTCTGAAGCCTTACAACAAAGCCTATGCTGAGGACCCAGGCTTTAGGCTGAAGTTCCAGTAGCAAAGTGGGCTAGAACTCCCTTCATCAGAGGTGAAGGCTCATGTTACTTCCTGATGGTCCCAACCAGTCTCTGTTCTAGACCCAAGAGAGCAGGATAGGCTAAGAAATACAGTCACCTACAGCTGGTTTATTATAGTCCTAGACTGGAGCAGGCATGCTGGGAAACATATAAGCCCTGTATTTTCCATAGTTGGAGAGAAGTTGTGCTGATGGTCTCTCCTTGAAGGGGCAGAGCAAGTAAGCCCATTTTCTCTATTTTTTAAATGTTGCCAGCCTTTGTTAATAATAATTTTGGAGCATACACCTCTGGAGAGTGTCCAAATTCACCTGTGAGCATATCTGGCTTTCTTTTTGGGTAGGCTTAAATAAATAGCCAGACAGGGACACCTTGTGTTTATAAGCTCTAAGGATGTGCCTTTTTTCCTCCAACCTGTGACAGGTTAATTCACTTTTGCAATGCACACCCAGATTTTCGGTTATTGGTTTTGTACTGTTTGATATATACAGTGTTGATACACTAGTTGCATCCAATAACATTATAGGGAATGCAACGGTAACTCATCTAGCTACAAAGGTAACTGAAGATTTTTTAAATAGCAACCACTCTAAGAATAATACATAACTCCAAGAGAGACAAGGTGGGTGAGGTAAAGGACCAACCTCTATTGGTGAGAGAGACAAGCTTTTGACCTTACATAGAGCTCTTTTTCAGACCTGAAGAAGAGTTCTGAGTAAGCTCAAAAGCTTTTCTGTCTCACCAACAGAAGTTGGTCCAATAAAAGTTATTATATCACTTACCTTGTCTCACTAATGTCTGGGACCAACACGGCTACAATACTGCATAAATAACCCTCTAAGAATAGATGAGATGCATAGTCCTTCCACACAAAGTTTTAGATGCTGAAATCTTGTTGACATTGTCACAAATGGAGTCAAATCTTGAATAGTTAAAAAAAATAAAATACAAAACCAGGTTTGTTTCCATTGATATTTAACATCAGTAACTCAAAGTAAGGAAACACCAAGTGTATTTGAAAGGATTACTTTTTATTTTGCTCTGTAAAGCATGCTGGGATGAAGTTAATAAGATGCTATATAATGTAAGAGCCCAGTCCTGCAAATCTTTACTTATACAATGCCAGATAACGAGCTCCTTCCTCTCACTGAGCAGTATCTTACTTCATAAATAGCCCCATTCAACAGGGCTCTTCACACAATAAGATACCATCCAATGTGAGCAAGTGCTTCATGCTATGGCCCACTAGTAGTCCTTTCTTATATGAGTAGTTCAACTCAAATCAACAGGACTACTTGGATGAGAAAGGGCCTAATCAAGTAAATGTTTGCAGGAATGGGCCCTGGACTTGTATTGTCAGTGGCATAGAAAGAGAACATGTTTTGTGTGCACATTAATCCATAAATGAACACATAAATAATCCATTTTTTGCTTCTAAATCCAGATGGATTATATTGTACACAAACTGTATTTACAGATGGATTATGGTACATATATCCTCATTACATGCCTCCAGCTATTGTTTCCTTTGTTAGAAGATAGAAATGTGAAACAATACTGTGGATCTGGAAGTTAATAAATCAGAAGGTAGAAAAAATCCTTATAAGGGCTTTATTGTTCCATTTTATACCCAGCTCTGCAATGGGAGCAGCGGGGAGTAGCACAAGAAGGCCTTCTTGGATGGTGAGCTCTGTTGACTAATGTATGCAAGTGACAGAGCCATGGCTGTCCCGCCCCATCCTCTGGGATACCAGGCATACCGAGGGGAGAATAAAGCAACCAGGCTGGGTGGAAGAAAGATCTGTCTTTGTATTTGTAACTAGACTGAGTAGCAACTGATACAAGTGAGGGTTTCTTGTAATGAGTAATGTTGTATATCTCATTGTTATGGTATACAGGAAACTGATCCCTTGAATAGGAAATGGCATATTATAATCTGGTAATTTTTTCTGACCTTTACATATATTTCTGGAAATTTTAGAGAGCTAAGATAAGAGTGCATGGCTGGTGAGAGTGAAATGGTGTGATTAGTGAGTGATGAATGGATGGTAGGGTAAAAGAAACCATTTCGTTCCCTTAACTGTTCATATACATAACTCCATGGTCTCCTTCTCCATGGTCCCTGGTATGTGGTAGCCTATTATATGCCTCCTGTGGCCCCCTACCCACTCCATGCCTCTTGTCCTTGCTGCCTTCAATGTCTCCATTCCTTAGTACCCCCTCTATTCCACCCTCATGAAACCCCTTCCTCTAGCCTCCATCATAGTCTCTCCATTCTGAGATCAAGAAGCCCAGCACCATGCCACCCCTCCATTTGTTCTCTAATTTCCTACCTCCAAGTTGCTTGGCCCCCTCTGTTTTCCCCTCCACAACAATCCTAAATACTAGTCAACCTCTCTACCTCTGGCTCAGCACAGCAACTGCACCAGGTGTAGCCAGACAGCCAGCCCCCCCCTCAGACCAGCATTGCTGGAAACACACGGGAGCCAAAACACCAGGGCACTCCAGCACAGCCTTTGAAGCTGTGAGAAGCACAGGTGTGCTGCGACAATGTGCCTCTGGGAACGTATACAACAATTGGGCTCACAGCAGGCAGAGGCGCTGTGACAGACATGGCTCTTAGCCCCTACTAAAACAGCATGATGCACACACACCAACATCCTAGGTGGGAAAATATTTACCCTGATAAAAGAAGTGTCCAGTAGTCGAAACTTATTGTTTCTCCCTTGCAAGTGTGAACTACTCTTGCGAGAGCTGGCGTCACCCCGACAGACCAGCCCCAATTTAGCATAGAAAGGAGAAAGAGAATAAAGGAGTACAGAGGTATAAGTAGGGGACCTACAGCACCATGATTTTTGAGTGCTTTTCACTATCTATCTGCTGGTCAGATAAGTGACAGCCTCCCAAGGCTTCTGCAGCTAAGAGGGTCCCTAAGCCTTGTCCCTTATTCGTCTTTCCGCGGAATTGAGTGACCGATCCTGGCTTGGCACCGCTGGAATCGAGAGATGCAAGGAGGGTAAGAAGCACTCACACCTGATCTCCTATCTTTAGTGTACACATATTTTGAAATAGAGCTCTATACTTTGTTTTCTTTCTTTGGGATTGTAGCTTCAGTTTTGTAACTTGTTTGTGTGTGTAACATCTCTACACTTAAATAAGTAGGCACTAGCAATTTTGTAACCACATGATTAGAATCTAGTTTAATAAATTTTGGTAACCATTTATGCATAAGCCTGACTTGTTTCTCTGGTTTACTGTAAAGCAGCCAACACAATTAAAAGAACCTCAGCCGTTTTGGCTATAAAGCCTGGCCATTAGGTGAGAGTACTAAGAGCCTAGCGTTGAGTTGTGCCGCCTCCACGGGGCAAACTCTTGGGGCGCCTGTCAGTCAATCCTGACTGCCCGCTGCGAAGGAGCTCTGAGCTCTAGCAGTTAAAGTCACGGGTGTGGAGAGGCTCTTAGTGCTGCCATTGGGGCACCTGTCAGTCAGTGTTGACTGCCCGCTGCGAAGGAGCTCTGAGCTCTAGCAGTTAAAGTCACGGATGGTATAAACGGGCATAGCTGGCACCTCACCAAACATCCCTGGCCATCGGCTAACACCAGGACAGACTGAAAATGGCAGCAGACAAGTTTATATACATAAGTATTTTAAAACAATTTACTACCCTATCATCACAATTTCTTTTTATGTATAATGTACATAGGAAGTTAATTCATATATTTCCTTATGTTATATTATTATTAATGCTACAATTTAGTCACGGAATCAGTGACTTCCAGCGACCTCCGTGACTTCAGCCTGCAATGGTCAGGAGCCTCAGGGTCCCCCACCGCCTCTGGTGGCCCCCGGATCTCCATGCTGCCATGGGCAGCAGGGTAACCCCAAGCTCCCAGCCACCAGTGGTGGCGAGGGAACCCCCCTGAGCTCCCGATGGCCGGGGAAACCCCTTGAGATCCCAGCTGCCAGCGGAGGTGGGGGAAACCCCCTGGCTCCCAGTGGCCGGGGGTGACGGGGGAACCTCCTGAGCTCCTGGCCACCACGAGCAGCAGGGGAACCCCTGAGCTCCTGGGATAGCAGGGACCCCCAGAGCTACCAGTGGTGGGGGAACCCCTGAACTGCTGGCCACCGTGAGAAGTGGGCAAACCCCCAAGCTCCCAGCCACCGCGGGCAGCCACAGGAGACCCCACGAGCTGTGGGCAGCAGGGTGACCTCCAGAGCTGCAGGCGGCAGGAGTACCCTGCAACCCCCAGCTGCTGCAGGTGGCTCCTAGCCTCTGCACAGCTGCCTGATTCAGATCCTCATTTTGTCATGGATATTTTTAGTAAAAGTCACGGACAGGTCACAGAGTCCGTGAATTTTTCTTTTTTGCCCGTGACCAGTCCGTGACTTTTACTAAATATATCCGTGATAAAATCTTAGCCTTAATTATTATAAGTCTTTTGTGGTGCCTATATTTAGATATAAAACATTTCCAGGTTTAAAAATTCTTGAAATATACATGATTATGAACTGAGATCATGGTGGATACAATTACTTTTTATTCTTATAGTAACCTATGTACAAAGAAAAGTCTAAGCAGTGTGGTGTGCCTTCCTTTACCAGTCAGAACCATACAACTAATAGCCCACATGCTGATACTTTATGAATAAGTTTTGCCTAGGGATTGACGATAATAGTTATTTTAAGATGTATATTAGATCATTATAACTACAAATAACATTAACTTTATGTAACTGGAAAAAATTCAAAGAATGTAAATGTGTTGACAAACTCTCAATCTGAAACATTTTGCCTGATCAACACAGGATTTGTATCTTCCCTTCCTGCAGAAAATATCTAGTGAGTGCTTTTATGGAGCTGCACTCAGTCTATGGGATCTCAGAAAGGCTGATAATCCAAGGTTTTATTTAAGATTCAGTGAAGCCACAAGACATTTTGGCTTGCTGTGGGACATAAACAGTGAAATCTCATCAGGCCATTCTTAATTTCAGTGTAATACTTAATACTTTGAAGTTCATGTATTTTTGCTATTATGCATTTTCCACTGCAATAAAATTTTGTTATGCTGGAGGTTGTGCGAAACCTCATGGAAGCATGGGGACATAATAGCCATCCTAAATTCAGGTTAACTAGATGAAGCAGTTAAAGCTTTTTTGTTTGTTTGTTTAGTATGATAGTCGAAACAATAGGAGCCACCATGCAAAACATAGGTCACATGCAAGACTGGATTGAAGCAGAGAAGGTGGAGGGATATTGCTGGCACTGAATGCAAATTCAGGTGATTTGGTATTGATTGGTGAAGCTGTGTGTGTATGGGAGAAGCAACTAGCAAGAGAAGCACTCGTAATGTCATCCGGAGAGAAAAGCAACAAAGTGAGAGCGTTTGGGGCAAAGTGCTGATTGGAAAGAGGCTTGGAACTGTGAGTAAAGAAACTGTCTCCTGTTGTTTGATCCTACTGCATTCAAGGAAACTGACTTTACATGCATTCTTTGTATATAAACAGGATTACATCAATAGGATTGCACCTAACTCCATTACCAATTTCTCCGCCTAACAGAAACTACTCACGAGACCATGAATATTGGTTAATGGCTCAGGTCAACAGGTAACAATATTATGAAACTAAGAAGAAGTCAGGGAAATCTGGAGAACCACCTGAAGCGAAAGGAGAGATGGGAAAAGAGAAGTAGGTAATAAAGAAGGAAGCAAAAGATAGGTAAAGGGGACAGAAGAGCAAATGGAAACTACCTTTCTTTTTCCCAGCTGCAATCGTTTCATTCCCTCCCCGATTTCTAGTCAGATGTCTCCTTAGCTAACCTAGAAGGGCATCCCCATGGTACCCTTTTCACCTGCTGAAATCCTCTTAGAGTCAGAGTTCTGGCACATATCAGGGCACAGTTAGTAAAGTCCCCTGCCGGTACAGAATTGTTCATTCTGGTGTATTCTCTAGTGATGTGTCCAGTCTTAAGACAGCAAAAGGCATTATTTTTAAAAAGTGGATTAAATACATGGAGTGAAATCTTGGTCCCAATGAAGTCAAAGAAGGTTTTCCCATTGGCTTCAGTTGGGCCAGGATTTCACCCAGGATATGTAATTGCGACATTGGTAAATTAACCCCAAAGAACTGAACAAAGTGGTAAATGCAGATAGTGACATGACTGTGCAAGCAACAAGAGCAGCCAACACAAATGCAGCAATACCTTTGTCAGGAAGACCATGAAGGTTATTTTTTAGAAAGGGAATGCTGACAAGTCCCCTCCAATTTCTTAAAAGGTAATGGGATATATACACCTCTTACCTAGACAGACATGACCTCCATTTATATCTACTCCAAAGCTCCAGACAAGTAACAGAACTGAACTTGTACATAAGTTATTGACAGAAGCCTTGACATTATAATGGTTTGCGGACTTCCACCTAAATATGTATTACTAGATAAGGAACACGGGAATGTATCATACCACTTGGTTAAAAATGTACAAATAAAGGCAATTCTTGCTAATTTACATAAAGCTAGGCGAAATGGGAGAAAATAAGCAAGTCATTGATCTTCAATTTATGTTAATTTAAGATGTTTGCTAATAAGTGATTTTGTGTTGGGATATATTTACCCTGAATTTTGGATAAATATGTTGAGTGGATTTATACTGGTAGTAAATCTAAGCCTTTTAAAATGAGCAAAGAACAAACTATCTTTGTACCTTTATAATCTATTTTAAAAGACCTGAAAATAAGATTGTTTTCTTTTTTGTTTTTTCATCTTAAATATCAGGAGTATTCTGCTCAATTTATTTCTCACCATTATACATTTACACAGCCACTTTAGTGATGAGTGAGGTATAAAACATGTGTTTGGTTAGAAGAAGGAGTTTTCTCTTTGTCAGTGTTTGAAATGCTCGCTTCAGCAAGCAGTCATCCAACCCCCAGAGTAGTGCCACTATGTGAATGCAGAGATTAATATCTGCCCTTCTTAATTCGTGGCCACCATTATCTGATACTTTCTATCACGAAAGAAAAATTCTTGAGAAAATTCCCTTTCAGAAATATTCCAGCTTGCTTTAAATATCATGTTTTCCTGTGTTGTGAGCAGTTCTCATATGGTTCCACTTCGTTGACATCTTTTCTGTACCAGATTGTTTTAAAACATGAGTATCAGCCTTGTTCTTTGATTTCACACCAAGTGTAAATGAGGCTAAACAATCATATAAAATGAGAATCTGATTACATGATGATTTTGATGGAACCACAGATGTCACAGAAAACTGTTATTTAGGCAAAATCATGACAATGTATATAACAATTCATATAATCAGACATTTTATACAGTGATAACACTGAAAATGCAATTACATTGTATGGTCACACTTTGACCTGGTCTGCACTTAAAAATTAGATCTACCTAGCTATATCTCTCAGGCCTGTGAAGAAAATTCATGCCCTGTGTAATGTAATTAGATCAACCGAACCCCCTCTTCCATTGACCTAGTCACCACCTCTCAAGCGGGTGGATTTACTACAACAAATACTGCACTTGTAAGGCAGACATACCCTTTGAAACGACTTGGTTGTGGTTGTCTGTCTTGTAACCAGAACAGGGTTGCATTAAGCCAGCTCATGGTGACTTAACAAGCTGGAATTTTCTGTTTGTGGCTGTCTCCTGTGCTTTTCTTCTTTTGGTTTTAAATTTCCAGCCATTATAGTTGTAAAGATAACTTTCAGAAAGTAAATCAATACAGTGAGATCTACCTGAGTCAGGAACACCAGTTCAGAAAGATGTGAATTGCCACTGTTCATTTCAGCTCAAGCCTAACTGTGATCATTTAAATATCATTAACTATTTCACTCTTGATTAAAGCATTCAAGAAAGAAATGAACAATTGTATTATGAAGATCTGTACACTATATTGTGAATAGCCTCTTATTTTGTCCTCACAGAGGAGCAGGGTTGGTTGTCGATGGAGTTTAGACTACTACCACTTTCCTGCACACACACAGACTATTGTTCATAACACACCTAAATTTAGTGAATGTTTAATATAATTTTATAGTTGGTCATTTAGTTCTGCTTACTTGATGTTTTATTGTATGCCAGGTTTAGACTGGGTAGCCTGGTTTATCAGAGTATTTTCTAGTATTTTAATACTTAAAAGGAGATGAATGGCTTTCTTTAAAAACTACTATGTCCCTACTACATGATACAGATTATATTTAAGCACACAGCAGAAACTAATTCCACATTGCAGCTTGGATCGTTAGTTATTTACAGTTATTTACAGCTTAATAAGGGTCACAGATTTACCTGTGAGAAGTTAATCTGCATTACTTTACTTTTGTATTTTGGAAGCTAGATTTAATGGAAGATACAAATAATTCTAGACTATTAGCTAAAAGAAGCACAGTTTAATCATCAATAAGTAGTGCAGCTTTTGGCCATGTCCATGAAATGTTGTCACATCATTAGATTACCTTAACAAGAAAGGTGACAAATTCCCAGAATTCTCCTCCTCTGGGCTGGATTAGGAACTGGGTCCTGCTGGCCTGTAACCTGATTGAAAGGGCCAGCACTCCCGTGTTACTGTGGCTTAAATCCCGCTTTGTGACACCCCTTCCTGAGATGCACTCCTCCATTGTAGCCAATGACTGAGTCCAGCATGTGATTGTGTAACTAAGAACTATTTTAATGAATTAAGGCAGTGGTTCTCAACCTTTCCAGACTACTGTACCCCTTTCAGGAGTTTGATTTGTCTTGTGTACCCCCAAGTTTCACTGCACTTAAAACCTACTTGCTTACAAAATCAGACATAAACATACAGAAGTGTCACAGCACACTATTACTGAAAAACTGCTGACCTTCTCATTTTTACCATATAATTATAAAATAAATCAATTGGGAAATAAATATTGTATTGACATTTTAGTGTATAGTATATAGAGCGATATAAACAAGTCATTGTCTGAATGAAATTTTAGTTTGTACTGACTTCTCTATTGTTTTTTATGTAGCCTGTTGTACAACTAGGCAAATATCTAGATGAGTTGATGTACCCCCTGGAACACCTCTGTGTATCCCCAGGGGTATGCATACACCTAGTTGAGAATCACTGGATTAAGGTTCTAAATGTGTAAGTAAGGATTGGAGGATTTCCCTGCCACTGGGATATCTCTAACTGGAGTATTTGACTCTAGATTCTATTAGAGGATTTATCCCCAAGACTCAAATGTGCTTCTCAAGAGCTTTCCTCCACCTCTACGCACACACACACTATAATGGACCAGAATGCACCAAACAAAAGGGGTATCTTTTCATGAGAATTTTTTTTATAAAATACCTTCCAAGATCCTCATCCCAACCCTTCATTTTCAGTACTAGAGGTGGAATACTGTGCTGTACTGTCTGTTTAATGAATTAGTTTGCCAGTTGGTGTTTCCTCTTTCCTTGTTAAAGTTATGAGAAAGCATTTCTCTTTAAATGGAAAAACAAATTAATATATTCCCCAGTCTTTCACACTTCCTCTTGGACTAAGGGAGACATTCTTGCGGAAGTTCTTTGTTCAAATATTGGCAGCTATCCGTGTCACAAGCAAAAACTGATCATTGGTTATCTAGTAGGCTGTGCCAAAAGACAGACGTGGCAAGAGTAGAGTTTGGTCTTTATCCCTGGTAATAATAAACTTAAAAGTGCAGCCAAGAAAGAACAAAATTCTATTTATGATGCAGTATCTGGACATTAATAACTTTTATAGGGTATGCAAGGAGATTCCCTTAAATCTCATGAGCCAGAACCAACCTAATATTCACCCTCTGCAGAGGGCTTTGAAGTGACAGTTCTATTACCAGACTGATACCACTCATAAATTGCCAAATGAACTTTTATGGCTGAATTAAAAACCCTTTATGAACCTCAAACTTTCAGATAGCCAATCGTTAATAAGAAGCATTACCTTAATTCATTGCTATGAATCACTAACTGAATGACAACTACATAATGCAACCAAAATATCAAAGTTGATACTAACATACTCTTATTAATAGCTGGTTAAGTATCCTTGCATTGCTTTTATATTATACAACAAATACCACTGTGTTGTAGTACAAATATGCAAATAGATTTTACAGCATACACACTGCATCAGAATCTTCTTGTGATAAAATATTACTCTTAATGGGCTTACCTGAACACTGTTGGTAGCAGCACTGTGTAAGCCTAACAACTGCACAAAGTGTCACAAAGGGTCAGTGCTATAGTGTTTTTGTTCAGAGACTTTCATTGCAAATTGTGTCAATGTTCTGGGCAATTATACAACTGTGATCAATCCACTTATTACAGAGAGCAAGGATTTCTAAAACCCCTCTGGAGACATTAACTACTAGAGTTAACAGATCTTAACAGTTTCTTACAGAAGCAAGATAAATTACTTCAGATAGCAAATTCCAAAGTGTTTTCTAGGTCCCTGAAGAACAATTATTTAAGCAAACATAACAGTATTATAGGGTTCCGAGTGTATTTTCCCAGAATCAGGGTCCCTCTGGCACAATCACCACAAAAACATCCACACATATTGCCCACACATCTGCCTGCCATTCTCAGTAATGGAAACAAATACTCTGGTTTGGGGCCTGCTCTTCTCAGAACAGCTCAAGTTCCCAGATTAGCTATTTACTGCAGGAGCTCCTCTTTCAACACATTAGCCAAAAGAAGCCAACATCATTTCAGCTAATAATGGAGACCCCAATAACAGGTCTTTTAATGGGAAGGACTCCATATGGCAGCCTTTTATAAGATATTGCAATCAGTTTGGGTAACAACCAATCCTCCTCAGGCATGCAAAAAAGTAATATGTTTACAAATTTATTAGAAATTATAATACTTTAAAAAGCATTTGTTTCAGTGCCTTGCATATGCAAATTAGTGCTCATTCAATTCCATTCCTCCTTTTCCTCTATACATCAATAATTTCTTACTGGAAGGATCTTTATTAATGGCTGTTCTATCCTTATATTAGGTACCAAGTAAATTTAGTTTAGTGGCACATCAGTCTATTCATATCACAAAACCATCATGGCAATAAACTTTAGAGAGATTGCACCAAGATCAAGGCTCTCACTGGATTTTATTGGGCTCTTTCATGAGATCAGCGCAAGATTTCAGAGAGGCCAAGCTTCTGTCAACGAGTACTCTCCTAAACTGTGTATAAGCAAAATCGTATTTTTTTGTATTTTTATTCCTCAGTCAAGATCAGTGTGTTAGAAGAATGAGCCAGAGAACCTAACTAACTCCTCTCAGTGTGGGATCCCTATGTTTATACAGTACATCCAAATACTTTCTTCTGTTAGAGTTGTATTAAACATATGAATTTTATTCTGTGCATACTTCAAGGCTAAAGTTTGTCTTGTAGTTTTTCTTATAAAATTTAGCAATATAACATAATTTCTTGACATTCTAGGTAAAATTCAGTCAGCCCTTGCTTATAATATAGCAGATGGAATCAACAGAAGACTCTGACTGCTCAGCACTTTTGTAAGTCAAGCTACCTATTTTAGGCACTTAAAAAGATCTAGGCCTTGGCAAGTGGATCCAAGTTTTATAGCTAGAGCCATCTCCAGATTCATATCTGATTGTTTCGATCAACAGTCTTACACCACACAGAGTGGTAAGCCACAATTTTGTGCAGATGGGCTTGTGACAAACTGCTGAGGTTCTCAGAATTGTGAGTTACTGTGTTACCCCTCTCTGCCTCAGCAAGTGAGAGTTTTGCTAGTGCTCAGCTGTGTGACACACCAGCGTGTCTGCCTTGCCAGAAAACTCTTCAGGACTCTGCTAGTTCAAACCTTGCCTTGCAGGTAACATTCAGTGAACCCCAACTCCCAAGTTCCCCAGAGACATCTCCCTGCGCTGTCCAACCTCCTTGCTCAACACTCACAGAAGTTAAGTCCATTGCACCTTTAAAAATACAATACACCACAGCCTAATAGCTTAACTGTGCTTCCCTTCAAACAAGGCACTGAACTGGTTTATGTAAAAGTAAACCAAGTTTATTTAACAAAAGGACATAGAATTAAGTGATATCAAGTATAAGGAATAAAGATAGGAAGGGTTACAGGCAAACCTACTAAAACTTAATTTAACAAATTAGATTCTTGTTCAAATAAGTGTTTCTCAATAAGTTTCTTTTCCAGGACAGCTGACCAGACTCTCCAGCCAGGACGCTACATAGATCTTAAAGAGCTCGGTTCCTTTGTCTCTTCAGGTGAAGGATACCAAAATGGCTTTCTGTTTCCGCTTATATCGCCCACATTTCATTGACCCTGTTACAAGAGGCAGGAAGGCTTCCTGCTGTTCTTCCCTTCTCGTTGACTTCCCATCCCCCTGATGATTCGTATATAAATAGAGCTTCCATTGTTTTGATTCCATAATGCTTAATTTACATTGAAAACAGGTAGGTAGCTACCTTCCTTCCTGTCTGGGAGAAAGCCTGTTTCTTCCTGTGTTTGGTCACAGACTTTAAAGCATAATATAGGAGAGTATTTAAATTCCTCAGACACTTCACAATTAATCAACAGGTTTCAGAGTAACAGCCGTGTTAGTCTGTTTTCGTAAAAAGAAAAAAGAAAAGGAGTACTTGTGGCACCTTAGAGACTAACCAGTTTATTTGAGCATGAGTTTTCGTGAGCTACAGCTCACTTCATCGGATGAAGTGAGCTGTAGCTCACGAAAACTCATGCTCAAATAAACTGGTTAGTCTCTAAGGTGCCACAAGTACTCCTTTTCTTTTTTCTTTTTAATTAATCAACAGTATGTCACAGGCTTTCATGAAAGACTATACTTGATACACTCTTATAATACAGTAATATTGTATGCAATCAGTTGATTCAATTATTTATCATGTAGACACCATGCTGTCTTCCCACAGTGCATTGACTCTGCTTCAAAAGGCAGGAAGCTTCTTGGGGGGTGCAGTCTCCATCCCTCAGCCAGATTAAATATTTGTTTTTCCCCACACGCTCTTGCTCCCCGTTAGTACCTGGCCCAAGCTAATGATCCAACCAGCGGACCAAATTCGGTGATGAATCCTGGTCCCATGCACTGGAGGCATGTTGCACATAAGTTAAGAGGATGGCTCTGTTTACCTTGCATGTAAATGTGCTTCTCTTTGTCTTTGGTCACACCTTGCCTAATTTACATCAAAGACAAATTCAAGCAGGAGGAACCACATTCCTTTGTCTGGAACGGGCATTTTAAGAACACATTTGCAGCATATATCTGTAAAGTTCTTTGTGCGTTTACCATATATTCATCACACAATGGTTTTTGGGACCAGCTGTTACCAGTTTGTATATATGATAACTTAAATCACTTTTAAATACAGATTATGACAACAGTGTGTTAAGTGTAGTGAGTATGTCAGGCCTGACAAGTGTTGCTGATCCAGAGTTAGGGGCATGAACTACAAAATTTGGATCTTGGTTTGGATTTTGAATACCTCCAAAATTCCCCATCTCCATGTAAAACATTAAAATAACAAAACCGTTTGGGTTCAATCAACAGATCTGAAGAAGCCAAGGAAGTCAATATAAAGATCAATCGTTACATCATTTTATGGCCATTTCATCATACTGTCGAGAAATTAAAATTGAAAGCCTACCGCTCCCAGAATGATAAGCTTATTATAGAGTATTGACAGAGTTATAAATCTGCTCTGGATGCACTGCTCTGGTAATGATACATTTCCTTCTTCTTTAATAAGCTATATAAATATATCAGTTTATTTACAAGCAAGTTGCCTCATCCATCAAGATTGCACTGATCAGACTGCATTTAGTAGGTAAGTGAAGTATGGCGCACAGTGATAAAGAGGAAAAATGATTCCAACTCCATCTCTGCTAATTCTGAGTTATGTACTGTAAATGCTTTCACCCACTGTTACCACTTCCCTAAGACAAGTTCAGCCACATTCTTGACATGTGAGTAATAAAATAGCACCAACAGATTCAAATGAAAGCTGGACAGTTATGTATCTTTATTAGCTGATTTAAAATTAAACTGTCTTTGGTTAAATTGATTCCAGTAAAACTCAAATCCCAACACAGCAGACCCAAAATTATTTTTTTAAGAAATGGGTGTTTTACTTGAAGAAAAATATCCCCAAAAATGCAAAGCCTATCTACAGTAATACTAACCTCTGTTGTATCATTAGAAATAAGATACTTTGAAATTGTGTGGTTGTCATTAAAAAGTCACTTAATTATCACACAAGGGTATGCAAGATATTTCAGTATTTCCCAGAATTTAGTAAAAAAAGAACTAGCATTAGATACAATTGTGTAGTAACTGTTGGTAGATAGAAATGGCTGCCATTCTAAATATCTCTGCTGTGATAAAACAAGAAGGGGATCGGGACTGAAATCAAACTCTCAAGAGTGATCACTTAGTAATTTTATAAAGCACTTTCCCTCCAGACTGAAAGGATCGCAAAAGGATTTGAAAAATTGCAGACCAAACTAAGGAGTTGCCACAAGCCCCACATACAGGGCAGCGTGTTGTCATGCTGTCTCAGGAGCACCCTGGAAAATGTATTGTTTCCCTGCACCATGTGGGTGTACCCTACACCAGGTCTATACCTGGCACACCTTATGTCCTCCTGAACTAAAGCTCCACCCACTTCTGCCTCCTGTGCAGGAGAAGGATTAGCAGCTATGGAAAGACTTTTCCCCCTCCTCCCTGGGATATTGGTTGCTGGAACAGGGGAGTAAGGTACACATGTTGAAGATATCTACTTTTGCCCCAGTTTTACAATCTCAAAAATGTGTTTATGCCAAGAAATGGCATTTTTACATGCAGATTAGGTAGTCGTATAAGCCCAATGGCAGAGAAACTCCAAAGGGGAAAGAACTCTACTTTCTCTACTGGTGACAAGGGAAAGGTGCTGCCACAAAGAGTTTTATTTGCATAGGCTAACTACCCACAATCCTGCAGTGATGCTTGAGAAGTCACTATAACTATACATGAACTTGGATTTTGGGGCAGTGGTAGTGGGCTCCCAGAAAAGGGAGAGCACTCTTACCCTATAGCAAAGAGTTCATTTGCAAGAAGCTAGGACTCTGTGCAAGGGTCTTAAATGTTCTTGGCTCTCCTCCTATGGTGAATTTTTTGCAAGTTATCATGGAGGACTTGGTGGCACATCTCTAAAGTAAAGTGAACTTTTTCCCCCTAAGGAATTTCCACATATATACTACATAAAGAAAGTCATAAAATAAAAATAAGGGATTCAGCTTGCAAAACTTTTAAATTTCTTGATGTGAAAGCTTCCTGAACCCAGACAACCTTAGCCTACAAGCTACCTGAACCAGACCAGATTTAATGGAATTTTGCAAACTTAAACTACTTATGATGCTCTAACTCTTCTTTTTGAGGAAATAATATGAGCCTTCTTCACAGCATGCTCTCAAAAACTGGTGTAAAATAATGCCAAATGTTTTCTCTAATGAAGGGGTTCTCAACCTTTTTCTTTCTGAGGTCCCCCTAACATGTTATAAAAACTCCACGGCCCACCTGTGCCACCACAACTTTTTTCTGCATATAAAAGCCAGAGCCGGAATTAGGGAGTAGCAAGCAGGGCTATTGCCCAGGGTTCCACACCTCAGGGGGCCCCCAAAAAGTGAAGTTGCTCAGGCTTTGACTTCAGCCCCAGGTGGCAGGGTTCAGGGCCCCAGGCTTCAGCCCCGCATGATGGGGCTTCGGCTTTCTGCCCTGGGCCCCAGCGAGTCTAACACTGGCTCTGCTTAGCAGACCCCCTGAAATCTGTTCATGGCCCCACCAGACCCTTGGTTGAGAACCACTGCTCTAATGTATGGTGTGAGAAGTCTTTGACTCACTCTGAACTTTTTCTCCTTGGAGGACAGGATCTAGTCCTAGGTGTATTTAAGATTTTTGGCACGGTCAAAAAATGGGAAAGATATTTTATGACAAGTTTGTCTCCTTCCAATTGAAAAATTTTGAAATTCAGAATTTCTCCACCAGCTTTCTAGCTGACGGGGAAAATGGGATGAGTTTTCACATACACATAACTCTGCAAAAAAATTGTCTGTTTTGGGAGAATCATTTTGAATTTTTGGACTAACTCTATTCTTTAACCTTTTTCCCCCCAATACATATCACAATTGTTATTTTATTTTCATTATTTGATCTAGCATCTTAGGGAGCTGTAGCCACTTTATAATATTTATAATATTTCCTTCTAGGCTTAAACAAATCTTGCATAAGCACACCTACCTTGCAGACCATTACTATACAGTACCCCAGTGGACTCCACTACATGAAGTGCATTAATCTAAAATTATAAATAAACTAGTTAGAACTTCTGTTCTTCTTGCAGTTAGCAAGGGATAGTAAAGGAATACAGGATATTATATCCACTGGGATTTATCACAGATCCTTTTGATCCTTTATAAATATATTGAGGGGCAACAATATTACATTCTCTTTATATTTGGTTCTACAAATCATTACATTAAAAAGATTACAATTTACATCCTGCTACTGTTTTGAATTGATGCAATGTTTGTAGACATTGGAGCCCAGTGGAGCTCTGCATTATTCCATTCTGTTTTAGGGTGCTTTAGGGTGAGGTATGGTAACTTCAAGGAGTTATAAGCATGTTTTAACTGTTTTAGAGCTATTAAATCAGAACCTGCATGATTTGGTAAAGACATGATCTTATATTTATAAAACCTTTTGTCATAGTTGCAGGGCTAGCTGCACTTCTGTCCCCTATCTGGTCTCTCTGAGCACACTCCCTCAGGCTTGCCTTAGGCTGCCTTACAGTGGAATTTTCTTAATTCTCTCTCTCTTATAGGGGCTTGTCTGCCTTGCATTGCAATGCAGACTACAGGGGTGTGAATTGCAGAGCGCTCCAAAGCCATGTGCCCTAACTGGTCCATGTGGATGCTGCTGGTGCAAATTAAAGGTACCTAGTTTGCTTTAACTTAGTCCTCTTTCAGACAGGACTACATTAGTAGAAACTAAGTACCTTTAGTTTGCACTAGCAAGGTCCAAATGAGGTAATTAGAGCATAACACTTTGGGGCACTCTGCAGTTCACACCCTTGTACTCTGTACTGCAGTGCAACAGCCTTAGACCAGGACCTGGGCTATAGTACCCTCTGTGTGAACAGTCATTACCCTGTAGGTCCAACTGGATTCAGGCACCTGCCATTCTTCCCTTCAGGAGCCCGCGACCAATGACAGGCACCAACAGCCTTCTTAAAACAAGAGTACATTTATTTAGCAGTAGGAACAAAGCATTAGAGAAAAAGGAATTGTAAAACAAAGCGCTTGCACATATCTTTATCGTACCTAAAGTCCTACAATCCCATAATGGCACCCTAGGTAGTCCTAGCTTCTTCAGACACCCACTGGAGTTCCTATGTCTGAGTCTTGCTTCAGTCTGGTTCCCCCTGCACCGTTGAGAGTGCTCCCTTTTTAAACCCTGCTAGACCTCTTCGGCCTGTTGGTGGGCTTTGATCCTTCTGATCAAACCAGTTCTGTAGGTTCAGCAGGAGATAGAGCCAGATTCATAAAAGCCAAGGCTTCTGCCATTGTCCCTTAATAACTCAAGTGTATCATCTTCTCTAGCCGTTACCACTCAAGAAAGAGATCCTGGAGTCATTGTGGATAGTTCTCTGAAAACGTCCACTCAATGTGCAGCAGCAGTCAAAAGAGCAAATAGAATGTTGGGAATCATTAAGAAAGGGATAGATAATAAGATAGAAAATATCATATTGCCTCTATACAAATCCATGGTACGCCTGAATACTGCCTGCAGATGTGGTCGCTGCATCTCAAAAAAATATATTGGAATTGGAAAAGGTTCAGAAAAGAGCAACAAAAATTATTAGGGGTACGGAACAGCTTCCGTATGAGGAGAGATTAATAAGACTGGGACTTTTCCGTTTGGAAAAGAGACAACTAAGGGGGGATATGATAGAGGTCTATAAAATCATGACTGGTGTGGAGAAAGTAAATAAAGGAGCGTTATTTACTCCTTCTCATAATACAGGAACTAGGGGTCACCAAATTAAATTAATAGGCAGCAGGTTTAAAACAAACAAAAGGAAGTATTTATTCACACAACCCACAGTCAACCTGTGGAACTCTTTGCCAGAGGATCTTGTGAAGGCCAAGACTATAACAGGGTTAAAAAAAGAACTAGTTAAATTCATGGAGGAGAGGTCCATCAATGGCTATTAGCCAGGATGGGCAGGGATGGTGTCCCTAGCCTCTGTTTGCCAGAAGCTGGGAATGAGCAACAGGGAATGGATCACTTGATGATTACCTGTTATGTCTGGGACACCTGGCATTGGCCACTGTCAGAAGACAGGATACTGGGCACTGCAATAAAAGGTGTATTCTTAACTCAAATTAGCTAACTGGAGATAACACCTTTTTTATTTTATTTTTGTGGTGAAGAGAAGGCCTTAGTGAGAAATACTTAAACCAAGGTATTTCATACTGAAAACACCAACCCAATAACCAAGCGTTAATAAATTACAAGGCACTCCCATATTCATCAAACCTTTCATCCTGATAGATTACAAAGTTCTTTACAAGATTTGCTGAAACTCTGTAAATTCAGGTCTAAATTCACTAAGTTCAGTGCTACAAAGTAGTGTTTTGTAGGAAACATTTGTCCAAGCCAACAAAAATTAACAGAAAATATTTAGTAGTGTTAATCAGTGGTTGGGGAGAGGTGGGAGGAAATAAGCCATTACAAGCTTGCTTCTCCCCCGCCCCAGCCCAAATCAAAGACCAATAAATTGTAATTGCTTATTTCAAACATGCATCTGGTTGTTTGGCAGCCAAGAGTGCTGACTCAGTTGTTCTAAGAGAATATATAAAAACACAATTTTATTTTACCTGTTTCATATTCTTGTGTTTTATATTTTATCTGCACCACTGAGCCCCTTGCATCTTAAACAGCAGTTATATACACTTGCTTTTAGTTCTGTTTTCCTTTCAGAATATCAAATGCTGACACTTTATATGTTCAAAACACTGTACAAACGGTCACCAGTTAACCTCAAACACCTCTGGGAAGTGGGAAGTCTCAGCCTCACTTTACAAGTGAGCGTACTGACTTACTCAAAGCCACAAAGTGAGAGTCAGTGACCGAGTCAGGAAAAGAGCTCAATTTTCAGAACCCAATATGGTTCAGTACTCCAGGCCATACTGTTTTGGTCTAAAGGCTCATCTACAGAAGAGAGTGGTACCAATTTTAAACATCACTGGAGTGTCTAAAAATTATTGATATTGTGCTAGATGATCATTTTCTAGCGCAAGATAATACGTTGGACCTCATTATGTCATATAAAGATAAATTAATCACTGGGGCTGGAAATTGGTGGTTACCTAGGGACCAGTGGTCATGACCCAATTGCATTCAGTATGGCCAAAGAGCGGACAGTCCCAACCAGTAATACATAACACTTGGTCCTTCGAACAAAATTGATTGGGATGAAAAATCCAGATAGCGAAGTGCGAATGAAAATTGGGAGCTCTTTAAGACAAGTTTATTAGGTGGTTAAAGATCAACAATCCTTTCTGAAATTGTAATCATACAGCCCCATGGAAGCTGGAGCACCCCCTATTAACATCGGTGTCAATCAGGCACAATTTAGCCCTGGAGGAATTAACTCAGCCAATTTAGTAGCGACTCTGAGATCTTCTTTATTCAGGTCATCCAGAAGACGTGCTGCTTCAACATTTCAAAATAGAGGTTCCTTTTCTGAGTGCCTGACCCAGAATTCAGCTAGGAAAATTACTGCTGCTTTATCATTTCCTTCTTCAAAGCCTTTCCTAGTAGTGACAAGTTCCTTCTTCCTCCCCTATGTTCCAGAGCTTAAACCTAAGGAGGACATACGGGATGGGGTGGGGGGGGGTATTTGTTTTAGATTGTAAGAGAATAATATATCCTTTCCTTCCAAAGCAACTTCTAGAATTTTGTGTATCACGAATGCTGCAATTGTAAGTGTAACAGTTATCCCTGCATCCTGTACAGAAAGCTTAGATGCAGCCTTTCCAGATGCTCTTTTGATATTTGTATAACTATACAAAGAAACCAGAGTAAAAAGAATGTCACTAAAGCCCTAACCCTGCAACTAGCTCTGGGTGGGTGTAACCGGGTAGCTGGCCCGTTAAGTGAACCTGAGCTCTGCTCTCCTGATCTAGTCAAGGGACCATGCTCTCAGATGGGCCAATTAAGAGGATGGGGCAGCACCTGGGGAACTAACACAGGCCCAGTGAGAGGGTCAGGGCAGAGTCAGTCAGTCAGAAGTGGGGCAGGAGATGAGACCTTCCACAAACGGAAGGTTCCTGGGAGAAGGCTAAAGGAAGGAGAACAGCAAGAGGTGTTTGCTGGTTGGCATCCCCAAGTCAGAGAGCCAGGGCAGAGGCCTGGAGGAAGGAGGCACAGCAGAAGGAGTTGTCTGCTCGTTCTAAGATGGAGACCCAGAGCCAATGGCTAGAGAGGGTTGGAGGAAGGGAGGCAGCAAGGGGAAACTCCTAAGAGAGCTATGGGAGTGCCCACTAGGATGTGGGAGGTTGCACCCCAGAAGAAAGATCTGGCAGAATGACAGAGGAGAACTGAGAGTCTGGGTATGATGAAAGATGCCAGAATGGGGTACGAGTTATGTTAATGCCTAAGAGGAGATGTGATTTTTAAGGACTATTTACACTGGGGCGATACGGACTATGTTTGGGACTTTTGTTACAGACAACTTGCATAAGTTTTGATAATAAACTGTTATTGGACTATAGGACAAGATTCTATGAAGTTAATGGGGATCCAAGAGGGAAACTGAGGTGGGGAGCCACTTACAGGGCTGCCCCCAGGCTGCGAGAGGGTGCCTTGGAGGAGGCCTTGCATTTACGATGGGCTTACACCTGTGCTCACACAGAGGCCCACTGACTTCAGTTTAGCTCTGTGCACCCATTCACAGCGCTAAGATTTGCTAGGGTCCCCTAATGGGCCCTATGCTTGAGACGATGGGTATGTTGCTCTGCCACAGTACCAAAACCAGAGACGGGGCAGGCACCAAGGGTGTGAATCTGGCTCAGATATATCAGTAGGGAATTCCCTGCTGGCAATATGTGGCCAGTATCCTATCTCTTTACAATACTTGGGTGGTGCAAAGGACAGGATCCATAAAAAAAAATCTGGCCCATCATATAATTAAATCATCATACTATCTCTTGTCACTCCCCTGGGCCATTATATATACACGTGTAGATACATTGCCTAGCACAGTAGGACCCTGGTCTGACTGATGCTTTTAGGTACTCTAACAATACAAACACTAAATGATTTTGATGATCGGTAGCTTCCATTACCACCAGAAATGATGTGGCTAGGCACTGTGTACTCTCCAGAAGTTCAGTTTTGTGTGGCTGCTTCTCAGCAATGGAGCAGGCTCGTTGGGAGTTAAGGAAACCCACACAATGCAGCTGGAATGTTCCGAAAATTAAAGAACAAGCCTCTAAACTCCTAAGCATGTGCAAAAGTGTCAATTTTCAGATTATTAGAACTCTGAAACACCTAGTAAGATATCCATGAGGACAGTAACAAAACCCCTCTGATCCCCAGTCTTTTCACCTACCAAATTTCAAATACCTGCTCTAAATCACAGCGGCACTAAACCCGTTCAATGGGTCAGAAGAGTTTTTGACATTGGCAGAACTAGTTATTTTTCTACTTTTGTCTTCAAAAATAAAACAAGAGTTTTCATGGAAACTTTTGAAATTCCTACAAGACAACACCTTCCTATCTAAACTAGATAAATCATCAGAACACATTTCTTTACAAGCATGCTGAGTAAACTAGTATTCATATAATAACTCTACTTCACAAGATGTTATACAGTCTAAGAATACAAGGAACAAGTGAGCTCTGACTTCCAATGACAAGCTCACTCTGTGTTTCATTACCACCAGATGTTATATCATAGCTGCCAAGGAGAAGAATGGCAGATTGCATGTACCCAGACAGGGGTTTCAATGTGGGACAGGGTTTTTTGTTTGTTGTTTGGTTTTAGGGTTTTGTGACAAATAAGAGTTGGGAATTTCGGAATCTCTTAAAACACACATACCAGGTTTGGGACAAACAAAAGCCGAGCCAAAACCTCAAAGTCTTGAACTAAAACAGATGTTATGGTAATTTTGGGTAGTCTCCCTTCCACTTATCTCTACCAGCAAGCCTCTTCAAGCCTTATTTCAGTAAACCCTCCTCCTTCAACTTTGCTTTTAAATTATACAAAAATCTATACGACTTGATAGTGTTCCTTAAGACAGGCGTCCTCAACCTTTTTCTTTCTGAGGCCCTCCCAACTTGCTATCAAATCTCCACGGCCCATCAGTGCCACCACAATTGTTTTTCTGCATAAAAAGAACAGGACCAGTATTAGGGGGTAGCAAGCAGGACAGTTGCCCAGGACCCCATGCCACAGGGGTCCCTGCAAAACCAAGTTCTTGTGCAGGCTTCAGCTTCAGCCCCAGGTGGCAGGGCTGGGAGCCCTGGGTTTCAGCCCCACACAGCAGGGCTTCAGCTTTCTGCCCTGGGCAGAATCTGCAAGTCTAATACTGGCCCTGCTTGGCGGCCCCCCACTGAAATCTGCTTGCGGCCCCCCCAGGGGCCCCGGACTCCTGGCTGAGAACTGCTGCCTTAAGATATCATTATCTGAAGATATAAAGAAGCATGTTAAGATTGTCTACAAAGCTCAGCACTGAAGATTGTAAAGAAATTGAAATGTCATGTAAAGTATCAATGGAAAAGTTACAATCAAATATGATTATCTTGTTTGTAATGCATGTATCATCTTTGTATCTAAAGTTATGAATATTGACTATGTACCAGTATTTCAAATGTTTTTGCTCTTGGGGTAACACCCACAAGGTAGTTTACATCCAGTCTGGCTAGCACATTGTGAATGGACCATTCAAGTTGATTGCCCTTTAAGGAACAAAGAGCACTTTCCTGTGGATGCTTTAGCCAGAAAATGGGTAATGACTGCTCCTATGAGTCATCAAAGCATGCAAGGGCACGTGACTAGCTCATGTGACCCTGGACTCCATCTTGTGCCTCTAATTTTCCATAAACTAAGATTGAAAGCAGTCCCTCCACATGGGAAAAGGTATAAAGGACCTGGGAAGCAACTCCATTTTGCCTCTTTCCTGCTCTGATCTCTGGACTATGGATTTACACTAAAAGGAGCATTCCAGTCTCTTCAAAGTTACCAGAGACTTTACAAGCCAGCAGTCTGTAACATCACTGCTACAAACCTGATCCAAGAACTTTGCCATGACTGTTTATATATGACCTCCTTAATCATTTTAACCCTCTCCTCTTTCTTTTCTCTTATAAATAAACCTTTAGATATTAGATACTAAAGGATTGACAACAGCATGATTATTGAGTAAGATCTGAGTTATATATTGACCTAGCTATGTGACTGATCTCTTGGGATTAGAAGGACCCTTTGTTTGATGAAATTGGTTTCCAATAACCATTCATCATAAAGTTTAGTGCTTGGGTGGTGAAACAAGGGCTGGGATCCCTAAGGAGGCACAGTGACAATGGGTAGCTAGCAGAGGTTGATTCATTATATGTTAAAGTGCAAAAAGAAAATGGAAGTTTCAGAAGTCTGGCTTCCTGGCATATGCAGCTGGTGAAAATACTCTTTAAGTCCATCCTGCGCTCACCCCACAGTGTCAGCTCCTGTCCCACAGGGCTGGGAGCTCACCACTCTGTCCTATGGGCTCTCACTGCTCGCAGATTTGGAGGAGTCTGCCACGGCATCACTTGACACACATGTCCATGTGCAGGGAGGGCCCTCCCCTTGCAACACCCTGCCACCTTTCTGGTCCTGGCACCACTGGATGTGGGGCCTTGGAATCTCCTCTCTCCCCCAGGACTCTCCTTTCCCTTCCACCCATTATCTTAGGATGGGTAGGGTTGCCACCTGACTGGTTTTTAACCAGTCAGGCCAGTTTTTGTATTGCCTTCCTGGCTAAAAGATTTAACACACTTGGGTATTCTTTTCCAGTTGGGACAAGTTAGAGCCCTCTACAGTTCACAACCCTGGAGTCCAGACTGCGGCACTGTATTAGGATAAGGAAAGAAAAACAATGAAATAATGTAAGTATGTGTGTGTAAATGGTTCTCAAAAACATTTCAGTAATAACCAGCTATAGTGGGGAGAAAGGAGAGGCCAGTGGCCAGTTTTCTGATGTTGGGGGGTGGCAAGTGGCTCCTTTTTCTGCACCTTGGAGGTGGAAGCCCTACCTCAGGATCTGTCCCCCCTGCCCCAACCATCAATCTCCTCGGGTTCTCACCCCTGCCCCGGGACTTTCATTCCATCCCAACAAACCTCATCCCAATCCTCAGTGTGGGGACTATACTTTCTACTCCACACCAGCTCCAGCTCCTCCTCCTCCTCCTCTCGCGAACCCCCCAGGATCTCTATTCAGACAGGTCTTTCCTACCCACCTGCTGGGGCTCCCCAGACACCATACCTCCTCTTGCTTCATGGCCTGTTCCAGACACGGCTCCCAGGCCTACTCACCTAGTGGAGCTGCCAGCAACTGGCACTTTTCAAACAAACTTTTCTAGGAAGTGGTGCTGAGGAGCCAGCACTGCTTTCTATGACTGAGGTACGTAGCTCTACCTGCTGAGAATCCAGTGCACCAGTAGACCCCTCACCCACACAGGTAGGCCCCACCCTCTTCCTACCCTTGGCACCATGGGACAAGGGGCTTCGCCTGCCAAGCTGGGCATACAGAGGTGGAGGGGTGGCTCAGAAAATGAGATGGCAGAGATAGATTGGAGGGGCTTAGCTCTCTCTAGCCCTACCCACCTGCCCACTGGCTATGCTTCCTGGAACACTAAGCTATTCTTTGGCTTACTAAAGGCCAAGAGTGATCCTGAGCACCTGATACACCAATTGAATTCAGAGGGAGTTGTAGGTGATCAGCACTTCTCAGGATTTTACCTTAAGTGAATAGTGGTGAGCTCCTGTAGCCTCATTCAAAAACCAAAAATGGATACTTAACTCTTAACAGCATTTTTCACATCAAGTATGGTGGGAGGAAAGCCCTCCTAGGTTTAGTTACATAACTGACTGAGCTAGGTAGAGCCTCAGACCCAGATTCTCTGCTATGATCTGTTCTCTTTGAATCACTCAGACTGCGCAAAGTGACAGATATAGCACAAGCATGTAAAGACAAAATCAGAAAGGCTAAAAGGCACGAAATGAGTTACACTTAGCAAGGGCCAGCAAGCAATAAGAAGAAGTTCTATAGATACATTAAGAGCAATAGAAAGATGAAAGCAAGCATAGATCCTCCACTTGGCAGGGAAGGAGAGCTAATAACTGACAGCATCAAGAAGGCTGAGGTGTTTAATGCCTATTTTGCTACACTACAGCATTTCTGCATCATTATATTGTGATGCTTAAGAGCTTCTGTCTTATCATAAAACAATGCCAAGTTTTTCCGTGTGACTGCTTGAAATTTACCATTTTCTCTTGAGGTTGTGCAATATGAACTATCCAGAGGTACAGTACATATAAAGAAATACAGGGGAAAGCAGGCATTCCAGCAAGAACCGCACCATAGCAGAGGGAGCAGGCAGGTTGTCTGGTCACCCAACACGCACCCTAATGAGACTTGCTCCCTTGTTTCATCTAGCATTGGCTTCCTTTCTAGTCCCTGTATATAATGGCCCAGAGGCTCCATTTCCCTGCACTTTGTGTAATCATTTACACCAGTGCAAAGTGAATGTAAAACACTATCAAGTCAGAACAATAGCATTTTACTCTCGCATTGCACTGGAGCAAATGGCTCCACAAGAATTCAGGGCAACAGAGAATCTTGCCCATTCTTGACTGTCTTGTTAAGAGACACAGCTCCTCTGTACCGCCATCCCTCTGGAACAGCCTAACTGTATTTTGCTACTTCATGTAACTAACGTGAAATGTTTTGGAATACACAGGAGCTGGTGTAAGGGGAGAGTAAGCTGCCTCATGCCAAACCTTTTCCCTGGAGCAGCATAGGATCATTTCGTAGTCACTGTTCATTCTTAGGGCTCCTCCTGAGGTGGTGCCTCTTACTCAGGGCTACACACAAAGTCTCACACGAGTTCTAAATTTAATCCACCAGATGTAAAAGCATCAATTTTTCCATCCTCACATGCTTTAACTGCTATAAATTAAGTTATCTGTAAATAAAGTATAGAAATATTAATTCCTTTGTCTGTGAGAGTCAGAGTTTTGGCCTTAATTCAAGGAAGAATGTTATGTCTCAAAGGACATCTACAGTTTAGAAACAAAATAAAAGCATGAGGTTTCAGCTTTTAGAAGATGATTTTGCTAAACTACTGTAAACGCTGGTGTAACCCTGGACTTGATTCTCCTCTCACATCAGTTTTACTTTGACGTGAGTACCCTGAAGTTCTCCCAATTTAGGGCCCAATCCTGCAAACAGTCCTGCACATGAGTAACTTTACTTATGTTAATACTAGTAACGTGGGTAAAAGTACTCATCTGTGTTAGCAGAATCATGTCCTAAAACTGGTGTAACTGAGGGGAAAACTGGAAAATAGATTTATATTTATGGGCTATGATGAAGCTAACAGGTTTCTTGAATTCTAAATTCCTCTCTTCACCAGATCAAGATGAGTACATGGAGATAAGTGATGATTTACAATCTGTATAACAATTTCTCCTAACTTCCTGATCTTTTATTCAGTTAGTCTTTCCTCTAAGAAGAAACAGTTCTACCTTGAAAGTTTAATTTACAATGAGAAAATTGTCATTGACCATCTAGAATGCACCTCAGCATTGCAAGCTATTTTATTTAGTGGTGATCACTAAATATTGTCCTTTTTCAGTCAAACTAACTTTTTTTTAATAGACCAACAAAGAATTGTTTTCATTCTTGGAAAAGACTCAATGACTGCAAGCAAATATAACAAGGTAGGGGTGTAAATTTAGAGCAGCATATGAAAAGTATTAGTGATTAGTCATTGAGAAATGCCTACTTTGCATTTCTAAACTGGTGAAAAAAATCTGAAATTAACACTTTCATTTGGCTTGAAATTGGATTAAATGCATCTGTCTTTGTACACATGACAAAAGTTTTGGTTCACCCTATACCATAAAATAAATGCACTACCCTTGTACTGAGAACAAAATGTGACTTCTTCCTGAAACATCTAGAGTTATTGGTTACCAAAAATGTCAGTTGTTCTCAGATCACAAAGTTTGCTAGTAACTCATGTGAATCGGAAGGCTATTTCTTTCCCACAGTGGGAGAATAAGATCTGAAACAATGACTTTTCATTATGATTTCAGACTGCACAGATCATATATATTGAGGCTGTGTTGCAATCAGGTAAGATGAGGCAATCAGGAACTAGTCTTTAGTGCCCTTGACTGGTGTAGAAATCTTCCATCAATTATGACAAGTCTAAAGTAACTTGCTTTGAACCATAGAAACTTTCATTCTTTAGGGCCAAATCCTGACCCATATTTACCTTTTTATCATATTTATCAAGGAAACCTTAGCCCTTTATTCTCACATAGCCCATTGTAGAGCTAGGTTGACTGATCCTGGTCAGACCTTGGGGCGGACCCGGAAGCAAACTGAAGAGTCTCTGCCACCCCCCATCTGGAAATAGGCTTTATTTAAGAGTGGAACTTAGATACAAGGAAACACAACATTTACAACTCAGAACAAAATCTTCTGTTGTGTTTTCCTACCCAGAGACAGATATAAGATAATTGCTGCTACCTCAGCATTTTTAAAGGTCGACTCTTAAGAAGGACTATTCACCCATTCTTGGCAAATTCTCCAGCCTCCACCACAAGCAGCCTTTTATGGATACTATCTCCTTTTTCTCCTAATAAGGCACCACCCTGGGCAGAGTTTGGGGGGCAGGGAGGGGCACTGCACCCCCCAAACTGCAAGCCTCAGGCTGGCAGCCTGAGTGTGCAATGACAGGCTTCAGAGTAGCAGCCGTGTTAGTCTGTATTCGCAAAAAGAAAAGGAGTACTTGTGGCACCTTAGCAGTGAGCTGTAGCTCACGAAAGCTTATGCTCAAATAAATTTGTTAGTCTCTAAGGTGCCACAAGTACTCCTTTTCTTTTTGAGTGTGCAATGTAATGAGTATTGTAGAGGAGACAGGAGACTTCTGCCAGCTTGGGCCCCTGAGGCAGGGAGTCAGAATTTTGTTTATAAACAGAGTGATTAACAGGAGATTAAGATAAGAAAGGGCTGTTAGGATGTTTCCTAAGGTTAAATGATCTGTTCCAAGCTTGGTGAACTGCAAAAAGTAAGTAGCCTAAATGATAGAAAGTAGGACTGTCGATTAATTGGAGTTAACTCACACGATTAACTCAAAAAATTAATTGCGAATAAAAAAATTAATCATGATTAATCACAGTTTTAATCACACTCTTAAACAATAGAATACCAATTGAAATGTATTAAATAGTTTGGATGCTTTTCTACATTTTCATATATATTCTGTGCTGTAATTGAAATTGAACTGTACATATTTTTGATTACAAATAGTTGCACTGTAAAAATGATAAACAAAAGAAATAGTATTTTTCAATTCACCTGATACAAGTACTGTTGTGCAATTTCTTTGTCGTGAAAGTGCAATTTACAAATGTAGATTTTTTTCTTAAATAACTTCACTCAAAAACAAAACAATGTAAAGCTTTAGAGCCTACAAGTCCACTCAGTCCTACTTCTTGTTCAGCCAATCGCTAAACCAAACAAGTTTGTTTACATTTACAGGAGATAATGCTGCCATGTTCTTATTTACAATGTCACCAGAAAGTGATAACAGGCATTTGCATGGCACTTTTGAAGCCAGCATTGCAAGGTATTTACATGTCAGATATGCTAAACTTTCGTATGCCCCTTCATGCTTTGGCCACCATTCCAGAGGACATGCTTCCTTACTGATTGATGACACTCGTTGAAAGAATAATGCATTAATTAAATTTGTGACTGAACTCCTTGGGGGAGAATTGTATGTCCCCTGCTCTGTTTTACCTGCATTCTGCCATATATTTCATGTTATAGCAGTCTCAGGTAATGACCCAGCACATGTTCATTTTAAGAACCCTTTCACTGCAGATTTGACAAAATGCAAAGAAGGTACCAGTGTGAGATTTCTAAAGATAACTACAGCACTCAACCCAAAGTTTAACAATCTGAAGTTCCTTCCAAAATCTGAGAAGGATGAGGTGTGGTGCATGCTTTCAGAAGTCTTAAAAGAGCAACACTCCAATGTGGAAACTACAGAACTCAAACCACCAAAAAAGAAAAATCAACCTTCTGCTGGCGGCATCTGACTCAGATAATGAATATGAACATGCTTTGGTCCGCACTGTTTTGGATTGTTATCGAGCAGAACCCGTCATCAACATGGACTCATCCTATGGAATGGTGGTTGAAGCATGAAGGGACATATGAATCTTTAGCACATGTGGCATGTAAATATCTGTACATAATTCTACATAATATTGTACATAATTCTAAATTTGTAAATTCAACTTTCATAATAAAGAGATTGCACTACAGTACTTGTAATGGGGGAATTGAAAAATACTATTTCTTTTGTTTTTTTACAGTGCAAATATTTGTAATAAAAAATAAATATAAAGTGAGCACTGTACACTTTGTAGTCTGTTGTATTTGAAAATGTAGAAAACATCCAAAAATATTTAAATAAATAGTATTCTATTATTGTTTAACAGTGCGATTAATCGCACGATTAATCACTATTAATTTTTTTAATTTTTCAATTAATTGCGATTAATTTTTTTAATCACTTGACAGCCCTAATAGAAAGTAAATTGTAGATTTTTCTACAATTGTTTCAGTTGTTGGATTCAAGAGGTGGTAACAAAGTTACTAATATCTTTCTTTGAGAAGATAACTGATTTTTTTAGACAAAAGAAATGCAGTAGATCTAATCCAGGATGTCAGTAAAGCATTAGATACAGTTCCAAATGAGAAATTATTAGTTAAATTGGAAAAGATGGGGATTAATATGAGAACCGAAAGGTGGATAAGGAACTGGTTGAAGGGGAGACTACAGTGGGTCATACTGAAAGGTGAACTATTAGGCTAGAGGGAGGTTACTAGTGGAGTTCCTCAGGGATCAGTCTTCAGACCAATCTTATTTAACATTTTCATTATGGACCTTGGCACAAAAAGTGGGAGTGTGCTAATAAAATTTGCAGATGACACAAAGTTGGGAGGTATAGCCAATATGGAGGAGGACCACATGAAGATCGGGATGACTTTGTAAACTGGAATAATAGAAATCCGATGAAATTTAATAGTGCAAAGTCATGCATTTATGGACTAACAATAATTTTTGTTTTAAGCTGGGAATTTATCAGTTGGAAGTGACAGGAGGGGGAGAAACCCCTGGGTATATTTGTTGATCACAGGATGACTAGGAGCTGTCAATGTGATGGGGCCGTGAAAAAGGCTAACATGGTCCTGGAGTGCATCAGGCGAGGTATTTCCAGTAGAGACAGGGAAGTGTTAGTACCATTATAAAAGGCACTGGTGAGACCTCATCTGGAATACTGAGTGTAGTTCTGGTCTCCCATGTTTAAGAAAGATGAATTCAAACTGGAACAGGTGCAGAGAAGGGCTACTAGTGTGATCTGAGGAATGGAAAACCTACCTTATGAGAGGAGACTCAAAGAGCTTGGCTTGTTTAGCCTAACCAAAATAAGGCTGAGGAGAGATATGATTGCTCTTTATAAATACATCAGAAGGATAAAAACAAAGAAGGGAGAGGAGTTATTTAAGTTAAGCACCAATGTGGACCCCAGAACAAATGGGTATAAACTGCCATCAACAAGTTTAGGCTTGAAATTAGGTGAAGGTTTCTAACCATCAGAGGAGTGAAGTTCTGGAGCAGCCTCCCAAGGGGAGCAGTAGGGGCAAAAAACCTAACTGGCTTCCAGATTGAGCTTGATAAATTTATGGAGGAGATGGTATGATGGGGCTGCCTACAATGGTGTGTGGCCCATCGACGACTGCCTGTAGCAAAAGTTCCCAACGTCTGGAGATGGGACACTAGATGTGGAGGGATCTGAGTTGCTACAGAGAATTCTTTCCCAGGTATCTTCCTGGTGGATCTTGCCCACATGCTCAGGGTCTAACTGATCACATTAGTGGTCAGGATTTTCCCCTGGGTCAGATTGGCAGAGACCCTGGCAGTTTTTCACTTCCTCTGCAACATGGGACATGGGTCACTTGCAGGTTTAAACTAGCGTAAATGGTGAATTCTCTGTAACTTGAAGTCTTTAAACCATGGTTTGAGGACTTCAGTAACTCAGCCAGAGATTAGGAGTCTATTACAGGAGTGAGTGGGTGAGGCTCTGTGGCCTGCAACATGCAGGAGGTCAGACTAGATGATCATGATGGTCCCTTCTGACTTTAATAAGAGTATCTGAGAAAGAATATACATTACAATTTTAAACCTAACCAGTGCCCCTTAAGTGACTTGCCACAAGATGTCAGAACATTAGAGCTGAGTGGGTCTAATATTTAATTTTCTTTCTTGATATAGGAATTAAATACAATGCTCCTGTCAGATAATTTCTGAGTTATCTACCCAAAAAAATTAGAGTTTTCAGTTGCCTAAGTAGCCCCTGGAATCACTGTTAAAGTTGCTTTCCCCCCCCACCCAAAAAATCTGAAATGGTGCCCCTTAGGCATGCACAGAATCCACACACACACACGGCCCCATTGGCTTGACTGGAGCTGCCCACCACCCAAATATAGATGTCAAATTATGCCTATGGGCACCGCAGAGATGAATGTGGGCCCAGAACACTGATAAACCCATGGAGCAGTTACAGGGAACCAGGGGAACCAGAACCATAGTCCATGTAATTTTAAAAAGAAAATAAAGCTGGTAAAAACACAATCTCTTCCCCACACACACACTCTTGGAAATCTCTAAGGTCACACCCTAGTCACCCTCTGAGAGCTGAGCTAATCACAACTCAAGGGAGAGAAAATTATAAATACAGGAGTTAAGACAGCCCTGTAGACTCACTAGCTGATCAATGCAGGGCCAAGAGATGTGTCTGCTGTGAGGGCTGAGTCCCAATCCACATAACACTTTGGATACAAGCTACTGACCAGGACCGTCCTTACCCATACACAAAGTACGCAGCTGCATAGGGCACTGCATGCTGCTCCAGCCCCTGCTCCAGCCCTTCCTCATGGCTCCCGCCCCCACTCTGCCCCAGCCCCACCTCTTCCCGCCCCTGCTCTGCCCCAGCCTCGCCCCCACTCCCTGAGGAGTCCAGAAGTGGGCGGGCCTGCACTCACCTGTAAGTAGACCGACCCGGCCCCAGCTTGCTCCACTCCCCAGGCTCCCAGCCGCACCGCCAGCGAGTACTGGGGGGCGGTTCCCCCCTCCCCCCCAAGCCTGGGAACCAGGGGAGCAGAGCAGGCTGGGATTGAGTCACTCCACTTCCTGCAGGAAGTGGCCAACCTCCCCGTCCCCCACAGAGGCCTGGGGCCAGACCCCCCCTCCCGCAGAGGCCTGGGGCAGGGCCCTATACAGCCCCCCAGCGGAGGCCTGGGGCTGCATAGGGCACCAAAATAGCTATGGACTGCCCTGCTACTGACTTCTGTTTCACCTGCAACTGAGAGGACAAGTCAGCTACAGCCCGAGGGTTGGAGGAGACCCAGACTATGTGTGTGCTGACAGCGTTCTGAAGTGTTTGAAAGGACTGAAATATTGCCATGTCTTAAGTTCTGAAGAGTCTAGGTAACACACAACATACTAGAAAAGTCATCAAGACTGAAAAGTCATCCCTGAGAAAAGATGACAGAGGAAGGCATTGTGATGTGTGTACTAAATGATGTTGAAACCATATATTTGAATGATTATAACAGAAACAAAGAGAGGGAAGTCTGTGTAAGGAACACCAGCAGATTTACTAACGTTTGTGCAAAAGTTTTATAATATTCCAAACACTATTTACAATATTTGATTCTATTTGCAATGTATTTAGTGTGCATTAAACATTTTACTACAAAATGTATGGTGCTGCCTCTTTGAAGTTGACTGGGGACGATCAACATTTATTTGCCAGGGTTTTACATACAATTGCCTTGAGGTTTAACTGTGTAATGCTTTCTGAAAAAACAATACCCTGGTCTGTGCTTCTGCAAAGCATTACGCTGAGATGCAGAAGGAAGGAGAGTGTATAGTTATTCAGATTTATTTGAGCATTCCACTGAATTGCTTCAGGTTGGGGGGGCTGTCTGTCAGCAAGGACTGGCCTGTCTCCCAAGATCTGAGAGAGTGATGGGTCGTCCTTCGGGACAGGTTGTATATCCTTGATGATGCCCTGGAGAAGTTTAGTTGGGGGCTGAAGGTGATGGCTAGTGGCGGTCTGTTACTTTCTTTGTTGGGCCTGTCCTGTAGTAGGAAAGTAACAGAACACCACTTCAAAAACAGACTCCAATGAGAAACTGCTGAATTGGAATTAATTTGCAAACTGGACACCATTAAATTAGGCTTGAATAAAGACTGGGAGTAGACAGGTCATTACACAGAGTAAAACTATTTCCCTATGCTTATTTTTTCCCCTATTGTTACTCACACCTTCTTGTCAACTGTTGGAAATGGGTCATCCTGATTATCACTACAAAAGGTTTTTTTCTCCTACTGATAATAGCTCATCTTAGCTGATTACTCTTATTATAGTTGGTATGGCAACACCCATTTTTCATGTTCTCTGTGTATATCTCTCTTCCTACTGCATTTTCCACTGCATGCATCCGATGAAGTGGGTTTTAGCCCATGAAAGCTTATGCTCAAATAAATTTGTTAGTCTCTAAGGTGCCACAAGTACTCCTTGTTCTTTTTTTAATGCATAAAAGTGACTCAGAACTCAGCTTCTTCAAATCAAAGTATTATTTATTCCTTCACCCAAAGTTACATAGCATGCAGAGCAAAGGGTAAAAACAATACAAGTCTATAGGCCTATTTTCGCCTTACCTAAACCTTAATCTTTCCTTGTAAGCTTTGGTATGGTTCATTCAGCTCAGTTGCCTTCTGCAGCATGTGCTCTGACTCTCTCCCCGAGTGTGTCTGTCAGTATGTTGATAACCTACTCATCCCTTCCCACCAGAGGCTGGCATCAGTAAGTTGCTAGATGATGTAGTCATACAACACTCTTTCCATTCCAATAATATCTCAACAGGATGTTTAAAAAAAAAAACCTCTACAAGAGTTAGACATTTTAAAATTAGCAGGTCTGGATAACTTGCATCCAAAAGATTTAAAAGAGCTGGCTGGGGAGCTCGCTGGAGTGTTAATGTTTATTTTCAATAAGTCTTAGAACATTGGGAAAGTTCCAGAAGACTGGAGGAAAGCTAATGTTGTGCCAATATTTTAAAAGGGTAAACAGAATGATCCAGATAATTACAGGCCTGTGAGTCTGACATCTATCCAAGCCAAGATAATGGAGCGACTGATAATGGGACTCAGTTAATAAAGAATTTAAGGAGTGTAACATAATTAATGCCAATCAACATGGGTTTATGGGAAATTAATCCTGTCAAATTCATTTGATGTCTGTTATGAAATTGTAAGTTTGGTTGATAAAGGTAATAGTGTTGATGTAATAGACTTCTATAAGACCTTTGACTTGGTACCACATGATATTTTGATTAAAATGCTAGAAAGATAAATTAACATGGCACACATTAAACGAATTAAAAGCTGACTTATCGATGGGTCTCAAAATGTAACTGAACAGGGAATCATCAAGCAGGTGTTTTTCTAGCAGGGTCCCACAGGAATCTGTTCTTGGCCCAATGCTATTGAGCTTTTTTTTTTTAATCAATGACCTGAAAGAAAACATAAAATCACCACTGTCCCAATTTTAGTGTCATCAGCAAATTCTGACAGTGGTTAATAATGAAGGGGACAGGTCAGTAATACAGAACAATCTGGATCACCGGTAAGATAAAATGCACATTATTTGCCTGTATCTAATACAGCCAAATGTAAACATCTGCATCTAGCAACAAAGAACATGGGCAGTACTTACTGAATAGGGGCCTATTCTGGAGAGCAGTTACTCTGAAAAAGATTTGGGGTCATGATAGATAATCAACTGAACATGAGCTTCCAGTGCACTATTGTGGCCAAAAGGGCTAATGCAATCCTTGAATGTATAAACAGGAAAATATCAAGTAGGAGTAGAGAGGTTATTTTACCTCTGTATTTGGCACTGGTGCAACCTCTGCTGAAGACTGTGTCCAGTTCTGGTGTCTACAATTCAAGAAGGATGTTGATAAATTAAAGAGGGTTCAAAGAAGAGCCACAAGTATGATTAAAGGACTAGAAAACATGCTTATAGGGCTAGACTCAAGGAGCTCAATCTATTTATTTTAATAAAGAGAAGGGATGATTTGATAGCAGTCCATAAGTACCTACATGAGAGGGTGGGGAATATTTGATAATGGACTCTTCAATCTAGCAAAGAAAGGTATAACAAGACCCACTGGCTGGAAGATGAACCAAGACAAATTCTGTCTGGAAATAAGGCATACATTTTTAACAAGGGTCATAGTAGATTCTTCCTCATTAGCAATTTTTAAACCAAACTTGGATGTTTTTCTAAAATATGTTCTAATTCAAATAGATTAATTCAGGGAAGTCCTATCACCTGTGTTATACAGGAGGTCAGACTAGATGATCATAATAGTCCCATCTCACTTCATAATCTATTTATCTAATTTTAGTACTGAGTGAAACATCCTGTTTGTTCTAATAAAACTACTGACTGGACTGTTATTTTATGGAATGAAGGTGAGAAACATTCATTTGTAATTCACTCATAAGTGCTTTTTCCTGCTTTAAGAGGACTACCATAGCCTTTCTTGCCTTTGAAGTGTCCCAATTTTATTTTTAAACAACTTAATGGGTGGGAGGCACTATAAATCCACCTGCAGTTATATTTTGGTACATAAGACATGTATCAATTATTTCATTTTTCTTCTTCTACTATTTTTATTTAAATAGGAAACGCAGGAATTTGGGGTTGAGATGAAATAGCTAAAACCTCTTGGAAATTAAGGTGCAATGAACTATAAATTTTGCAACCAGGACACATGAAGCTGGATTACAATAAGCAAAGTGAGCCCATGCAAAGCATCATATTATTTCTCCATCACAGATCAGGTGTAGTTGTCATTTGCAGATGCATTTAAGGGCTTGCCTGTGGTTGTATGTGAAAGGCACATGCTTTTTAATGTTAAAACAACTTTTTCCCCCCTCGGGTTTTATTTCAGATCTAAACAAAGCAAGAAATCCAAGCCAGAAGTTCAGCCAGATCACCAAGAACTCAAGAGCTGATTAAGCAGCAAAATGCACATATATAAGGATGTAAAGACTTAAATTAACTTAAATGGGGTTTGGATCAGGCCTTACTTGAGGGTAGGATCCAACCCAAGAGGATAAAGCCAAAGTTATTGTCAAAATGAGTGAGAAATGAATCTTATAAGGTTTGATTTATATAGGCATTTAAGTTCAGATTGAGCAACATGCTAAACTCCATCCCCATTCCACAAAAAATTTAAGCACAATTTCAGTAGGATTTAAATGATTAAGACCCTGATTCAGCAAAGCATCTAAACACAAGCTTTGAGTATCATCACTAGTCCTAAATTTATTTGAGCCACTTTGCTATTTAACCCAGGCTGAAAATTTTGTAAAAGATTTTTCTCTCTGTGTAGTCTTTGGTTTTAGTTAGGTCAGATGTACTGGAAGAGTAGCCTCTCTTGTTGTCCAGTTATGAGAATCAGGATTACACCAGGAACTGCAGACATGTTTTTATAAAACTAGTATTGATCTGTGTCAAACCTTTGTTCGGTATGGAGTTCGAGTGTTCAGATTAGTTGTCATCCAAGCCAGTTTGCCCTTCCCTATCTAAAATGGTGAATAAAACCATAAACTTGGCCTTTGACTTGCTTTTGTAGGAACTGATCCAGGTGTTCTATATAGTTGAATTGCGCTTAAATTAAATGGAATGTTCAAGTCACTGGGAAGTACAACAGAATGAAAGTTAACTTCAGCTTTCAAAAAAATCCCACCATGCATATACCACAAACCAGCTCAGAGCCCCACTATCTACTTTAGCTTCTGATTTTGAAAGAAATCAGAATGGATGCTTTACATCCACTCAGAATGTGACATAATTACATGGATTTGTGAATTATTTCCCAGTAGTGCTATATTTATTTCTTCTCATTTGACAAGAAAGTGAATAGAATTATAGCTTGTCATTGCCTTCCAGTATGCTCCAAGCACCTCATTAGCCCAACTGGGTCTTGGGTTCCTCAGAGTAGCTAGATGACAAGGGAAAAGAAGGTCAATTGTGAGGGTTCCACATCTCAAAAATGTGAAAGTCAATCCTCTTTGTTTGGACATATTAATTCAGTTATCCTTGAGCAGCACAGGGGACAATTAGAATGATTGTGCTTGATTTGCTCCCTCAGTTTATTGAACGCTGGGCTTTGATACCTATTCCGAGCTCTAAGAGAAATAAAAGTGCCAGAGTTAAGAAAATAGAACACTGATTGGTTCTTGACAGTACTATTGAGTACCATTGAAAAAAAAATAACTGGCAAAAGGGGAAAGACTTTCTGTTTATAATAATGGAGATGTTTCAGGTAAGTTCCTTTAACTCTACCCTGATTTGTATTTATAGCCTCACAATATATTAATGCAGAAAAGTTAATGAAACGTTTAGGAGACACAGTTAACATTCTTTAAAGTCAGGAAACACACAGGTGAAAGTCCCTTAAGCAAAATGAACTCAGCCATGTTGTGCATATCTAGTATTGTATGTTTCCCAGTTAAACATGTTGTGTAATACACATTAATACTTGTATCAAACTGTATACCATAAAATGCTGCATTACATAGTCCAGAGTTAACGCTGGTGTAGGAATCTTAATTTTTGACATTTCTTCACATTTTTCGTTTAAACTGGGCAACCATAAGATTAAATGGAGGCTATGTCAGACTTCTGCCAGCACATCGCTATTGGTCAGGGATACGAAGAGGTGTGATTTGGCTGACATAAGTCTGCCAGCAAAAGCCCCTAATGCAGACTCAGCTAAACTAGCAAAACTGCACTTTTGCCAGCATAGCTTGTTTCGTGTGAGCGTGAGCATATGCTTATCGTACCAGTATAAAGCACAGCTTTGCCAGTACTATTCTATACACACACACACACTGAGCATTTGGCCAGCATCCTACACCACTACAGCTCTCCTAGTGTACACATGGCTCACAAGGAGGAAAAAAAAATTTGTCTGTCCCCATTATACTTGGTATATTTTAGGATCTCATTTAGGGCTTTGAAATTTATTGACGCGACTGTGGGCTTATCTTCACTAGCGTGCTAAATGAGCACCGCTGCGATCGATGCAGCGGCGTCAATTTAATGTGTCTGGTGAAGATGTGCTACATCGACGGGAACATGGTCTCCCGTCGATGTAATAATCCACCTCAACAAAAGACAAAACTATGTTGGCAGGAAAGCGTCTCCCACCGACATAGCGTGGTGTAGACACCGCGTTATGTCAATGTAAGTTACGTCACTTGGCGGAGTGAATTTTTTCACACCCCTGTGCAACACAACTTATGATTTAAGCAGTAGTGTAGACCTGCCCTGCGTGATAGAAAGGTGAGCCCACTAGAACAGTTCTACAGATCTGACTAGCATTCTTTAGTGATTATAAGAAGAAGCCGATATAAGTGTGATATTGTTTTGTCAGCATAAGTGTATGTCACCGACCCCTAGGGGCACTCTCCCCTGGCTGCTCTGGGGATTAGCACTTTCCACATCTGATGCCTTTCCACTGCTTACTGCGTGTCCCACCATTGCTCTCTTTCTCACTCTCTGTGACTCAGAGTGCTCTGTATTCATGACTTAGCCCTCCAGCCAGGTCACTGTAGTTTCTCCTTTCCACAGGTATCTCATGCATCAAAGTCTCTCTGGACCTGCTGTCCCAGGCAGTCTTCTCTTTCACTGCCCCTTAATGGTGCCACTTCCCAAGTGACAGGTAGGGGAATCCAGGACTGCCCTCTACACTGGTTCCAGCCCAGGGAGCCTACAACAAGCAGTCAAGGTTTGCACAGTCCTATCCCTTGCTGCTGTATCCCTGGGCTACTTCAGACCTTGCCCTCTCTCCCCCTCTGATTGCAGCCTCTCTCTCTCTGCAGCCTCCTTCTGCTCTCAGTTACTGGACTTGAACAGGAGCAGCCTGTCTCCTAACCAGATGAGCTTCCTCTTTAAATTAGTTCTCATTGCTCCCTGGCTCCTCCTCCAGGTGCAGCCTGGGTGGTTATTGGTCCACCTTGCCACCTTCAGGCCTTTTGTGGGGTGGACACCCCACCACAGTGTATAACTCAGCTGCGTCAAGTATTTGGGGCTATTTACCGCAGCCTATAAAATTGGCACTTATGAAGGTAGATTTTCCCTGTTTCAACTCCGTTTTAAACAAATCTCTAGATAAACCCAAGAATGTTGTTGAAGCTTTGCAGCTTACACCTCTCTCGGCCATCTGCTTTGCAGTTTCTATGGTTTCTGTTTCTATGGTCCTACGAAGAAGCATGTACAATATAATCAATCTTGAAACTTTGATTCTCGCCATAACAAGTAGTAACACTCTAATTGACCTGTAGATCCCACAGGCTTCTTTGATCGTTGAAGCGAAGCTATATATGCATCCTGCAATATGTAAAAATTGATTAATATTTTATTGCTGTGTTTGAAATTTATCTATCTTGTCTATGCTGATGAAAACAAAATGAATTGCTCATCAATATAAAAATATAAAGAACTAAAAAATACTCATTTCATGTTACTGCAAGAATAGCTATGTAATTATATTAATACAGCAGAGGAACAGGGAGTGCTGCGCTGAGTTGGTACATTAGCAGTCCTTATCACATCTAATGCAAACCAGACTTCGTTAACCATTTACAGTACAACCCCCATTTATACAAGCCCCATCCACTAAAATACCCTTTTATCTGAAAGATGGTTATTTTCCCCACAGTGAGAAACTGGCCTTGTCATTACCATGATTAGCCAAAACCCTGTTTATCTAAGAATTGTTTATGCTCCCAAGTCTTTCAGATAAAGGGGATTGTGCTGTATTCTCTCCAGCAGTTCCACCTCTGCTGAAGCAGGAAACCTCCAATCCCACTCCTTCCAATGATAAGACAGTCATAACCTTTAGAAATGAGTTTAGAATTTCTGTAATAGACAGGCAGGAAGGGCCTGACTCCTTTGAAGAAGAAATGGAAAAACATGGAACTAGGGAACCCAGAAAATAATCAGCCAGATCTTCTGACCTACCTGAGCTCTGTTCAGTTCAATGAGACACAAAAACAGATACTAATCTTCATCAGCCTGGATCTTTGGTTTAAGTCAGAGCATCTTCCAAGCTGCTTTAATTTACACAGACTGCCCACTGCCCCAAGGGGACATTCTGATAGAGGGAAATCACCAGAGCATAGGGATCCTTTGGACATCCCCTCTGGACTGGAGTGAGGTAGAGAGTGATATAGGATGCACTACAGTGGCTCCATGTCACTCAAGTATTCCCCAGTGTAAGGAGAATCCTCAAAAGACCATCTGAGCCTGCTTTAGACTTGTTGCACTAAAAGTACAAAACATGAGGGGAAAGATGGCCTGGTAGTTAGGGTGCTAGCCCAGGATTTGAAAGACCTGGCCTCAATTCATGCTCAATTCATGCTTCCTTGAGCAAATCACTTAGGACCAGGTTTTTAAAGGTATTGTGGCATCGAAGATGCAGAATGAAAATCCCACTTGGCACCTATCTGCATCTTTAGGCGCCTAAATAACTTTACAGTTCTGGGCCTTAGCCTCTGTGCCTCCATTCCTGTCTGTAAAAGGGCAATAGTAAGGACTTCTCTCTCTGAGGGCTGTGGAGAATAACTAGATGAAAGACTGAGATGCTCAGATACTATGCTAATAGAAGCTGCATAATTATCTGAGATATAGATAGCAAAACACAGGCAAGTAGGGCCCAAAGATTTCATCAGAATTTCTCTGCAAGGTTTTATCAGCAAGTGCATGTTTTCTTCTAGTTTTGGGGGAAGTAAAGAAGTTCCTCCTTCATTCATGTCTCTTTCCTGTAAGATGTGCAGATATAAGGATGAATCCTGGAAAACATTTTCAAGATTTAAATGTCCACATAAATGCCATGAGGTAGATTCTCCTCTTGCTTTGCACTTTGTGTAATCATTTAACTTTGTGCAAAGTGAGTGCAAAAGTCAACGTAAAATGCCATTCTTATTTGGAAGCCTTTTGGACTCGCTTTGCACACAGATATAAGTAACTGTACAGATGGAAAGCAGCAGAGAATCCGACTGCATATACTTGAAAATGCCCACATTATAGAATGAAGCCATGACCATGGCTGTTTGTGCCTTCACAGCATGCCGATTTGGGATTTTAATTCAAGTTGGAAATTTAATAATCACTGGCCCTGGCAAGATACTGGAAATTTAAAAACCATGCACACTTATGAAAAGCTGGTAGTCTTTCAAGCACTGGGATTAAAATAATAATGACTGGCATAGTTATCTTTTATAAATCAGAAAAGCATTGTCTATTAAACACTTTAAATTTCACCTTTGGCCTTTAAATCATTCCACACAGTGCTTATCTGACAGTCACAGGTTGTCGTACACCAAAACAACAACATAGGAAATACTAAAACCATGCAAATGGATACAAGCACCTTGACAAGCAGCATGCACTTTTGCACAAGACCATGCACTTCAGTAGTGGGATCAGATCTGAGCCATTTTGTTTGCAGGTGAACACTTCTCATCTGATTTTTGAATTTCCTCAACCAGGAATGCACACTGCTTAAAGGCCAACTCTGAGATGTAGCAAGAGCCAAACATGGATATTAGCTCCCATATAATGGGTAGCACACTAGTAAAACTGCAGGAGAAGCATATTGCAGTATTTCACTACTACTCCGCCTTCTCAGCCTCTGTAATACTCTATTTTAAATTAAAACGGCAGTTCTCTTCCTCCCCATTTTTCAATGACTTTTAAAAATCAGTAGCCAGGTAGGCAAACTCAAGAGTGCCACCAAGCAGTAGCTCAGCAAACTAGATTAGCCATGGATTTGCTTTTACAGAGCTGACTGCATGAGATGTACCACTTCCCCATGCACTCACCCATCAGAATGAAAGTTGCAGCCAGCAATAAATCCCAGCCTCTTTGGAGTCCTCCCTTGAGCTGTACTAGCTGTCAGTGATTGCTCCATTCCCCTGATTATTATCACTCACTATCAGTCCTATTCACCTTTAGCTGGCAAGGACTCCACTGAAATATCAGATTTACCCATTTCCACCCTCTTGGGGTTAAGGAACATATTTCACCCAGGTGTCCACAATATTTGGGATACATAGCAGAGATGCAAATATAGTAGAACAAAAACTTGTTCCATTTACTATGCATACCCACCACTGTCCTGTGGCTTACCAGAGTCAACTTTAAGTCATTTCAAGCAGTCACATACTATATATTGCAAATTTTCCCCTCAATGGCCAAATGCCAGCTCCACACCAAAACCACAAGTGATTTTCAACATTTTTTCCCACTTGAAATAACGATTTTCTTCCTGGAGGATTTACTTGCTCTTTAGGGATTGAATGCTCATAACAAAACAGTTACCTCACGGTGCCCCTGCCCAATCCACTGCAACATTTCAATTATAAAAGGATTCTTTCACCAAAGACTGACTACCTTTGTTCTGTGATGAAGTCCTATCATACAGCATTCAGCCACAGTTGGGGGTAGACGGTTGGAGTAGTATCTCAGCTCTATGAGCTAAGATCAAGTGTAAGTAGTCTCTTGGCCTATCCAAGGCCATGATCAAGTGTCTTGATGTTTTTGGTCTTTTGGCCTCGAGATGAAAACCTTGTCTGTGTCTCTTGAACCTTGAAGTGAAAAAACTAAGTTATATCTACCACAGGGATAGTGATATAAAAGAGCCAGTGGCTGCAGTATGTAAGTGATAAGTACTGCAAACTGCAGGAAGATAACTACTGAAATGTGAGCAGCGACCCACTGCTGTAGATCATAGACCAATTGTACTTTTGTAGAAGCTTACTTTTGTCAAGGTCCTAAAAAAAAGTAATTGGTGATGGATAAGCCTTAGAGACTTCCACCTTACACAAAAGATTTAAAGTTTTAAAAAAAGTTTTAAAGATTTTAAAAAAAGATTTTAAAAAAAGATTTAAAGTTTTAAAAAAAACTAAAGAAATTGTCTAATGTCTGAATGAAAGCAAAATAAAATAAGCCCATTCAAAAGGGAAATGGATTCATTCATTAGCAAAGGGAACATATTGTGATTAAAATTTGGGGGTATACAGTAAAGTAGAGTACATTTCTATTTACTAGAGTTAAAGTCTTTATAGACTAGGGGTGGGATTTTCAAAAGTGCTCAGAGTTGTCTTAATTCTGCTCTTATTGAAATAACAAAAGTTTTACCATGGCTTCAGTGAGATCAGAAATAAGTGATCACTGATCACTTTTTGAAAAATCCCATGCTTCATAAATATGTTTTGAGGCAAAAGTTTTCCCATGTTTTTGCTACTTTTGGGATTCTCACATTCATTCCATTACTCAGTCACTTTGGAACATCCCAACTATCTGGTTAAAAACAATACCTTGCCTTTCTAAATTAGGTGTGGAAAAATGTGGGATTTCTCTGTATTACCTTGATTATCATACACATTGTGAAGAGAGTGGTCACTTTGGATGGGCTATTGGATGGGCTACAAGCACTATTGGATGGGCTACAAGTACTCCTTTTCTTTTTGCGAATACAGACTAACACGGCTGTTACTCTGAAATATGTATCTCTGTGGACCTCATGGTTATTGTAAAAAGAAAAGGAGTACTTGAGGCGCCTTAGAGACTAACCAATTTATTTGAGCATAAGCTTTCGTGAGCTACAGCTCACTTCATCGGATGCATACTGTGGAAAGTGTAGAAGATCTTTTTATACACACAAAGCATGAAAAAATACCTCCCCCCACCCCACTCTCCTGCTGGTAATAGCTTATCTAGAGTGATCACTCTCCTTACAATGTGTATGATAATCAAGGTGGGCCATTTCCAGCACAAATCCAGGGTTTAACAAGAATGTCGGGGGGGAGGGGTAGGAAAAAACAAGGGGAAATAGGTTACCTTGCATAATGACTTAGCCACTCCCAGTCTCTATTCAAGCCTAAGTTAATTGTATCCAATTTGCAAATGAATTCCAATTCAACAGTTTCTCGCTGGAGTCTGGATTTGAAGTTTTTTTGTTGCAATATCGCAACTTTCATGTCTGTAATCGCATGACCAGAGAGATTGAAGTGTTCTCCGACTGGTTTATGAATGTTGTAATTCTTGACGTCTGATTTGTGTCCATTTATTCTTTTACGACTCCTGAAGGTCGAAACAGCATAGAGTGCTTCCGCTGACGTGCACGGGCTGAAATTGTGGAAAAGCAGCATCACTTGCCCCATAATCTCAGCCGTGCGGAACACAATGCCATGCACAGCCTCAGAAACAACTCTGACATCATAATCAAAAAGGCTGACAAAGGAGGTGCTGTTGTCATCATGAATAGGTCGGAATATGAACAAGAGGCTGTTCGGCACCTCTTCAACACCACTTTCTACAAGCCATTACCCTCTGATCCCACTGAGAGTTACCAAAAGAAACTACAGCATTTGCTCAAGAAACTCCCTGAAAAAGCACAAGATCAAATCCGCACAGACACACCCCTGGAACCCCGACCTGGGATATTCTATCTACTACCCAAGATCCATAAACCTGGAAATCCTGGGTGCCCCATCATCTCAGGCATTGGCACCCTGACAGCAGGATTGTCTGGCTATGTAGACTCCCTCCTCAGGCCCTACGCTACCAGCACTCCCAGCTACCTTCGAGACACCACTGACTTCCTGAGGAAACTACAATCCATCGGTGATCTTCCTGATAACACCATCCTGGCCACTATGGATGTAGAAGGCCTCTACACCAACATTCCACACAAAGATGGACTACAAGCCGTCAAGAACACTATCCCCGATAATGTCACGGCTAACCTGGTGGCTGAACTTTGTGACTTTGTCCTTACCCATAACTATTTTACATTTGGGGACAATGTATACCTTCAGATCAGCGGCACTGCTATGGGTACCCGCATGGCCCCACAGTATGCCAACATTTTTATGGCTGACTTAGAACAACGCTTCCTCAGCTCTCGTCCCCTAACGCCCCTACTCTACTTGCGCTATACTGATGACATCTTCATCATCTGGACCCATGGAAAAGAAGCCCTTGAGGAATTCCACCATGATTTCAACAATTTCCATCCCATCATCAACTTCAGCCTGGTCCAGTCCACACAAGAGATCCACTTCCTGGACACTACAGTGCTAATAAACGATGGTCACATAAACACCACCCTATACGGAAACCTACTGACCGCTATTCCTACCTACATGCCTCCAGCTTTCACCCTGACCACACCACACGATCCATCGTCTACAGCCAAGCTCTGCGATACAACCGCATTTGCTCCAACCCCTCAGACAGAGACAAACCTACAAGATCTCTATCAAGCATTCTTACAACTACAATGCCCACCTGTGGAAGTGAAGAAACAGATTGATAGAGCCAGAAGAGTTCCCAGAAGTCACCTACTACAGGACAGGCCTAACAAAGAAAACAACAGAACGCCAGTAGCCATCACCTTCAGCCCCCAACTAAAACCTCTCCAACGCATCATCAGGGATCTACAACCTATCCTGAAGGAATACCCATCACTCTCTCAGATCTTGGGAGACAGGCCAGTCCTTGCTTACAGACAGCCCCCCAACCTGAAACAAATACTCACCAGCAACCACACACCACACAACAGAACCACTAACCCAGGAACCTAGCCTTGCAACAAAGCCCGTTGCCAACTGTGTCCACATATCTATTCAGGGGACACCCTCATAGGGCCTAATCACATCAGCCACACTATCAGAGGCTCGTTCACCTGCACATCTACCAATGTGATATATGCCATCATGTGCCAGCAATGCCCCTCTGCCATGTACATTGGTCAAACTGGACAGTCTCTACGTAAAAGAATAAATGGACACAAATCAGATGTCAAGAATTATAACATTCATAAACCAGTCGGAGAACACTTCAATCTCTCTGGTCACGCGATTACAGACATGAAAGTTGCGATATTACAACAAAAAAACTTCAAATCCAGACTCCAGCGAGAAACTGTTGAATTGGAATTCATTTGCAAATTGGATACAATTAACTTAGGCTTGAATAGAGACTGGGAGGGGCTAAGTCATTATGCAAGGTAACCTATTTCCCCTTGTTTTTTCCTAACCCCCCCCCCCCCGACGTTCTTGTTAAACCCTGGATTTGTGCTGGAAATGGCCCACCTTGATTATCATACACATTGTAAGGAGAGTTGTCACTTTAGATAAGCTATTACCAGCAGGAGAGTGGGTTTGTGGGGGGGGGGGGGGTGAGAAAACCTGGATTTGTGCTGGAAATGGCCCAACTTGATTATCATACACATTGTAAGGAGAGTGATCACTTTAGATAAGCTATTACCAGCAGGAGAGTGGGGTGGGGGGAGGTATTTTTTCATGCTTTGTGTGTATAAAAAGATCTTCTACACTTTCCACAGTATGCATCCGATGAAGTGAGCTGTAGCTCACGAAAACTTATGCTCAAATAAATTGGTTAGTCTCTAAGGTGCCACAAGTACTCCTTTTCTTTTTGCAAATACAGACTAACACGGCTGTTACTCTGAAACCCCTGGTTATTGTGTTGCTGGCTAAAGAATAACTAAGGAGTTATATCAGTTTGAGGCAGCTTTAGACTGCAGAAACCAAAAGCTACTGAGTGTAAACAACTATACTCAGACACAAAATGGAGGTGATCATTCCTTTGAAGCTTCCCTCCAAATGTGAAACTGAGTTCAGGGTACCAAGAGGGGAGGTGGCTTTTATGTGGGAACTTTCAAACAGAGCCTTGGAGGAAAAGGGAGACAGAGGGTCTTCAGAGAAACCGACTAACAGTTCCCAGATGTTGGGGCACCAGGAATAAGTGGGGGCATGCATCAGCTTGGCTGTCCCTTCCAATTTTAAGTAGACAATATATGTAAAGCCTTTCTTATTCTTAACCCTTCTCTCTCGCTCTCTCTGCTTATAATGCTCCTATGAACAAATAAATCGTAGCCTGTTTAGAACAAGTTTTCTGTCACTGCATTTCCCAGCTGGTTACAGCTCCCAGAAAGGATTATCAAACAGGGGCCAAACTCATTTGGACTTGGAGGTAATACACTTGGTAAACAGGGGGTGCTGTAAGCTCATGGTCCAGTTAAAAATGGAGTGAATCAAAGGATTCCACTCAGAAGTGCTGGTGTACACCTGTCACTGGCAAGAAGTGCCCATGAAGAGACAGGAAGAGGTCACAAGCACACTTAATACATGAACTCTAACACCTACCTAACTAATAAAAAATTAAAGGGGAGTAATATAATTAATGTGAATCCACATGTGTTTATGGGAAATAGATTCTGTCAAACTAGTTTGATTTTTTTTTATGAGATTACAATCTTTGTTTACAAACAACAGTGTAGACATAATATACTTAGACTTCTGTAAGGCATTTGACTTGGTACCGCACAACATTTTGATTCAAAAACTAGAATATTAAATTAATTAAAAGCTGGCTAACTGGTACATCTCAATGTAAATGTAAACAGGGAATCACCATCTAATGGGTGGGTTTCTACTGGGATCCCAGAGGGATCTTCTTGTTTCTTTGCTATTTAACGTTATTTTTGGTGATCTGGAGGAAAACAAAATCACCAGTGATGAAGTTTGTAGATGACACACAAATTGGGGGAGTGGTAAACAATGAAGAAGACAGCTCACTAATACAGAGTGATCTGGATTGCTTGGTAAACTGGGCACAAGCAAACAATATGGCTAAATGTAAATGTGTGTGTGTGTGTGTGCGTGTGTGTCCAAGAACAAAGAATGTGAGCCATACGTATACAGTGGTGAACTCTACTCTGAGAAGTAGTGGCTCTGAAAAAAATTTGAGGATTATGTTGGATAATCAGGTGAACATGAGCTCCCATTGTGACACTGAGGCCAAAAGGGCTAATGCAATCCTTGGACACATAACAGGGGAATCTTAAGTAGGAGTAGAGAGGCCATTTATCTCTGTATTTGGCATTAGCACGATTGCTGCTGGAATACTGGGTCCAGTTCTAGTGTCTGCAATTTAAGAAGGATGTTGAAAAATTGGAGAGGTTTTAGAGATGAGCCGCAAGAATGGTTAAAGGATCAGAAAACATGGCTTAAAGTGATAGATTGAGATCCTTGAGTCTATTAAGCTTAACAAAGAGAAGGATGACTTGATTACAGTCCCTAAGTACCTCCATGGTGAACAAATATTTAATAATGGGCTCTTCAGTCTAGCAGAGAAAGGTATGGTATGATCCAGTGGCTGGAAGTTAAAGCTTGATGGAGTCAGACTGGAAAAAAAAGGTGTGAATTTTTTTTTATTTTTTTAAAAACAGTGAGAATAATTAACCATTGGAAAAATTTACCAAGGGTCATAGTGGATTCTCCATCACTGACAATTTTTAAATCAAGATTGGATGCTTTTCTAAACAATATGCTCAAGGAATTATTCTGGGGAAGTTTTATGGCCTGTGTTATAGGAGGAGGGCAGATGAGATGATCCACAATGGTCCTTCCAGATTTGGAATCTACACAGCTAAGCCCTAAAATTTAGGCTTCAATAAATTTTCTTTTTATAAACTATTGTCTCCAACATGGCTGCCCTCAGAATCTTCACTCTCTCAAATGATGCATTAAGGACTCCTCTCTCCCTCCTCTCACCTTTGAAACCAAGGACCTATCTCCAGTCAATCAAGCTGATAAACACATTTTTGCACTATCCATCCTCTCTATGCAATATCCTTCAATTCCAAGGCCTGCAGTCAGTAGAAAGCAGGAATAAAGATGTGTCTTGTTTTCTCACTAGAAGTGACTGAGTTAGGATTTAGGATAAATCCAACAGGACTGAATTCCAGACCTGAGGCCCCACCACTGAGAACCCTCGGCACCTGGCTCGTATGAGTTTCCTCTGTAGCACATATTACAAAGTAATCTTCCTGGAAATAAGTAATAGGTATTAAAGGACACAAGAGAAGAGAAATATCTTTGAGATACCTGAGGTCTCAGCCATTCACGGTTTTAATTTCCATTCAGTTCCTTGGATTTAATGTGGTAGTAAAATGGCAGCCTGTGTATAATATTAAGCACAGAACAATGCTGTAAAGGGCAAAGACATGTTTTTCCACTATGTGAAGCCCCTGAATAGCCTTCCATGTTAGCTTTAAAGTCAGTGGGAGTTGCGGTTGCTCCGCCCCTTTGAAAGTCAGGCAAGTTACTTAGCAGTCCAGTTTTAGACACTCAAATCTGAACATTTTGGTCTGCTTAAGAGGAGTACTGAGTTCAACTAGAGTCCTGCTCCAGGAGAACTATGGTCAGAAATGGCTGTCTGTGGTGAGAAGATAGTTTTGAAAACTAGCAAACGGAAAGTGATCAGGAACAGTCAGCATGGATTCACCAAGGGTAAGTCATGCCTGACTAATCTAATTGCCTTCTATGATGAGATAATTGGCTCTGTGGATGAGGGGAAAGCAGTGGACGTGTTGTTCCTTGACTTTAGCAAAGCTTTTGACACGGTCTCCCACAGTATTCTTGCCAGCAAGTTAAAGAAGTATGGGCTGGACGAATGGACTATAAGGTGGATAGAAAGTTGGCTAGATTGTCGGGCTCAACGGGTAGCGATCAATGGCTCCATGTCTAGTTGGCAGCTGGTATCAAGTGGAGTGCCACAAGGGTCGGTCCTCGGGCCAGATTCGTTCAATATCTTCATAAATGATCTGGAGGATGGTGTGGATTGCACCCTCAGCAAGTTTGCAGATGACACTAAACTGGGAGGAGAGGTAGATACGCTGGAGGTTGGGGATAGGATACAGAGGGCCTTAGACAAATTAGAGGATTGGGCCAAAAGAAATCTGATGAGGTTCAACAAGGACAAGTGCAGAGTCCTGCACTTAGGACGGAAGAATCCCATGCACCGCTACAGACTAGGGACCGAATGGCTCGGCAGCAGTTCTACAGAAAAGGACCTGGGGTTACAGTGGATGAGAAGCTGGATATGAGTCAACAGTGTGCCCTTGTTGCCAAGAAGGCCAATGGCATTTTGGGATGTATAAGTAGGGGCATTGCCAACAGATCGAGGGACGTGATCGTTCCCCTCTATTCGACATTGGTGAGGCCTCATCCGGAGTACTGTATCCAGTTTTGGGCCCCACACTACAAGAAGGATGTGGAAAAATTGGAAAGAGTCCAGCGGAGGGCAACAAAAATGATTAGGAGACTGGAACACATGATTTATGAGGAGAGGCTGAGGGAACTGGGATTGTTTAGTCTGCGGAAGAGAAGAATGAGGGGGGATTTGATAGCTGCTTTCAACTACCTGAAAGGGGGTTCCAAAGAGGATGGATCTAGACTGTTCTCAGTGGTAGCTGATGACAGAACAAGGAGTAATGGTCTCAAGTTGCAGTGGGGGAGGTTTAGGTTGGATATTAGGAAAAACTTTTCACTAGGAGGGTGGTGAAACACTGGAATGCATTACATAGGGAGGTGGTGGAATCTCCTTCCTTAGAGGTTTTTAAGGTCAGGCTTGACAAAGCCCTGGCTGGGATGATTTAGTTGGGGATTGGTCCTGCTTTGAGCAGGGGGTTGGACTAGATGACCTCCTGAGGTCCCTTCCAACCCTGATATTCTATGATTCTGTGATCAGAGTTGTTAATGCATTTAGTTTTGTTGCCAGTTACTAAAACATTGGTTGATGGAAGAAAATGAAAGAGGTCAAGTACCTATAAAGCCTGAGAAAAATAACGGGTGGTACGGAGGCAAAATTCAGCAAGTCCTAGAACCAGACTCTGTTTATGCACTAGCAGTTGAACTAGAAGAAACTACAATAGTGTTTGCTTGTTTTTTATTTAATAAGCTGTCATTTTAACTCCCAAGATTGGCTCAATGTTTCTAAAAATGCAATCCAGCCACATCATAATGGATAAGGAAGGGGTGCATGTGTTTCAGGGAATTAGCTTCAAAATCTTTTTATAAAGATAATTTTGAAATCTTTTGGTTTGTTTGTTTAAATCAAGATGTATAACAGCTCATATACAAGAGTTTCTGGTAGAATAGTGCCCTCTGGTGATATTCTCTCAATTAATTTAGGTTTCTATCTTATTAAAGGTTTCAGAGTAGCAGCCGTGTTAGTCTGTATTCACAAAAAGAAAAGGAGTACTTGTGGCACCTTAGAGACTAAATTTATTTGAGCATAAGCTTTCGTGAGCTACAGCTCACTTCATCGGACTGAATGCATCCGATGAAGTGAGCTGTAGCTCACGAAAGCTTATGCTCAAATAAATTTGTTAGTCTCTAAGGTGCCACAAGTACTCCTTTTCTTAAAGAAGTCTTTAGTTGGTTATTCTAATGACCGATTTAGTCCCTCTGTACAGAATTATTGGATATCCACAGATCTACAAGTTTTAAAAATAGACTTGATTCATCCAGTTAGATTTTCGTAGTCACATGTGATCAGATATTTTTGGTATAAGTAAAAGTCTGACTGGTTAGATCACAGAAACCTCCTGGGGGCTGCTACCTGATATGCCAAGATTACTTCTGCTCCTGCTTTCCTGCCCTGTCAGTTTAGGACTTCAGTGCCCTGCCTGGTTTGAGCCAGACCCGTTAGCCAGCTGCAAACCCAGACCCAGGTCTGAACCATGTCCCCTAACAGCTGTAGAGCTTAACTGAAAGCAGCTTACAGAAGTGTTCCTGTCTTTAACACTCAGATGCCCAACTCCCAATGGGGTCCAAACCCTACATAAATCCGTTTTACCCTGAATAAAGTTTATACAGGGTAAACTCATAAATTGTTCACCCTCTATAATACTGACAGATATGCAGATATGTTTTCCCCCCCCCCAAGTATTAATACATACTCTGGGTTAATTAATAAGTGAAAAGTGATTTTATTAAATACAAAAAGTAGGATTTAAGTGGTTCCAAGTAGTAACAGACAGAACAAAGTGGATTACCAAGCAAAATAAAATAAAACACATAAGTCTATGTCTAATCAAACTGAATACACAAAAACCTCACCAGTTCCAGTAAGCTTCCTTTTACAGACTAATCTCCTTCTAGTCAGGGTCCACCAATCACTCACACCCCCTGTAGTTACTGTCCTTTGTTCCAGTTTCTTTCAGGTATCTTTGGGGGTGGAGAGGCTCTCTCTTTAGCCAGCTGAAGACAAAATGGAGGGGTCTCCCAGTGGTTTAAATAGACGCTCTTGTGGGTGGAGACCTCCTCCTCTCTCCTATGCAAAGTCCAGCTACAAAATGGAGTTTTGGAGTCACCTGGGCAAGTCAAATGTCCATGCATGACTGAGTTCCTTACCAGCAAAGCCACATTCCTGGGAAAGCCCAGATGAGGATTGGCATCTCCAAGTTCATTGCTGGCTTAAGGGCTTCTTGATTGAGCACTTACTGAGTATAGTCTTTTCTCAGGAAGCTGACCAACTGCTTCACTAAAACCTACTCAGAATCAAACAAGTATGCAGCCAATATTCATAACTTCAAATACAAAAATAATACATGCGTACAAATAGGATTAATAGAGTCAGTAGATCATAACCTTTACAGAGATGTGTTACATGGCATATGTAGCATAAAACACATTTTAGTTATGGAAATATACTTATGAATGTATATATGACATAATGCCTTCTAGGGGGCACCGTCACAGTCTCATTAACATCTCCTTACCCATGGAAAGAACAGTGTTAATAAGGAGATAGATCCTTCTCTCCCTTACACACTCAATGTTCACCAGAGTTAATGGGAGTTCTAAATATGCAAAAAGTGTAGAATTAGGCTGTTTATGATCATGACATTTGAGAGTGATTTGGGGCTTGATTTTCAAAGGGACTGAACTTTCACAGTTCCCACCAAAATTTCATTAAATTCATATGGATAGTTTAGGGGCAGCAGAATAAGACCAATATTATGCTTGTTAATATTCATTCATATTTAAAAATAACTTTTCACTTATATATCACCTTCATTTCACAGGCGCTGACTTTTGGTTTTGCCGGTGGGTGCTCCGCTCTGCCCCCGCCCCCCCATCCATGCAGGAGGAGGGTGGGGCCTCGGGACAGAGTGGGCGGGGCTTCAGCCAGAGCGCTGGGGCCCACAAAAGATTAATCCAGCCCTGTGGGTGCTCAGCACCACCTTTTTTTTTTTTTTTTTTAAATGGGTGCTTGAGCCCGCACCAACAGAGTCAGTGCCTGTGCTTCCATTAAAGGATCTAAGAAGAGCTCCAAGAATTGCTTCAAGGAGAAACATCAAAATTTTTACAAAATTGTGGTATCATACACAAAAAATACCATAAAGAAATATTTTAAAAGTTCAAAAGGATAGGTAGGAAATTAATAAAACTTGTTGAAGGATAAAGATATTTAGTTTATTCATATCACAATATTAAATAAATTTATAGAAATGCCACCATCAAGTGTACAGAACAAAGCTAAATACCATGTGACCTTACTATTATAGTCCTCACCTATTTTATTGATCTATAAAGCTTCTAGCAAACTTTGGGTGTTGCGGAAATTATAGTGATAAAGGCCTATCCTGCTACCTTTATTCATGATAATGATCCTTATTCACAAAAAGTTACTTACATGAGTTAGTCAAGGTTGCACGATTTTGACCGACATTTTGCAGACAATTCCAGAAGTGCCATTTGACCACTAGTGGTGGCATGTATCCACTGCGGGCTTGCATTACTCAGAAAGTGTTTTCCTAGCAATGGAAGCAGTTAAGTGAGACTGACATATCAGTTTGCCAGTATAGTGGATTCCACTGAAATGTATAGGGAGAGACAATAAAAATCAATAGTTTGCCGAGAACATCTATAAAAGGGACACGTTTGAGGTCTGAAACACTATTAAAAAAATTCCTATAATTCAGGTTGCACCCATTCTTGGGAATAAAGGAGCATTGCACATTTTCTTTTAATTAGTAAGATAAGGAGGAGTTTGGTTTCATTTATCTTTTCAGAGACAGATCTATTCAAATATTTAAACTGAAAAACCTGATATATCTTTGTGCCCTTGTGCAGCAGCCAAAGCCTTTTCCTTGTTATAAATTTTACAACAGTTTTAGTTCAGAAAGTTTTAATTCACTCTTCAAGGACAGAAATAGTATGGAAGCCAGTTTTAACATAGTGCAGTGTTTATGCTAGAAAGCATGTTTATAGTAACACATGCGTTCTTGTTCCAATTTATACAAAATAAATTTCTTATTACTGAATTACATGGCTTGTTCCACAATTGTTTCCCAACTTTAACCATTGGTTCTTTGGGGCCTAAATATGGAATTAAATTTGCAAAATGAACAAAAATGCAATAGTCTAAGAATCTCAAATTAAGGTACTAAAATGTTTCTCTTTTTAGCCCACATAGTCTGATTTAAAGTATAATCTATTTCCATTTAACTACTTGTTCTTATATTTTGCTGCAAGCCCCATTCCATAAAGGATAAAATGTAAATTTATTTAAGAGCTTTGTACATCTTTAGCTATTTTTCCAGAGAATAAGCTGATAGAATTTTCTGTAACAGAGCGATCAGGAGCATAATGTTTAGAGCTGCTGCTATGTGTTTAAATTTGATGGCATCATCAAATCAGTGGGAGTTCAAATGATTGTCAATGACAGTCTTTTTCATTTAAATAGTATCCAGAATGGGGGAAACGGGGGAGATAAAGGTAAAATCTACTCATCAGGAACAGATATTATGCTGCAGAGCTGCCTGAAAGTGTATTTACCTGATGCACCAATCATCTTGCTCAGTAGGAGCTGTTGGGAGCTCAGTGCTTTTGAAAGTCAGACCACACATTTATGTGCCGAAGTATGGCTTTGGGAGCCTAAATGTAGGCTCCTATTATTGAGAATCTTAGCCAGAGCTCTTAGCTCTCAATCTGATAATCTAACTACCACCACTTCCTGTAAAAAGCAGTCCATTTTTACAGCAAAGTCAGAAAGAACTTGGATACCATCTCACATGCTATCATCATGATTGCTCTCCTACTCTTTAATTATTCATTGGTCATCTGTGGAATGAAGACCAAACTGAAAGCTGTGACATTCATAGACATGAAGTTATAAAGGAAAAAAGTGGTTTCCCAGAATTGTAAAAGAATGAAAAGTTTGAAACGTTAGCATGTACTTCTACATCGCACAATACAAAGCCAATAAATATGACAAAAAGGTATTTCGTATGAATCACTAATAGACTTATAATAAAACATCACAGAAAAAGTTATATAGATGTGAAGGACTTCTGGGAAACAAGAATATTGAGAAACAATGCTCACTCAGTAAGTAGCTGAGGGACACCAATTAAAGCCCTGATCCTGCAAACACTCAAACATGCTTACCTTTACACATAAGAGTATGGAAGTGAATGGGGCTACTCACACACATAAAGTACATGTGTTAAGTCTTAGAATCAGGAAATAGTGAAGTATTATGTATGTAATGCAGACTAAGAAGTTTGCTTTTGGAGAGATACAAGACCTAGATACTTATTATAGTGATAGGGGCTGTATATCTAAACACCTTCCGAGAATTTTAGAATAGAACAGTGAGAAGTCCTGACCCCACTGAAGTCATTGAAGTTGCCATTGACTTCAGTGAAGCCAGAATTTCAGTCTCTCTCTCTCTCTCTCTCTCTCTATATATATATATATATCTTTCTTCCATGCCTATAATACGAATAGCTTTATTTTTGTTGGTTTGCTTTGCTTTGCTTTTTACCTTTAACTTTTGTTTGTAGCTGCTGATGGGGCCACGGGGAAAACAACACTCCCATAATGGACCAATTGCTTATAAAACTTTGGGAAATTTTAGAGATTTGAGAGTGGGATGAATAACCTAAAGGAGTACTACTTATAACAAGTTTTTAAATGTTTAGCTATCCTTCATTACTTACATTGAAAAGAAAAAGTGGATGAGGAAGCTATTTTATTTTATTTTTTTCCTTACTGAAGTTTAGTTTATTATGTTGCTCCATTTCTTCTGCATATATGTAAACTTTTTTGATGTTCTTAATTTGAACCACGTAACAATCTATGTCTTGGCATAAAACATACTCAAGTAAGTATACTTAATAGTTCACTATTTAAATGTGACCCTAACAAAAATATTCTCAAGAAGTGCATCTACTGCTGAATGTCAGCTATGGTTCAAGACTAAGGATCTTTCAAACAAGCCTTCCTAACAAATAAGATCAATGAAGGTCTTTTCTATTTAAAGATTTTGGGGTGAAAAAATTGCAGCCACGTTACTAACAATTTGTTATAACCTTAAATATATTCTTTGAGAGAACAGTCAAGAAAAATAATTCTGAGAGATCAAACAGTACTAAGCTATTCCCTAGGAGCTTTGAAATATTAATGAGCTCTGCCTTGAGAGATTTAACTGATGCCTCAAACTTGTAGCATTCTAAATAGCCCACTTTAGGTCTCCAGTCAACTCAAGCCTTTTACAACAGAGGATGACAATGGACATAAGAGGAGGACATAAAGCCAAGCACCTACTTTCATGAGTAAGGAACATACACGATAAAAAGAAAAGGAGTACTTGTGGCACCTTAGAGACTAACAAATTTATAGTTAGTCTCTAAGGTGCCACAAGTACTCCTTTTCTTTTTGCGAATACAGACTAACACGGCTGCTACTCTGAAACCTGACACATGATAAAGGGAAGCATATTTGTCTCAGGGTCTGTACCTAAAGAAGAGACCAAAAACGGTCTAAGAGGAGGACAAGTCAAGCCCACGTTTAATATAGAGTGCACATTTTGTTCATTCCTCGTTTGCTTAATCATTTAGGTTTTTTTACATTCGCACTGAAGAGATAACCAGAAGTGGGTTTTGAAGGAGGGCAGAGTGGTAGTACAACACAGTGAGTCAACAAAAACATAGGAGGCATGCAAGTGGGAAAAGATGTTTGTGCAATAAAGATAAATCAGGAATGAAGGTTAGTGGAATTATCTGGGGATAGAGTACAAAAAGGGCAGAGAGGGAGACAAAATAAGTGTGGCAGTGACAGAAGTGTGAATTACTTTGAAAGAAAAGATGAGGAGTTAAAATCTGTAAGAATTATTTGCATGCTGAACTGCTAACAGTTAGTATTTTTCCTCCATGAACAGAGATATTAATCTTAATGAGGCAGTGTAGTCCAGTAGTCAGGGCATGGGGCTCAAGAGACCTGAGTTCTAGTCCCACTTCTGTCACTGACCTGTTATGTGACCTTGGGCAATTCACTTCACCTGTCTCTTCCCCCCGATCTGTAACATGGAAAGGATGATACTGAACTTCTTCTGTGAAGCACTTTGAGTTCTAAGGGTTTATGTACAAAGTTTCATTATTTAAATCTATGCCTTTAGCAGGTTACCATCAGTGATCACAGGGTCCAATTTATCAGTGCCTTGCTCTTTGCAGAGTCATTTACCCCAGTGCAAAATGAGTTGAGTGTATATGCAAAGTAAGCACAAGCCACCATCATTCTGATTTGGTCATACACTTTGCACTGGTGTAAGTGACTGCCCCACATCCATAGGCCATGAATGCCTAGGGCTAGAGGGGTTCAGGCACCCTAAATCTATTTAACACTCACCATCTCCCGAGCTGCCCCCTCTCACCCCACATGAACGCCAGGCTCCACAAGCGAAGCCCTGATGTGTGCCATGTGACGCTGTGGCAGGCTCCTCAAGCCTCCTCCAGGAGGTGAGAGCCAACAGGCCATAGGGGGAAGCTGGGCCCAGGCCAGCACCACAAGATAGAATGGAAACACCGCTGATGAGACTCACTCTCCAACTCCCATACCCAGGAGAGGGGACAGGAGAGAGCCAGTGGTGAGTGTGAGGCCAGACAGGCAGGCTTGCTCTGTAACCTCCAGGCCCAACAGCACAGGATAGGAGCAGAGCTATCACTATCCAGGGTGAGCAGGGGGCTGGGTGGGCTCACTCTGCAATCCCTATGGGACAGGAGCTGCCGCTGCTCAGGGTGGTTGTGGAGGCAAGGTCACTCTCCAATCCCACCAGGCCTCCCCTCCACAGTGGGCCGGGATCCAGCCAGGTCCAGCCCTGCCCCCTGCATTCCCCCCAAACATTTTCATCTTCTGTCTATGCCCACATCCTTGTGTAACAATGGATTTGGGCTCTAGGTTTTTAAACTTTGTCTGATATTTTATTATCTGTGAGGACTGACATCAACATTAAAACTGTTCAGTGTAAAAAAACTTCTGTTAACTGATTGACTCATTACCCTGAACAGTTTCACTGAGTTCGCTGGAGTAATTGTGTAGAGTATATTCTTATGCATCCAGAACACGTTTAAATGTAGCCCTATGTCCATAAAACACCACAATTCAAGTTGACATTGGTTTCAGATGTGGTGTTTAAAGGGAGGCAGCCCAGGCAGAAATAAATAAATATGCATTGTTCTGTCATATTACCTGTCTTGCATAAAGTAGCAAAACACTTCATTTGTTTAAAAGGTTGAATAAGGCCTCAAGCAGTCTTTCAGACATTATAATTATGAATAATTGACACTTGTAAATGTACATGTTTGATCAGTTCTGCCAATGAAACAGTAAATCAGAATGTTATGTTTGCCTAGGTTTCTGCCCTGAAACTGCGTTATATTAAATTACCAACATTTGTAAGTTTGCTTGTCATAAAAATTCTACTATTTATTTACTTACTGAGACTCTATCTTCCCATATTTTCCATGCTGTTCTTTGGGGAGCAGGGAGAGAATTTACTGCTCTTTATTTGCCTTGACTTCAACAAATAGAATTCAAGGCTAGAACCCTTGTTAGACAGTCAGGAAAACCAGTCAGAGCTCCATGCCCCAGCCAGTACCCACAGAACAATGCAGCAGCCTAGCCAAGCCCAACTTCATCCCCTAGAATGGAATCTGACTCTTCCCCTTCTCCACTGTCATTGAGAATGGAAAAACACACCTGAACAACAGACAGGGAGCTCAAATGGGGAAAGTATAAAGAGAGACAGAGCAGTCAGCGCACTATGGACCTAGCTGACACACTACAGCTATCACATAGCACCAATGGGGGCAAAATAACTCGTATTTTCCCCTCAGAACACTGGCATTGGCGGGGGAGGGGGAGTCAGCTAATCCCTCTGCAGACTCAACAAGGCCCCCATACGCATCTGTTGTCTTCACAGGTCATTTCATGGAGTCTGAGCCCAAGCCCAAGGCTGAAATAGCTTCAGCTAATCGCATGGAGGAGCTCCCCAGCCCATACTTGTGCTCTGCAGGTGTTAAGCCACACTCTGCACTCTAATGTGTTGTCAGCTTGACTTCCTTAGATGTGCAAGGGCAAATACACAGCCCACATAAATGAGAACAGAGGACCTGTGAGCCCCTTATTCCTACATTAGATGAGTCAAGATTTGTTCCTTATTAAGAGAAAAAAAAAGCTTTAAAAAAGTGCCAACTGCTTTTATTAGTTGCCTTTAATTTTCTCTTTCCCACTTTTGGAGTTTGAGAAACAGTATTGTTCCTTCCAGTTCTATTCTTTTTCCAGCTGGTAACACTGGTTTTTTGGATACTACAAAAGGGCTTCTAGAAAGTTATTTCTAGTTTGTGATCTGAATTTTAATAAAACAAAAATTAGATACCTTGAGTCTATTCTTTTGATGTGCACCCACCAGCCCCTGTGATATTAACTAGGGTCCTCTGGACATTTCCAGTGAAAAAGACACCATTTTTACAACAATGTAAAGTCTTTGGATGCTGCAAACAAACATATATACTATACTGCCTATCAGGACATAATCTTGATGGTTGTCTAGTGGTTACAAAGAAGGGACTGGGGACCCACTTTCTTCTATTTCTGAATCAGTAACATCAGCCAAGGCACATAATCTTGTGACTCAGTTTAACTATCTGTAAAATTGGGATAATACCCGCACAGGGGTGTTATCACACTTACTGAAAGTTTGTATGGCATCTGGAGACCTTCAAATGTAGTTATGTCTCATTAATATAGAATCAAACTTGAAGCTTACAAGTCTTGACAGTACCTGTTTAATCTACTTTAAAAAGATATATCATCTTAACTAGCTCCTTAAAACTGTTGACGTGTATATATAAAATTAGGCTAAATCACAATTTTTCTTGTGTGTAAAGTAATTTATTTTTACAGAAGCTAGCACTATGGGATCTTAATCTATGATTGGGACATCCAGCTACTATACAGTACAATAAAAAATTATTTAGGAGCACAAGTCCATTGAAAAAGCCCATCCCAAATTCCCAGAATAGCCACTGAAAGGCTTTTAATGTTTAGGGAATGATTGTAGCAGATTAATAAACTTAATCTGCTTCAAAGCAGAAAGGAAGATAGAAAAAAAAAACAACTCATTGTATCAGTCAGTGCTCATCTGGGCTATACCATGCTACCCATAGACCTGCAGAAGAGCTCTGTGAAGTTTTGAAAGCTTGTCCCTTTCACCAACAAGAGTTGGTCCAATAAAAGATATTACCTCACATACCTTATCTCTCAAGTTGCCTATTAGGCATTCAGGAATACCTGCATACATAAATAAAGCTCCCTATTAATAATGTGATATGCACAGTTTCAGATAAAATTGCTAAATTTTACCTTGCACTCCAAAAAAAAAAAAAACTAGCAACAATAGTTCACAAAACACACATGTCAATCTAATGGTACCGTATACATGTGCAGCATAAAAGATGGTAGTCTATAGTTAAGGCTGTGTAACACTTTCCATTTTAAGACACTGTTTTCAGTTGGTGTCAAGGGGCATTGCTTCTCTCCTGCCTTCTCCTCACAGAAACTCCATGGATTCCAGTGCTTGTGCCTTCACCATACCCTTTTTATTTTAAGTTCCCTCCACCATTTCCACAACAATCCCTGTGAAACAGTCTATTTACAGCACCAAGAGCACTTTTTGGTCTTCTCCCCAGGACCTGAGGGGAACAGAGGTCTCCCTCCCTTGAGGTCTCTGCGTGCCTGAGCTCAACTAGCCCTGGTCCCCCTCCCCAGCACTTCCTTCATGCCTCTTTATCAGCCTTGGGCTGATGGTGTAACTGGCTCCTTAAACCATCCAGCCGGCCAGCCCGATTGTCTAATAACCCCCTTCAGCTTTCTCAAGGGAACTAATTAACAGCTGAGTGATCAGAGTGCAGGTGCAACTGTTTGCATTCTGTCATAGTCACTTATAATTTTTCCAAGATTTAACAGTTTGAGCTTTTGAAATTTTCTATGACAAATGTCTGCCTCAGGCTGATGCCTGGAAAGCTTCCGTTAAAACTATTCATCCACTTCTGAGACTAAAAGTTAAGATACATTATTTTTACCCTGTCCATGTTAAAATCTTCCATCCATTTAAGTTAAAAGCTTAGCAGGGGAGCTTTGTGTAATCTCTGCAAAAGGCTGCCCAAATAATAAATCTCACTTGCATATATGCATTAGAGATTGGCAGCATTCGTCACTGAAGAGACCATCCCCAGTGAGCATGCTCCATCCCCACAGGTGAAAAAACGCACTGTTAAATTCCAGAACAAACATTTCACATTACAAAATATTTTCCTCACTGAAATTTCTTGAAATAAATACAATTTCACACAAAAAATTGTTTTGCTCAAACATTTTTTCTAACACAACCAGTTTTGACAAAAAATGTCCAGCCAGCTCTATGTAGGTCCACCCGCCTTGTTTGTTGCAGAAGTTAGTAGGTGTATAGTGAATGAGGCAGGGAATTGCAGGAAGAGAAAGAGTGGTCTGTTGTGTTAGTTTCAATGGAATAAATGATCCCAGAGTCAAAGGGGCACACAGAGTTTGCCAGCTCCTGGAATGCCAAACTGAGCCTGTGGGGGTACTACCCAAAGGACTACAACTGCAATTGTCTACCAGAGCCCTCTGGCACCATTTTCCAGCATTTTCTTGAAGTCAGGAATGAGGACAGAAACTCCTGTTGAGGCCAATAGGAAGGCTTCTGCAAAGGGTGATTTAGACAAGTAGTTTACTGGGCCAGTAATGAGCCTGGGCTGCTCAGCCCCTCTCAGTGGGTGAGGATAGCTTGCTGCCTGACTCAGGGACAAGGTTTAGGTTCACATTGGAGCTGAGAGAGAGAGAGAGAGAGGCGCAAACAGCTCAGGGGCAGGGAGTGTGATTAACACCCACTCTCCACAAAGGGAGCCTCTGAGCTGCTAAGGGAAAGTTACACGAATCAGGCAGTGCCAGTCCTGTGGAGACTAGCATCCTAAGTAGCAGAGATCAGACCTGGTGCCCGGCCCTGAGAGCGGATTGAGACTCTCACAGGCCTCCAGACTAGGGTGCTAGTGAGCCTGGCAGGAGCCAGGAGAGGACCCTGACCCACTGCGGGGCAAAGACACAGTAAGGGGACCTTTTTTTGTTCAAGCAATTCCCAATGCTGCAGCACTCGTCGTGCAAAGGAGGGAGCTGTGCCAGGAAGAGGATGAGTTGTGAATGTTGGGAGGTGAGGTATTGGTTGATTTGTTCATGTTAATAACTTGTTGGTTAACTCTAACCCTCTCCTGCCCCAGATCCTATTTTCCCCACTCCCAATAAAATCCCTCTTTCTTATGCTATTTTTGGGTGTGTTGGATCTTTGCTGGGGTTTGGGTTGATGTACTTAATTGTTTCTTCTTTAGTGGGTTTTCTGCTCCTTGCCCACTAGTAGCATTACTCATTTTCCAAGGGACTGCACCCACTGTGGCTCAAATACAGTGAGGAGGCACCAGGTATCTGAGAGAACCCCAGCCCAACCCATGCAAGGAATGGGAAAAAACCACTCCACATAGCAAGCACCAGGGTGGAGGCTTGAGCAACACATTGGGCTACAGGTACAACACTGAACAGTTAAACATGGTTTGGGGATTTTGAATACAGAGACCTTGGCTTGCTTAATCCCATGACAGCCATCACCAATACACATTTTGATAACCTTTTATTAAAGATACAAAAAAAGGAACACAGTTGCATTTAAAAGTATTAAGCGAGGCTTTTAACAATATCCCTTATTCCCTGCAGCTGAAGAAAGTTTTTATATGGAAAACCCTGTCGGACATGGTGTCAGATTTGTATTAAAGATGGTAACTGCCTGGCGGGGGGGGGTAGAAAAAATTAGTTGAGCTTTCTGGACGTTAAAATTCAATCCTGCTTCCTTCAAGACAAAATGCACACAAAAGGGAACGGAAAAGAATAGCAGAGATTAAAAAGATAATGCAGAGTCCATCTCTAGTGTCAATTCTCACTTGCAGCCTCACTGCTGGAGAACCAAAAGGCACAGCACACAGTACTGACAGCTGCTCAGACTACGCAAACTTGTACCAACAATCAAGCTGCTTAAGGAGTTGTCTTTCTGGCCACTGGCTCCCACCAGCATTACAAAAGACGCAGTCTTGGGCAGCTAAGCCAGACTTAAACGGAAGACAGAGAGAGAGAGGAATAAAAAATAAAGATGGGTGAAAGAAAAGGATACCTGGAGCAGGGGGTGGAAGCAAGTACCCGAGTCTCACATTCAAAGTGACAGGTTTCAGAGTAACAGCCGTGTTAGTCTGTATTCGTAAAAAGAAAAAAGAAAAGGAGTACTTGTGGCACCTTAGAGACTAACCAGTTTATTTGAGCATGAGCTTTCGTGAGCTACAGCTCACTTCATCCGATGAAGTGAGCTGTAGCTCACGAAAGCTCATGCTCAAATAAACTGGTTAGTCTCTAAGGTGCCACAAGTACTCCTTTTCTTTTTACATTCAAAGTGGTGTTCAGAATTTAGCCAGACTCAGTGGAGGTGGCAATGTCATCTGGGTCTCTCTCTCTCTGGCCCAGACTGGTCAGGATGCCTTTCACATAAGATAAGATAGAACTCTCTCTAAGGTCACTAAACCCCAGACAAAGGGCTCTTAGCAGGACTTGAAAACCCCATGGAAACTTCCTCTCCTATGGAAAATTACATGGATTTGTGGCAGTTACTGCTCAGCATTACATGAAATTGAGTTGCTACAGAATTTCAGAGTGGACTCTAATAGCAATAAAGGAAAAGTGAAATAAAAATACTAAATTAAGACAAACAGTTTGTTTAATAAAAGCTGAAACAGTTTTCAAAAAAAATTTGGCTGAAGAGATCCTGGAAGTTAAAAAAGGAGTCCTGTGAACCATTACAAGAAAGTAAAACACTCTTTATTACTTTCATGCCATGGATCTTGGAAATAAACTACAGTAACTCCTCACTTAACATTGTAGTTATATTTCTGAAAAATGCAACTTTAAGTGAAACGACATTAAACTAATCAAATTTTCCCATAAGACTTAATGTAAATGTGGGGGGTTAGGTTCCAAGGAAATTTTTGGGGGGCAGACAAAAAGCATTATATACTGTACAGTACTGTACTGTGGTTGGGAGGTGCCCCTGGCTTACCCCACACAGGCATAGCCCGCTACAGGCAAGGACGCTAGGAAGCACCTTGTGCAGCAGCAGCTTCCCCGCAGAAGAACAGGCGCCAACTTTGCTGGGGGATCCTCCAGGCCCGCCTCTTCCCGTCCCCGCTCCACTCCAGGCCCACCTCTTCTCACCCCCACTCCACCTCCTCTCCGGAGCACACTGCGTCCCTGCTCCCTCCCAGAAAGTCCTAAGCTCCGCCAAACAGCTATTTGGCAGCACGGAAGCGCTGGGAGGGAAGGGGAGGAGGCAGAGAAGAGGAACTTGTTCGGTGCTCCTTTGTAAAGTCACTGCTCTTCCACAGAATCTTACAAGCAGTGGACAGAGCAGGCAGCCAAACGACATTATAAGGGAGCATTGCACAACTTTAAACGGAGCAGTGATGTAACTTCGAAACAATGTTAAGCGGGAGGACATTAAGTGAGGAGTTACTGTATCTATAACGTAATTGACTTACTGGATCTTCCTTAATATGTAAAACTTATTAAATTTATTCCAGCTAATGAGGAACCCTTGCTGTAATCATAACAAGTGAAAACAAAATAGTATTAAGCTTATTTCAGTCCAGTCATCTTGCAGCTATTTTGATCCTCCCAAAGTCTTTTTAAGGACCCCAGAAGGATGTGATGAACAGAATAGCTCATCCCCTCATCATTTGGCCACCAGTTAGGCTTAATATCTGAAACACTGACTTTGGTCAGTTCCATTCTACTTTTGTTTACTAGTCTTGCCCTTAACACAGCCATTGGGTTATAGCAGCAGACCTTTTTGTTTGGACCAATTCAATCTGCCATTCACTGTTGCTGACTTATTTATAAATGATTTTATATAATAGGCTGAGTTGAACTATTGTTACCTTGGACAACTTAGAATAAGGCAATGGACCGCAGTCCTGCTTCTGTTTCAGAGCTCCTATAAAGCTAGGCAAATTGCTTAAACCAAAAAATGTTTGTATGCTCATTTTCTGAGTACCTAACTTCAGACACCTGGGGCCAGATTTACACAAGCACTGAGCACTCACAACTGTAAGGGACATCAATGGGAGCTGTGCTTGGATCATATAAACTGTTATAAAAATGAACTTAAGTGTCTCAAGTTTGGTACCCAAACTAGTGGGCACAAGAGCAGGGCTGAGAATTTTCTATCAAAGAGTTTGACAGAAAATGCAGTTTCCACAGAATCTAAGTTTTCCAATTCCCAAAGGAGAAATCCAAATGAAATATTTTGTTTTGGGTAAATCCAAATAAAAAAACAAACATTCTGTTTCTGCAACAACAACAAAAAATGAGGCATACTTGTGGCACCTTAGAGACTAAAATTTATTTGGGCATAAGCTTTCGTGGGCTGTCAATCTGACGTTAATATGTGCTCTCTTAGCTACCACGATGCTTCACGGGAATTGTAGTTAGGTGCCTGTCAAGGTTCCTCCCCCACTCTGAACTCTAGGGTACAGATGTGGGGACCTGCATGAAAACCTCCTAAGCTTACTTTTACCAGCTTAGGTTAAAACTTCCCCAAGGTACAAATTAATTTTATCCTTTGTCCTTGGAATATCCACTGCCACCACCAAACTCTAACTGGGTTTACTGGGAAACGTAGTTTGGACACGTCTTTCCCCCCAAAATCCTCCCAACCCTTGCACCCCACTTCCTGGGAAAGGTTTGGTAAAAATCCTCACCAATTTGCATAGGTGACCACAGACCTAAACCCTTGGATCTGAGAACAATGAAAAAGCATTCAGTTTTCTTACAAGACGACTTTTAATAGAAATAGAAGTAAATAGAAGTAAAGGACTCACCTCTGTAAAATCAGGATGGTAGATACCTTACAGGGTAATTAGATTCAAAACATAGAGAATCCCTCTAGGCAAAACCTTAAGTTACAAAAAAGACACACAGACAGAAATAGTCATTCTATTCAGCACAGTTCTTTTCCCATCCATTTAAAGAAATCATAATCTAACACATACTTAGCTAGATTACTTACTAAAAGTTCTAAGACTCCATTCCTGTTCTGTCCCCGGCAAAAGCGCATACCGACAGACACAGACGCTTTGTTTCTCTCCCTCCTCCCAGCTTTTGAAAGTATCTTGTCTCCTCATTGGTCATTTTGGTCAGGTGCCAGCGAGGTTACTTTTAGCTTCTTAACTCTTTACAGGTGAGAGGATTTTTCCTCTGGCCAGGAGGGATTTTAAAGGGGTTTACCCTTCCCTTTATATTTATGACAGTGCCTCATATCTGTTCTCTATGAATGGAGCACCTTGGCTTGATTACATCTCCGATGGTGCACTGTAGTCTATCCCCTGGTTAAACCTTAAGTGCACCATGGGAGATGTAGTCCAACTGCAAAATTCCCATTGACTTTGTTGGGAGCAGGACCAGGTCCATATAAAAATGACATTTGCAGACCTTTTGAATCTAGTAAGAACTTTGTGAGAAAATACATATGTTAAATAGATGCATAATTTTTGTTTACAAAGTTTTAGAATGGTCCAGAACCCTCAGCTCAATTTCATAAGTCCATTTACCGTCAGAAGGAGAAAAAACTTGGAAGGAAGGTACTGATATATGTAAAAATATTGTACCTGCAGTATGCTGGAGTAAGAGCATATAAATGATTTGCCACTGCCACCCCAGAATTCTCACATAAATTAGATTGATCTCTTTCTTGGTGCTAAGAGTTGTATCTTTAAAGCCCTCTCTGAGGTGTTCTAAGGCATCAACCATGACTAAAATGCAACAAAATGTCTATGAAGGCTCCATTTTAAATAAAATTAAAGAATCCAGTCAAGGAGATCTAATACGAAAAGAAAGGAGGAAAAGGATGGGGCGGGGGGAAGGTAAAGGTAATTGATATATGCTCAGATATAGTGAAATTTAAGGAAAACAGAAGCCATGCTAGCTTACATTCTTTTCCCCTCACTTTTAGTTGAGTTCAATAAAATGTATTAGTTTTATTTGGAAAGGTACAGATGATAAAATTCTAGCTAGATGACTGTAGGAAAAAATAAGACAAAAAGATGTCGGAAACAGAGCACTTTAATTTTCAGTAATTATTTTTCTTCTCATCTATACACAATAAACAGGATTTGCACTGATAAAACATACTTGACTTTTTATTATATCGAGGAAGCAGAAAGGAAAGAGTAATAGTAGTGATGAAACTTAACATTTGGAAATATTTGTGACCTTATTTCTCCTCTAAAAGTATTCCACTTAGACCAACTTCCTTTATCTTCTTCCTTACCTTTATATCCAGCGTGTGATTTTGTACACTGGATCAAATCTGGAGTAGTGTACAATACTTCAGCCCCTATTGATTATGTTCACACAGACGAAAAAGGACATGTAGAGACAACAACAGAATGTTAATAATCACCATGGCTGGATCCAGGCCTTTATATAAATTTACCACCTTTGATAATCTAAGTCTCAGTAGCTTATCTCATGCATATTGGACTTTACTTATCAGTATGATATTTTGTGAATTCAGATGATTAACATTGGTGAGAAAAATGTCAATTATTTTCAGTTTTATTATTGAAATAAAATACCAACTTCAAATTATCCTAAAAGAATTTGAAAAGAGAAAAAAAATTAAGCACATTTACAAATGAACACTAGTCTTGGTACGGTAAAAGCTATACCTTGCAACACAAAGAGAGACTCATATCGATATTAGCATAGAGTTTTTGTACACAACTGTGGGAGCTACTAACATTTAGAAACTAATCTATTTCTTGTATGTTTTAAAGGCATCTTTTCTTAAATCTGTTACTTTATCTGTTCCGCTCTCCTTCTTCCTTACATAGGACTTAATTTAATCCTGTCCAAACATGCATCCTCACAACAGAGGTCTTTTGAGACTTTTAACCCTATGGAAGAATCACCATAATCATGCTGTAGTATCCAGAAAAGATCATAGGTTCAATTCAATACCCACTGAAGGCAATGGAAGTCTTTCCATTTATTTCAGAGGTCATTGGCTCAGACCCTGTAACTGTCCATTGTACAGGTAGCTCTTTTAATTAAAAGAAGCTTTCTGTATTGCTAATTGCATTTTATATAATTACGTGGTCACTAATGCTACAATCCTTAGGCCAGATGCAGCCACCCTTACTCAAAATAAGTAGTACCTACAACATGAGTAGTTCTAATAAAGAAAGCGGGACTTCATGGAGTAAGGTATTACTTCCACCCATAGGTTCCTTGTGTAACTGAATCTTTAAAAACAGTATACAAAACAGCCCCTGATGTCATCTACCATGCAAAGCAAGGCTCCCCACAAGGGACTCAATGAATGGTGGTGATTCAGAATGATCCATTTTATCTATGGGTAATATGTAAGCATAACAATAAATCAGTTTAAACAAATATATATCCATGAGACTTCTGCCTCATATATGATATCAATCTATCAGTTGCTATAATAAACTTTTACCTTTGCTATTCACTTTTATGTATGCCTCATTATTTCTTCATGCTGATTACTCAGTGAAAGGGACTACCTTCTATTTAAGGATATGGAAAAGGTCACACACAAAAGGGAGTTTGAGTCTGCCTTTGTTTGCAGTTTTCACAGAAAACCATCATGCTAATGTTAATATTTACTTTCACTTAATACATATGCTCCAAATATCTAAAAAGAAATTCATAACGAGCAGTGTGGATGACAAAGTATTTAAGACAAGTTATTGATCTCAAAAAAGTTATAGGGACATTTTAAAATTGGTCATTTTATGAAGGTTCTGGTATATTTGCTTTCCTTAAAAGGCTGTTGTGATACAGCCACTTCCACTTCACAGAGGACAAATGGCATTTATTGTATTTGGTACCCAGGAGAAAAGAATACTTGACTTGATCATAGGATGCAAGTTAAAAGAAAGGTTATTGCAATAATTGAAATCAAATTCAAAATGAAACAGGATGATTATGAACTATACCATTCATTCTTAGAAAAGGGCTTTGGGTGAAGGTTCTAAAGAGCTTTGTTGTTAAAACAGCTTGACTAGAACAGTTATTCAGTTTCATGACTAGCCTGGATTCACCTGACACAACCTTCACTATGTAAATACAAAAATCACAGCAATCAGCACTGGTCCCAAAGCAAAATCCCAGATCCAAACAACTAAAAAAATCTGGAAGGAATTTAAAGTCTGCTGTTTGGGCACATATGTAATGTGTTAAGGAATACACAAAAAGTGACCATTTATTATTTGTGTGTGAACAAATAAGGCACTCATTGAACATTGTGAAAAATGAGTTGATGTCTGTCTGTAACAAGGCTTGCTCCTGCCTCTGCTCTGCTCCAAAAAAATCACTCAGAGACCTTTTGGCTCAGCAGTCACCGGGTGCAGTTTATTTACACAGTGCAAATCCACCACCTCTCACCACATATTGCTGGGGGTTCTAGTCTTAGAGGCTTCTCTTTCTTGCAGCCAGGAGGCAAGAGCTACTCCTTTCTGACTTGACGGCTCCCCTTCCCTACCCCTTACTCGCTTCCTTCCTTCCTCTGAGCCTGTATATAGCCCCAGGCTAATCAGGCTGGCAGCTGTTCCACCTCTGCCAATCAGGCTCAGGTTCCTCTAGTCAGCCCCAATTCACCTCCCTTAATTGGAGCTGGAGTGACAGAGGGCTGGCTTGGCAGTTCCTGGTCAGCACCCTGTCGAATGATATTTCAATAGCATCTAAAAATATTTGTAAAAAGGATATTTTTAAAGAAAACCACTTACTTTGTATTGCAGTTGCACAGAGACCCCAACCAAGATCAGGGTCCCACTGTGCTAGGCACTGTACAGACACAGAATATGAGATTGTAAATTCCCTGTGGGCAGAGACTATCTAAACTAGTCAAGACAGAAAAAGAATGAGAGAGACAGGAAGTGCTATTATCTGCATTTCACAGATGGGAAAAGATTACGGGCATGTCTACACTACAAACTTAAGTCAATTTATGTTAGGTTGACTTACAGCCACTGCAGTAATTACTGTGGTGGTTCACGTCCACACTACCCTCCTTCTATTGGTGGTGCGTGTCCTCACCAGGATCACTTCCAACGACTTGAGAGGCAGTGGGGAAGAGGGGGGCTGAGAGCCTAGACTCTCAGCTCCACGTGCAGCTCCCTGCCGGGAGCCCTGCTGACCCCCCACAAAGCTCTTGCCTCCGCACTGGCAGCCCGGCTGTCCCCCCAGTCTCAGAGCAGGGAGCCATGAAATTGACAAGAATGACAGCCAATAGCCGATGTAAGTAACCCACAGTGTCACACAGACACTGTCACCCTAACTACACCCTGTTAGGATATAGATATTCAGGCCTGTCTGTAAAGGCCTGTACTTTAAGAATTTAGGGGTATTCTTATCACTTGGCTAGTTCTAGAAGTATAAAAGAAAGAATCAAAATCACTGTCTGCTGGTGTAAGGGCCTTCTCTTACTGTGACAGTCTGAGGCCCTGTGCTTAGGCTAAGGCCTTTGGCTAAGCAGCAGAGGCAGCCATAAGCTAGGAAGCGAACGGTCACATCCTCACATTCCAAACTAGTCACATTGAAATAAGGTGCTATTGGGCTGTTAGGAATACAATCCTGTCCTGATAATGCCTATCACCTCCAGAGAAAGGGAAGTGCCTAGAAAATGTAAAAGGAAACAGCATCCTGTCTGGCAAGAACTCACTTATCGATACTGGGATGTGAAATCCTCACTTCTGTATTGTTTTGTCATTATAGTTCCCACTTTGCTATTGTTTGTCTGTATAATCTCTGTCTGGTTCTGTGATTGTTCCTGTCTGCTGTATAATTAATTTTGCTGGGTGTAAACTAATTAAGGTGGTGGGATATAATTGGTTACATAATCATGTTACAATATGTTAGGATTGGTTAGTTAAATTTCAGGAAAATGATTGGTTAAGGTATAGCTAAGCAGAACTGAAGTTTTACTATATAATCTGTAGTCAATGAGGAAGAGAGGGGGCCTTGATGGGAGGGGGTGGGTGTGTGTAAAGGGGGAAATGGGAACAGGGAATGAGGGTAAGGAAATTGGAACCATGTTTTGCTAAAGGGGGAAATGGGAAGAGGGAATGGGAGTAAGGAAACTGGAATCCTGTTTGGTTAAAGGGAGAAATGGGAACAGGGACATAGGTGTAAGGCTCTGTGGTGTCAGAGCTGGGAAGGAGGATACTAAGGAAGGAAACTGGAATCATGCTTGCTGGAAGTTCACCCCAATAAACATCGAATTGTTTGCACCTCTGGACTTCGGGTATTGTTGCTCTCTGTTCATGCGAGAAGAACCAGGGAAGTAAGTGGGTGAAGGAATAAGCCCCCTAACACACCCTACCTTACGCCTCAAGAAGGTGGAGTTATTATGTCAGGGTAGTGGGACACTTACAGCTGCAGGAACAAAGCTGTAGTGGGGACACTGACAGTTAAGTTGATGTAAGCGGCCTTGTATCAGCCTAACTCTATAGCATAGACCAGGGTTTAGTAATCTGCTTAGGTCATACAGGAAATCTATAATAGCTCCAGCAATTGGACCCAGATCACTTAAGTCCCATTTGAAGTGCTTTAACCCTATAGCCCAAATTCAGGAAAGTAATTAAGCATGTACTTTAAGTACATTCCTATTCCGGAAAGTATGCAAGTACATGCTTAAATCCTACTGAGTTGCATTTCTAGGAGAGTCTGAATGATTTAGGAACACAAATACCAATGACTGTCAATACGTCTTGTGCTCCTAAATCAATTAGGGCTTTCGATATGAAACTTTCAAATGGGAGATTTCAAACAGGACTTAAGCACGTGCTTTCCTGAATTGGAATGTTTTCCTGAATTAAGGCTAAAGCTGGTTAAAACTTGGAGCTTCCATTTTGCAGGGCATTTCTACATCTCAAAATGTGTTTTTGTTCCAACTTGAAACTAATGCATTTTCAAAACTTCCCATAAAATGAAAGTTCTAGGGAAACACATTTTGGAAAATTTTTGAAATTAAAATTTCAGATTTTTTCCATAATGAAAAGTTTTCTGTTTCAAAAAATTTCTCATGGGAAATTATTGAAATAGATACAATTTAGCATAAAGAAAGGTGATGCTGAAATGGCATTTGCCAAAGGAAAACTGCTTCAATTAGAGTTTTGATAAACCCCAAAGCTCCAATCCAGCACGGCCCTTAAAGCAATCCCATTAGCTTAATATAAACAACTTCCACTTGAAGTCAATGTATACTGTGGAAAGAGTGGTGTGGGGACTTTATGCACTCACACCCATATGTATGGTCTTTAACCTCCACAGAATGGTGAGTGAGCTTCAAAATTGAGCTATACATCATGGACAATCAGGTTCTTCATGACATTTTGTGTACAGTTAGCTGGGCTAGGATAGTTGTTCTTGCTATATTTCCTCAGAGTATTTCAGCACTTTAGTTTCCACTCTTATCCAGAATCAGGAAGTGCAGAGGTACATGAAAATAAATATATCTAACATCTTTTTTGAACCTGAACAAATGTTCGGTTGAGGTTCAGTTCAATAAATGAGTTCAGGTTTGGAGAGCTAATTAATATGAACTGGTATGCACATCTTTTCAGCAATGTGAAGTAGAGTATAACTGCCAGAGTGGAATAAGGTACAGTATGCAATAGGTACATGAGCCAGACATGGCTACAGACAAAGAAATATTGAATAAAATAATAATCTAGCTCTGAAAGATAGCAATTCTGGGGGCCTCAACTATAGAGTATCTCTTGAAACAGAGCCAGCCTCAGCTTTCCCATCACTAAAAAAAGGACTGTATAGGACAGAAATTGTTCAATATTACATGAGAACTTCTAAAATAAGATAAGGTTCCATAAAAGACATGGCATTAAAATAAAGCTTGAAAAGCAAAACCAAATTAATGAAGGCAGTTAGATTGCTTGAAGTTGTTTGGAATTCTGAATGCATATTTGTTAATGCATTTACATTCTCCATGAAGATAAGTTGGGTGTATAGTTTTAACCATTTCAGCAACATGTCAAGAGCAATTAATATTACAGCTCAGGTTTCAAAAAAGGACATTTATGTGGGTGTAGCAAGGGGGCATGGTCTCCCGCCCTGACAGATGGGGAGAGAGCCACAACTGCCGCCTGATGAGCCAAAAGTAGAGGGGTGGGGCAGGAACTATAAATGGCCAGCCCTCTAGCTCAGTTGGGGTGGAACTGCCAGAAAAGCAGGATCTCTCTCCTCCCTGCTGCTGGAGCTCAGATTTGACAGAGGCTGCTCCTGTGCCAGAAACCCAGAAGGAGTGTCATAGCTCCCAGACACACAAGAGCTGTTGCTCACTGTCTACTTGAGTGAGACCCAGGTACCCCCAGATTGGTAGTATAGGAAGGAGCCTAGGGAAGCTGAACAGGGTTTGGCTGTGTGACTGATTGCAAGCCAGATAGCGTGTTGTGGTCGGATTTCCCTGCTGACCCAGTGACGGACCACTCTACCACTGTTAGGGCTCTGGGCTGGGATGCAGTGGAACAGGAGGGCTTGTGTCCCCCTGCCTCCCCACTGTCAGGGGTAGCATCTTCCCCACTTTGTGGTCAGGAAGCCTGCATTGGTTTGGCCCCTGCCTGAACTAGGGCACCAGATGGTCTGCTAATTCTCCCACCACAGAGCTAATCTCCTCTAGTCAGCACTGTTACTCTGCCTGGCTGCAGGCCAGAGCCCCTTACCTGAATGGATTGCTGCCCTGCCCTGATTGAGGGCCTGGGGGGAATAGGCTCCCTACTGCTCTAACTGTAGGTCAGAGCCCCTACTGGATCACTGCCCTGGCCTGATTGAGAGCCTGGGCAGATAAACTTATTGGGGCTCTCCCAGACCACTGGCCAGAGCCATTAACTGTGTGTGGCTCTGATCTGATTGAGGGCTCTGGGCCTATAGACTTATCACTGCTTGGCCTGACTGCAGCCCTGGGACACTGAGCTGATTTTTCCCTGAACCAAAGCATGCCCGGAAGTGTTATAGCGAGGGGGTGTGGTCTCCCACCCTGATGGACGGGGAGAGCTATGACTGCCTTACAATGGGCAATAATCAGTTTTCTTAAATAAGATTACAAATTATAATAGGAACAAAAGAATTTAACCACAAAAGGAAGACTAACATACAAATCAAAAACATAGGGGTTAGTGTAGCAAGGCGATGACTCACTGGTGCAGCGCCTCCCGCTTGCTGTCCTGGGAATTAGCTCTCCAGCCTCTGGAGCGCCCTCTACAGGCCAGCATCCTGCTTGCCTCAGGCCCCCGTGTCCCTCCTGGACCCCGGTGCCCCTTTATCTCAGGTGCTGCCCCCTGGCAGTACACCCTGTCTCTGGGTCTCCCCACCCAGGGGAACCCCCAACCCTCTATCCCCACCTTGCCTCAGTCTATGGCTACTGCCAGTCACCATCTAGCCCCCACTCACTGGGGCCAACTGCAGTGTACAAGACATTCATCATTGGCAAAAGTCGGGGGGGGTTGACCTGCTGCCTTTGCCTACCCTCTGGGCTGCAGCCTCTGCAACCCCAGTACCTGGTTTGGCCTTTGACAAGGCCTGCAGCCTGGGGAGTTGCCAGGCGGGAGCTCCCCAGCTCCTCTTGCCTTTCTCCAGCCCTGCTCAGTTGCCTGTACCCTCAACTCCCAGGCAGCTAGGTCCTTCTCCCTCTGAAGCTGGAGGGAGAGTGTCTAGCTCCTGGCTTAGCCCTTTTATCAGGATCAGCTGTGGCTGTTTCCCCAATCAGCCTAGGCTTGCTGCTTTCCACAGCAGCAGGCCTCACAGGCTCAGCACTCTCCCAGGGCTGGTTTAACCACTTCAGGGCCAGAGCAGGGTGGCTACCCCACTAAAGCTAGTCACAAGTTCAATTTTTCTGCTGACTGATCTGTGGTGTGTGGTTGCTGGTGAGTATTTGCTTCAGGTTGTGGGGCTGTCTGTAAGCAAGGACTGGCCTGTCTCCCAAGATCTGTGAGAGTGAGGGATCGTCCTTCAGGATAGGTTGTAGAACCACACAACAAAAACACTAACCCAGGAACCTATCCTTACAACAAAGCCTGTTGTCAACTTTGTCGACATATGTATTCAAGGGACACGATCGTAGGACCTAATCACATCAGCCACACCATAAGCTGCTCACTCACCTGCACATCTACCTGTGTGATATGCCATCATGTGCCAACAATGCCCCTCTGCCATGTACATTGGCCAAACGGGACAATCTCTATGCAAAAGAATAAATGGACACAAATCAGACATCAAGAATTATAACATTCAAAAACCAGTCAGAGAACACTTCAACCTCCTTGGTCACTCAGTTTCAGACCTAAAAGTGGCAATTCTCCAACAAAAAAACTTCAAAAACAGTCTCCAATGAGAAACTGCAAAATTGGAATTAATTTGCAAACTGGACACCATTAAATTAGGCTTGAATAAAGACTGGGAGTGGATGGGTCCTTACACAGAGTAAAACTATTTCCCCATGTTTTTTTTTCCCCCTACTGTTACTCACACCTTCTTGTCAACTGTTTGAAATGGGCCATCCTGATTATCACTACAAAAGGTTTTTTTTTTTTTCTCCTGCTGATAATAGCCCACCTTAATTGATTGGTCTTGTTACAATTGGTATGGCAACACCTATTTTTTTTCATGTTCTGTGTGTGTGTCCCTACTGTATTTTCCACTGCATGCATCCGATGAAGTGGGTTTTAGCCCACAAAAGCTTATGCCCAAATAAATTTGTTAGTCTCTAAGGTGCCACAAGGACTCCTCGTTAACTAGTGTTAAATGCTTAGGAAAACATTGAAAGCTACTGAACTTTGGAAAGTGGGAGAAGGGATGCCTGGTGGGAATGGGAGACAGTGAACGAGAGAGTCCTTACAAAAAGAACCCAGTGATAGAATTAGGGAGCAAATTTCTCAGAATAATATTATGCTGGAGTAGAGTTGAGGTTTGCTTGACAACTTTTTTTCTGGGCTCCAACAGAAATGTACCAGAGAGGTTAAGATGCCGTAATGGGTGAAACAGTTTGGATAAGAGAAATACATGTATAGAACCTTTGACTGTAGTTTAAACATGAACTCAATTTTCTTTCCTGTGAGATTCTGCAATGCTATAATAAGGTTGTAGCTCTTCTAAGCCCCAGTTCATTATGGTACTTAAAGCAGAGGCCTAACTTTAAGCATGTGAGTAGTCCTAGTTGGCTTCAACAATGGAAGAAGAAATAGTATGAGAAATGGAAGACAGGAGACTGATTTTATAGAGACAGATCTAGAGTGAAGTTATGAGGTTTCACCATATTACTTGAGGTTGTCTCCAACTTCAGCAGGAAGAGTGAGAATTGTCAGAATCTGTCTGTCCTCAAGGCCTACATCAATATACTAGCGCCCTTCTCTGACAGTGTGGCTCCTGCAGGAAATACATAATGAGATGCTTCCCTGCCAGCCACTTGTGAGGATGGGGGAGTGTGTGGCTGTCAGGCACGGAGAAAAGCACATAAGCCAATACTCACAGGGTCATCAAATTTACCCACCAAAGTTACATTAAGTGGTAACTCAAGCCCAGTACATCCCTCCAATCTCTCTCAACATGCCAATTTTAAGAGCTGCAGAGCCCCAGAGAAGAGCTTCCATAGGGTTGGGGGAAAAGGGAATGATTCTTCAAAGGCAGCATTCCTCATTTCGCATACTCCCTGGACAATATTTCAGCCTGACTAGAGCTGGGTGGGAGACAATTTTCTCACCCCATGGAACTTGGAGATTTAAAAAAAAAAAAAAATCACATTGGGATGAATGAGACTGCTAGGTTTTTTGCACAAAAAAACCCCATAGACATGATTCAGAGTAGGTATGTGAAGCTGGGTTTCCCACATCACAGGGGAGTGCCCTAACCACTCAGTGTTATCTATTCTGGAGTCAGAGTAACAGCCGTGTTAGTCTGTATTCGTAAAAAGAAAAAAGAAAAGGAGTACTTGTGGCACCTTAGAGACTAACCAGTTTATCTGAGCATGAGCTTTCGTGAGCTACAGCTCACTTCATCGGATGCATAGCATATTGTGGAAACTGCAGAAGACATTATATACACACAGAGACCATGAAACAAAACTTCCTCCCACCCCACTGTCCTGCTCGTAACAGCTTATCTAAAGTGATCATCAAGGGAGGGCCATTTCCAGCACAAATCCAGGTTTTCTCACCCTTCCCCCGGCCCCCCCCCACAAACACACATACAAACTCACTCTCCTGCTGGTAATAGCCCATCCCTCTTTGAAACCTCTCTTTATAATGCGCATGATAATCAAGGTGGGTCATTTCCAACACTAATCCAGGTTTTCTCACCACCGCCACCCCCCCACACACACACACACACCCCCCTCCAAAAACCACACACACAAACTCACTCTCCTGCTGGCAATAGCTCATCTTACAACGTGCACAGCAATAATCCAAGTTTAACCAGAATGTCTTGGGGGGGGGGGTTGTGGGAAAAAAAAAAAAAAAACAAGGGGAGATAGGCTACCTTGCATAATGACTTAGCCACTCCCAGTCTCTATTCAAGCCCAAATTAATAGTATCCAATTTGCAAATGAATTCCAATTCAGCAGTTTCTCGCTGGAGTCTGGATTTGAAGTTTTTTTGCTTTAAGATAGCGACCCTCATGTCTGTGATTGCGTGACCAGAGAGATTGAAGTGTTCTCCGACTGGTTTATGAATGTTATAATTCTTAACATCTGATTTGTGTCCATTTATTCTTTTACGTAGAGACTGTCCAGTTTGACCAATGTACATGGCAGAGGGGCATTGCTGGCACATGATGGCATATATCACATTGGTGGATGTGCAGGTGAACGAGCCTCTGATAGTGTGGCTGATGTTGTTAGGCCCTGTGATGGTGTTCCCTGAATAGATATGTGGGCACAGTTGGCAACAGGCTTTGTTGCAAGGATAGGTTCCTGGGTTAGTGGTTCTGTTGTGTGGTATGTGGTTGTTGGTGAGTATTCGCTTCAGGTTGGGGGGCTGTCTGTAGGCAAGGACTGGCCTTTCACCCAAGGTTTGTGAGAGTGTTGGGTCATCCTTCAGGATAGGTTGTAGATCCTTAATAATGCGTTGGAGGGGTTTTAGTTGGGGGCTGAAGGTGACGGCTAGTGGCGTTCTGTTATTTTCTTTGTTAGGCCTGTCCTGTAGTAGGTGACTTCTGGGAACTCTTCTGGCTCTATCAATCTGTTTCTTCACTTCCGCAGGTGGGTATTGTAGTTGTAAGAATGCTTGATAGAGATCTTGTAGGTGTTTGTCTCTGTCTGAGGGGTTGGAGCAAATGCGGTTGTATCGCAGAGCTTGGCTGTAGACGATGGATCGTGTGGTGGTTTTTGGAGGGGGGGGGGGTGCGTGTGGGGGGGGGGGTGGCGGTGGTGAGAAAACCTGGATTAGTGCTGGAAATGACCCACCTTGATTATCATGCGCATTATAAAGAGAGGTTTCAAAGAGGGATGGGCTATTACCAGCAGGAGAGTGAGTTTGTATGTGTGTCTGTGGGGGGGGCCAGGGGAAGGGTGAGAAAACCTGGATTTGTGCTGGAAATGGCCCTCCCTTGATGATCACTTTAGATAAGCTGTTACGAGCAGGACAGTGGGGTGGGAGGAAGTTTTGTTTCATGGTCTCTGTGTGTATATAATGTCTTCTGCAGTTTCCACAATATGCTATGCATCCGATGAAGTGAGCTGTAGCTCACGAAAGCTCATGCTCAAATAAACTGGTTAGTCTCTAAGGTGCCACAAGTACTCCTTTTCTTTTTTCTATTCTGGAGTGAGGCCCTTATGCTCTCTTTGGCTTTGACCAGAAATTCTATGCTAGGCCCAAGAAACCTTTCCCCAGAAAACTGATATATTCCCACAGAAAGTTTGTTTGAACAAATAAGCACTTTCTGACAAAAAATGTTTTATTGAAGAATTTGACCATCTTTACTTCTTACTGCTGGTGGAGGGAACAATAAGACCTGCAGATGAGGTAGATAATATACCTCAATTAAAGTGTCTAAGTCGTACATGGCCATTTCATTACCATGCTACATTTAAATGATTACAGGTCCCTGAATTAAAATGCAAAGTAACAGCCTTAATTTGCCTCCACACTTGGGTCAGCACTTACAGAAGTACAGTCAGTTAACTCATGATTCATTCATGCTTGTGTTGGCAACATCAAAACCCCATTGTCAGGAGACAAGGCAAATACACAGATGCAACGGGTCTCCTCAGCTTAATACTATTTTGTTTTCATAGGTCCTTATGATTATAGCAAGGGGTCCTCATCAGCTGGAATAAATTTAATAAGTTTTACATATTAAGGGGGATCCAGTAAATTAGTTTGCCAAAATTTATTTTTGGCTGAAGAGATCCTTTAGGTTAAAAAATGAGTCCTGTGAACCATTACAAGAAAGTAAAATGCTCTGAATTACTCATGCCATTGAAATAAACTATTTCAGCTTTTATTAAATGAACTGTTTGCCTTAGTTTAGTATTTTTTTTTTAATTTTACTTTCACTTTATTGCTACTAGAGTCCACTCTGAGATTATGTAGCAATTAAATTTCATGTCTGGCTGAACAGTAACTGGCACAAACCCATGTCATTTTCCTTAGGAGAGGAAGTTTCAATAGGGTTTTCAAATCCTGCTAAGAGCCCTTTGCCTGGGGTTAAGTGAAGCTAGAGAGAATTATATCCTATCACTACTGCCCCAACCCCAGATTTACTATTAATTTCAAATTCACTCCATGTTTTACATAGAACTAGTTTCCATTCAGTAAAAAATAAGAGCCACACACTGGTGTCAGTTACACTTAAACAAACCCACTGATTTCAGCGAGGTTGCACATTCATAACTGAAGAATTTATCCCATTATCTTTTTACTGAAAAAGTGTGAAGTTACACCGTCCTCTCAGAGGAGCCACTTAAGAACCATGCCAGAGAGTGTCATTTCAGTCTCTCTGCTGAACATATTGAAGATAAGATATAGAGACTATCCAACAGGCTGAAATTTTTTACTTGAACAAGATTAAAATAAAAATGGTGAAAATAATAACCTAAAATGTGAAGTGGGCAATCTTTGCTTAATCCAGCAGTCCTATTGAAAGAAAACATGGGAAGAGACAAGAGACCTCTCTGAATTTTCTGTAATGTTCACTGTAGGACGTAAGCACTGTTCCCATAGTATCTAAGAAAACAAAAAGGATGTACTAAACAGGTGGAGAACATGTGGTGCTTATTTACTTCTATTACTGGCTACTAACTAAAGATTATGCAGGTGCTTCACTTGCATTTTTTTTTTTTTGCAGTAACACATTATAGCTTGCAATTATATAGCACATTCCCACCCGCAGATCTCAAAGTGGATAACAAATTTGGGTGCTATCCTATTCCAGTTTAAAGATAAGGTACCTGAGGCATAGAAAAGTTGTGTAACTTATCCAGGGCCACAGTCATTGGCAGAATCAAGAACAGAAACCTGGTCTTGCAACCTCTTGCTCTATGCTTAACCTGCTAGAACTGTTTATTCATGGGAGGAGTATTGCTGGGGGCAGGAGGGGAGGAAAACTTTCTGACTTAGACATAACATATTGGCCACATGTGATTTTGCAAAACAGCTCTTTTCTCCGTTTGGGATTTTCAGGTTTTGGAAGGAAAACTGTAGCACAATGTAACTACTAAATGTAGTTTGAAGGAATGCGAAATAAGATTATGAATATTTTATATCTGAGAGAAAGCAAGCATTAAGCTGCTGCTTTGACTGTTTGGTGATGTACATCAGGCTGGCTAACCTAGTGAGGAGGGCTTTAAACTAGGTTCACCGGCGGAAGGAGACCAAAGCCCTGAGGTAAGTGGGGAAGTGGGATACCAGCAGGAAGCACGAGCAGGAGCGCGTGAGAGGGGAGGGCTCCTGCCTCATACTGAGAAAGAAGGACGATCAGCAGGTTATCTCAAGTGCCTATACACAAATGCACGAAGCCTGGAAAACAAGCAGGGAGAACTGGAAGTCCTGACACAGTCAAGGAATTTTGATGTGATCGGAATAACAGAGACTTGGTGGGATAACTCACGTGACTGGAGTACTGTCATGGATGGATATAAGCTGTTCAGGAAGGACAGGCAGGGCAGAAAAGGCGGGGGAGTTGCACTGTATGTAAGAGAGCAGTATGACTGCTCAGAGCTCAAGTATGAAACTGCAGAAAAACCTGAGAGTCTCTGGATTAAGATTAGAAGTGTGAGCAACAAGGGTGATGTCATGGTGGGAGTCTACTATGGACCACCAGACCAGGGTGGACAAGGCTTTCTTCCGGCAACTCGCAGAAGTTACTAGATCGCACACCCTGGTTCTCATGGGAGACTTCAATCACCCTGATATCTGCTGGGAGAGCAATACAGCGGTGCACAGACAATCCAGGAAGTTTCTGGAAAATGTAGGGGACAAATTTCCTGGTGCAAGTGCTGGAGGAACCAACTAGGGGCACAGCTCTTCTTGACCTGCTGCTCACAAACTGGGAAGAATTAGTAGGGGAAGCAAAAGTGGATGGGAACCTGGGAGGCAGTGACCATGAGATGGTCGAGTTCAGGATCCTGAAACAAGGAAGAAAGGAAAGCAGCAGAATACGGACCCTGGACTTCAGAAAAGCAGACTTTGACTCCCTCAGGGAACTGATGGGCAAGATCCCCTGGGAGAATAACATGAGGGGGAAAGGAGTCCAGGAGAGCTGGCTTTATTTTAAGGAATCCTTATTGAGGTTACAGGGACAAACCATCCCGATGTGTAGAAAGAATAGTAAATATGGCAGGCGACCAGCTTGGCTTAACAATGAAATCCTTGCTGATCTTAAATACAAAAAAGAAGCTTACAAGAAGTGGAAGATTGGACAAATGACCAGGGATGAGTATAAAAATATTGCTCGGGCATGCAGGAGTGAAATCAGGAAGGCCAAATCACACCTGGAGTTGCAGCTAGCAAGAGACATTAAGAGTAACAAGAAGGGTTTCTTCAGGTATGTTAGCAACAAGAAGAAAGTCAAGGAAAGTGTGGACCCCTTCCTGAATGAGGGAGGCAACCTAGTGACAGAGGATGTGGAAAAAGCTAAGGTACTCAATGCTTTTTTTGCCTCTGTCTTCACGAACAAGGTCAGCTCCCAGACTACTGCACTGGGCAGCACAGCATGGGGAGGAGGTGACCAGCCCTCTGTGGAGAAAGAAGTGGTTCGGGACTATTTAGAAAAACTGGACGTGCACAAGTCCATGGGGCCGGATGCGTTGCATCCGAGAGTGCTAAAGGAGTTGGCAGATGTGATTGCAGAGCCATTGGCCATTATCTTTGAAAACTCATGGCGATCGGGGGAAGTCCTGGACGACTGGAAAAAGGCTAATGTAGTGCCCATCTTTAAAAAAGGGAAGAAGGAGGATCCTGGGAACTACAGGCCAGTCAGCCTCACCTCAGTCCCTGGAAAAATCGTGGAGCAGGTCCTCAAGGAATCAATTCTGAAGCACTTAGAGGAGAGGAAAGTGATCAGGAACAGTCAGCATGGATTTACCATGCCTGACTAATCTAATTGCCTTCTATGATGAGATAACTGGTTCTGTGGATGAAGGGAAAGCAGTGGACGTGTTGTTCCTTGACTTTAGCAAAGCTTTTGACACGATCTCCCACAGTATTCTTCCCAGCAAGTTAAAGAAGTATGGGCTGGATGAATGGACTATAAGGTGGATAGAAAGCTGGCTAGATTGTCGGGCTCAACGGGTAGTGATCAATGGCTCCATGTCTAGTTGGCAGCCGGTATCAAGTGGAGTGCCCCAAGGGTCGGTCCTCAGGCTAGTTTTGTTCAATATCTTCATAAATGATCTGGAGGATGGTGTGGATTGCACCCTCAGCAAATTAGCAGATGACACTAAACTGGGAGGAGAGGTAGATACGCTGGAGGGTAGGGATAGGATACAGAGGGACCTAGACAAATTGGAGGACTGGGCCAAAAGAAATCTGATGAGGTTCAACAAGGACAAGTGCTGAGTCCTGCACTTAGGACGGAAGAATCCCATGCACCGCTACAGACTAGGGACCGAATGGCTCGGCAGCAGTTCTGCAGAAAAGGACCTAGGGGTTACAGTGGACGAGAAGCTGGATATGAGTCAACAGTGTGCCCTTGTTGCCAAGAAGGCCAATGGCTTTTTGGGATGTATAAGTAGGGGCATTGCCAGCAGATCGAGGGAAGTGATCGTTCCCCTCTATTCGACACTGGTGAGGCCTCATCTGGAGTACTGTGTCCAGTTTTGGGCCCCACACTACAAGAAGGATGTGGAAAAATTGGAGAGAGTCCAGCGGAGGGCAACAAAAATGATTAGGAGACTGGAACACATGACTTATGAGGAGAGGCTGAGGGAACTGGGAATGTTTAGTCTGTGGAAGAGAAGAATGAGGGGGGATTTGATAGCTGCTTTCTACTACCTGAAAGGGGGTTCCAAAGAGGATGGCACTAGACTGTTCTCAGTGGTAGCTGATGACAGAACAAGGAGTAATGGTCTCAAGTTGCAGTGGGGGAGATTTAGGTTAGATATTAGGAAAAACTTTTTCACAAGGAGGGTGGTGAAACACTGGAATGCGTTACCTAGGGAGGTGGTGGAATCTCCTTCCTTGGAAGTTTTTAAGGTCAGGCTTGACAAAGTCCTGGCTGGGATGATTTAATTGGGGATTGGTCCTGCTTTGAGCAGGGGGTTGGACTAGATGACCTCCTGAGGTCCCTTCCAACCCTGATATTCTATGATTCTATGATCAACATTATTTGAATGCATGAAAAACATTTAAAGTGGTGTTAAGTCTAGTTTTAGTCCATAGTTAATAGTTTTAGTCCTATAGGGCAAACTTGTAAAGTACCCTGTTACAATATCATAGGGTATACTGGCCCTTTAACATTGAGGATCAGAAGACCCCCCTTTCCAGGGATACTGGAATCAGACAGGCCCCAAAATAGCCTTATAGCAGGAAGAGAAGAAGTGATCCAGGGGAATTAGTTGGATGGGAAAAACCAAGATACTGTCCCTTTAATTGCTTGGGATGGGGAGCCCTGTAGTATAGGGAGGGGCAGGACTCACCTCTCTCCCAACAAATCAGGAAGCTCTCTGCAGAATGGTAGAATAGATGTGGCTTTTTCCCTCTGAACAGGGAATATATTGACAGGGAGTAGGAAGCCAGAGCCAGGACGCTGAGCTTTTGTTGGGAAAGTCAAAATAGCAATTCCACAAAGAACAGTTGGAGTCATGGCCGCAGTGGCCCTACAGGGACATATGACTAAGCCACCTGGTACTGGACTCCATGATAATACTAGTGTTTTTCCACTGACCAGGCATGGGAATCTCACTGGGAGACAAAGGATTCCTGCCATATGCAAAAACTATTTAAGGCAGGGGAGTGACATCATTGTGGTTTGTTCTTCACTGACTCCCCGCCCAAGAAAGACAACTGCTAGAAACACCAGAGAAAAGAAGCCTGAACTAGGGGAGAAGGGCTAAACCCAGGCTAGAAGGTTGTCTACCCTATGAAAGGAATAACGGGAGTTTTAAGCAGCAAGCAAGTACAGCTTGCATTAAAGAAGCTCTGCAATCTGCCAAAAACATTTAGGGTGAGAATTTGCTACACATATCCAATTTCTTCAGTATATTAAGTTTAGATTGCATGTTTACCTAGCAAATAAAACAATCTGCTTTGATCTGTTTGCTATCCCTTATAATCACTTAATCTTTTTTGTAGTTAAACTTGTTTTTGTTTTGTCTAAAACCAGTGTGGGGAGAAATCATAACTTTGGACAGAAGGCTGTGTATATTCCTATGTTGGGGGAGGGGTGAATTTCATGAGCTTGTGCTGTACAGTTCTCTGTGCAGTGCAAGATGGTATAATTTTGGGTTTACACTTCAGAGGGGGGTGTGCACTTGAGTAACTGAGCCTTCCCATGCAGAGCTGATCTCAGCATCTGTGTGTATAGCTGCCGCTGGGTGTGTGCCCCTACTTGTATGTGTACTGGTAAAGTGCAGTCTGAAGCTTGGGGAAGGGCTTGACAGGCTGCATAGCAGTACAGGGTAAAGGGAGCCCAGTTCCAAAAGGCATCCCGGGGTGGGAATGTGGGGGGAGAACCCATCACAGGGAGTTCCTAAGGGGCCTGGAAGAGGAGGAGCAAAAGGTAGGTTCTGCAGTGGCACGTCTGATCTCAAAGGGGTAAACAGCCACCCCAGTACATGTATAGATACAAAGAGACTGCTTTAATGTACATATTGTCATGGTATGTACTGGCTGATCTTTAATCGGTATTGCCAAAAACATCTTCCATAAGGGTAAATCTTCTGCTATGCTGTATTAGCTACAGAAGACTGGTGAAAGACTTGAACAGGTAAGGGTAGGGCTGCCAATTTTGGTTGAATGTATTCCTGGAGATTCCATCACATGACCATCTTTAAAGAAAGATTAGTCTTTAATTCCTGGAGACTCCAGGCCCATAGTGGAGGGTTGGTAACCCCAGGTAAGGACAAATTTTCAATGTCTCTAAAACAGTACCATAAGTTGTGAATGCATGTTTGTATGCACACACAGGTAACATTTGCACATAGTTTTGGATATCTGCATGCTCAAAATGTAGGGTTTCGCACAAAAAAATTGGTAACCCTGCAAGCTCATTTTCAGATGCCCATTGAAGAAATTTCCCAAATAGCCTTTATTCTTGGACATTTATGCCTTCTGATTGGCACTACAATATAATGGTTACATAGTTTGGCTATGTGTGTCCCCACTGTTTTTTCTTCTCCTTTTCATAGAAATGTAGGACTTCAAGGGACCTCAAAAGTTCATCCCATCCAGGCCCCCATGCTGAGGAAGGACCAAGTATACCTAGGCCATCCCAGGCAGATAGTTGTCTAATCCAAAAGTTAGCAACCTGTGGCTTTGGCTGCCCCCTTGTGGGTAGAAATTCAACTTCATGATGGATTTAACTTCTCATTTAAATGTATTGAATCAGAAGCTACAGGGGAAAGGAAACCCTGCAATTTTGCTTTTGAAAGAAGTTCTTTCATTTGAATGAAAGCTGCCTTTGTTTGTAAGGGACATTGAGACATGCATGTTCATGCATTTCCCAACACTGAAGCAATACAAACAAGTGACTGACATTGACGTTGGGGTCCTTGCAGAAACAGTCATCAAAATGCAAGCTGCATGTGCTGACCAATTTCATGAGTTCAGAAGGGAAAAGGCTACTTTGTCATTTCTGTTGAAATTGCTTGAAGCTGACACTTCTACACTGACGTTTTCAGCATTTGCCAGAATCGATTGAGCGCAATTTGAACTTGAATTAGCAGACTTGCTAGAGCAGGATTTATGGAATTCAAAATTGAAAGATCTTGTCACTGAACTTTAAAATCTGGACAGCTAGAAATCCATCCTGGGGCTACAACACAAGTGATCTGAAATGGACAACCTTAAACAGCAAGACCAGATTATATTTGATGTTTGGAATGGTCTAGCAGTTACATACAGACAGCTGAAGAAATATACATTTGGGCTTCTCTCAGTCTTTGGTTTAATGTACTTCTGTGAAGGTGTTTTTCAACATGAATTTAATCAAAAACAAACTGAGGAGCCAACTGCAAGATGTTAGTCTTAAGGCCCTCTTGAAAATGAAAATAATGGCATATTCACCAAACATGGACATCTTTAGAGAGTTGTTCAAACAGAAGAAGTAGCATTAAAAGTACTGGTGAGTAGTATAACTTTAATGTTCAATTATTATTAGTTGATAAATTCTAACTGTAAAAGTAGCTTTGCGTATGATGCAGCTCTTGAAATATTTTGGTCAAAAGACAAACCAAAAAAATTCTTTGAAAGTTTGCAGACCCCATGTCTAACCTGTTCTTATAAACCTCCAATGATAGAGACTAGTAGAGGTCTGGAATAACATGTCTGCCTGAAGCCTGAACTCTGAGGGGATAGCAAAGTAATTTGCCTCCAACACCAAAACCTATTAAACTCCCAAAAAACAGAGCACAGAGAATGGATTTCACCTCCACCCCACCCCCACAATCTGAATGTTTAAAAAAAATCAAATCAAAATACCTCACTAAGAAGAGTGTTTCTGGCTCACAGGGTGGAGAGACCTCTCACACCAAGTGAACACAGGGCAGCTAAATCAGACAAATGCCAGGGCTTAAGAAAATCAATGCCTATCAAAGCTGACATTTCAGAGTTGGATGAGTTTAAGGCCACGAGAAGATCTGACAACCAAGCTCCTCACAGTAAAGTGACTTAGTGAGTCATTGTGCTAGAGCCTGGCCAGAGAGCACATGCATGCTGCAGAGCCACCTGATGCTGATTTGGGGCGGGGGAAGAGAGCGAGCGGAAGCCCGCCCATGAAGAAACAATATCAGAATTAAGGAAGTGCCTGAACACACTGAAGGAAGAACCCCAATCTGGTATGTAAAACCTTGACTTGTGGAGTGGTTACATCTCAGATCTCTGGAAGAGGTAAAAGAGCTCATAGGTTATTGCTTGCCCCATCTAGGCCTCACAACAGATCCATGGGTCTAATTGTGAAATCTGAAGATCACCAGAAAAGTTATGAAAAAAGCCAGATAGCATGCAGAGCTCACACTCAAAAGCCACAAGCTGAAAATTTCCATGATTCGTTTGCCCTAAATTTAAAAAACAGGAGAGCTAGGGGAAATTACAGTAGCACTCAGACAGGCAGATATAGGCTGCATATGGGGATTCCCATTTAAACTCTCAATCAGCTTCCCAAAAAAAAAAAAAAATCTGTATTTTACCATAAGATACTTTAAACAAGAGAAAAAAACCTCAGTCACCTGGGATAAAAATCCCAATCTCAAAACATGTCAAGGATATTCCAGAAGCAATCATTACAGATAAACTGCTAAAAGTTCTTGGCAGACAGTGAAACCCAGGAAAAGGAAGATAAGACAAGAGGTTCTAAAGACCATACTGCCAATGGTACATGTGAAGCTGAACAAAAGAGCTCTATATCTGAGGAGTAACCTAATTAACCAGGAGGGACTTCTTGGGATTCTGCAACAAGGAACAGTAACTATCTTTTCTTCTTCTTCTTCTCCTCCTCCCTTGCCACTCCCGTGTTTGAGGTCAGCAACTTTTACAGTCTCCTTCCAAAACTCTTGATCGTTCACCAGTCTGTCATGTAGATGGATCTCCCTGAGGTCTGCTGATATCCAGTCCATTTACTGAGTCTTTGGTCATATTCCATCCACAACCATTGCAAGAGCCATCCCACTGCTATTGCTCTCAGGTCTCCACTGAATATGCCAATGTAGTCTAGCATCCCACAACTTGTCTTCAATTGAAGAAACCTGCATTAGGCCCTTAACCTCATTTTCATTTCCTATCACAGCATATCCAACCATTTGACCATCTCAACATCTTCATTTCCATGGTGGAGAGCATATTGATTTCCTTTCTTGTGGCTGACCAAGTCCCTGTTCCATACATTAAGATGGGTCAAATTAGGTTTATGCATTCTACTTTTTAAACTTTGACAGTTCTCTTGGCATCTTTTTGTCACAATGTAGGGAGTTTGCTTAAGTGGGGTGACTATAATACTGTGATAGTTGTGTTCAGTTTCAAAAAGAAAAATACTCATAAGGGGGAAGTCCCAGTTTCAGGAATAAAGACTCACAGCTAGTTTAACCCTGCTAATTTAACCCCTAGGCACTCTAACAGGTGCAGCTCAGCCCCAGCTGAGCCACCTGATCACTCAACTGGGTGGTTTGACCAAAAGGGGGAAAAGCCAGTCTGGTCATGGTGCTGGCTGCTAAAAGCTGTAATAGCTCTTGCATTTGCTTGTCCCAGCACTACCCCTGCCCTGCCCCACTCCAGATAACCTGACTGTGACTCAGCTCTGATTCCTGACTTAACTGAATGACTCTGGCATCTGGGCTTTGACTGCTGGCTACTGACCCCTGCTCCAACCATTTGGCCCGACTGCCCATGTTTTTATCATGTAAATAGTGGAAGAGGATATTGATGAAAATAGAGAGGGGACAGGGAGGAGCCCTTAGTCTGTAAATCCTCCCCATGTGACAAGTTATCAGATGGTAATCTATCCCAAAGGGTGTGGGTTAAAGTCCTATAGGTGGCGAAAATGTTTCTTCAGATTACAAAAGAAGTCATCCAAGAGTTCAAAGGAAGAGTACAGGGTTTAGGGTTCAGCGACACACAGTTGTTTGGGGGACGGTTTTACATGTTATCTGTAGATTTAAAATGAATGTGGGAGTGGGGATGGAATGTGGGAGTTGTGAGGGAAATTACTGCAAGAAATAGGGAAGTTTATAAACAGAAACCAAACATAGGTACACAATCATGAATGCAACATAAATAAAAATGACATTAGCCACAGAAGGGTTCATGCTGTCAAACAGTTAAAGAATCACAGTAATGTCAAGTTTTTTCAATAAGATAAAAAGGCATCCTTCTAAAGTAATCTGTGGATGTCAAAGGGCTAACGGTCATTAAAAGGAAAAAACCCCTGGCAGAACTTAAACCCACTCATTTTGCTATTTCAAGAAACTCATTAAGGGGGGGGGGGGCAAATTATGGGCATCAAAAGTAATTTGTTTAAGCAGACCTTTTGAGCTTCAGCTAAAGAAAAGAGGAACGAGCAAAATATTTGGCTAAACATGGCTCTTTCAGATTAAAAATCAATTAAAGATAAGGAGAGACAGTATCCTATTGAAGGACACAATTACTGGGTTAACGGGTGTAGTGTATATTCACATACAACAATGTCTTTAAAAGGCAGTAACACTTTGGGGAAGAGAAAGTTATACTTGGAGGAGACTTCAGTTTGCACACTAATTCCTTACTAGGATAGATCTGATTAAACTGTTGGCATAGAGAAGTCAATGATGCATTTGCTTCCTTATCTCCCTTGTCATTTTTAATCTCTCAGACTGCTGGTGAGAATTGCATCCAAGGGAAAGAGACGACACATTTTATTCACACCCTCAGCAGTTACATACAAGGATATATTTAATGTCAAAAATACAGGTTCAAAAAAGTATAACTATTATTAGGGGGAAACTGAATATGTTGCTGACTGATGCCGTTGAAAAAGCCCTTAGATATACCCAGCAGATGTTTTACAAAAGAAGAAATGAAAGTGATAGGCTTAAAAGGGATTCACTAGCAAAGCAATGTATTCCACAAATTAAAAACAGTCAGCCAAGAGATAGTTACACATGTTAATGAAATTGCTGCTTTTGCTTCATATTATAAAAGCCTCTATATCTGAGATACTCCAAGATCTAAGTTAATCAAAGATCTCAGCATAGCAAGCTTGCCAAAGATAAGTAAAATTGACAAAAATAATTTTAAAAATCCTAGTGTCAAGTATAAAAAGTGGTAAAACCCCAGGACTTGATGGCTTTTCAGCTGAATTTTACAACATATTCGAGGAATTAGTGGTTCTGTTGAGAAGTACCTTCAGCTCTACTGTGTTAGTGGAGGAACTTCCACAACCTGTCAAAGAAGCTACTGCAGTCAGAAAAGACTTTGCCTTATGCACCTCATATGGATTTATGTCACTGTTGAATCATGACAAAAGACTTTTAGCAAAAATGCTAGCCAGCTGATTGTAGTCCATGTTCCCAGTTTATATAAACCCAGCTCAAACTGGATTAATTAAGAACAGACAGTTATCAAATATTGGGAGAATACTTGGAATCATCCAGTAACCTAGATCATAAGAAGATCCATTTCTTTTGTTATCACTTGCCACAGAGAGCCTTTGATAGAATAGAGTGGAACTGTTCAAGTCAGGTCCCATAGTGACTTTGGCCACCAGTTCCTTAAATGGATAACTGTTCTTTACACCAGCCCAAAAGCTTCCGAGTGTTAATGCGGTTAAATCTCCCCTGTTTGAGCTACATAGAGGGACGCCTGTTATTATCTCCTTTAGTTTTTGCACAGCTCTTGAGCCTTTTGGAGATAAAATAAGAAGCAATGAATCTATCACAGGAATAGAATTTGCAGGAACACATCAGAAGATATTACATCTGCATATAAAGTTTTTATTTAAACCAAATATTGGTTTAAAATTAGTTTCTAAATAAATTTTTGGGAAATTTTGGTTTTGGGAAAGCATCTAGTTTTATAGTAAGTTATGCCAAATCTGAAATGCTACCTATAAGTTTATAGGCCATGTTGTTGTAGCATTGTTGGTCCTAAGTTATTAGTGACAAGGTAGCTGAGGTAATATCTTTTATTGAACCAATTTCTGTTGATGAGACACAAACTTGAGCTGACAGAAGATCTGTCAGCTCAAAATCTTGCCTCTCTCACCAGCAGAAGTTTGGCTATAAGTTTGCCAGAGACTGAAAAGTCATTCATTCAGAAAACATCTGGGTACAAATGGACAAAATAAGATATCTGAGAATTCAAATCTCAAAATACCTAGAAGAGCTCTATGAATTAATGTCAAACCACTATTTCAGCAAATGGGGGGGAGAGAAGAGAGAGAGACACCCAGACCTGGAGTGCTGCGGGGCGGGGGAGGGGAGTATGCAGTTTCTTGATTAGGAAGAATAGCATTTTGAACATTTTAGGTTGGTTTGGTATGATTTATTCTTGACAAGTCCAAGTTAGCTATTACGTATAAACAGATTAGGTTATCCTGTAGGTACCTACAAATTGATTGTTTAATGATTTGTTCTAGTATCTTTCCCAGTATCAAAGTTAGGTTGACTGGTATATAATTCCGGGTCCTCTTTGTTTCCCTTTTTAAAGATAGGTACTGTTGGCACTCCTCCAGAACCTCACCTGTCTTCCAGGAGGTCTCAAAAGATAATAGTTAGCCAGTTCCAAGATTGCTTCATTTCTTTAATTACTCTAGAGTGAATTTCATCAGAGATATTCATGTTGGCAGAGCCTGACTTATCTAAATATTCTTAAACCTGTTCTTTCCCCCTTCTTAATATTGTATTAAGCATCTGGTCACAATTAATTTTTAAGTGAAGACTAAAGCAAAATAGGTATTAAAACACCTTAGCCATCTTGAGGTCATCCTGTATTAGTTCACCTTCCACACCATGTAGTGGGCCTATGTTTTCCTGCATCTTTCTCTTGCTAAATGTATATTTCCACATTCTTTCCCAAAAACCCAGTGACTTTGTGTATGCCCTATAAAATTAATCAAAATGATCAGGGATAGAATTCAAAACTAATCAAAATGCAAGTGGAATGACAGATTTATTCCATTTTACATTAGAAAATCCACCCTAACCCTGCAGCTGGACCTACATTGACAGTGACATTTGGCCAATTTACATTAGCAGAAAGTTTGGCCCCGCACAATATACTTGTTTTGAGGAAACAGTGAAATAAGTATTTAGTAACAGGACTGAGTTGCTTTTGGTTAATATTTGACTAGGTCTCATTTTAATGACATCCAGTGTTTATTTCATGCAGAGAGTGTAGAATCAAGTTACAATAAGACTCTTTTCAAGAGTACTTGACACTGCAAAATGTAACTAATATCCTACAGTATTATAAAATGCCAAGACCTTCATACAGACATTTTGTTCAATAGAAAAATCTGTTCAAAAAACCCAACAGATCAGAGTGTCCATATAGGAAATTCTTACTCAGTGCACAGTGTTTTATATATTTCCTGAGTCCAAGATCAAAATTTTTTGCAATGAGAAATAGTACTTGTCAGAAAACAACAGGAAATGGTTGTCTTTTATTCTGTATCAGAATGTTAACATACAAGACAAAAGCATGTAAGATAGCCAAAGGATGCGCTTCCCCACCTCAACACATCTCTAGCTGTTTTAAACCAATTAAAACCATTCAGGATCTAGATCGGGGTGGGCAAACATTTTGGCCTGAGGGCCACATTGGGGTTCCAAAACTGTATGGAGGGCTGGGTAGGAAAGGATGTGCCTCCGCAAAGAGCCTGGCCCCCCACCCCTTGACTGCCTCCCTCAGAATCCCCAACCCATCTAACCCCTCTGCCCCTAACTGCCCCCCCAGGACCCCACCCCTTATCCAACCCCCCCAGTTCCCTGCCCCCTATCCAAACCGCTGCCCCCTGACAGGCCTCCTGGGACTCCCATGCCTACCAACCCCCCCACCACCACCATTCCCCATCCCCTGACTGCCCCCCCCCGAACCTCTGGCCCATCCAACTGCCCCCTGCTCCATGCCTGTCCCCTGGGACCTGCTGCCCCTTATCCAACTCACTTGCCTCCTTGCCCAGCAGGAGCTTGCAGCCCCACTTCCCAGAGTGCTGGCAGCACAGCAAGCTGAGCTGGTGGGGGTTAGGGGAATAGCAGGGGAGGGGCCAGGGGACAGCCTCCCTGGCCAGGAGCTCAAGGGCTGGGCAGGACGGTCCCACAGGCCAGATGTAGCTGCGAGCTGTACTTTGCCCACCTCTGATCTAGATAGATCATAGAATATTGCTGCCCTTTGGCCAATGCAACTAGCCAGCATTCAAGTTCTTGTCAGGTTGCTTCCTTTGGAGTAGAAATGGATTATAAAAGTCATGTATTTCTTTGGTGCAAACATGTTTATTTTAAAAGTAGGTACACAAAGCACTGTTTCCCTGAATACAGAAAGAACAAACAGGTGGCAGATTTTGTCCAGAAATCCAAGCCTGGCTTTTCAGTGAGTAGTGTCTCTTGGCTTCCTTCAGGGCCACACTGCTGCTTCACTCACTGTCTGCTCTCTTTCTGGTTCCTTTCACCCACAGACACACAGCTGCAGCCAACTGATGCCACAGTCATGTATTTTCAGTCTTCAAGGAAACCCCAGGGGCAAAATTAGCTGAGGCTGAGCCATGCTGGCCCATGTGTTGGGCAGTGGTTTCTACAGTTTCAGTACCACTACATAGAGGCATTTAATTGCTCCTTCGTTTAGTTTGAGTGAAGTGTGTTTAAGATACCCATCAACTTTTACCAGATCTATGATTGATGGCTGCCATTAACACCATCCCACATAATATAAAGGGCACAGAAATAATACAGCTACAACTAGGATTTTTAAAGAAAGGCTAATGGTATCTACTGCAGTAATACTTGCACAGTGGATTTCATCAGAGGAATTCAAAGTTGTTTACAAAAGGTAGATATGCACCCTCACCCCCTTTAAAGGATGAGAAGATGAGGCATCCAGAGTGCCAAATGGACAAACATGGCTGCATCCTGACAAGACTGGTTGCCTTAGTAACCAAGTCACCGTGTAGCTGAAATTCACCTTTGGAGGAAAGCTAATAGCCGTGTTTATATTGCAGTAATGCCTAGCAGCTCCAGTCATGGACCAGGACCCTTTTTTCTTGGTACAGGTATCCCTTAAAGGGAGCATGATTGCCACCTACAATTCACTGAAAACAGTAGAAAAGGGGTTATATAGGTTAGGTCCCAGGGCTCCAAGGCCCTGATTCAGAAAAACCACTTAAGTACATGCCTAAGTACTTCCTTCAATAAAACCATCTTTCAGGCCCTCAATTGAAGATTCAGCTTCCTAATGAAACAATATTTTTAAAACACCACTATAGCAGAAGGCAAGATGGATGAAATTTGCAATGTTTGCTTGCAGCAAATTACTTGCTCTTGTGTAAAATACCACATCACTATATTTCAAGTTTTTAAAAATATTCCAATATTTTAATCAAAGGGCCTTTTTAGCTACTTTGTATTCTGTAACATGCACCTTAGTTTTTCCCTCCAGTTAAACCCATGCAACCACATTGACATCAATAGGGTTGCACAGGTGAGACTGAGGGCAGAATTTGGCCCTGAGAGTAATCATGTTTGCCATCCTAATTTGCTTTTTCATAGTCTTTGACATGACAAATCAACCTTTCAGGATTTTTCTCTATATTAATTTCCTTATTCTTTCAAGTTATGCATCATCAACTGCTGCCAATCAGAAATCAAGTATATAAGCAGAGCTTTTCAGATTTGAAATTTTTAAAAGGTAGGATTTGTTGAGTATGAAGATATAATATTAAAATCATCTTTTGGTGTTCAACAAAACAATTCAACTTCCTCAAAGCCATCAGATGGAATAGCCATCTATTCCATTTCTAGCTGCTTGGCAGAATACAGCTAATGCCAGTTATTTTGACTCAGAAATACAACTCCTTTCTAAAGATGGGGGCACCCTTGACACAAACTTAAACATACTACTAGTGAAGTTACAGTGTAACTAGTCCAAAGCTGCAGCACTTTTCTCCAAATCCACAATCTACTCCTAAATACAATTTTCATATCTGCTACTGATTTGTGTAACCTTGGGCAAGTCACTTGATCTATCTTGGTCTCACTTCACCCAGTTGTAGACCCAGGCTAATACTGCATATTTACTTTGTGGGTATTTAAGTGCCTTGAATGAAAGATGCTATATGAATGTTTTGTATTACAACAGTTACACAGTGTCAGCCCCATTATAAATCACTGATTAAGGAAAAGGAGTACTGTTTGTCACAGAAAAGCCAATTGAAGTAGGTTTAGTGACATTACATGTATTGCGGTTTCTTTAAAGTGGAATGATGTACAATTCAAGTGGAATCCAAAATATCTTTCCAATTTACTTTATAAAATGCCAACCTCTGCCTAGATTTTAAATCATTAATCTTTGTGGTAAATCAACTTCAAACCCACCTTCAAGGAGACTTTAGGAGAGAATGACACTTAGTATATATTGTACATGCTCAAGGGTTGCAAGTCAGTTCTTCCCTGCAAGAAAATCAAAATGAAATTACCTGCCATAGCACAAATGGCTACTTGACAGATGAGCCCTCATGCCCCTTATAATAATGGAACAGTCCCAATCACAAATGTAACTAATCACTCCCATGTTAAAAAGAAGCAACAAAACTTGTTAAAGAAATCAGGAGGTTAAATCAAAACAATTTGAGAAAGTTTATTCCCTAAATATCTACAGTCTATCTTCACTATAAAACCACAAGTTTCAGTTCTCTTTCTACTTCAATTGTGTGAAATATCTATTGCAAATACATTTGACTTAGCAGAGACTTCAAAACTTGACTATGTGGAAGTTTTTTTACTTTAAGACAGCACTTATTTTGAAGTGAATTGGTCTCTGTGATTACAAATCACCAGGAGGAGTTTTTTGTATGGAGTTTTCCATTAAAAAAAATGAACCAAAATACACATGCACTCTAACATAAGATTAAAGGAGAGAATTAAATCAAAGCCAGAATATATGAAGAGTGTATGAAAGCTAAAAATCAGTAGAGAATTGGGCTTCCAACTCTGGACTTCAGAATTTGGCCCATCCCAGCTGGAGTTCACATTCTTCCAGGACCCATGCAGAGTGTGGAAGGGCAAACCACAACTTAAAGAGAAGGTTGTGTGGGCTCTTTCCCTTCCTATTTGTAATGCCACAGGCCGTCTCTCCCTTTCCATTCACAAGTGAACAACATCCTGTTCTAACCACAATCATCACTGCAGTGGAATAGTATTAGAAAAACCATTTAGAATTTGACTTTCTGAAGTGCTAACTGCCCCCAATACTCATTGACTTCAGTGGCTATTGTGGATTCTCAGTGCCTCCAAAAGTCAGGCCTGCAGGGTATTTAACGGTCTTTAGTCCACTAAATATTTTATCCTTTTAAAAAGGATTATTTCCATCTCTCTCTCTCCCATTTTTCTCTCCCCGACACCAGGAAAGAGACCCACACATGACTCACCAGCTTAATGGGAACCACCAGCGAGTGCTCCACATATCACATTTTGGAAGTCTCTGCCATAGCATATTGTACTTGTTCTGTACTCTCCAATTTTGCTGATGGAAATGTCTGCATTAATTCAAACATACTATATTTTTACCAAAAGGTCTTTCTAGAAAGTCATGAGAACTACTGAGATATTATTAAAATATGAAAGATTCTGACATCAGTGGTATCCTTAACACCTGCTGACTGTTAAGTATTTGCTTGAAACCCTCACAATGCAACCTGGGGCCCCTGCTGAGGCAGTGTACCTCCACACTGCCCACTATACAGGCTTTCAAGGTATAACTGAGCATGGGAAGTGTGTGCAGTATTGTTGTAGCTGTGTTGGTTCCAGGGCATTAAGGAGACAAGATAAGGCAGGTAATATTTTTATTGGACCTACAAAAGTTGGGCCAATAAAATCATTGCCTCACCCACCTTGTCTCCCTGGGAAGTATATACACACACAGTGCAGACTAGTCAACTCATTAGACAAAGGAGGAAGCACCACACACACACAGGGAACAGTTTAGGAAAAGGAAGTCAGCAAGATACATTATGCATTGATAAGATATTAATCAGACATGACAAAAGCTGTGCAAACTCCTCCTCCTTGTATTGCATTACGACTATAGCAACTGCCACACAGCTTAATGCCTCTATAGCTGTACTACTGTGAAGCCAACACAAAAGCACGGCTAAGTGAATGGGAAGACTCCCCTTCAATTGTCATGGTACAGGAGGGCCTTCCCTTGCCTATCCCTGCTGGCCAATTTATATTCTACTGTGTTATGTTTTTTTAGCAACATCTAGTTGTTTTCCTACCTGTAGGGATAGGTGTGACATTCCTATTGAAATATTACCTAGGCCAGGGCTTCTCAAACTGTGGTTCAGCATCACTTCTGTCACAGCATCCATTGCCTTCGAGCAGAGATGCTTGCCACTTTGTAGATCAGGGCAAGACTCTTAGGATTTCCTAAAGCATTTCTGACCAACTGAAAGAAAAACCTCTGTGCCCTGCATGGCTGCTTTAGGACTTTATTTTTTCTGCCTTTGAAGCGGTTTACCTTGACTTGGTCTGATACAAGTCCTAATTGCAAAAGCTGAGTTTGGACTTCCCTGTAAATAGCACTTGCCTTTCTCTCATAGCTGATTTCCACACACCCCCACATCCACACCCTGGAGGTCCATGAAGAATGATCACCCTTAAATGTGACCTGTGGCACTTCCATCTCTTCTTGTTCTCCTGACATCGTGAGTTTCTTGAAGGAAATGGCAGACCACTGACAAACTGCTTTCGTTTTGCTGTTGCTATTGCCATTGCCTGGGTCCTTACCATGGCATGGAATTCAGCTTTTCATCTCAGCTCTAGGAGTAAACACACTTCACCCACATCTACAACATCTTAATTTCAGAAGAATCAAAATAGCAAAGTGCCACCTCAAACTCAAGGTTTTTAGCAAATGTTTTAGGACACAATTGTGTGTTAGAACTTTGGAGCTCCAGGGGTATAAGGGAAGCAGGCTCACCTTCTATGAAAGACAAAATACCTCCACCAAAGCAGAGGGGAACTTGATGACCTCAAGGCTTTGCTACACTTTCAAGAACATGAAGCAAACACTCCTATGGCCCCAGCCCAACCAGACACTACAGGTAGTCTGGAAGTGAGGCCATCCCCCAGATGGAAAGTTTTGACAGAAAATATGGCTCTGGGAGAGGGGTGGGGGAGGGGGAAAAAAACAAAAGTTTGACTGATAATTTCAGTTTTCCAACAAAAGTAAAAAACTGAAAGTCTGAGGAATGCAGACACTTTCCATGACCTTTTTTTGTCATGTAAAACCCAATTCTTCCATCAGAAAAAGTTTAGACAGAAAATTTTTGGCCAGCCCTCCCAGATGCTCCTTCCACTGAGACCAGCCAATGCTGCAGGAACTCTGAGCCACTCTGAACCTCTGCCCTGTGCTTGCCAGTATAGTCAGCCCAATTACAGCTACCCTTGGGTGGGTGTGGTGGAAAGAAGGGTTCCTTGCACCATCTGCCTCACCTTTAGCACACCTGAACAGAGCCAGTCAGAACTTTGCACAAACAGACAAATGTGGACTTTAATCCCCTTTTCACAGCTCTACTCAGGCCTGGAGACTGTTTCTAAAACATTTCTTGTAAAATGCTATAATATAGCTCCCCAGAACCACCTCTCTTGTATTTATAATCCCTATTAAGAGTCTGGAGTAGAGCTAGGAACTCCACAGAAATATAATAAGAATTTCATTCAACTGATTCTAACGGAAATTGCATGGGCCAGCTGGAGAATTCTAGTTCTGCCTGAGATCACAAAAACTCCGCACACTATGACTGCCTATCAGAACTCATCTGGTAATCATAATGAGGTATACTTATACATATTAACTCTTTCATGGGTGTCACACATAATTACACTGCTGTTGGTTCCTTGGAAAAAAGTGACCTATCTGCTTTTGACCCAAACTACACAGCGTGCCATTGTTGCAAAATGCTTACACAACTTTATCAGCCTAGTTACTGAAGCAAAGGTCATTTCTGTTTAACAGTGATAAAACCAAAGCTGGCTTTCTAAGCACAAATAGAGGGAAAGAAAGAAACCAATCTTATTCTTAAAGTCAGTCAGGGAAACAAAAGGGCATTTATAACAGCATGATTTATAGGTTACATTTCCCTGCTTTTCTCCGAGGGAACTTGTATGCAAAATAAAATAGTCACAACCACATTTATTTAAAATGTCAAACCATCTTATTTAAATGTTAAATTGTGATCCAACCTGGCATGTGCTAGAAAAACAGTGTCTGGTTTTCCTATCTGTTATCTCCACACACATACTGAAGACTCAAAGCTACAATCAATTTGTTTTATTGTTTTTCTCTTTCACTGAGATTTGAGGGGCTTCATGTTCCTCATGTAACCCTGAGGTACTCACTTTTGCTTTTCTAATTAATCCCTCCCCCCCCACCCATTACAACCCTTCAAGTCCTGAGTCACACATTTCCAGTTGAAGAGGACTGGCTGGAACTTATCAGTCAACTCACAAATAGATTGTCATGAGGTACCTCCCTCTGCAAGATCTGAGCAAAATGCCATTTCACTTTAACCAGCCTCACTCAGCCTAAGGTAAAAACTCAAAACTGGAAATCAAATATGGGTCTCATGAACACCGAGGCACAAGCTAGAGAGATTGGTCGCTCAGACTCACATTGCTCAATAGCAGCACCTTTGGCTCAGTAGTGTGTGGTATTCAGTTCTAGGAAGTCCAGTCCTCCTTAGTCAGAAGAATTATGGCTGTAACATGGAACATTGAAGATGCAGGGATTTAGGGGGAGGTTTTTCAAAACACCACAAAGGAGTTGAGCACCCATCTCTCACTGAAAGGGCCTGGCCTATGTGACAAAGTGGGAATTTTCTGTAATATTTGTATTAATCATATGTATGCCTCATATGTATGCATTGCTACCTAGTGGGGGCAAAAGGGTAGCACTGCTCCTGGCACAGTACAGGAGAAAGGAGGAGTATGTGTCACCTTGCTGTCTGGATGGAATAAATAGGTCCTAAAGAACCTAATTGAAACTGACCCTAATCAACAGAGGATCCCGAAAGACAAATGAGACCTCCCAACAACTGAGCAAGCAATGCTTAACAGTGGGAAACCCCAGCAAGGGGAACATGTGAACTCAGCTGGAGAACAGAGGGGAAAAGGTGTCAGGAGTTGGGGGTGGAGGGGGAAGAATATGGGCTGTCATTTGGGCAAGTTAAGCATCTCTCACCTGGGCCTAAGGTGAAAGGGAGTGAGACAGGACCAGAAATGAAGTCCATAATAGCTTGGCTGGTTGTCTACATTAGTTTGACCAAAACAGACTATGGCTTAACCTTTGTCTCTTTTTGCTAATTTAAGGACTTTTAGATTCTCTATGCCAAGTGACTAATAAATTGTTATCTTATTTTGAAAGTGGTGCCTGCTGTCACTGCATACTCACTGAGCATTGCGCCCAGAAGAGATACAGTACAAGCCTCCCAGAGCAGTCGGGCTCAAGTAGATTCACAGCAGGGAGCCAGGGAGGGAGATAGGGATCACTGGTGCCCAAAGGCCCAGTCTTGGAGGTGACAGTCCTGCCCCTGTGCAAGTGCATGCATCTTTGGGGCCCAGCCCACTAAAGAGGTGGTTCTCAAGGAACTTGAGAAAGGCTGGGGCATAAACCAAAATGACCCTGGGGATCTGTGACATTCTGCATCACCAAAGTCCCAAGTCACTGGAAGTTTCACCATGGACTTCAATGAGAGCAGAATCTTATTCTTAGAATGGGGAAAATGAGAGTCAGGTGTAATCCTCAGGGGTCCATCAGGAATATGCCTGGCAAGGAAAATTAAAGGTAAGGAAAGCATTTACTGAGTTTTTATTTATAAGAATTTCCCAGTTATTCAATGACATTTATAAGCTATTTTAGCACAAAGTCAAATATCTGAGGGAAAAAAGTGCCCTCACTAAAGTCAGATTAGATTCTGAATACCTATATTGTCTAAACCAGTGGTTCTCAATGTATTTACCATTGTGAGCCACATATGTGGCTCACAATGTGTTATGTGGGCTGCAGCCAATACGATCTCTATGACCCTGAGGATGTCACGTGGGCCACAGCTCTGTGCTGATGGGGCCAAAGTGGCCCACAGGTTGAGGACCACAGGTCTAAACTCACCCTGAAGTTGGAGGGGGGAGTTGGGGGGGGGGGTGAAGGGAGAAGCAGTTCTTTCTTCTGGCCTCAAAATGTTGTATTATTGCTGTGCATTACTGAACTGTTTGTTTCATTCCAGAAGTGGCTGCACTTCAAATGTTAGATAAAGTGAACCCTCTGTTTACTTTGTATACCCTTTGGGATACTCCTTCAGAATGATAGGGCCTAAATAAATGCAAGATCCTGACCATCATTACCTTACTAAAATATGATAAATTCATACTGCATGGATGGATGTTCTCCAGATTGTACGTTACTTGGGAACAGTCTATATTTCTGGTCCTCTGCCAGAGTGTGTTTCAGGTCAGTGCTTAATAAAATAGCATTTTCATGTAGATCCCATTTCTAAATGAAAAATTTTGCATATGGAAGAGATGCTGACCATATTAAAAACAAAGCTCATGTTGATTTCTATATAGATTAGTCATTTGAATCATTGTGTAAAGGAAGTCCTGGAGACTCCATAAAGCATAATATTAATAGGCCAGAAGTTTCATATTCTCCTCCTTACATTCTTGAGATGGGTCACATGGAACCAGATTTTCAAAAGAGATGGTCCATTTAAGATGCTTGGTCCTGTTGAAAATCCAGCTATAAGCGTCACCATACAAGCTCTTGGATGGTGGTCACTTTTGAAAATATAGCCTCAATTGTGGGTGCTAGGTACTCATAAAGCTGGCCCTTTGTGGTCTTTTGAAAAATCTAGCCTGATGAATACACACCTTTTACCTGTTATTGAAGGCTTGTGTTGCACTATTTTGGAAAATAAAGGGGGATTATTAATATTGTATTCTATTTCTGTATTTTTCTACAGCTTATTTTTCCTTCTAAAATTTCGATTTATAAAATAATAAGAGGCATCTATGTGAAGACTCTAGGTGCCTCTGACAAATGCAACAACAAAAGAAAAAACTAGTAGCAACTTACCTGGTCCAGCTTCAGGACTATCTACTGCCTCAGTTTTCCAAGCCTCCTATTAAGTCACAAGAGTCTGGTTAACTCTGGAAGGAGCAAAGACCAAAGGAAAACATCACATCAATGTCTCGGCCTAGACTCTTGCCAGGCCTGGCCCTTCTTCCAAGGGTCTGCTCTGTTCCCCTTCAGCTGGCTTCAGATTCCTGGACAGTCCTTTCTTCCCCTTGTTGACAGAAGTAACTGCACCCCTTCACAAGGGAGCAGCATTGGGAGAACCACACTCACCCTTTACTGTGGGTCACTAGCCAAACAATCCTAATCAACTAGGTTATATACCCTGTAACACAAATTTTATGGTCTTCATTTCCTAGTGCTTCTTCCCAAGTGCACAGCTGGCCTCCTCACTGGCCTTTCCCTGGCTAGTCTCCTACTTCACCAGCGAACACTCACTCCCGGGTCTAGTCTCCCTCCTGACAAAACTCAGACTGTCCCCTAGCAAACCTGTTCTGATTCACATGCTATCCCAATCTCATGACCCTTTTATTTATTCCTTCCACCCGAGAGACAGGCTAAGCTTGGTTCAGGTTCAGCCTCACCTGTGCCAGTTTAAAAGGCCAGCTCATCTTGTGACAAACCCTATTACTTATTATCCAGACTGCAAAAATAAGGCAAAATTTCCTACTTCCCCAGACATCATCCTTAATGCTTGCTTCTTTGGCAGCCCTCCCAAAAATATAAGCCTTGCAGTGTGCTCTGAATAATCAACAGATCTGGGGTGGGGGGCGGGTGTGTGGTTTGGATCAAGTTGAGGAAGGAATACATTCCATAACAAGGGGGACCTCACAAGTGTCCTGCCCGTGACCCCCCCCTTTTATAGTAAGGGGTATCCAGCTCAAGCACCTCTGCAGAACACAACTGTGGCTCTGTGGTACAGGGGAGAGAGGCACTCAGCCACCCAGAACACAACTGAGAAAAATCAAACTTTCCATCCTGTGGTGAATTGATATTTTGACATCTGTTTTCTTCCTAATCAAGAGAAAGCCAAAATATCTAAATATTTTATAGAAGGAAAAGGTCTGAAAAATGTTGCAATATTAAACTGCATCCGACTAGGTACCATGGTGTCTCAGAGTTGCAGTTTAAATACTTCATCTCCTCATTCTTCTATATGGATCAGGTTCCTTAGCTGGACTACATCTCCCCTCATCCATTGCAGCCATGTGACTCCCATGATTCTCCCACAGCTCAGAGACTCTGGTGCATCATTGGAGATTTAGTCTGCTCAGAAAAGCCCTACCTGTAGGCAAGAATTGAAACATGAAGCACCCAAACAACTCCTCCCAGGAGGCACTACTGCACTTTAGGAAGAACAATTTAATATTGCACCGCTGCAAAATGAAATGTTTCAGTACAGCTTGAACCTACCTGAAACAAGGAATTTCATTTCAATTTTCTTGGCAGAAAAAAAAAATAAAAAATTGCGCACACACACACACGCAAAAAAAATCAAAGTTTCCATTGAAAAACTTTGAGTTTGTAGAAAACTATTTTCCATCAAAATAATTTTTTTTGGACAGAAAATTCCAAACCAGCTGTACCCTACATTCTACTCAAACTCTCAGGCAGTCAGTGCAGATCATGGAGCACTAGTCAAATATCTTTGTGGTGAGACCCTCCAGTTACCAAGTGGGCTGCTGCACTCTGTCCTAGCTTTAGCTCCCTAATTAAATTAAGGAGAAGCCCCCCCCCCAGTAAAGAGCATTACCTAGTCTAGTTTAGTCTTGAGACTAAAGGCATGAGGCAGGGTGGCGGCCTGCATATCAGAAATAAAGGTTGTAGTCTCCAAACCTGCTACAAATAATAAAAGACTCTGAATCAGCAAAACATTTAAGCAAGTGCTTGAGTTTATTCCTTAACCACTTTGCTGAATAGGGTTCATAATTGGGTTTAAAGTGGTTTGCTGAATCAGGTTCATAAGGTAGTCTTCGCTACTTCTTCAGGGTGTTCATTCAGCAATAATTGAGAATCCAACTAGACTAGGTGTGTGAAGACACCTCCCTTTGGTGGAAAGATAAGTTGTGCCATATCTTCCAGTTGCATTTTCCAACCCACCACTGCCTCTCTCATCTCTGGATATGCCTCAGCCAGTTTGTTCTCATCCATGCCCTAGACTCTGCCAGGACAGACGCTTATCTTTTTCTGACCCAGGCAGAGTAGCTAAGATTAACAGTGTACTAAAGACATCATGAGCTGTGTTTCTTCACCAAAGCTCTTAACTACTGTCAGCTTTATTTCTTTGTATATTTATTTACTGTGACAGCATGTTAAAGCTGTTGGGGTTTTTAGATCTTGTGCTATATGAGAGGATAGTGGTACGGTTTCTCGACAGCTATTAGAGAATCAGGGTTTCAGCCATGAGCTGTAGTGACAATTGGGCCTACAAACGTACCCCAATTGTGAGCTCAACTGTGGGAAGGTAGATTAAAGTTTATAAGAGATCACAACAACCTACAGCAATAAAATGTTGATGGGAAAAGGTGACCTCCTCGTCAACCTCCTCCTGGCCCTGGCCAAAGTTTCCATCTATAATACAAGGAGGAGGATGTTGGACGAGGGGGTGTTCTGCGACTGTGGGGCCTATTTCCATTCCTCCCTAGTTTCACGTATCCGGGCAGAGTTCCACTGGGCAGCATCCGCTGGCTCCCTCGAGAGCTTTGAGGAGCGGTGGGCATTGTCCAGGGCTCTCTGCTCGGTGTCCCCATCCAGTATCCTCATTTTGAACTTATGACCTTCACTCCGATCCCTGTTTTTCATTAGTTGTCCCCCGCATTTACTTGGTCCCTGGGTCCAGTGGTCCCTCCTGCTAGGCTAGGGGAGGGGCCTTTAGAAGTGGGCAGGCTTGCACCCACCCACATCCCGGGTTTTCCAATAAGACCCCGCTACACAAGCACAGTTATACCAAATGTATCACAGCCTTAAGGCCCACTACTTAATGACCATTGTAACATCCTTTAAGTCAGGGTTTCTCGGCTTGTAGGTCAGGACCCAAAATTGGGTCACCAGAATGTTTCAAAGGGTCGCATAGCACCCAGGACCAGAAATTCTTCAGTAGCAGCATCCATCCGTCTACCCCTGCATCCTGCGCCTGCTTATGCTCCCAGACAAAAGCATAAAGGGCAGCACAGTCCGACCACCTCTCTTTTTATTGCTCTGGGATGGAACCCTCCTGCGTCCATTTCTGCTCTTCATCATTCAGCTTTGTCAAACCTCTATGTATTTTAAATAAAGTTTGGATAGTTGAGGAATGGGGGATTCTCCCCTCCCTCCAGCTCTTCCACTGTTTCAGGCACCTATGATGCCCAAACTTCCAGGCTTCTAGCCTTGTCTGGCCTGCCCCTGGGTTTTCCCAGTGAGCAACCCACTGAAGAACTGCCTATATTGCCTTGGGGAAGCATACGTGCCTTTGATGTGCAGCATCTGCCATGCTCCTCCACCCCCACACACATGCCAAGCAATCTCATTAATTCAGGATCTGGAGACACCTCATGGAGCTCAACATGAGGCCCTGCTTGAACCCTGCATCCTCCTGCTCCCCATCTGGAGCCTCCAGGAAGCACCCCTCAAGCATCTGGTCCTGACAGATCACAGCCCTCAAGCAAGCATTAGGACTCCATGAAGCAGAAGCACAAGGAAAACAAGGGCAAAACACCCCACAAGAAAGGGGCAAATCTTATAAATCCTCTAAAAAGAGGTCTTCTTCACCCTTTCTTCCAGAACTGCCTGAGACTTCACTTTCCAGGACAGATGTACATACTGATGGTAGTGGGATCTCCCTGTGCCTCAAAACTATGCACTGAACAAGAGTAACAACTCCCACACCACATAGGGGCAGAAGGGACTATTCTCCTTTTGTTTCAGTGGTACCAGCCCTGTGCACGTCCTCTGCCTCCAAGACGGCATCGATGGTCCAAGACACCAAGCAGTTCATCTCAGGCGGAACCTCAGTATGCTCTCCTGGAAGGCCTGGCTATCTGGAATCCCCCAGTTTGTCAGAATTGATCCTGCTGTGGGAAGTCCTGATGCAATCAACCCAGCATTCCCCAGTACTAAGCCCCAGATATGAATTGGAGGCTCAGGATCAGTCCTTGGTTACCCATCTGCTCCTGTTCGGTCAGAATCAGATTCCCTAGCACCTTTGGCCTGACTTTTGGGGCATGAGTCTTTATTAGTAATAGTAAATGCCTTTTTTGGATGGGTAAAGGCGATTCCCACCAAAAATCATACTGCAGAAACCACGGCCAAAAAGTTGTAAAAAGTAGTGTTTAGTAAATATGAAACTCCAAAAGTAATTAAAATAATGGGCCACATTCTGTTAAAAAAAATTAAAAGTTTATTAAAAGTTTTAAAAATAAAGCCAGAACAACATATTCCCTATCATCCTCAACTGTCAGAAAGAGTAAAAAAAATAAAATAAAAAAAAAATTTTAAAACCCTCTATTAAACAAGCTCTATGCAAAGTAGTGCAAAAAAAAAAAAAAAAAAAAAACCTGGCAACCATTGGGACAATAAATTGCCAATGGTTTTGGCAGCCATCCAAAATAGTAATTGATTGGGTACTGGCTACCAGCCCTATCAAATTCTCTTTGGAAGGCCTATAAAATTGTGGAGCCATTTATTTAAACCCCCCTCCACCCCCAAAAAAGGCACCAGTTACCCAGTGGGTAAGAAAGATACCAATAGAACTTAAAAAAATTAAATTTAAACTAACGCCATTAAAAAAGCAAGAGACCATGTAAATTCTCGTGTGGCTCAGAACAGCAAATTTTTAAAAAATCAGAAATAATGTATTTAAAATTAATATCAAAAAATCATGTCCTGAAGTCTAAATGGATTAAGCATTTTCCATCAAAAATAAAATTTCACCTACTGTAGTGCAAATTAACAAGGGGGAAAAGGAAAAGTGGGTCCACACATCACAATTAAATTTTTGGCCTAAAAATTAAATAATTTTCCTTTCTTCTTCTTTTAGTTTATGTTACAAAGAAAAAAAAATGCCCAATTGCACCAAAGATTATCCTGTATGGACCTTGAATTTAAAGTGTAAATAAGGTACTACAAATTTTGTAATTGGATTATTGCTTATACTTGCTTTGCATTTTGTGCTTATTAAAAAAATTGTGTTGTGTGCGTTATATTTTAAAAATAATAATAATTAATAATACCGAGTTCGAGCAAAAATAAAAAAGGTGAGTGTAAGTATTTAAAATAATATGACTGGAAGCATCGGACATTATTCCTATGGAATAATGGCCATGGCTTCAATATTAAGGATCGTCATAATTCAAAAAGGGTAAAAATATGGGTTTTAGCTTTTATGTTTTGTAAATATTTGGAAAAATTTAGGGGTACATAAATATACATATGGAAGCACCTCTAAAATAAAGGTATAGATCAAAGAATATCATACATTCAACTATTCATGGAACAAAATAAAAAAAACAGAACCAAACAAAACCAAACTTAAAAAAATACCTTTTAAAGGTTAAATTTAAAATATGGTGGGAAAATGGCAAAAATGTAGCAAAAATATACAAAGCCAAACAATTTAAAATGCAAGAAAGATTTTTATACATACTAAGGAAAAAAGGTATAAAAATATGGTATAATGGCAAATCCTTCCATAATAATAAAATTAAGTTGCTTTAAAAAAATTAATGGGGAAATATATTTTTGGGAATATGGTCATTAATCAAATACGAGTAAACACAATTGCACCAAAAATCATGGCAAACATGTACCCATATAAAAAAAAAAGTAATCAAAGCCCTGTAAATCAAACAGTCTGGTTAAAAGGAGCACAACTAAACATAAGTGCAAAACATCTGGAGTGTATGCCATATGTCTTGCCTCTATTACAAGCGTGGCAACAACAATGGGAAAACAGAACTATGCAAAATCAAAAAGGTATAGGAAAATATATCAAAGGTAGTATTGGTGCTGAAGCTGAAGTTTTAAGCTTATTTAATATTAAAATGTTACCAAAAAACTGTCAGCTTCGGGTAAAACTTTGGGGACTGTGCAGACACATGTAACAAAATTTTGGTGCATTATCAAAACAAAATAAAAAGCATAAAACTCCAATTAAAACAAGCCCAAGTCTCAAAAACGTCTCTAAATGCAAATCTATTTGGTGTGTCTAAAATTAACAATAAAACTGTACTAGCAATACAATGTGTACAGATGCAAACTTATAAAATGCAATACATAAAAAAATGGTTAATCTGTTAAGTAATGGGCAATGTTGCCTTTTAAGTGGTTCAAAAATCCTCGTATATAAAATCAACAAATTGCAAAATAAAAAATATATAAAGTCTAATTGGAATCAAGCCACTATGAGAGGAAGTAAAAAAGCAAAATGCTGTT